>NC_062286.1:43597889-44206938 GCF_902655055.1 Lutra lutra | reverse complement strand
CAATGTATTCACACAAAGATTTGGACATTAAAGTCAACAGAAAATTTATTTTAAATTACCATAAACTTAAAAAAACCAAAAACATAGGTGAAAGGATAAAATAAATTTTAGTATGTCCGTAAAATAGAATACCATTCAGCAATAAAAATGAATGATATCCTGATATTTGAAAGCACATGGATGACTCTTAAAACCACTATTCTGAGGAAACAAAGGTAGATATTAAAAAGTAAAGACTATATATTTTCATTTATGTGAAACTCTAGAAATGAGAAGCCTAATCCACAGTGGAAGAAAACATGTCAGTGTTGTTTTGGGCCATGAGTACAGTATTGACTGGAAGGGGCACAAGGGAGATATTTTTGGGGTAACAAAAATATTCAACACAGCTTTAGTAATATTGGTAATCACACAGGTGTATACATTTGCTAAAACTCACCAAAGAGTACATTTTATGTATATTTTATCTCAAAAAAGTTTGTATTTAAAAGATAATATTTTGGGGCGTCTGGGTAAGGTGGCTCAGTCAGTTAAGCGTGTGCCTTCAGCTCAGGTCACGATCCCAGGATCCTGGAATCAAGCCCCACATCAGGCTCACTGCTCAACAGTGAGTCTGCTTCTCTCTCTCCCACTCCCCCTACCTGTGTTCCCTCTCTCACTGTGTCTCTCTCTGTCAAATAAATAAGTAAAATCTTTTAAAAAAAGAAAAAAAGATAACATTTTTTTCCACTTTATAGTGTTCATTTTTCTCATTTAGGTTTTATATGTTTTGTTTAGGTGTATGTGTTTTGTTTAGTTCAGATTCAATTTTATTTTCTCCTTTATAGATCTTTTATATGCTACATTGAGATTTTCCCTAGATACTTTATTGATCTGTAATTATTTGAAAAAATATCTAATTTTTTCTATATTGCCTACTTGCTTTCGTACTAAAATGAGTTATCTAAGTAAATCTTGTTCAACAATCTTCTTGAATTTGGAAAAATGTGATGCTTATTTGTATTAAAACATGTTGTAGTTTTCTACTGCTGATATAAAAATCATCACAGTCTTATTGGTCTAAAACAACATGTAGTTCTAACTACAGGTTAGAAACCAAAACTTAGTTTAACTGGATTAAAATAAAGGGCTTAGTGCCCTGTATTCCTTTTGAAGAATCCATTTCCTTACCATTCCTAGGTTCTAGAAGCTGTCTGCATTCCTTGGCTTAAGGCCCTTTCTTCCATCCTCAAAGACAGCAACACAGCATCTTCTCTCCCTCTGAGCTATACTTTCTTCTTTACATCATCTCTCTCATGCTCTGAATGAAATTAGCCTCCCTCCCTTTAATAAGGACCCCTATGATTGAATTGAACATACTCAGATAATTCAGGGTAATCTCCCCATCTCAATATTATTGCTTAATTCCGTCTTCTAAGTTCCTTTTACCATGTACAAGAACCTATTCATAGGTTTTCAGGGATTAGGAGTTGGATGTTTTGTGGGGGCAATAGTAATCTTAACCACATTTATATTGTACTTCTCAGTAAAAATGGAATTCTCTTAAATAGTAAGAGTATAACAGACAGTGACTGAGCAACTAACAATCATTTAACTGGATGTGATCCTGAAGCAGTGTTTGCTAAAATTATTATTTCCTCACCACCCCATGGTGACACATTTGAGTTTTAGTAAATCCATGTAGAACATAAATGAGGTGTTCTATGAGTCATGAAAGTAGTTACTTCTCTTTCCCACCAATTCAAAAACATATTTTGAATTCAGAAGTGATATGTAACTACAGGGAAAGCTTTGTATCTATTTAATTCTTTTTTAAAGTGAATATCTGGAAACCTCAGTACTTTGTAATCAGTGACTACCTTGTCTAAAATATAGCCATCACTTCACGTGTTTTAGTTCCATGACTTGAGGTTGTTAAATGTGTCATCCTTTCTGAGCCAGTTCTCCATTTGCATCCTCTACATGCTTGAGACATCTAGAACTTGTGTGCCATAAGAAACAAAAATTTTTCAGAAAAATTTAAACTGAACTTTGGAAGGTTTTGACTACTAAATTGCTAATTTATAGTTCGTATTTGTACAAATCATACAGTAGATATGATTTTCACTTTCTTCATTGTGAAATTAGGATAATTTTTATGCCTGACTCTTAGCATATATAAGAAGATCAATACATGATGATAGTTTATAAAGTTCTCCACAAATGCAAATTGTTACTGATGTAAAAATGAGCTTTTAGGCACAATTAAATTTAAATAAGGGTAACAGTCCGCTTAACGGGGAAAGGACAGTCTCTTCACCAAATGTGCTGGGGTAAATGGATTTTCACATGCAAAAGAATGAAATTTAACCTTCACTTCACACCATTTCAAAAGTTAACTCAAAATGGATCAATAACCTGAATAGGTGACCTAAAACCATAAAACTCTAGGACAAAATTTAGGGGTAATCTTCATGATTTTAGATTTTGCAATATATTTTAAATATGATCCAAAAGTACACATGAGAAAATAAACAATGCAGCTGGTGTTGTAATTGGGTTGACACAATCTTACCCAATTTATCAATAGATTATGCAAATCTCAAGTGGATTTTTCACCAGTTGCATGGCAAACTCAAGGCTCCAGTATAAAAATGGAAAAATAGCTGAACCATATTCGGTGATTGGAAAGGTTAATTTTGGCTGATGTCTGCTTTAGTGATTTGGAACATTTGTGAAATTTATGCTATTAATGCTTTTGATGTGCTTGATTCCCAGGAGCACTCATAAATTAAGCAGAAGCCTAACATTATTTTTGATCTTGGAGTGTAAGTTTTCTAAGAAAAAGGTAATTAAGAGTGCAGACTGGAGTCAATCCGTTTTATAATACTTTCTGATTGCACCAGCTATAGTGTGATCAGCTATTGTGTATTAGGCAGTTACTGAAACAGTGGGCTTCAGTGTCCTTGAAGATAACACCCCTCTTAACAGATTTGTTGTGAGGGATAAGCATTATAAAAGACAGGCTTAGTTACTGGCACAGAGCAAGCTTGAGATTCAGTTCTCTTCGGAATCTCTACCTCTATCTACAAAATCAGAAAATAATAGATCCTTTAACTGTTGTGATGGTAAAGATGACAAAATCTACATGAAAGCATGTTATAAGGTCTTAACAGATTCATAAATGGCAGCTCTCACTTATCAGTGCCTACCATATTCAAGCAATTTAATGAATGAATCAATAATGTAACAATTTGTGAGTAGGCGTCTGAAAAGGCAAATATCAATAGATTTCAGTGTTTTGGGAAAAATATAAGACATAAACAAAACCTGAGCACATGTGCTGATATTTGTGACTTGAGGTGATTTTTACACTTTTATCCCATGCACACATGGATGATTTTCAAGATAAATGTTTTGGAATTTGTGTGGGGATCAGTGGAGAAAGAACTGTGTCTTGTTATTTATGTACCCTTTGTTCTTGATGGGCTCCCTCAGAGATGCCTCAATCTTCTGCCACAATTCTTTGTGTATTATTCTTCAGCTCAACAGTGTTCTTGTTTTCCATTTTCAGTAGTCATAGCCTAAGTGCCATTAATGATAGCTAAATCACTTCAGTTATTCTCTTAAGTACACATGCCATCTCCTTAGAGCAATACGTACTTTTCTCCTTTTTGATGCCAATCCACCAGCTCCAGCCAATCAAGAGCTCCACAGCCTCCCTTATTTTATATGAATGAATGTTATAAAGTCAAATCAAGTTCTACTAGGTTTCTCTCACCCTCCTTCTCCAAAAAATTAGCTGGATAGGATAGGGGAAGTATCTTTTGGTCTTCAATTATTTACTGATTTTGTGTTTCCTAAATCCTTCAGTTTATGACTGAAAAGTCAGAAATACTGTATGACGTTGAGAAAGTTATTTAACTTGTGTTTCAATTTCCTCCTATATAAAGTGGAAATAATAATAGCATTCATGGTGCTTAGGGTTATTTTAAGTAATAAATGAATTTATACTTAACAACATTTAAAACAGTGTCTAGAATCTAGTAAGCATGATGGAAGTGTAACTAATTATTACTGTGGCCCACCTTAGCATACTTCCTAAGATGTTCTCTTCCCTAGTTGCAGCCACCTGTCTCTATACGGTGTGTGTGTGTGTGTGTGTGTGTGCATGCATGTATGTGTATTAAAATTACTAGATACAAATAGAAAAGATCCTCTCTTAATTACTTATTTATCTGAGCATGGGCTCATCAACCCTACCCAAATGAAGAGAGACATTGAAGGCTATTCAAAATCAATGTGAATGTCAACACACTTAGACAAATAGCCAACCTGCCTTGTGATAAGTACAATGAACAAATCAATGAGACCCATTAGAAGGTACTTAAGAATAATAAATTATAAAGAGATAAATAACACATCAGCAATGGTTTGGTCCTTGAATTGAAGGTGTCAGAATTGGAAACCACTCAGATATTCTCTCTATAACTTAAGCTTTGGCAAAATATATGAATCATTTTAAAAGGTGAAAACTTCTCTATGTGACAAAGTGAATTGGTCAGTTTGCACATAAGTATTCCTCTCTGTAAACTTGCCTAAGCATGCACCAAGAGCACTGTCCTGTCTGCGGATGTGGTCTTCCTCCATCCCACCTGCTGTTTATAGTCCTAAATGAGAAAATATCGAGTCAGAAGACCTAAGCCATCATTACTACAAGTATGTAAGCAACACAGAAGGTTGTCCTGACCTAGTGGTTGAGAAAAAGCTAACATTTCCTTTTAGAATGTGTGTTTACTCCTAGTTACTTTCCCATACCTATCTTTATTGGTGTGCTTATAATAAAAGGTCTATTAGAATCTGGGGTCAATGGAGGACTGGATACAACTTTGGGTATTTGGAAAGGACTTAAATAGTTATTCATATTTATCTTGTTAAAACCTCCAGAGGAATTTGCATTTCAACTAGGGATAAGAAGTGAATCTATAAAAAAAAAAAAAAAGAAGAAGAAGTGAATCTATTATGTTACAAGTTGAGGTGTCTGTGAGCAAGTCAAGGAGGAATTGGGGCTACAGAAGGTCTGACCACTTTCCTTGAAATCACATATTTTATTCAGGTAGCAGTTTACTTTCAGGAAGGCTAAAGTAACTCTAGTTTTTGGATAAAAATGTTGTCAATCTGCACATAGCCTTCTGGAATTTTGTACCCAATTAAACCATCTGTTGGTGCCCTGGAGCACACCCACCTGCAAATTTCTGAGCTAATGAGTTGCTCAGTGGTTTCAGTAAGATTTCTTCCTCAAGGACAATGCCTTATGTAGTTAAAAAGCCTGAAAGAAACTGTTAGAGTAGAGAGAAGTATAAAAATATGTACTTTTTATACTGTAAAATGGTCAGTGTCAAAACAAGTGTGAGAAAAGTAGATTTGTTTGGTTCAGCAAGTGGGTGTTCTCTTCATGGCATTTCCACATTTACCAATTTAAGAAAGAAATCAACAGTTTTGAGACAGGATTCTCCATTGCATTGTAGAAGCTGACCTCTCTGACAGTCATGAAAAATAGGTCATGCAAAGGCATTTTCAAAATTGGTCAGGGTCTGCTTACTGATATAAATTAATTTATGATGCACAGGAAGCAGGTGTATGATGGAGAAATTGTTCTTTAGGTTTTGTGTGTATGAGCGTCCTGCAAAGAGTTGATATATCACTGAGAGAAATGCTGAGAGAGAGAGAGTGTGTGATAGAGAGACAGGGAAGGTATGGAAAGAAAAAGAACAAAGGAGAGAGAAGGGAGGATAGAAATAAAAAGAGAAAGTAGATGATATAGGGAAAAGACTAGGACAAAAGAATTGCCTCTTTATTAAATTACTAATTCAAGCTTTTCTTAACCTAGAGATTTTAATGTATTTGTTCAGATAACATTCATCTTATATTTAACCTTAAGTAAGAATATCTTCTTTAAAAAATTGTAGTATGGGGCGCCTGGGTGGCTCAGTGGGTTAGGCCGCTGCCTTTGGCTCAGGTCATGATCCCAGGTCCTGGGTTCGAGCCCCACATCGGACTTTCTGCTCAGCAGGGAGCCTGCTTCCTCCTCTCTGCCTGCCTCTCTGTTTACTTGTGATTTCTCTCTGTCAAATAAATAAATAAAATCTTTTAAAAAAAAATAAATAAATAATAAAAAAAAATAAAAAATTGTAGTACATTTGACATACAATGGGATATTAGTATCAGGTGTACAACATCATGCTTTGATAAGTTTATACGTTATGCTATGTTCACCACAATCATCTGTCCTCATAAAACACTATTACAATACAATTGACAATATTTCCTATGCTGTACCTTTCATTCCCGTGACTTATTCATTCCAAAACTGGAACCTGCTCTACCCATTTCCCTTCACCCATTTTGCCCATCCCCTCTGGCAACTGTCCAATAATATATTTTCATAAATGTTTACAAGTATACCATTCCAACACTCAACTAATTGTAGGAAATTACTTCTTAAAAAGACAGCTTTTCTATAAACCAACTATTTAGCCTTTCTATTCTTTTTCCCAAGACTAATGCTATCTGAGAATCAGTTCACAGATTAATGATTCACTATTGCCATAGTCAGAAGACAATTTTGTGACCAAAGAAAAATTTTTGGCATCAGGCTAGAATCTTATAAAGAGAATTATACAGACTCAAGTTTACAAATAAGTTTCATAGTATATGCTAACTCTCAATAATGGGTAGGAAGGAGCTGCCTGAGTGTTCAGTTGAGAAGGGAGACTGAGGTCAATGACAGGCACAGCAGAAATGAATGACTAGTCTTCCATGGACATAAGAAGGGGAATTGTATCATATGTTCCAGGTAATTGGTCTGTTCTAACACTGTACTTTCCAAAAGAGTAGTCACAAACCACTTGTGGTTATTTGGGTACTTGACATATGGTTATCCAAACTGAGACAAGTTATATGAGTAAAGTAACACTGGATTTCAGACCTCATATTCAAACCATGTAAAATATCTCTTTAACAATTTTTATACTGATTATAAGTTAAATGCCTTTTGAAAATGTGACTACTAGAAAATTTAAAACTACATATATGGCTCACATTGTATTTCTTTTGGGCATAACTGATGTAGAAAATCAACTTAAATGGTAATCTTACTGCATATCAAACACATCTAAAACAAATAACCTTTCTTTTTTTTACACAAATCCCATAAAATAACAAAAACACTTTGTTAATTTTTTGTGTGCTAAGAAGATCTGAGTATAGCATATTTAAAAAGATAGCTAATATTTGCTAAGCACTTATGATGTCCCATAAAGCATACACTACAATCTCATTGATAAATGAGGAAAAAGGCTTACTGTGCTTAAATTACTACCAAAGATGGCAGTCTAATAAGCAGTGGACATGTGATCTAAATCCTGGTAGTCTGTCCTAACTGTTGGGCTATTCTCCCCATCTTAGGCTTATAAAATGTGTAAATGCATTCAATATTATAACTGACTCTATGGAATTCTTAATCAAGAATTTCAAAATGGCACAACTCAAGTAAATCTGATTCCCATCAGGTGGTATCTGGTTTGCAAAGGACTTTAGAATGTCATATAAATGACTTGTTTTCAATGAACTGTGAGAAATAAATTTCTATTTATAAGTCACTCAGTCTATGTGGAACTTTGTTGGAGCAGCTCAAACTGACTAAGGCAATCACTAATGATTCTGAATGAGTGTGGGTCTCTGTAACCCTTGTTGAGGGTTAATACAACATATAATTTATGCCATAGCCTAAAGAATCAAAACTTTTTTATTTTAACCTTTTCCCCCTAAAACTTACCTCTAACTTTTCCTCTTAAAGCATATCTCACTGATCATAATCTCTTCATAAGTAAGTTAAAATTTATAAACATTAATTATTTAACTGCATTTGCATATGGGTGAGATTTCAGGATCATAAAAATATGTTAATGTTAGTATATCTGAGTGAAAATTGACAAAAGGCAATGGATGGGTATTCAGCTAACAGAACAGGCTAGCATTCTGTCTTCTCTTAGAGTGACAGATCTCCAAATTTCTCTTCTCACTTCGCCCTGCCCCGCCCCCAACACACAGATAGTACTTCAGTTTGGATATCCCTCTTCTTTTTCTTGCCTTGGACTTATTTCAAGTTGGTGGATATGTCCAGTGGAGCTTATGATTCAATACTTTTTAAAAAATAGTATGTGTTTGTCAAAACTACAGTGGTTTAAAGCCTAAAATAAATTGTGTCACATTCACTCACTCCTTTTGTGGTAACTGTATGCAAATTAACCAGAGGTGGTTTTTTTCAAATTGCTTATTTACTGCAGATTTATTAACTACAAAAAAATATTGTCCAATATAAGATGTGTCTCTCTCAAATATGCTTCCTTTAGCTAACACACTAATTTGAGGTAAGGGAGAAAGGCCACAGCATGTTTATTAACTCCTAGGTGGATCTTCATAAAGGTCATAGAGATGTGAATGCCCACTGTATCCCAGGAAATGGCCCAGGCTAACACTACAGAGTAGACACTATTCAGCAGGATCAGACACTTCCTCCAGAACATTTAGAGAATTGGTGGAGTATCACTGCAGTATGAGTCAATATAACAGAGCTATGAAAGTTTGGGGATTTTATACTTGGAAAACTTGAATATGTTGGTCTTAGATTGGTATGATTTGGTGTTGATAGAGGTGCTATGGCTGGAGCTGGGCATCAGGCTCAAAATTCATACACACAAACACTCTAAAATGCCTAGAAAATATTTACCTCCCTCCTACAAAAAATGTCCTATTTTGGTTGATTCTCTTTTCTCTTCTTTTTTTTTTTTTAAAGATTTTATTTATTTATTTGACAGAGAGAGATCACAAGTAGACAGAGAGGCAGGCAGAGAGAGAGAGAGAGGGAAGCAGGCTCCCTGCTGAGCAGAGAGCCCGATGCGGGCCTCGATCCCAGGACCCTGAGATCATGACCTGAGCCGAAGGCAGCGGCTTAACCCACTGAGCCACCCAGGCGCCCTCTTTTCTCTTCTTTTTTACATTTGCCATCTCTTCTATCTTTCTTCTCAGCTTTTTCAATAGATCTCACATTCTTTGAACATCTTGCCCTCTTTAAAATCTCTAATTATTCTTATTCTGGTCTCCTTTATTCTATATAATTGTTACTTAGGTTAGACCTGAAATATTAAAAAAAAAAAAAAAACAGATAGTAAGGCCTACTAAGTCTCTAATCCCAATAGGTTGTACAAAACTAAATTACTCAAATCCTTTATGTGTCTGAAAATGTGGAGATGGCTCTATTCCTTATTGATATTTTTTCCCTCAGTCTTCATTGCTAAAGACATTTTAATTTATTTCTGATGTTACAGATTTATTTATATATGACCACTTAAACTTCAGTGTTCTCAGTAACTAGATTACTAGATTTCTACTGTAGAAAAACTAATCTTACTTCTCAAGGAACTAAACTGTATTTGGCTCCAGTTTGACTCTTTCTTTAAAAGATTTTATTTATTTATTTATTTATTTATTTATTTATTTATGAGAGAGAGAGAGAGAGAGAGAGAGAGAGAAAGACAGTGTATGTGCAAGTTAGGGAAGGGCAGTGGGAGAGGAAGAGAAAGGGAAACTCAAGCAGACTCTGTGGAGCCACTAGAGTCTGGGGCTCCATCTCATGACCCCAAGATCATGACCTGACCTAAAATCAAGAACTGGAGGCTCAACCGACTGAGCCACCCAGATCCCCCCAGTTTGACTCTTAATGCAGTTTGCAAAAGGAGTTTATTTATCCGGCATTGATGGTTGTCCATATTGTGTGGTTTGAGAAATACGAGGAAAAAATTCCCCACCAAAAATTAAAAGTGCCACGTTTATGCCATAATCTGAGGATTTACACTATAAGTGATATCTTTTTTTAAGATTTATTTACTTATCTTAGAGAAAGAGAGGGATGGTGCAAGCAAGGGTAGAGGCAGAGGGTGAGGGAGAAAATCCCAAGCAGACTCCCCATTGAGCATGGAACCCTATGCAGAGCTGGATGTCACAACCCTGAGGTCATGACCTGAGCCAAAATCAAGAGTCAGACACTTAACTGAATGAACCAGCTAGGTGCCCCAGAAAGTGATTTCTACACTTTGTGTTAAATATCACCTTCTACAGACTCTAAGTTTGAACAGAAAAAAATAATCCTTTATCAATTTATGGGAGTTTGTTTTCTGTAGAACAAGATGATTCTAAAATGGATGAAGTGCTGTTGCATACCAGGAATGGGAAGAAAAAGATACAATTTGGGGACTCAAAGGAGGTTATAGATCATGAAACACAATCTTCTCCATTTTGCAGAGGGAAAGTAAGGATGAGTAAGGACAAGGTTTGTTCCACCTCATATATTTGCCCTACAACATGCCCTGCATATTCTGTTCTCTTAGGCTATTCTGGTCTTTTGCCACCTTAAGTCTTAAAAAGACTGTCCAAAGTAGGAACTTTAGCTTATGGACATGGTTGCTAATTTCATCTCTAGCCACCAGGGTCAGTATTTTTAAAGATCTTTCTAAAATTTCAAACTGCAACTAACTGAGAAAAACACATCACTTCATTTTTTCTCCAGTAAACTTTGTTGATAGGTTGTTTCCACTCCCCACTCCCCTTTAAGTATACTGATTTATGCCTAACTGACTGTCATCATCTACTATCTTCCCTTTCCTATGACCAATTTTATCTTTTTTTTTTTAAGATTTTATTTATTTATTTGACAGAGATCACAAGTAGGCAGAGAAGCAGGCAGAGAGAGAGGGGGAAGCAGGCTCCCCACTGAGCAGAGAGCCTGATGTGGGGCTCGATCCCAGGACCCTGGGATCATGACCTGAGCCGAAGGCAGAGGCTTTAACCCCCTGAGCCACCCAGGCGCCCCCCAATTTTATCTTTAAAGCACCCTTATCTTATGCTTAACTCTTTAGTAAACATAAAACAGCCCTGGCCAGTTGGCTATAACCCTCCTACCTTATTCCTTAGCATCTAAGAATTCTGTTTCCTTCAACTTTCATCTCTACTAGAGAGGAGACAATAGTTTTATCCATACTCCACTTCAAAAAATCCCTGATTACAAAAGAAGGTGAGAACTTTGTGAGTTGACTTTCTCTTCTTGCATACTGTTAGTTTAAAATTAAGTAATTTACTCTGTAATTACTATAAAACTAGATGGCCTCTAAAACCAGGAACACTCTTAACATGAATGAATTCCATTCAAAATTTCTTTTGCAAAGTCTATGTTAAATTCATACCAGAGATCAGATACTGTGATAGGCACCAAAGCTACAAAACAAAATATTCAGTGCCTTCTCTCAAACTTTACAGCTTAGTCTGTGGCCCCAAATTGCAAAATATTGGGCACATTCTCTAACACCTTGGAGAACAGAAAAATGCATTTTCTGACTCCCCACAGAGAGACAATTAAATTCTGTCTTCTGTGTGGCCCACACAGAATAGAAACTCACCTGTGTGGAGAAGCAGAGAAACCTGTCTCTGTTTGACACAATTAGTTTGAATGGAGATATGGAGGCATATTAGTTCTCAGGGTATCTTAGTCTTCTTAGGCTGCTAAAACAAAATACCATAAACTGAGTGACTTAAACAACACACGTTCATTTCTCACAATATGGAGGCTGGGAAGTCAGAAATCAAGGTGGTGATGGGTTCAGGTCTTGAAGAAGACCCTCTTCTAGGCAGGCAGATGGTCAACTTCTCACAGTATCCTTACACGGAAGGGAGAGTAGGAGGGACGGAGATGATACTTTTGTTTCTTTCTCTTCTTATAAGGACACAAATCCCGTCACGGGGGCTTTACCTTCAAGACCTCATTTAAACCTAGAACTTCTAAAAGGCCCCACATCCACATACTCCCGCTTTGAGAATTAGGGCTTCAGTGTATAATTTTGGAGTGACAAAAATATTCAATTCATAACAAAAGAGTCAAACTACAATATAAGGCCACCTTAAGGTACCACACCACAGTTACATATAGAAAATATGTTTTTGCTGAGATTCAAAGGCAATCGAAATGATAATGCAAAGAAAATTTAAGAACTTATCCCTCAACCCTCTTACTCATACTGAAATTGAGGGTATTAAATGGTTGAAAGTTGGAAATTTGGAGGGGACTTATCCTACCCGCTTCGTGTAAAACTTAGGAAGAGATTTTTAACAATGGGGGTGTATAGAGATGCATTTATAATACAATAGCATTATAAAGGGATATTTGGGGGCACCTGGGTGGCTCAGTGGGTTAAGCCTCTGCCTTTGGCTCAGATCATGATCTCAGGGTCCTGGGATGGAGCCCTGCATTGGGCTCTCTGCTCACCAGGGAGCCTGCTTCCCCCTCTCTCTCTGCCTGCCTCTCTGCCTACTTATACTCTGTCTGCCAAATAAATAAATAAAATCTATAAAGGGATATTTTTCTGAAGAATGTGCAAAAGCACAAGTTAGCAGTGAGTGAGTGGGGGAAAGCTGTTTTAAGTGTCTACAAAATCCAGAGAGAGCTCCAAACCTAGATTACTAAAATCAATTTATTAAAATCTTTCTTAAGAGTATCCCTGTTTCCTTGAAGAGGTCACAGCCATAGTTAGTAAGATGTGGAAGGAGGAGAAGTACTAGGTAAGAAAAGGAGATAATCACCTGACCCTTTGCTGAACTAAAGCTTCCCTTGAGGATTAGACTTTAATTGAGGCAATGGAGAAGTCTCAACTTTAAACCAAGGTATGATTTTGGGTTATTCTGAGACGACATTTTATAATGAGTTGAGACTGTGATTTACACTTAAAGTGACCATGAAACTTTTATTACCTAAGAATAAACAGAAAAGGTATAGCTCCTGCCTAGAAAAATTTACTCTTCTTCCTGTCTGTCTCTTTTATTCTCACATAGCTATCACACTTACGACACTTCTGATACTAGGTGTTTGGAGGTTTTTCCCCATTAAGCAATCCGGGGTGTCCTACAATTTAGTCCAGTTCTGACATTGTCTATGGGAGACAGCATCAGATTTCATAGGTTCGGGGCTCAGTTCCATAACAGTCATATACATAACCGTCCCAACTGCAAGCCAAGGTTATCACCTGTGCTTCTAAACAATTGGCTATAAACTGGAGATTGTCATAAGACCCTCCTCAGTTTGATAAATTTGTCATAAGACCCTCACAGAATTTAGGGACATAGTTTACTTACTGTTTACTGGTTATTATAAAAATATACAATAAAAGATACAGATGAAGATCCAGATGGAAGAGATGTTTGGGACAAGTTATGTGGGAAGGGGATGGAGCCTTCATGACCCCTTCAGGTGTACCATTATCCTAGTGTTCACTATCCCAGAAGCTCTCCGAACTCCATACTTCTGGGATCTTTATCATATAGGAATGGTCAGTCATTAGCTTCATTTCTAGCTCTTCTCTCTCTTTGGAGAAGGGACCAGAGTTGGGGGATACTGAGAGTACCAAGTTTCTAATCATGATTTCATCTTTCTAGTGACCAGCCCCCAAAAGAGATTCCAGTCATCCAGGAAATCCCAAGGGATTTAGGAGTCACCATGTCAGGAACCAGGGTCAAAGACTAAATGTTAGAATAAAAGAAGCTTCTAGTGATCCTACTACTTAGGAAATTTCCTGGGTTTTAGGAGTCCTGTGCCAGGAACCAGGGACAGACATATATATATATAAATATATATTTATAATTATATTCACATATTCATATATTGTATTTTATTATTTAATGTACTATATTATTTTTATATGATATAATAAAATAATACATCTAATATATAAATAAATATATCTAAATACACCAAAAATAATATTAATATTTAATATATTATTATATAATATAACAATTAATTTTATACGATTTAATGTTATCTATTATTTTTATTATTTAAAATATTATATTTTTTATCATTTCACAGCGTCTGATCGAGTTTTTAATCCAGAGAATGATGAAAATCTAGTGCTTCTGAGTATATTCAAATGGAAAGCAGGAAATCATAGTGTACTCCTTAATAATTATATCCCATAGTTGTAGCTGGTTAAATGTAATGGCTTTAACACTGCATGATTAAGCCTAAGCAGGCTGACCACAGCATACTACTTGATACAACTGATTTATTGAAGACTCACAATTCTTCACAGGTTTAAATGAGAAACCGTTTGATCTTTCTAATAACTGGCAATTCTATATAAACTCCCTTTGTGTTGATCTCTTTATAATTTGTGACCAGATTCCATAATGCCAGTCACTTCAGTTAATTCAAATCATCTTATTTCAGTTTCAAAATCCAGTCCTGTTCATTTTAAAGTTTCGTTTGAAATATTTCTGCTCCTCTACCTGTATTTTAGGCTAGATAGACCCTTGTGTGGCTTTAGCAGCTTGGAGTCTTTGGTGGGACTGAAGTGGGGTAGGATAATTTCTTTACTTCCCTGATCTATTATTCTCTCTCCCATACATCCTCTCTATTACTGGGCAAGGAGAGGGGAGAGTGAAACTGTATAAATGATGGGCATATTTCTCCCTTTGTAAAAAGAAGTGGCTGAACATACTGTATGTTTGGCAAAATGCTTGTGGGTTGTTTTAAGGACCCTGAAGTTCCAGGTTTCTGATCTTAAGATCAGGTTAGTTACCATCCCATTTCTGTTTTTCTTTGTCTGTGCTCTAAAGACAAATCCAATCAACTTCATAATCTGTATCAGTCAGATTCCCAACACAGAATTGGTAGTTTCAAAAAGAGTAGTGAAAAAATATAATGAATAAACTATTTACATACCTGTGCATTGGATTCACTGAACCAAGGAAGGATGGTGATACTCCTAGGGATTAGTAGTATCTGAAAACTGTTACCATTCCTAGTCCTAAAAAGCAAATGAAGAAACAATGTTACTGAATGTCAGTGAGAGCTAGAGTTTGTGCAGATAGAATTGTCTGGCAGGGGCTATCGTGTTAGTCCCTGGGAAGAGATCCCTTAACAGGGGCTACAGTTGAGGTAGAGGAATATAGTCACTGTCAAACCAGATACAGTAGGCATGGTGCTAAGGAATAAACTATCCTTATTTTCTCTCTCCCCACCTTCTTATGTCCTATAGGTGCTTGCCATGTGAGGAACACACTTGGACACCAGAGGACAAGAGAGCCTGTGTAATACACCATGTCATCTCTTAGAACTTCTGTGATATACTATGTCATCTCTTAGAACCTGTGTGATATACTATGTCATCTCTTAGAGCATTCTTAGAGAAGAATAAAAAATGTATCTGAAGAAGTAAACAAAATACACATTTCAATCTTTTTGCTTGTGTCCTTCATTCAATGAGTAGCTTTATTGGTAAATAAAGATCGCTCAAGTTCAGCTACTTCTAATGCTATCCAACTGATTATGAAGAAAATCCATATATAAGCCAAATCAAAGAGCAATTTTGTGTGTTCTCTTAATTCCTCCATCTCTCTCTACCTCAGCAACCTCAGGCACTCTGAAGACCCAGAAGCATGATGATTTTCAGAGGGGAACACTGAAAAGTCCTTGGTTTATTACTATTCACTGAGAGTGATTCTGCCCTGTTATTGGAGGGAAGAAAAACTCTGTAAAAGGGGGTACAATAAAGGGAATAGCCTTCTTCTAGAATTCTGCACACATGCCCCACAAATATTTGATTTCTGAGTGCTGTCCTTACATGAATTGAGGGATAATAGGGGAGGTGTGGATGATAGAACACAATTTTCTAAATTGGGACCATTCAGTAAACACTGAAAAAGATACCGCTCCCTTACTGATGATTCTCTGCATTCAAAATACAAGGAACATCATCCTTGTTATTCAGGTAGAATTTTTAGGCATCAGGAAAAAAGAATGTTCTGTAAGATGCCACATCTCTAGAGATAAGAAAGAGAGTTCTATAGGCTGATAGATTCAAGGGTGGAAGGTAGGAAAAAAAAAAAAGAGGTGTATGAGTTTAGAGTTTTGGACAGAAGCTTGTTCTTTTTTGCTGTGTTCCATATGACTTGCCATGTCTGAGAACCCTGATCCCATTGTTGTTGATACAATCATATAACGGTAAGTTTGAGTACCCTTAGAGATATTCTAATCTAAACTATTTTTTAAGAGAGAATTTTAGCTAGAACTAAAAGTTTATAATTGCATAATTTCTCTGATGCAGATTCTTACTCTTACAGTAAATATTTTATGCCTTTTTTCATATATAGATAGATATGTATCTTTCATATCCAAGAATACTTTAAAGTCCTTGAAGGAAGAGCTATCTGTTTTGTGTGTGTTCCATCAGACTTAACATCACTCTGGGGAGTGTTCAGCAAAAGCTGACCAACTATATATAATGGGCAGTGAGTATATTAATGATTTTTCCAGTTTCTGAGATGTTACAGGTGTTTCTTTATTATCATATGTATCCTTATTACCAATGGCTCATCTTCCCATACTTGGTTCTAAATTTTTTGCTTTTAACCTGGGGTCAGGAAACACAAAATATACAACAATGCAATTTTCTAATGAATGAAGATTTTAGGGGGGAAAACTATATTAAATTTTGAAAGACTGAAAGCCTACAATTCTATACTAATACTGCAACTAATTATCTGTGATTTTTACACATCTTTTATTAAATAATAGCATTTCTCTTCCTGACTCTTTAAATGCCCTAACCTGTGTCTCATCCTTTCAGGCATCACTAAGAAATTTGCTCTAATGGTTATACACTTTTTTACACTGAAGGCATTGTCATTGCTATGACAGTATATGCTTAAGTTGCTCACTTAAAGACTGGCTCAGAGTAGGTGCTTTGAACTGAATTTGTACAAAATCCATGACATAGCAGAACTAAAACTTCTCCAGTGAGAATAATAGGTTTATCAACATTGGTCTTCCTTGACATAACTCAAAGGAATCAGTACTGCACAAGTTTCAAGTTCTAGGTTATTCTAGGAACATGGGCTCTGCAGTCAAATTCGTCAACTCCCAGTTCTGCCTTAACTAAGGTGGAAACATGTCTGATACATTTAATATGTCTGCCTCAATTTACCCTTGTATAAAACTGAGATAATATTATTATTTAGTTTAGTTTTTGCAAGTTTTAAGGAAGTCAGTACAGGTGATTTTTTTTGTTTTTGTTGGAGTTGTGATATGCTTGAATTAATTAGTTAATTAATCCTGATGATCTCTTGAGTTATAATTGGCAAATAAAAGTGTATACATTTTGGGAAGAAATCAGAGAGGGTGACAAACCATGAGGGACTCTGGACTCCAGGAACCAAACTGAGGGTTGCAGAAAGGAGGGGGATATGGGGATGCGGTAACTGGGTGATGGGTATTAAAGAGGGCATGTGTGGTGATGAGCACTGGGTGTTATGCACAACTAATGAATCATTGAACATTACATCAAAAACTAATGATGTACTATATGTTGGCTAGTTGAGCATAATAATAAAAAAACTGTATACATTTGTGTAAAATGTTAAGTTTTGATGATGCATTGTGAAATAACTACCATAATCAAGCTAATTAACTATCCATCAGCTCACATTTATTTTTTTATGTGGTGAGAACATATAAGATCTATTCTTTTAGCAAATTTCAATTATCCAATACAGTATTATTAACTGTAGTCATCATGTTGTACATTAGCTCTCCAAAACTTCATCCTGCGTAGATGAAACTTTGTACCCTTTGAGCAACATCTCCCCATTTCCCCTACCCCTCAGACCCTGGCAACTACCATTCTACTTTGTGCTCCTATGAGTTTGACTTTATTAGGGAACCCTTATCCACTGTTGGTGGGACTCTAAACTGGTATAGCCAGTATGCAAAACAGCATGGAAGTTCCTTCAAAAAATTAAAAAATAGAATTACCTTATGATACAGGAATCCCACTTCTAGATATAAAGCCAAGGAATTGAAATTGGTATCTTCTTTTAAAAAGATTTTTATTTATTTATTTGAGAGAAAGAGAAAGTGAGCATGAGCTGGTGGGGTAGGAGGGCTGTGGGAAGGTCAGAGGGAGAGGGATAAGCATACTCCCTGCTGAGCAAGCAGCCCAATGTGGGACTCTATCCTAAGACCCTAGGATCATGACCTGAGCCAAAGGCAGCCAAAGGCAGGTGCTTAACTTACTGAGCCACCTACGCCCCCCAAATCAGTATCTTAAAGAAATATTTATACTCCCATGTTTGCTGAAGCATTATTTATGGTACCCAAGACAGAAACAACATAAGTATCCACAGACAGATGAATGGATAAAGAAAATGTGGTATAAACACATACAATAGAATATTATTTAGCCTTAAGAAAGAAGATCTTTTCATTTGAAACAACATAGATTAAACTAAAAGACATTATACTAAGTGAAATAAGCCAGACAGAGAAAAACACATTTGGAATCTTTGGATTCCAATATTTGGAATCTTAAAAAGTCTAACATGCAAAATTTTTTTTTTTTTTAAAAAGTGCCATCACAAAGGGGCACCTGGGTGGCTCAGTGGGTTAAAGCCTCTGCCTTCGGCTCGGGTCATGATCTCAGGGTCCTGGAATCGAGCCCCGCATCGGGCTCTCTGCTCAGCGGGGAGCCTGCTTCCCTTCCTCTCTCTCTCTCTCTCTCTGCCTGCCTCTCTACCTACTTGTGATCTCTGCCAAATAAATAAATAAAATCTTTAAAAAAAAAAGTGCCATCACAAAGAAAATGCTCAGTCAATTCTAGCAATAATCAGTTGTAAAGCAAGGCAGTCTCTGGCGGTCCTTAAAATAATTTATCACAGAAATGACCTTACCAAGCAGAGGACTAGCTTGAAACATTGCACAGCACCACGAAGCAGTACTAATGAGAAGAGGCATACTATCGGCATAAGTGGTATGAGTTCCCATTTTAAATTTCTTATTCTTTTATAAACATATAATATATTTTTAGCCCCAGGGGTACAGGTCTGTGAATCACAGGTTTACACACTTCACAGCACTCACCATAGCACATACCCTCCCCAATGTCCATAACCCCACCACCTCTCCCTACCTCCCTCCCCCTAGCAACCCTCAGTTTGTTTTGTGAGACTAAGAGTTTCTTACAGTTTGCCTCCTTCCCAATCCCATCTTATTTCATTTATTCTTTTCCTACCCCCCAAACCCTTTACATTGCATCTCCACTTCCTCATATCAGGAAGATCATATGATAGTTGTCTTTCTCCAATTGACTTATTTTGCTAAGCATAATACCCTCTAGTTCCATCCACGTCGTTGCAATGGCAAGATTTCATTTCTTTTGATGGCTGCATAGTATTTCATTGTATACATATATACATCTTCTTTATCCATTCATCTGTTGATGGACATCTACGTTCTTTCCATAGTTTGACTATTGTGGACACTGCTGCTATAAACATTCGGGTGCACGTGCCTTTTCAGATCACTACATTTGTATCTTTAGGGTAAATACCCACTAGTGCAATTACTGGATCATAGGGTAGCTCTATCTTCAACTTTTTGAGGAACCTCCATGCTGTTTTCCAGAGTGGTTGCACCAGCTTGCATTCCCACCAACAGTGTCGCCAGCATCTGTCATTTCCTGCCTTGTTAATTTTAGCCATTCTGACTGGTATGAGGTGGTATCTCATTGTGGTTTTGATTTGTATTTCCCTGATGCGGAGGGATGTGGAGCATTTTTTCATGTGTCTGTTGGCCATCTGGATGTCTTCTTTGCAAAAATGTCTGTTCATGTCCTCTGCCCATTTCTTGATTGGATTATTTGTTCTTTGAGTATTGAGTTTGCTAAGCTCTTTATAGATTTTGGATACCAGCCCTTTATCTGATGTGTTGCTTGCAAATATCTTCTCCCATTCTGTCAGTTGTCTTTTGGTTTTGTTCACTGTTTTCTTTGCTGTGCAAAAGCTTTTGATCTTGATGAAGTCCCAATAGTTTGTTTTTGCCCTTGCTTCCCTTGCCTTTGGCGTTGTTCCTAGGAAGAAGTTGCTGAGGCTGAGGTCGAAGAGGTTGCTTCCTCTGTTCTCCTCAAGGATTTTGATGGATTCCTGTCTCACATTTGGGTCTTTTTCCCATTTTGAGTCTATTTTTGTGTGTGGTGTAAGGAAGTGGTCCAGTTTCATTCTTCTGCTTGTGGCTGCCCAATTTTCCCAGCACCATTTGTTGAAGAGACTGTCTTTTTTCCACTGGACATTCTTTCCTGCTTTGTTGAAGATTAGTTGACCATAAAGTTGAGGGTCTATTTCTGGGCTCTCTATTCTGTTCCATTGACCTATGCGTCTGTTTTTGTGCCTGTACCATACTGTCTTGATGATGACAGCTTTGTAATAGAGCTTGAAGTCTGGACTTGTGATCCTACCAACTTTGGCTTTCTTTTTCAACATTCCTGTGGCTATTTGAGGTCTTTTCTGGTTAAATATAAATTTTAGGATTATTTGTTCCATTTCTTCGAAAAAAATGGATGGGATTTTGATAGGAATTGCATTAAATGTGTAGATAGCTTTAGGTAGTATAGACATTTTCACAATATTTGTTCTTCCAATCCATGAGCATGGAACATTTTTCCATTTCTTTGTGTCTTCCTCTATTTCTTTCATGAGTACTTTATAGTTTTTTGAGTATAGATTCTTTGCCTCTTTGGTTAGGTTTATTCCTAGGTATCTTATGGTTTTGGGTGCAAATGGGATGGACTCCTTAATTTCTCTTTCTTCTGTCTTGTTGTTGATTTAAAGAAATGCAACTGATTTCTGTGCATTGACTTTATATCCTGACACTTTGCTGAATTCCTGTACAAGTTCTAGCAGATTTGGAGTGGAATCTTTTGGGTTTTCCACATATAGTACCATATCATCTGCAAAGAGTGATAGTTTGACTTCTTCTTTGCCAATTTGGATGCCTTTAATTTCTTTTTGTTGTCTGATTGCTGAGGCTAGGAGTCCTATTTACTATGTTGAATAGCAGTGGTGATAGTGGACATCCCTGCCATGTTCCTGACCTTAGAGGAAAAGCGCTCAGTTTTTCTCCATTGAGAATGATATTTGCAGTGGGTTTTTCATAGATGGCTTTGATAATATTGAGGTATGCGCCGTCTATCCCTACAGTTTGAAGAGTTTTGATCAGGAAGGGATGCTTACTTTGTCAAATGCTTTTTCAGCATCTATTGAGCATATCATATGGTTCTTGTTCTTTCTTTTACTAATGTATTGTAGCACATTGATTGATTTGCGGATGTTGAACCAACCTTGCAGCCCTGGAATAAATCCCACTTGGTCATGGTGAATAATCCTTTTAATGTACTGTTGAATCCTATTGGCTAGTATTTTGGTGAGAATTTTTGCATCTGTGTTCATCAAGGATATTGGTCTGTAATTCTCTTTTTCTCTTTTTTGATGGGAACCTTGTCTGGTTTGGGGATCAAGGTCATGCTGGCCTCATAAAATGAGTTTGGAAGTTTTTCTTCCATTTCTATTTTTTGGAACAATTTCAGGAGAATAGGAATTAATTCTTCTTTAAATGTTTGGTAGAATTCCCCTGGGAAGCCGTCTGGCCCTGGGCTTTTGTTTGTTGGGAGATTTTTGATGACTGTTTCAAACTTTTTCCTGGTTATGGGTCTGTTCAGGTTTTCTATTTCTTCCTGGTTCAGTTGTGGTAGTTTATATGTCTCTAGGAATGCATACATTTCTTCCAGATTGTCAAATTTGTTGGCGTAGAGTTGCTCATAGTATGTCCTTATAATTGTTTGTATTTCTTTGGTGTTGGTTGTGATCTCTCCTCTTTCATTCATGATTTTATTTATTTGGGTCCTTTCTCTTTTCTTTTTGATAAGTCTGGCCAGGGGTTTATCAATCTTATTAATTCTCTCAAAGAAACAGCTCTAGTTTCATTGATTTGTTCTTCTGTTTTTTTGGTTTCTATTTCATTGATTTCTCCTCTGATCTTTAAGATTTCTCTTCTCCTGCTGGGTTTAGGCTTTCGTTGTTGTTCTTTCTCCAGCTCCTGTAAGTGTAGGGTTAGGTTTTGTATTTGAGACCTTTCTTGTTTATTGAGAAAGGCTTGTATCACTATATATTTTCCTCTCAGGACTGCCTTCGCTGTGTCCCACAGATTTTGAACCGTTGTGTTTTCATTATCATTTGTTTCCATGAATTTTTTTTTTTACTTCTTCTTTAATTTCCTGGTTGATCCATTCATTCTTTAGGAGGATGCTGTTTAGTCTCCATGTATTTGGTTCTTTCCAAATTTCCTCTTGTGATTGAGTTCTAGCTTCAGAGCATTGTGTTCTGAAAATATGCAGGGAACGATCCCAATCTTTTGGTACCAGTTGAGACCTGATTTGTGACTCAGGATGTGATCTATTCTGAAGAATATTCCATGTGCACTAGAGAAGAATGTGTATTCTGTTGCTTTGGGATGGAATGTTCTGAATATATCTGTGATGTCTATCTGGTCCAGTGTGTCATTTAAGGCCTTTATTTCCTTGTTGATCTTTTGCTTGGATGATCTGTCCATTTCAGTGAGGGGAGTGTTAACGTCCCCTACTATTATTGTATTATTGTCGATGTGTTTCTTTGATATTGTTATTAATTGGTTTATATAGTTGACTGTTCCCACGTTAGGGGCATAGATATTTAAAATTGTTAGATCTTCTTGTTGGACAGACCCTTTGAGTATGATATAGTGTCTTTCCTCATCTCTTATTATAGTATTTGGCTTAAAATCTAATTGATCTGATAGAAGGATTGCTACTCCAGCTTTCTTCTAATATCCATTGGCATGGTAAATTGTTTTCCACCCCCTCACTTTAAATCTGGAGGTGTCTTCAGATCTAAAATGAGTTTCTTGTAGGCAGCATATTGATGGGTTTTGTTTTTTTAATCCATTCTGATACCCTGTATCTCTTGATTGGGGGCATTTAACCCATTTACACTCAGGGTAACTATTGAAAGATATGAATTTAGTGCCATTGTATTGCCTGTAAGGTGACTGTTACTATATATTGTCTCTATTCCTTTCTGATCGACTACTTTTAGGGTCTCTCTTTGCTTAGAGGACCCCTTTCAATATTTCCTGTAGAGCTGGTTTGGTGTTTGCAAATTCTTTCAGTTTTTGTTTGTCCTGGAAGCTTTTAATCTCTCCTTCTATTTTCAATGATAGCCTAGCTGGATATAGTATTCTTGGCTGCATGTTTTTCTCGTTTAGTGCTCTAAATATGTCATGCCAGTTCTTTCTGGCCTGCCAGGTCTCCGTGGTTAAGTCTTCTGCCAATCTAATATTTTTACCATTGTATGTTACCAACTTCTTGTCCCGCGCTGCTTTCAGAATTTTCTCTTTGTCACTAAGACTTGTAAATTTTACTATTAGGTGACGGGGTGTGGACCTATTCTTATTGATTTTGAGGAGGGTTCTTTGCACCTCCTGGATTTTGATGCTTGTTCCTTTTGCCATACTAGGGAAATTCTCTACAATAATTCTCTCCAATATACCTTCTGCTCCCCTCTCTCTTTCTTCTTCTTCTGGAATCCCAATTATTCTAATGTTGTTTCATCTTATGGTATCCCTTATCTCTAATTCTCTCCTCGTGGTCCAGTAGTTGTTTGTCTCTCTTTAGCTCAGCTTCTTCATTCTCTGTCATTTGGTCTTCTATATCACTAATTCTTTCTTCTGCCTCATTTATCCTAGCAGTAAGAGCCTCCATTTTTGATTGCACCTCATTAATAGCTTTTTTTATTTCAACTTGGTTAGATTTTAGTTCTTTTATTTCTCCAGAAAGTGTTTTTAATTCTCCGGACAGAGTTTCTCTAATATCTTCCATGCCTTTTTCGAGCCTGGCTAGAACCTTGAGAATCATCATTCTGAACTCTAGATCTGACATATTACCAATATGTGTTTTGGTTAGGTCCCTAGCCTTTGGTACTGCCTCTTGTTCTTTTTTTTTTGTGGTGAGTTTTTCTGCCTTGTCATTTTGTCCAGTTAAGAATATATGAAGGAGCAAATGAAATACTAAAAGGGTGGTAAAGACCCCAGGAAAATGTGCTTTAACCAGATCAGAAGAGATCCCAAATTGTGGTGGCGAGAAAGGGGGTAGAAGGAGTTCAGAAAAAAAAAATTAAAAAAGAAAACAAATAAAGAAAAAATATATATATATATATTAGACTGGTGACTAGAACAGGGTCACCCACTTAATTTTGGGAGTATTTTGGTCCTTAGAAGAAACTACCTCCCAAAATTTTAAAGAATGAAAAACATATATAAGTGTAAACAAAATGAAGGGATGGAATATGAGTATAAAGATGAAAAAAATTTTTTTCTTTAAGTTCTAACAAAGATGTTGATAAGGTAAGTTGGTTGGGAGAATAAAGAAAAAGAAAGTGGAGAGAATTTGCTCAGGCTGGAGACTAGATCAAGCCCAGTGCTAGATTTAGGGTGTATTTTGATCTATTTTTTAGAAGAAAAAACCCTATGTGTATACAAAAAATAAAGTTAGATACAGTGAAGGATAAAATATGACTATAATAATAAAGGTTCAAAAAAGATTTTTTTTGAAAGGTATTAAGATAAACAAGTTAAAAAACGTTAAAGAGATGGGGCACCTGGGTGACTCAGTGGGTTAAAGCCTCTGCCTTCAGCTCAGGTCATGATTCCAGGGTCCTGGAATTGAGCCCCACATTGGGCTCTCTGCTCAGCTGGGAGCCTGTTTCCTTCCTCTCTCTCTGCCTCTCTGCCTACTGTGATCTCTGTCTGTCAAATAAATAAATAAATAAAATCTTAAAAAAATGTTAAAAAAGGAAAGGGTAAAAGTTTAAAAAAATTAGCAGAAGAGAAAAAAATTTAAAAATTAATTAACTTTGCACGACTGAAGATTCTTGGCTAGAAAGTCATGATTTCCATGCTTTGCTTTCTCTTCCTCTGGAATTCCGCTGTTCTCCTTGGTAAGTGAACTTGTGCTTGGCTGGATTTCTTGTTGATCTTCTGGGGGAGGGACCTGTTGTAGTGATTCTCAAGTGTCTTTGCCCGAGGCAGAATTGCCCTGCCCTTAAAAGGGCCATGCTAAGTAATCGGTTCAGGTTCGCTTTTGGGAGCTTTTGTTTCCTGAATGCTTTCCGTAGCGTTCCGGATGGGAATGAAAAGGCAGCTTCCCCATCTCTGGCCCAGAGGAGCCGAGAGCTTGGGGCCCCACTCCTCAGTGAGCCCTAAGAGAAGAGCGCTCAATCACTCCCATCTCCCCGACCTTGGCTGCACTCCGAGCTCACCGAGCCTGTGACCAGTTCAAGGTAACCCCGAGTTGAGCGCTCACTCCTTGGCTCTGTCTCTGTAGCTGGCTTCCCTATTCTAATACCTGCGAGCTCTGCGACACTCAGACACCTCCAAATCTTCTGTGACCCTGTGGGACCTCGGGCCATGCTTACCCTGCATGGGCTTCACCCAGTTTAGCCTCTGGAGCAATGTCCCTCAGTGGAGCAGACTTTTAAAAGTCCTGATTTTGTGCTCCGTTGTTCCACCACTTGCTGGGAGCCGGCCCCTCCCACCATGGTCTATCATCCCGTCGCTTTGGATTCACTTATCTGCTGGTCCTACCTTTCAGAAAGTGATGGATTTTGTTTCTAGAATTCTTGCTCTTCTTCTCTTAGTTATCCTATTGGATTTGTAGGTGTTCACAATGGTTTGATAAGCTATCAAGCTGATCTCCTGTTACCTGATATCATCTCTGCCTGCTACTTCTCCACCATCTTGACTCCCCTCTACGAATCACAAGTTCCCATTTTAGAGCTTATCCTGAGTTGTTATGGGACCTTGGCATCTGTCTCTTCACTGGTTAGCCTCGGGCTTCTCTCTTAGTGGTCTGCATACTAAACTTGTATTAGTCTCTATGGTGGGTTTGCTCTGGTGATATCTGTGCAGCAATTACTTTCTAGACTCATTTCCAAATCTAAATTGCTTTTCCTCAATCCTGTTTCCAAAATCAGAATCAGTGTCTTCAACATGACAGGCAATATTTTGGCTACATCTCTTGGGTCTCTTGGAGCCTCTTTTCTCGAAATGAATAGGATGTTCTTTCCCTTCCTCCCTCCCTGTTTCTGTCCCTCTGTTTCCTTTTTTCATGTACTTTTCATGGGGAAACTGACCATGTGATTTCTCATCTCATATTTCTTTTTGGACAAACACAAATGTGATTTCATTTTGGTTCAAGAGTGTCCCCATTCCCAAATAGTGAATATGTTACATATAATGTCACTTTTCAATAAAATTCCAAGAGTTCCTGAACTCTATTTATAGGCTTCTTGCTCTCAAATGCATTTCTAAGCAAAAATGTATTAAGCCTTCTCTGCAAACCTTTTTCCTCTATTTATTATTTTTTTTCCCTTTAATCTTCCATTATTTGCCTTATTTCTGCCTTTTAGCTGTCTCAAGCCTGGTTTGGGGCAAAAAACATTAATGGCAGAGAATCACACATAATCTTAAATGCATCTCCAGAGGACCTAACTGTTCAAGGAAAATATACACAATACAAATTTAAGAGACTCAACTTTATTCCCAGATTGACCACAAGGCTAGGTAATTTCAACAAACCATTTCCTCTCTTTGAGTCAATTTCCTGATCTTCAAGAAGAAAATAATGGAGAGGATACATTAGAAAAGAAATAATAGAGAGGTAACATATTTTTTAAATGGACATCATTCCACATGGCTCTCCATTTATTATGCTTTGCTTAGCCAAGCCATCAAGTTATTGTTCTGTCCAGATGTAAGAAAATGTGGGGATATTCGAACATAGGTTTTTGGTTCCTGGTCCTCTACATCTGCATATTCTATAAAATCTCTTCCTTGCATTAAGTCAGTTTATAGTTGGAATCACCCTATATATATATGTCACCCTTTCCCACAACCTACCCCTAAGTCATAAAACTGAATAATACTACAGTCTGGAAATTTAAAAATGAATAATTTTGTGCATAGATCATGTATAGTTAGACATCTCAACTTTACTTTATATTCTAATTATTTTTATAGTTTAGTTCAATTGGGTGATAAAAACCTTGGTCAAACATCCCCTAGCTTATCTTCTACAAACTCAAGTTTATAGGTATATCCTATCAGCCATGGGACTACATTTTTCTTGGCCTCTAATCAATTATAGCTCTGGATTAGGTTTTTTAAAAGATGACTTTTTAGGATAAAAATCTAAATATTATATATGGATATTATTTTTTAAGAGCTAACAATTCAAAGGGATACAAGCACCCTTATATTGATTGCAGCATTATTTATAATAGCCAAATTATGGAAACAGCCCAAGTGTCCACGGACAAATGAATGGATAAAGATATGGTGCTTAAACACACACACACACACACACACACACACACACACACATGAATATTATTCAGCCATAAAAAAGAATGAAATCTTGCCATTTGCAACAACATGAATGGAAACAGAGAGTATGCTGCTAAACAAAATATGTTAGAGAAAGACAAATACCATAAAATATAACTTATGTGGAATTGAAGAAACAAAATAAATGAGCAAAGGGGGGACAAAAAGAGAGACAGAGACAAACCAAGAAACAGATCAATAACTGCAGAGAACAAACTGATGGTTACCAGAAGGCAGGTGGGTGGGGGATAGGTGAAATAGGTGATGGGGGTTAAGAGTACATTTATCATGATGAGCAGTGAGTAATGTTTAGAATTGTTGAATCACTATATTGTACGCCTGAAACTAACATAACATTGTATGTTAACCATACAGAAATTAAAATAAACAACTTAATAAAAAAGGAATATAAATAAATAAATAAAATAAAGATCTTGTTAATTATAGTAATAGCACCTAAACTCAAAAACCAACAAAAAGTAAAATAAACCTAGTATCAGGGGTTCCTGGGTGGCTCAGTCAGTCAAGCAGTTCAGCTCAGGTCATGATCCCAGGTCCTGGGATTGAGCCTAGCATTGGGCTCCTTGCTCAGCAGGGAGTCTGCTTGTCCCTCTCCCTCTGCCTGATGCTTGGCCTACTTGTGCGCTTGTTCTCTCTCTCTCCTTCTCTCTCTGTCAAATAAAAAAATAAATTAAATCTTTTTAAAAATAAACCTAGTATCACATGAATAAAATTATGCATTTTTTATCATGCATATCATATGTAACACTCCAGTCATGTCCCATTATAGGTAGGTAGAGAGAAGATAGATAAATAAAAGATAAATAGATATAATTTCCCATAAAAACATATTGAAAACATTGGTATGTTTTCATTACAAATACAATACAAAATGAAAACATTTTGTATATTGAAAATATACAAGACACAGAATGTTTAAAATGTTAAATTAACTTTACTTCTGTTTTGTAGAAGAAATAGAGGAACAATTGAAGTGATTACTGGACCTCACATACGTATTTCTCAAGGCATATTGTATTCTAAAGCCTATTCCTAAGTTTAAGAAAAATATTGCAGAACATAGCTAAAAGATGTATTTTAGTTTTGAATAGAATAGACTGAATCCTTGCATATTAGGTAGTAGAATGGTCTCCCAAAGACAATCATGTCCTAAATCCTGTGGCTATGTTACCTTACACGGCAAGAAGGTATAAGTAGTAGATGAAATAAAGTTTGCTAATCAATTGACCTTAAAATAGGATTTGGGCTTATCTAAAGAAGCCCAATCTAATGATGGGATGGATAAAAATAGAAAAAGGAGGAAGAAGAGAAAGTCAGAAAGATGGAAGCATGAGAAGAATTTATCCCAATATTGTTGGCTTTGCAGTTGGGGATTTCTCTATTTTTCTCATCATTAGAATGAGTAATGTGTTTCTGGAAAGGAAACTACAGAGGTAAAGTGCCATTTTCATTACATCATACCAAGGATAGATATTATCAATATGACTTATTTTTTACTTTAACCTTCAAACTGAGATAGTGTTTGTCAGATTTCTCTACTGTAAAATTACAGTTTTTTCCCCTCCATTTCCATACTCATCCCTTTGGTTGTCAGTCACCATATATAGCATTCAACTAAGGCATTGGAAGTTAGTTTTGCTCCTTAAAAGTGAAATATCTACATAAATTATCTGGAATACTACATGGAAGATTTGTTTGTCATTGTTGTCTTTATTCAATTATTTCTTATGTCCATATATGCTCTTGCAGAATTGTCTTATATTTTTGAGTTTTAATATGCTATTATTTTATTTTGTTCCTCTAATTGTTTTAGCTTGGGAGCTCTTTCAGTTGACTTCTTTGACATACCCTTGTCAACACGTGTCTGTTTTGCTTTTATCACTCCTCCCCCCCCCCCTTAGCTTTCTCTCCTTTACTTTCTGGCACTGCAAGATATTATAAGATCATCTTGTATATTCTATGACCCAGTCTTAGAACCAGCCAAGTCTCCAAGAAACCACGGTCCTTTTATTAGAGAATACTATTCATCATCACTAGCCATCAGGGAGATTCAAATTAAAACCACATTGAGATACCACCTTATACCAGTTAGAATGGCCAAAATTAGCAAGACAGGAAACAACATGTGTTGGATGGGATGTGAAGAAAGGGGAACCCTCTTACACTGTTGGTGGGAATGAAAGTTGGTGCAGCCACTTTGGAGAACAGTGTGGAGATTCCTCAAGAAATTCAAAATAGAGCTCCCCTATGACCCTGCAATTGCACTACTGGGTATTTACCCCAAAGATACAGATGTAATGAAAAGAAGGGCTATCTGTACCCCAATGTTTATAGCAGCAATGGCCACAGTTGCCAAACTGTGGAAAGAACCAAGATGCCCTTCAACGGACGAATGGATAAGGAAGACGTGGTCCACATACACTATGGAGTATTATGCCTCCATCAGAAAGGATGAATACCCAACTTTTGTAGCAACATGGATGGGACTGGAAGAGATTATGCTGAGTGAAATAAGTCAAGCAGAGAGAGTCAATTATCATATGGTTTCACTTATTTATGGAGCATAACAAATAGCATGGAGGACAAGGGGAGATGGAGAGGAGAAGGGAGTTGAGGGAAATTGGAAGGGGAGGTGAACCATGAGATACTATGGACTCTGAAAAACAATCTGAGGGTTTTGAAGGGGAGGGGGGTGGGAGGTTGGGGGAACCAGGTGGTGGGTATTAGAGAGGGCACAGATTGCATGGAGCACTGGGTGTGGTGCAAAAACAATGAATAATGTTATGCTGAAAAGAAATTAAAAATAAAATAAAATAAAATAAAATACTGCAAAATAACAACAGAAAAAAAAAATCAAGATCTAAGGGCATCTAGGTAACTCAGTCAGTTAAGTGTCCAATTCTTAATTTGACCCAGGTCATGATCTCAGGGTTGTGAGACTGAGTCCTGCATTGGGCTGCATGCTGAGTGTGGAACCTGCTTCAGATTCCCTTTGTCCCTCTCCCTCTGTCTCTCCACACCCAGTCTCTATTTAAAAAAAAAAAAAAAATTAAGATCTCGATACTGTATGTGCTCACTACTTCTGAAGTGTCATTATTATTGACACTTCCAAATCATAGTGATAAACCAAACTGTGTATGTTAACATATCTATAAATATTTCTATATGTATATAAAACTTTAATTCAGACTGAGGTCTCTAACTGTAATCCAGTGCCACACAGGTCATTCTAGCCATTCCACATTGGTTAATTGTAACCTCTCATTCTAAGAATGAGAAACCTGGATCTCACTATCCATTCATTTTCTTAATGCAAATAGTTACAGTACAAATGTATAGTGATTTTGTATTTATTAACCTCTACCTCACAGGGCAACATCCTTACCAGTTGAAGTACTTATATAGTATGTTTGGCCTTTAGTCTCAGAGTCTAAACTCACTTTTAACATTGTTTCAGTGAGCAACTTTTCCCTGTCTCCCCTCAGTGAGATTATTTCCTATCTTTATCCTACAGTTTGAACATTGACATGAAGTATCTGAGGTCAGCTGAAATCCTATCACTTGTCTGTTGCTTTCTTTTCATGCAATCTCCTGACACATACTTCTTGTTTCTTTGGGTAAATATCTTAATCACAATATGTCTTACTAGTCATATATGTATCAGTTTTACCTTATATCCCTCCAAAATTCAGAATCTTTCCTTCATTATTTCAGGAAATTTCAGTTTTATTATTATTGTGTAACACAGGCTTCATGCCTTATTTATTACCAAGTATCTAGTAAACCTTAGTTACTAATCTCAAGTCAGTACTGAAATATTTACCATGTTTCACATTAAAAAATCCCTTAATTGTTATTATTTAATTAATTTCACATCTCTGACTATTGTCCTTCCTTTCATGATTATATTCTACCTTTCGTGATCGTCATACATATTTATGTTGGTTTTTAGCTGCTCTCTGTACCTAAGTGTTAACCTTTTGGCATAATTACCTAGTGGAAATGTCTATGGAAATGTCTGTCCTTTTCATTCAGCAATGACTTAGGATAATTTGAGCAATATTGGCTCCTGAATCCTTTGCATATCTGTGATAAAATGAGTCATATGTTAGAAGGCTCACAGCTCCATACTTCTGCTAGATAAAACTGAAAGCTTGCAAGCTTTGGGGATGAGGTCAATGCCCTCATGTTTCACCTTTCTGGACATCCATTGTCCATCTGGCCTCATCCCAATCCATTTTTCTACCACACACTGCTTACCATTGTTTAGTCCTCTAAACTATTTATGCTATAGTTAAGATCATTACCCTATCATTAAGTGCAGTTGGGGTTAAGTTCTAAGCAGTAAGTAGCTCACCTGATATGACTTCTGTGGAGATCTTACCTCAGCACAGTATCTGAGAATCCTGCATCAAAAGGTCAACTATTAGGAGACTGTCACCTTTCATAACATTTCAAGGCATATTTTCCTGTTTGTGTGCTACCTCCTATGCAGGCACACTTAACTTATTTGGTTAAGGAACATTTTGACAAGTTGCCAGAAAATTAGCACCATCAAATACTTATTTGTGTGTATGTGTGTACACACACACACACACACACACACACATATATATATACATATATACATAAATACATGCACACACACGGAGTATAATAATACCCAAATATCCAAAAATCTTTTAGACAATTAGGCATTAATCTTTACTTAAGAAAACCACCATAAATCCTTCATTTTATGACTTATTTTGCTTACATAAGGTAAAGGATATGTACAGTTCAGGAAAAGAAAAAATAGCCTAAATAAAATATGAAAGAAGGAAGAAATAAAGCATTTTTAAAAGACAGACAGGAAGACTAGCTTGACTTGAGCAAAGAATCCATATAAGAAAAAATGACTTAGAAAAGTTTTATTTCTTTTTAAGAAATATGAACATCTTTTATGGGCAAAAATGTCAGTACAATTTTAGTTTTTGTGGAACAGAACCAATCCTGACACTGCTATAGAACCTTTGTTTAATTCCAACACCACCCTTTTCAAAAATTCTGGAACCTGCATATTATACATTTACTTTTTATGAAGTGTTTTCAGTTTCTTAATCTGATTTGATGCTTAAAACTCTGTTAGAAAATAAGAATAGAAGAAAACTCATTCTCCATTTGCATTTCCATATAAGATGCACAGACTGGCTTGTGACAACTGAATCCTCAAGAAATGACCCTTTTTATCAGGCTGGCCAACCCTCTTCATGGAATTTTTAAGTAATGACTCCTCTTCTTTCTCTACTTTCCAATATTGGAAAAAAAATTCACCTCTTGTAAAAAAGTACATCCTCGTGCAAAACACTAGTCCCTAATTACTGAGCACTTAACATGTGCCAGCCATATTTTGTAACTACCTATCATCCCTTTCTGACTCTAGACTGCTTCCTGGGATTCTGTAATTTCCTTCCTATTATTTCAGTTTAGGGTAATGGCTTTAATAAAACGGTAATACCACTGGTAGAGTTAACCTATTAAACAGTACCAGTCATTTAAACATTTCCCTTACCCTATCTTGAAAACAGATGTGGATAAAGGGTCAAGAAGAGAGGATGAATGCCGTAATCTCGTCTGCATCATTCGTGACCACTCTGCCCTCTTGCCTGTTAGCGGAAAGTCAGAGTGATGTTAATGTATGCTTGCTTAGCAATGCAAGGTTCCTCCCTCCTCTCCACGGCCTGTTCCAGCTGTAGCCCAATTAAATTCAACAGTTCACAGGTGTTCAGAGAAATGCTTTCAACATAAAACCTCAGTTGTTTTTAGGGCTCTTTACTCTCTTCAGTACTCTTTAAATTTGAAATATTCATCCAAAAACAACAACAGCAACAACAACAACAAAAAAAACACATTTACAAATGAAGAATAAACATACAAGGAATGGTGATAAGGATGCTAGTAATTATAAAAATATTGTCAATAACCAAAAGGAAAGATTCTTTCAGCACTTGTGGGAATCCTAATACAGTTGTGGATTTTAATACCTAGAAATGGGATGCTTCTGTAACACATAATAAAATATGTTCTGAAGAAAATAATATTTTCTTGATTGAAATGGGTGAAGGGTGAGAGTGGAATAACATCATGCTAGGTGTATGATGAAGGTAAAAAAGAAAACATAAGGTCTTATATTCCATCTTTTCTGGTGTATTTAAATCATTAGTCCACCCATTCCCTCACACTTCCTGCATTTAATCACTTACACACCTTGCCATATCTAGCCAGTGAATTCTCCAAGAGTACTTCTGTCCAGGTAATCTGACTCTCAGTCCAGAGAAAGAAAACGCTGACACCCAATGATTATCTCTCTGTTTACAATTAAAATACATTAACTCATTCCTTAAGGACTTTGGAATTATTTGACAGATAACTGAGATCTGAAACAACAGGACACAAAATATGATGTGAATTTTACACTACACAAAGCTCATCCTTAATACATGAAGCAGTCCTTTGTAAGGTCTCATTGGAGGTTCACTGCTATATTGGAACTTAAGATACACAAATTTTGCAGTGGTAAGCCAGGTTAAGACTCACTCATTTATCCATTCATTCAGCAAATATCAATTGAGGGTATGGTAATGAACAAAACAAACTAAAGACAGTGCCCTAGGGAACCTTATGACAGGTAATAAACATTAGACCCACAAAATAAATAACCTAATATTTTAAAGGCAATATGTGCATAGGAAAAAAGAGAAAAAGCCAAACAGGGAAAAGGGAATCTGGAGTTCAAAAGGAGAGGACCAGAAATACAGGAGGTAGCAAGAAGCAACATCGGCTACTTCATTTATCTCAGAGATACTTATGTTTGTTGGGTGGATACTGTATTGATTACAGACTATTTCTGTTTACTGAAATTGGAACTTGGAAAGTATAAGTTTTGTTCAGTGATGATGATATTAATAATTAAACTTTCTTGAGCTCTTATTATGTGACAAATACTCTCTTATGTGATAAACTCTACTAAATTACATGAGTATTTTATATAATAGTCACAAAAACTCTGAGATACCTAACATTACTCCATCAATTTTAAAGATTAGGAAAATATGGTTAAGAGAGGCAAAATAATTCACCCAACTCCAATAATTCACTCAGCTCAATTATCAGAGCTGAGATTTAATCTGTGGTTTGAATCCCAAGCCCACACTATTAATCATTAGTGTAGACCCTGTGTCTTACTTGCCTTGATTGGAATGTATTCTGAACTCATATTTATTCATTTTTCTATTTATAATTTAAAAAATTAGAAAAAGGTTTTTGGATCATTCATGGACTTTTAATGATCTCTATTTTGCAAATGTTAGATGTATATTCTAGAAAATTTTAGAAAAATGCAAAGAAAAAATATTTGAGATCCTGTAGACTTGAAATCATTTTGCATGTTTTCTTTGATGATTAGCTTTTTTCACTTATAAGTATATCATGAACATTTCCTCATATAATTAAATTTTTTCAGGGACATATTAATGAATACAAAGCAATTACCCATATGAACTTATGGTAATTCGTTTAACCTATTATAGTTAGAAATTGAGGAAGATTTCCATTTTTTCTTATTTACCAAAAGCATAGCATTAATTACATTTTTAGTGGAAATCAGTCATTTTTCTTAAGATGATACCTAAATTAAAAATGGTTATATGAGAAGAAGAGATATTAGAGGTATTCATTTCCCTATATCATTACCCTACCTCCAGAAAATTTTAATCATCTCACATCCCACAGACAGCATGTTGGCATGTTCATTTCTCAACACTCCAGTCAATAGTGTGGATATACAAATTTATATAAAATGCACGCTATCATTTATTTATTGGTTATCCAAGTTTTTCTACAAATAGCTTGCTTATAAAAACATGCTTGCTTTATTTAGCCCATAAGAAATGTCAGCATTTTTCTAAGTGCTTCAGAGATATTAATTCATTTTAATTCTTGAAATAATTTTATAGATAATAAACTAAATATTTTCACAAGTTTTTAGTAGGATCAATAATGGCTCCCCATTGATATACACGTCCTGCTCCCTGAAACCTATAAATGTGTTCCCTTATATGGAAAAAAAAAAAGACAATGCTTATGTGATTACGTTAAGGATCTAGTTATTAGGATATGATCCTCAATTCTCTGAGTGAGTTCAAAGTAATCAAAAGGGTCCTTATAAGAAGGAGAGGCAGCACAGGATGCCTGGGTGGCTCAGTTGGTCAAGCGTCTGCCTTTTGTTCAGGTCATGATCCCAGGGTTTTAGGATCAAGTACTGCACTGGGCTTCTTGCTCAGCAGGGAGTCCATTTCTCCCTTTCCCTCTTCCCCCTCCACAGCTCCTGTGTGCTCTCTCTCTCTCTCTCAAATAAATAAATAAAATATTAAAAAAAAAAAAAAGAAAAGAAAAGAGGAAAAAGAAGGAGGAGGCAGCAGGGTCAGAGGCAGAGAAGACAATATGAAACTAGAAGCAGAAGTTAAAGTAACATGGACCATGAGCCAAGGAATGCCAATAGTCTCTAGAAGGTGAAAAAGGCAAGGAAATGGACTCTCCCTAGAGCTGCCAGTAAGGATTCAAAAACATGAGGAGCAAAGTAGAGAAAATCTATACTGTTCTAGAGAATAATTAAATCATCACAAAGAGAGTGTTAGTAGAAATATCATTAAAGGCACTGTCTATGAGGATTTAGTAGGAAGTGAAGAATAGGTTATTGAAAAATAGAGGAAAAGAGGTACTTGTTATTTAAATGCAGAAATTTAGTTAAATCATGTCCTACAGTTATGTGGAAAGCACAACTGAAAGCAATGAACTTGGATATGTAGCTGAAGATAGTTCCAAGTAGTGTTAAGTGTAGCCTTTTTTCTCTGTCCTACTTACAATAAAATGGGATAAATCAAAGGAACAACTTAAGCAAAAAGGAATCATGACTTGATGATTTGGGAAATCACTAGTATAATTAGATCACAAAAGATGCTACAATAAAGAAATATACTGTCAGATAAACAACCTCTGCAAAGAAAACCAATGGCCAAGTACAAATTTTGCCAGAGCCTTTGAAAGAGAGAAAACTTAGTCACACAGAGGACTCTTTGAAGATGTTAGGCATGTGAGTCATGGATCTCCTCAGTCCTGTAAATAGAAAGTAAAAACAGAAATGAGATTATCTAGGAAAGACCTATCTAAGAGTCTCATGTTACTGGGCTAACACTATACATGGTATCTCAACTAACAATTGACAATCAATCAATCAAAAAGCCATTATGTTTGGAATAGGTACTTTTTGTTTATTCCTATATGCACTTTGGAAAGTAGGGAAGAAGAATGACCGTGATGACTGGTTTCAAAGAAATTACAAATTATTTGAAGATTTAAACATTTTTTATATAAAATAAAAATAGAGAAAATAAATAATATTAAATGTTTTGCTGTGTGGTTTAACATTGTAGAAGAAATGCAGTAAAGAAGGAAGGTTTTAATCTTTGAGCAGGGAGATATAATTCAAACTGGACTTTCAGGGATGGACTCTATTTTCATGTTGAGCAGAGTGGGAAACAAGCAGTGAGTAAATAAAGAACTTCAGGATAAAGATATAGATGACTTAAATTAGAGGGAGATTTAGTCTGGGGGTTGGGGGAGATTACGTTATATGGGTAAAATGTGGTCAGAATATATTGAAGATAAAGTTTAGGTATTCCTCTTTTATTAGGGAATCACTGACAGGATGAACTTACTGGAGACCTGAATCAATCCTACTTGTGTTATCTTTCATATTTCACAGTCTACCTACTGACGAAACAAATACATGAATTATTCAACTTATAAAAGTATAAACAGAAGAAGCAGTCTTTTTTATAATCACAAACACATTTAATTCTTTTTATGTGATACATAATTATACATGAATGCAATTTTATTTGTGCATGTAAAACATTAACTGTGTAAAAATTCCAAGTCTATTTATGAAGGAGTGCAAATAATTATGTTGAAGTTCTTATACAGTAAATCAACTATCAAGTCAGTGTCTACCTAGAGGTGAAATGTGTCAGAATTTCAGGTTTTATTTGTTCTTGTTAAGCTCCAATTAATTTTTTCCCATTCTTTTCTGTTTTTAACAGATTCTTTCATCAAATTATATGGTTTTTTTTTTTTTCTGGAAGATTTATCTTAGCCCAATTATTTTATAATTATTCTAACTTTAAAAAAAAACTGTCTTAGATTCATAGACATTTTAAAGTATTTGAAACTCAACGTGCTAAAAAGAGGCAGATAATAAGATCATTAAGCTTTGTTTCCCATTTGGGATAGAGGCATTATTATTGCTATAAAATGTACTAATTAAGCCAGTTTCAGATCCTTAAGGAGTTAGAATCTGAATATCTGATTTCATGGTCTTTGGTTTTCTGCCTTTTAGCCTACATCTGCATAAAATAGAGCAAATCACGTCAAGCACCATGTACTACTTTTACCTAATGTGGTTACTCTACTACAACGACTTTAGTTTTGTTAGAATCACACATTTATTACCACTTCTAGTCTCATCCCTTTCCTTTGTTGCTTTCACTGTGCCTGGATTACTGTCTACTTCTTCTCTTCCACTTCACGTTCTCCAATACAATCATATTCCCAAAAGTAACTTTACAAAACTGCCTCTTCCTGTGTGCTCTTTTAATCCATATATAAAAAATTCTCGAGGGAGGAGTCAAGATGGCGGAGAAGTAGCAGCTGAGACTACTTCAGGTAGCGGGAGATCAGCTAAATAGCTTATCTAAAGATTGCAAACACCTACAAATCCAGTGGGAGATTGAAGAGAAGAAGAACAACAATTCTAGAAACAGAAAATCAACCACTTTCTGAAAGGTAGGGCTGGCGGAGAAGTGAATCCAAAGCAACTGGAAGATAGACCGCGGGGGGAGGGGCCAGCTCCCGGCGAGTGGCGGAGCAACGGAGCACAAAATCAGGACTTTTAAAAGTCTGTTCCGCTGAGGGACATCGATCCAGAGGCTTAACTGGGGTGAAGCCCAGGCGGGGTCAGCACGGCCTCAGGTCCCACAGGGTCACAGAAGGATCGGGGGTGTCTGAGTGTCGCAGAGCTTACCGGTATTAGAACAGGGAAGCCGGCTACACAGACAGAGCTGAGGAGTGAGCTCTAAACTCGGGGTTACCTTGAACCGGTCGCAGGCTCGGTCAGCTCGGAGCACGGCCGGAGGCCAGGGTGACGGGAGTAATTGGGCACTGTTCTCTGAGGGCGCACTGAGGAATGGGGCCCGGGCTATCGGCTCCTCCGGGCCAGAGACCGGGAGGCCGCCATCTTCATTCCTGTCTTCCAGAACTCTACGGAAAGCGCTCAGGGAACAAAAGCTCCCGAAAGCAAACTCAGCAAACCCGAAAGAATTACTCAGCCCAGCCCTGGGTAAGGGCGGTGCAACTCTGCCTGGGACAAAGATGCTTGAGAATCACTACAATAGGCCCCTCCCCCAGAAGATCAATGAGAAACCCAGCCAGGACCAAGTTCACCTACCAAGGAGTGCAGTTTCAATACCAAGGAGAGCGGTGGAATTCCAGAGGAGAAGAAAGCAAAGCATGGAACTCATGGCTTTCTCCCATGATTCTTTAGCCTTGCAGTTAGCTTAATTTTTTTTTCTTTTTCAATTTTTTTTCTCTTCTTCTGCTAAATTTTTTAACTTTTACCGTTTTCTTTTTTAACGTTTTTTAAATAGTTTATCTAATATATATATATTTTTTCCTTTTTATATATTTTTATTTATTTATTTATTTATTTGACAGAGAGAGATCACAAGTAGGCAGAGAGGCAGGCAGAGAGAGAGAGGAAGGGAAGCAGGCTCCCTGCTGAGCAGAGAGCCCGATGCGGGACTCGATCCCAGGACCCCGAGATCATGACCTGAGCCGAAGGCAGCGGCTTAACCCACTGAGCCACCCAGGCACCCCTCCTTTTTATATTTTTTATCGGCTATCTTTTTTTAATAGTTTCTTTTTTTTTTTTTTCTGAACCCCTTTATATCCCCTTTCTCCACCCTCACGATTTGGGATCTCTTCTGATTTGGCTAAAACATATTTTCCTGGGGTTGTTGCCACCCTTTTAGTATTTTACTTGCTCCTTCATATACTCTTATCTGGACAAAATGACAAGGCAGAAAAATTCACCACAAAAAAAAAGAACAAGAGGCAGTACCAAAGGCTAGAGACCTAATCAATACAGACATTGGTAATATGTCAGATATAGAGATCAGAATGATGATTCTCAAGGTTCTAGCCAGGCTTGAAAAAGGCATGGAAGATATTAAAGCAACCCTCTCAGGAGATATAAAAGCCCTTTCTGGAGAAATAAAAGAACTAAAATCTAACCAAGTTGAAATAAAAAAAGCTATTAATGAGGTGCAATAAAAAATGGAGGCTCTCACTGCTAGGATAAATGACGCAGAAGAAAGAATTAGCAATATAGAAGACCAAATGACAGAGAATAAAGAAGCTGAGCAAAAGAGGGACAAAGAGCTATTGGACCACGAGGGGAGAATTCGAGAGATAAGTGACACCATAAGACGAAACAACATTAGAATAATTGGGATTCCAGAAGAAGAGGAAACAGAGAGGGGAGCAGAAGGTATGTTGGAGAGAATTTCCCCAATATGGCAAAGGGAACAAGCATCAAAATCCAGGAGGTTCAGAGAACCCCCCTCAAAATCAATAAGAATAGGTCCACACCCCGTCACCTAATAGTAAAATTGACAAGTCTTAGTGACAAAGAAAAGATCCTGAAAGCAGCCCGGGAAAAGAAGTCTGTAACGTACAATGGTAAAAATATTAGATTGGCAGCAGACTTATCCACAGAGACCTGGCAGGCCAGAAAGAGCTGGCATGATATATTCAGAGTACTAAATGAGAAAAACATGCAGCCAAGAATACTATATCCAGCTAGGCTATCATTGAAAATAGAAGGAGAGATTAAAAGCTTCCAGGACAAACAAAAACTGAAAGAATTTGCAAATAACAAACCAGCTCTACAGGAAATATTGAAAGGGGTCCTCTAAGCAAAGAGAGACCCTAAAAGTAGTAGATCAGAAAGAAATAGAGACAATATACAATAACAGTCACCTTACAGGCAATACAATGGCACTGAATTCATATCTCTCAATACTTACCCTGAATGTTAATGGGCTAAATGCGCCAATCAAAAGACACAGATTATCAGAATGGATAAAAAAACAAAACCCATCTATATGTTGCCTACAAGAAACTCATCTTAAACCCGAAGACACCTCCAGGTTTAAAGTGAGGGGGTGGAAAAGAATTGACCATGCTAATGGACATCAGAAGAAAGCAGGAGTGGCAATCCTTATAGCAGATCAATTAGATTTTAAGCCAAAGACTATAATAAGAGATGAGGAAGGACACTATATCATACTCAAAGGAACTTTCCAACAAGAAGATCTAACAATTTTAAATATCTATGCCCCTAATGTGGGAGCAGCCAACTATATAAACCAATTAATAACAAAATCAAAGAAACACATCGACAATAATACAATAATAGTAGGGGACGTTAACACTCCCCTCACTGAAATGGACAGATCATCCAAGCAAAAGATCAACAAGGAAATCAAGGCCTTAAATGACACACTGGACCAGATGGACATCACAGATATATTCAGAACATTTCATCCCAAAGCAACAGAATACACATTCTTCTCTAGTGCACATGGAACATTCTCCAGAATAGATCACATTCTTGGTCCTAAATCAAGTCTCAACCGGTATCAAAAGATTGGGATCATTCCCTGCATATTTTCAGACCACAATGCTCTAAAGCTAGAACTCAATCACAAGAGGAAATTTGGAAAGAACCCAAATACATGGAGACTAAACAGCATCCTCCTAAAGAATGAATGGGTCAACCAGGAAATTAAAGAAGAATTGAAAAAATTTATGGAAACAAATAATAATGAAAACACAACAGTTCAGAATCTGTGGGACACAACAAAGGCAGTCCTGAGAGGAAAATATATAGCGGTACAAGCCTTTCTCAAGAAACAAGAAAGGTCTCAGGTACACAATTTAACCCTACACCTAAAGGAACTGGAGAAAGAACAAGAAAGAAACCCTAAACCCAGCAGGAGAAGAGAAATCATAAAGATCAGAGCAGAAATCAATGAAATAGAAAGCCAAAAAACAATGGAACAAATCAATGAAACTAGGAGCTGGTTCTTTGAAAGAATTAATAAGATTGATAAACCCCTGGCCAGACTTATCAAAAATAAAAGAGAGAGGACCCAAATAAATAAAATCATGAATGAAAGAGGAGAGATCACAATGAACACCAAAGAAATACAGACAATTATAAGAACATACGATGAGCAACTCTACGCCAACAAATTTGACAATCTGGAAGAAATGGATGCATTCCTAGAGACATATAAACTACCACAACTGAACCAGGAAGAAATGGAAAGCCTGAACAGACCCATAACCAGTAAGGAGATTGAAACAGTCATCAAAAATCTCCAAACAAACAAAAGCCCAGGGCCAGATGGCTTCCCGGGGAATTCTACCAAACATTTAAAGAAGAACTAATTCCTATTCTCCTGAAACTGTTCCAAAAAATAGAAATGGAAGGAAAACTTCCAAACTCATTTTATGAGGCCAGCATCACCTTGATCCCAAAACCAGACAAGGATCCCATCAAAAAAGAGAACTACAGACCAATATCCTTGATGAACGCAGATGCAAAAATTCTCACCAAAATACTAGCCAATAGGATTCAACAGTACATTAAAAGGATTATTCACTATGACCAAGTGGGATTTATTCCAGGGCTGCAAGGTTGGTTCAACATCTGCAAATCAATCAATGTGATACAACACATTAATAAAAGAAAGAACAAGAACCATATGATACTCTCCATAGATGCTGAAAAAGCATTTGACAAAGTACAGCATCCCTTCCTGATCAAAACTCTTCAAAGTGTAGGGATAGACGGCACATACCTCAATATTATCAAAGCCATCTATGAAAAACCCACTGCAAATATCATTCTCAATGGAGAAAAACTGAAAGCTTTTCCGCTAAGGTCAGGAACACGGCAGGGATGTCCGTTATCACCACTGCTATTCAACATAGTACTAGAAGTCCTAGCCTCAGCAATCAGACAACAAAAGGAAATTAAAGGCATCCAAATCGGCAAAGAAGAAGTCAAACTATCACTCTTTGCAGATGATATGGTACTATATGTGGAAAACCCAAAAGACTCCACTCCAAAACTGCTAGAACTTGTACAGGAATTCAGTAAAGTGTCAGGATATAAAATCAATGCACAGAAATCAGTTGCATTTCTCTACACCAACAACAAGACAGAAGAAAGAGAAATTAAGGAGTCCATCCCATTTACAATTGCACCCAAAACTATAAGATACCTAGGAATAAACCTAACCAAAGAGACTAAGAATCTATACACAGAAACTATAAAGTACTCATGAAAGAAATTGAGGAAGACACAAAGAAATGGAAAAATGTTCCATGCTCCTGGATTGGAAGAATAAATATTGTGAAAATGTCTATGCTACCTAAAGCAATCTACACATTTAATGCAATTCCTATCCAAGTACCATCCATTTTTTTCAAAGAAATGGAACAAATAATCCTAAAATTTATATGGAACCAGAAAAGACCTCGAATAGCCAAAGGAATATTGAAAAAGAAAGCCAAAGTTGGTGGCATCACAATTCCGGACTTCAAGCTCTATTACAAAGCTGTCATCATCAAGACAGCATGGTACTGGCACAAAAACAGACACATAGATCAATGGAACAGAATGGAGAGCCCAGAAATGGACCCTCAACTCTATGGTCAACTAATCTTTGACAAAGCAGGAAAGAATGTCCAATGGAACAAAGACAGCCTCTTCAATAAATGGTGTTGGGAAAATTGGACAGCCACATGCAGAAAAAATGAAATAGGATCATTTCCTTACACCACACATGAAAATAGACTCAAAATGGATGAAGGATCTCAATGTGAGAAAGGAATCCATCCAAATCCTTGAGGAGAACACAGGCAGCAACCTCTTCGACCTCAGCCGCAGCAACATCTTCCTAGGTACGTCGCCAAAGGCAAGGGAAGCAAGGGCAAAAATGAACTATTGGGATTTTATCAAGATCAAAAGCTTTTGCACAGCAAAGGAAACAGTTAACAAAACCAAAAGACAACTGACAGAATGGGAGAAGATATTTGCAAATGACATATCAGATAAAGGGCTAGTGTCCAAAATCTATAAAGAACTTAGCAAACTCAACACCCAAAGAACAAATAATCCAATCAAGAAATGGGCAGAGGACATGAACAGACATTTCTGCAAAGAAGACATCCAGATGGCCAACAGACACATGAAAAAGTGCTCCATATCACTCGGCATCAGGGAAATACAAATCAAAACCACAATGAGATATCACCTCACACCAGTCAGAATGGCTAAAATTAACCAGTCAGGAAATGACAGATGCTGGCGAGGATGCGGAGAAAGGGGAACCCTCCTACACTGTTGGTGGGAATGCAAGCTGGTGCAACCACTCTGGAAAACAGCATGGAGGTTCCTCAAAATGTTGAAAATAGAACTACCCTATGACCCAGCAATTGCACTGCTGGGTATTTACCCTAAAGATACAAACGTAGTGATCCGAAGGGGCACGTGCACCTGAATGTTTATAGCAGCAATTCTACAATAGCCAAACTATGGAAAGAACCTAGATGTCCATCAACAGACAAATGGATAAAGAAGATGTGGTATATATACACAATGGAATACTATGCAGCCATCAAAAGATATGAAATCTTGCCATTTGCGACGACGTAGATGGAACTAGAGGGTATCATGCTTAGCGAAATAAGTCAATCGGAGAAAGACAACTATCATATGATCTCCCTGATATGAGGGAGAGGAGATGCAACATGGGGGGTTGAGGGGGTAGGAGAAGAATAAATGAAACAAGATGGGATTGGGAGGGAGAGAAACCATAAGTGACTCTTAATCTCACAAAACAAACTGAGGGTTGATGGGGGGAGGGAGGTTTGGAGAGGGGGGGTGGGGTTATGGATATTGGGGAGGGTATGTGCTATGGTGAGTGCTGTGAAGTGTGTAAACCTGTTGATTCGCAGACCTGTACCCCTTGGGATATAAATATATGTTTATAAAAAATAAAATAAAATAAAAATTCTCAGGCATATTGACAAATTTCTAAATGGTGAGTTGTCCTGTTGACATATTTTTCATATAGCCTGAGGTTGAAGCCTAAGGTTATCAATCTTCAAAAAACTGTTATTTAAAAATAACTAATATATATAAAAAGTAATTCAGTGAAATAAAATGAAGTGAAAAATTTTAGCTCTATAACAGAGCTAACTGCATTCCTCTTTTCCCACCCAATCCCATATAATGCTGGATAAAATAATATTTTTAAATCAATAAACTTTAAACAAAGACAAGAAAATCTTCAAGTCTTAAAGAAGTAAATCAGAGCCAGAAAGGTAAAAAGACTACTTCATGGTGTGGTAACTTATTAAGACCAATAGACTTAGAGGGTATTTGGGGCTATGGCTAGGATAGCCCACATGAATAAGGAAACTGGTTCTTGTCCCATTAACAAAAGGAAAAGTAGAACTGAGACAACCATCACATGCTAAAATTACTCTCCCTGCATTTAAAGGAGATAAGAAAAAAATTACCCTTCTTGTTGCCAAGAAAGTATAAATGATACTCTTATTTGACATAACTCAGAAAAAGTATTTTCTATGAGAAATCAAAATTATAGTTACGAACTTCTCCTTGTGACCAAGATGGAATAACAGAACTTAATTTTCTCTCCTGCCCTTAACAACTATGAAAGTAAAAAATGTACAATATATGAAAGAATAGACTTTAGACAATAAACATGAAGCAGCAAATGACAGTGAACACTGAAGACTTAAATAAGATGGGGCATCTGATTGCCCTAGTTCACTGACTAGAAGTTTCTAGACTGCAGTGCAGGAATGAGAAAACACTTGAAGTCTGGCAGTCTCCCTAAGTTAAAAAGACAGATCTGGGAGTCCCACAAGATCAAAGTAGTCAGAGCTCACAGAGCAGAGTACTGAAGAAGAGGGTGTAGTAAAGACAGAATGAAGACTTTGGAGATCTGCATAAGGTCCCCCCTTGATGTTAAAGCTGAACATTGATCAGCACATGCACATTAGGAAACTACCCAAGGCCTGAAAAGACCTGTCCAAAAGGAGCAGATAAAACAATTCCCAGGGATCCCACAGAGCTGGAATTTTTTCATGTTCCCACCAGGTAAAGGAAAAGGTCTCATAATTCACTGGACACTGGGTTGAGTACTAATTAGAAGGGAACTGCTCTAGTAGTAGAACAAAGACAGTCCTAGATTAAGGTAGTTCTGCTCTTGCCTAATAAAGCTTAAAAAGAAAATCTTGGAAAAAAAATCAAGTTTTTTTCAAAGTAACTTAACTGCATCCCAAAACAAAACTCCATAATTTTTATAGGGCTATGAAATTATCAAAGACCCAACAAGACAAATTCACAATATCTGGAACCTGATCAAATATTACCAAGCATGAAAAGAGTCAGGAAAATGTGATCTCTAACAAGATAAATAAATCATTACAAAATGACACAGTAATGACACAGATTTTATATTTAGAACACATGGACATTAAAACAGTTGTAATTCTATTCTGTTTTCAAGAGGATAGAGGGAGGAAAATTAAGCATATAAATTAGGAGAGAAAAGAAATGTAAAACAAGGCTCAAATTGAACTTCTAGATATAAAAAACGAAATATCTGATAGAAAAATACACTTGATCATATGAATGTCAGATGAGACAATGCAGAAGAAAAGGCTAATGAACATGAAAACACAACAGTAGAACTAACCAAACCAAATACACTGAGAAAAAAAGACATTAAAGGGATAAAGGGAGCATCAGTGAAATGCTGAACAATCTCATGAAGCCTAATATGTATATAATAGGAGTCACTGAAGGGGAGAAGAGCAAGGGTGGTCTGATAAAACATTTCAAGTGATAGTGAATCAAAAAATTTCTGAAATCTTATTAAAACTATAAACTCCCAGATCCAAGAAATTCAAGGAATCCTAAGCACATTCTTGAAGAAGACATTACAGAAAAAGCACATGATTTTGAATTCCTTAAAACCAGAAAAAAAGTAAATATGTTGGAACCAGCTAGAGGGAGAAAAAAAAAGATATTCTACACACAGCAAAACAAACACAAGAATGACAATAGAGTTCAATTGAAAAAAAAAAAAAATGAGCCTGAAGACAATGAAGCAGTTTCTTTAAAGTACTGGAAAAAGTCAATGTAACAATACCTTTCAAAAGCAAATAAAAACTTTTCCAGGGATAGTAAAGCTGAAGAACTTATCACCAGCATCGGTACTATGGAAATGTCAAATCAATTCCTGCAGACAGAATGAAAATAATATCAGATGGAAAGCCATATCTAGAAAAGGAATTAGGAGCACCAAACAAAGAGCTATCTACCCCAAGATGAGTAAATAAAAAGCAATGTTTTGATCTTGATTTTAAAATTTCTTTGAAGATACTCTTTCAAACAAATACAATAATGTTGCGATATGAAATTTATTAAAGCGCATTACCATATTATAGCAGGCTCCAGGAGGAAATACTGGAATTGCACTGATGTGAGGTGGTTATGTTTTCATGAAGTAGTACATTATTACTTTAAGTTTCACTGTGATAAATTATAGATATACACTGTAAACTCTAAAGCAACCATTTAAAAAAAAAGAGTTATTATAGCTAATAAACAAACTAAGGAGGTAAAATATAATTATTAAAATATATACAATACAACACATGACAGAAAAGAAGATATGGAGGGGAGGTAAACATATAAAACTAATAGAAATAAATAACAGTATAGTATATTGAAACCCACATAAATTTATAGCCACCTTAAATAAAAATAGTTTAAACACTTCAGTTAAATGTGAGAATTACACTAAAGGAAAATCTACTTTAAATATAACATTATAATTAGATATAAGTAAAAAGATTGGAAAAGATATACCATGTTAACAATAATAAAAACATAGATTGATTGCTTATTTACATACCAAATGCATTTTTACAGCTAAAAATATTACCAAATGAAGAGGAATAATTTTTATCAGTAGTGGAATTAATTAATCAAAAAGATAGCAATCTTACATGTTTCTGTTCCTAAAATAGCACTTTTGAATACCTAAAGCAAGGTTTAATTGAGCAAAGAAATTAAAAGAAATACACAAATCACACAAATCTGGTTGTATCTGAGCATTTTATATCAGACTCTCAACAACTAATTCACAGAAGAAAAAAGTATAGAAGGCATGAATAGCACTCAGCTGTACAAGAATCCCTAATCAAAAGGATTAAATCTATACACAGAATCTCTTCTGATCACAATGGAGTTAAATTAAAAGAAATAACAAAAGATTTCAAGAAAATCTCCAAATATTTAGAAATTAAAATCTAAATAACAGTTGGACGAAAGAAGGAACCAAAGAGAAATTGAAATCTATTGTGAACCAAATGATAAATAGCACAAAAACATATAAAAATTTATGAGTACTTTGTGCAAAATTTGTCTCCATATAAACTAGGTATGAATGGACCTTAAAACACATATAAGAAAGGTTTTAAGTTAATTACTTAAATTTCCAAATTAAAAATTGGATAAAAGGGGCAAATTAAACACAAAATGAGCAGAATAAATTATAAATGAGGATTATGAATAAAACAAAAAATAGGAAATAAAGAAAATGAAAATAGCTAAAAGTTGTTTTTTTTAAAAGATCAGTATTAACTTTAGCAAGACTTACCAGAGAGTGATAGTGAGAAAATACCTATACGACAAATGAGAGTGATACCAAAGCACACTCAACAAGAAGTTACTAACCTGAAAACCTTATCTGTATTAAATAATTAGTAGTTAAACAATTTCTGAGAAAGAAAATTCTAGACCCAGATGGCTTCATTTTTTTTCTATTAAAAAATTAAAGAATAAAAATACTAAAAATAACTAAATTAAATGCTAAAATAGTAATTGTTGGTTAGCCAGCCAGCTTGGGGGCTTTCTGGGTGAAATGTGAACCCAGGCCTCACCCAGAGAGCGGGGGGAGAGCAAAGAAAGAAGCAGGCCACTCTGGATTGGGAGGTGGATGATTTAATAAGCAAGGGAACTTGCCCTATGAGGCTTGTCTTGGATGACTGCAAGATGAATAGATCTGCATACCCTCTGGACGGAATCTTAAAAGTTCAAATACAGGCCTTAACAGGTTTCCAGCATGTATGCATCCATATGGTCTCAGTAACACACTGCTTTCCCAAGTTGCAACATTAAAAACGACTCTGGCTGTGGAACTGCTGGGCTGAACATATATTCCAAGGACAGGGCAGCAGTTAAAGAGCCTCTGATTGTGCAGGTCCAGGTCTCAGGTCAACCAGTGGTCACTATTCCCTGAATGACCACCTCCAACATTAATCTACTAAAATACAAATATAAAAGTACTAAACTTTAAAATATATATATATGTTTTTGATGCTGCGCAGTATCTTCACTAACAGGGAGAATAAGTATGGAAAGCTTTAACATATTTAAAGATTTCAAATATTTATTAAATAGATAAAAGTGTAATTATATGAGATTATTTCACAAATCTAAATGTGCACTTCACTGTTGAAATTCATTTACTTGGTTTAATAATTGTATTTTCTTTCCAAAGGAACTCTTTAAAGCATGCTTATAAATGGAAAAAGTATGCTTATTATCAATTTAATCTATATTAATCAAATTATTTGTATAGATGAAGTACACAAATTCAAATAACTATGCTCTACTGCAATCTTATTTGAGAATATTTTAATGGCTCCCTTTCTTTTTTGATGGAAAAAATCCCAAGTACACTGGAGAGTTCCTATAAATTCCTAAATAGGCATCCATATTGGAGAGTAAGATTTTATCTTTGAAGTCAAGGGGAAGAAGCAAGAAAATTATGGTTAGGTTGACACCAAAACACTAAATGACCTGTTTACTCCAATCCTAACTTTCTCACAGAATTCAATAGATACATTTACCATGGCAAATGTTACTAGACATTTCTTGGTGGTGAACTGGGTGGTGATATCTAGTTCATACAAAAGACAGCATCTGAAATTAGTCTGTTAGGGCGTGAGTCCTAATTTTGCCTAGTCTTGTATCTTTGAACAAAAATATTCACCTTTCTGAGTCTGTAACTTCACCAACAAAATAGGGATAGAAATAGTGGTTACCTCAAAGGTAGATAACAAGAATTGAAGAAAATGCATGAAAAAGTCAGAAGAGTCCCTGAAACATATATGCACTTAATAAATATTAGTTGTGACTGTCATCACCATGTTAAAGTATATTTGTACCCCGATTCAAGCTTTGGGTCTATACTCTTTGTTGCTGATCTCCAGTCTACTAGTCTTATCCAGCAAAGCTAATAATATCAAAGAATTAGGATCAAAGGCTAGAGTTCCTAATGAAATTTTGGAAATGATCTTTTAAAAAAGTAAATATTCTTGAAACTTTCAAAGAAAATTCAAATATAGGCTTCATATGCGTATTGTTATTAAAATCACATGGGGTTTCTTTCTCAAAGATACCAGAACTTTTTCAGCTGAATCCCATCGAGATGAGTTTATTATGATTTTTTGACAAAAGTGAAGCTGACATAGATAAAAATCAAGTGAAACTCTTGCTCAAGAGGTTTACAAATTTATTTGCTCCAGAAGCAGGAGACAGTGCAGTCTTTTTTTAATTAAGAAAATCTAGGTCAACAAACAAATTTACACATATGATTTAGTGTAACTTTATCTATTTGGGGATTATGTAGTGTACTTAATATACTTTATTATTATCTAATCCTTTCTAATTACCTACAAATTCCTTTGTGGAGTTTTTGCTGTCTTACTTTATATTTTCCATGCAATTGGGAATAGATATATATCTTGCATTAAATACTAAGTCAATTCTAAAATGTCTGTATTCTTTAGACTGCATTCTTTTTATTCAATAGGTGTTTGGATGACGTCAGGATATTTATTTTCAAAGCAATGAGCAGCCATGATGGAGTGAATGGTATTAGACTTGTCCTCCTACTCTAAATGACCACTCAAAATATATGAAATGATTGTTTTTGGACAGTGTATATACCGGGCAGCACAGTCTCTGATCCCAGCCTGCATCATGGCAAACAAATTAAGTGAGCCCTGTTATCCCACCAGTTTCTGACTTGTCCTTTCTTTGAAGACCATGAAGAAGCAAGTATGGAGGTCTTGCTGAATTGAGGAGACAGATGATAGAGTTGAGTAAAGTTACATGGCACATTATCAGGGCTTCAGAAGTCTGCTTAGAGTTTCTCATAAGTTTTTGGTTGACTACTAAAATGTACATGTTTGAAGTCAACTATACAGGGCTAAGCAAATTAACAATTACTGGGGAAAAAAAAACAACTATCAGGGAGCTGTAAACTGACCAATTTTTAGAGCAAACTGACTTACATTTCCACTGAGAGGATATAAAATTTGTATTGCTGCCTATTTTTGATAATATTTGTTATTTAGGCAACTTAAAAAATAGATGCTTGTCTGATGAATATGATACAGAGATACCGTGTTGTCAGCCAGAGTGGAAAGATCCCATTAACCATCTGTGGCATTTAGTAGTACCTTCAAAAGAGCCATGCCTTAGTAGATGGAATTAAAAGAAAAATACTTTTTAAAAATCCATTACAAATACATTCAAGGATTTAAATGATAACATGTACATACTATAAAAAGAAATGGAAATTATAAAAGAAACCTAAAGAAGTATCCAGATCTAAAAACAAGGCAAAAAAATTTTAGAAGCAAATTCACAGACTGGCACTAAAGAGTTTGAAGTTTGGTAAACCAAATTTAGTAACATTGAAATTTAATAGAACTCCTCAATATCCTTCATTGTTTGCATTTTACTCCACCTTGTATACTCCACCGTGGTATAATTTATGACTTCTAAACCACTCCTGTGCTTTGATTTCTATTTTGTGACATATACTACTTAAAAAAAAAAAGTCTTTCATGCATGCGTTTATATTGTGTACAAAGTGAACATATTGTATATATTCTTGGGAATTTTCTTCCATTCAAATATATTCTAGTTAAATACATATAAAATGAACCAAAATTGATAAGTGTAGTTCTATTTTATTAATGTTAATTGTTACTGTATAAAATATACCACAGTTTTTATCAATTCTTTTGTTGATTGGTAGTTTTATTGTTTTTTTAATATACAAAAGATTTATTTTTGTAAATGTCAGCTTGTTCACATATGTGAGATTTTCCCTAGGCTATCTATTTTGATTATTGGGTCATAGGATATACAAATCTTCACATCTTATAGTTTCTTCCCAATTGTAGACTAGGTTGATTGTAGCAATTTACATTTCTTCTAGTACAGTATAGCAGTTACATTATTGCACATTTTTGCCAATTCTTGTTATTTTTATAGCTTAAAAATATCTTTGTTTAATGGGTATGAAAGGATATATTTTTACATTTTCCAATTGACAACCTTTTGTTTAATAGTGAAGCTGATCATCTTTACAAATATTTATTGGCAATTCAGCTAGCCTCTTTTGTGGATTGTCTGTTATTTTCTTTTGCATATATTTCTTATAAGGTTTTGTCTTTATATTATAGTTTTTAATGTTTATATATACTATATAATTTATACTAATAAAAGTTGGTTAAATATATTACAATTATCTTTTTATGGGATATAGTTATACTTTCTAGTTGCCATTAAATAAATTTTTATTTTAAATATAGTCAATTTACCAACTTTCAATTATCATTTGAGTCTTCTGTGTTAATAAATCCTTTACAGAAGTTATCAATATGGTATTGCATTTTTTATTCTAAAAGTTTCAGGTTTCCTTGTCATAGCTAATATTTAATGCACCTGTAATTAAATTGTCTGCATGGTATGAGGCAAGAATCCAATCATGTTGTATTATCATCCCAGCAGCATTTATTGACCTGTTCATCCTTCTTACAATGTCAGACACATAAACAAGATCCTTATTCTGCTATTTCAGTTCATTGGTATAGCTGAGCATCACACTTTTCTTTTGTGGACCACTTCCTTTTAACATTTTTTGGGGGCTATCTATCTGTGATGACACAAAGATTAATGCAAATCTCAAATTTATGTAAGGGCAGGTAAATGCTTCTAAATTCTCAAATGATATATTTTTGAACACATGGCCCATTTTAGATAGTTGAAGAATGCTGTCTTTTACAATATGATCATTTTTCCGTCTTACTTTTTCACTGAGAATCTCATTGGATGGGTTCTAGTTTCAGGTGAGTATCTCAATTTCCTTTTTCGCAAGGGACAGTAATGTTTCCTGCTGCCTGAACAACATTAACACACTCTCTTAGTTATTAGTGTCTGCATAGGCTTCAGACTAACTTCACATCTATACCAACTTACCTCTGGTTTCATCTTGACCACCGAGATTTCTCCTATTTTCTTGAGCAGTAAGGTGTGATGCAAACAAAACAAAACAAAGACAAAAATAGAGAAACCAAATCAACCAACCAAACACATTTTTTAAAAAAAGATGTTTGTCATAATATATTCCGTATTCATGGGTGTTATGTAGTGGGGGATATTTTTTTCTTCCAGGGCATCTATACACTGCAATACAGAAGTCCAGCCAAGTATTTCTAGGACTTTTGATATAAAGGATAGCAGGAAAAAAAAGAGCAGTTGCTGAGCACCATTTTCCCTACACAAGGTATTTAAATATTTTTTAGAGTGGAGTATAAATCTCTATAAATAAGGATGTGCTCTCCAGTTTTCTATAGTTCCACACTCTCCTCATTTTTAAATATACTGCATGCCTCTTTATGTTATCTTTCTGATGCCTAAAGAAATATCTGATTTAAGTATTTAATTCTCTCTTTTCTATATTTATCCCACTCTTAAATTTGAAGATGATGGTAATAGAAGAAAAATTAGAATAGGACAGGTTCCTTTCTCTTTTGACTTCTATGAAAATAAGAGCCCCTATCTCAAGCAGGTTGACCTCCCTCCTCTGTTTATCCCCCCACTGCAAACACAGCCTGAAGAACCACCTATATTCAACACTCTTAGAAGCCACAGCTTATTTTGAGCTCAGGTCTTCCTGACTTCTATATTCACAGTCATATTCTACCTTGATTATATGTATCTTTTCTTAACTCATCCTAAGCTCCAAAATGGCCCAGTTACATCTACACCATGAATATGTCATTCTTGTTGATATTTTATTTTCCTCTGATAGTTCCACGTGATTAAATGTATCAGAAAGTATTATATAAGGAGCATGATACTATCAAAAACTATTGGGATCAACAAACTTCTCCAAACTACCTTATTTCTCCATGACAGAACATTTAGAAAATAAATGTCTGATAAATGTCGTTAATATTGAATTGAAACTAATGCAGATTGGAGGATTTGGTCAGGGATATTCTAACCCACTAAGAAAAGTATCTTACAACACTTCTTGCTACATCTCCAACTGTGTGGTAAAACTCATCAGTGTTTGAAATGATGACACTGAGAACTGCAAGGCCCGAGTTTGATAAGTGATCTCAGTACAGAGAAGCCATAATCTTCCCCCATGACTTTAGACATTTTAGGAAAACTTCCTATAAGAAAGCTTGTATTTGTTTTTGTTTGCTGGTTTTCATTTTTGTGTGAATTTTGCTTTGGGTTTGGTTTTCTCTGTTGTTGTTTTTTGTGGGTTTTTTTTTTCTTTCTTTCTTTCCTTTTTTTTTTTTTTTCAGTCACCTCTTGGCTCCTCAGTGAATTTATTTCTCTGGCTACTTGGACTTCTTAGGCTTTGTGTGTGTGTGTGTGTGTGTGTGTGTGTACATGCCCTAGGCATTTTTGAAAAAGCATCAGTTCATCATCATTATTATATATGCTAATTACATACATTTAAGCTTTAGATTGTGTTGAGATCTATATATATATGTATATATGTCTGTATATATATACACACACACACATACATATAATCTGTTTTGAGGCATGAAAGTTCAAGGAAACTGAATCAACTACAGAGCTGTCTTTATAAATTAAATTACCAAGATAAATTATTTAACCTTTCACATTTTCTATTTATCCCTTAGCAAAAGCAATTTTTAAAATATCAATTCATATGTAAATCTTTCTGTGCAAAGAATTGTAGTGTTGGCTTTTCTTTTTAAATTTGAGGTTGAAAGTTCTCACCAGTCTCTTAGTTTTTTCCCTACCTACTGAGCCCTTAGATTTTGTTGCTCTGGATAAAAGTCACCCGGCAAGTGATAGCAACTTGTTCATGATTTTAATGTTAAAGACTGAGGCTTTTCATGGTTGATTTGCTGTGAATAATAAAAATAAACTATTTTTCACTCAACAGTTTAGGAAAGAGGTCTAAAACAAATTTTAAAAATTGCAAGAATGTTTTAATTTACTTGGAGTGATAGCAAACTCTTACTTGAAATAATAATTCTGAATGTCCCTTACAAAGCAATATATATCTTAATATTTCTTAGGTATAACATATTTATTTCACAAAAAAGATACAAATAACATAACTTAAATAAAGGACAGAGCTGAACTAAATTGTCACCTCTCTTCCACTTCCCAATAAATTCTTGACTGGCAGTTTCAGCATACAGGTGAATAGTTGCCCTGACTAATGGATGTAGGGCCATGGAATAGCCACCCTGGGAAATAGCCATTACCTGTGTCTCAGATGAGCGCTTTGAGGCAGGGAAAAGCTGGACAATAAACCCAGTAGTATGCTTTCTGCAGCAGCTGCCAGTGTTCTTTACTTGAAGCAGCCAGATTTCAGGGTTAGGATAGAGGCACAGACAGCAGGCAGTCCACTTCCAACCATTCTTCCCTACTGCAATTTTTAGGACAATAGAGCAATTAGAGAGCCTGTACTTATTAGATTGTCCACCAGGTTGCGCTTTCCTTTTCAGGTCTCTATCTTCAGGAACTTTTGTTTACTTGGGGCAAGGGTGGGAAGTTGTTTCACATCAGGAGGATGGCTTTCTGGCAGGAAAGTTTGTAGAACACACTCAACCCAGGATTAGAGTATTTAGCTAGGTAGTCTTTGGAGTTACAAGGCGTCCTCAGGTTTTACAATGTGGTGAGTTTGGGTACCAATAGCCAGTTTTCCAATGAAAGCATCACATCAAAGCTCCTATGACTGACAATTTAAACCTTGGGATACAGGCTGTGATCAGTATTCAATGCTCCAGAATCATGTCCCATCTCTTCCTCCAAAAGTTGCTCAAACATATACTTTTGCAATGTTGGTGAGTAACACCAACATGTGCTATCATTTTTGTCATCTGTCTTCCTCTTTGTCTACATCCAGTGCTACCGATTCTACCTCATAAACCGAACTCAGATCGCTTCAGTTGTCTTCATCTCGTGGTCATTACTTCAGAACAAGCCAACATTGTTTTCTAAGATGAAATATGACAAATGCCTAAATGAGTCTGTCAGTCACCAGTCTTGTTCCTCCTCCACTCCTTTCTCCAAAGTGACCTGGTTTAGAATTACACCACATATCATAGCACTCACCAGCTTATAAGATATCCAGTCACTTCCATGGATTCTGAACATACGTGGCATACATGCAGGCTCCAGGCCTTGCTTCACTCATAGCATCAACTCCTCCTATGCCGTGCCCTCCAGCACTCCAGTCACGTGGCCATTATTTCCACTCTCAGTTTCTAATTCAGCCATAATCTCACATTGCTTCTACCTTCCCACATGCCTCTCTTTAACCTGGAACATTTCCTTGCATGTTAGCACCTTACCCTTCCATTCTACTCCTGTTCTCCTTCCTTAGGCTGATGTCTTCCCACTTTTGAGCTTTTAGTTTAGAAGATCTTTCTTCCAAGTGCTATTTCTAGATTCTTTCAACCTAGGAACAGAGACATTTTCTTGCAAAGGGTCAATAGTAAATATTTTAGTTTTGCAGACCATACAAGGTCTCTGTCACATACCCTTTTTTGTTGTTGTTGTGTTGTTTATAATCCTTTAAAATGTTAAAAGTATTCTTAGCTCTCAGGCCATCCCAAAATAGACCAGGGCAGCAGTTGGGTTATTAAGCTATAATTTGTCACCCCTACTCTAGACATGTCTTCATATGTGTCCTTAAGGGCACCTTTCTCTTTTCTTCTTTTTTTTAAAGATTGTATTTATTTATTTCAGAGAGAGACAGAGATAGCAGGAGAGAGAGCATAAGCAGAGGGAGTGAGAGAAGCAGGCTCCCCAGTGAGCAGGGAGCCCAACATGGGGCTTGATCCCAGGACCCTAGGGTAACCACCTAAGCCAAAGGCAGATACTTAACCCAAGCCACCCAGGTGCCCCACCTTTCTCTTTTCTTAAAATAGCACTTGCTAACATTGTAATTATTAAATACTCTTCATTTTTAGGTGATTTTTAAGTTTATAGAAGAGTTTACTGCACCATACCCTTTATATATAAACTATATATATGTTTCCCCTTATATTACCATATAGTACATTTATTAAAACCAGGAAATTTAAATTGGAACAACATTGGCAACTAAATTGAAAACTTAATTTGGATTTAACAACTGAGTAGTTTTTCCACTAATATCTTTTTTTCTACAATATAATAAAGAATAGGTTCCATGGAGTAGTGGTTAGCACATCTGCCTTACAATATAATAAAGAATAAAATTTCACAATTGGTTATTGTCTTCTATGTATTTTCTAATTTGTGACATTTTCACCATTTTTATTTTTCATAACTTCGATAGTTTTCAAGAACACTAGTCATATTTTTATGTCTCTTAATTTGACTTTTTCCTCCCCTGATTTTTCTTATAATTAGACTGTACTTATGGATTTTGAGGAAGAATACCACAGAGGTGAAGTTAACCTCCTCCATACCTCTTGTCAGGAGGTACATATATTAATATGACTTATTCCTGATGATGTTAGCCTTGATCATTTAGCTAAGGTAGTTTTTGTCAGGTTTATCCTCTATATAGTCTCTATTTTTCCTTTTTGGACCTTTATTCTTTGGAAGCAAGTCATTAAGTTTCAATCACCAGCCCACTCTTAAGAGAACAGGAATTACATATTTTGTTACTTGACTCCAGTATGGAATCTAAGGAGCAGAAACTTGTAAACTAGGCATGAGCAACAGGAGGATGGACCTTTGATGTCCTGACAGAAAGCTCCAGCTGAGGACCCCTGGCGACCACCTGATTCTCTCTAGCAGTGGGTTTGGAGTTACTATATGCCAGCACAGGAAGAGTTAAGTTTCCTTTGCTTGTTGCACTTGTGTGGGGAAGCAGCCCCTTTCCTTATTTGACCTATGTTCCTAGAATAGAAATAATGTTGCAGTTTCCTACCCCATGCAAGTATTTCAAATGCATCTTGGGAACGGACATGTGTAGCTGGCTAATTATTATATAATCCAGGCCTGTTACTCAAATGATGTGACCCTAGGACCCGCCCAAAAGAACAAGACTTGATATAAGCCCACACCTCAGAGTTTCCAGGGCCACTGTCTCTCTTGACTGGCCCCTCCACCTTGGAGTGTACTTTAATAAACTGTTGTTCTGTTAATACTTTCGTTTTGCTGTCCTGTAATGCTTTACTGTGGCAGCAAGAAGAACTAAGTCTTCTTTCCTTTTCCATCTAACTCTTGGTAATAAAACAATTTTGGGGTATTATTTTTATATACCCAGCATGTTATCAGGCATAGTGTTAATTAATTTATGTGGAGTAAATAACTTGTGACCATCCACCTTTTCTTTCTAAAGTTTGCCATAGTTTATGTGGCAGTAGGTTATAAAATAAAAAGGAAGCAAAGAAAAATAACCACCAAGCAAATAGAAAAACAAAAAAAAAAGCCTTAGCCTGGAGTCAGAAGTCATGCATTTTTAAAATCCTTTCCATGCATGAATTGTATATTTGGGTAAGTAGTGGCCACTTTGAATTTTTGAAATTTCATTGTTGCAAAAGTCAGGTAACAAGTCTACAGTATTATCCAGTTTTAAGAACATCAATGCTGGAACCTGACTGCATTGGTTCAAACTGACCAGCTGTGTAAATTTGATCAGGTTATTTACGCTTCTCTGACTCATTTTCATCATCTCCGAAATACGGATCAGAATAGAACTTCACAAATTCTATTATCTACTTCATAAATTATCTTCTACTTAAGATTATTTCCAGGGCTAAACACTCTAACATATATAAAACTCTTAAGCTCACCCTCAGATCTGTAAATGTTAGTTATTATTTATTAGTATCAGTTTTAAACTCTAAGCACAGAATGAGGCATTTTATATAAACATAACCTTTAAATGGTAAGGTCTAATAGAAATATGCTATAAGACACAAAAACACAATGTGATTTTTTTTTTTTAGAAAAATTCAAAATTCAAAATAATGGCTTCCTTTGTAAATATCAGAGTCCAAGTTATAGTTACAGGAAATTCAGACCAAAATGTGGGATAAAAACATTAAGAAAATTCTTAATGTGTGTTTCACTTTATCTAAATTTTATGGTTAAAAGGAATTTTCTATTTATCATGCATTAAGTAAATAAAAGAACATGAATATTGATTTCTCATAATATATTGAGAGATTTGGAAATTGGCTACCTAGTGGATATCTAGTGGGTGACTTATAAGTAAATAAAGTGGCCGAGTACACTTCCTAAGAGCATTTTGATATAAAAGACCTGCAAGTTTTTTCCCTCTCTTTTTGGGCATTTCATTCCAGCCCTATTGTATTCTAATCTATACGTTCAGACCATTTCTTACCTAACTTCGCCATCTTATCCCAAATCTTTTGCAGATTCATCCCTGGTGATAGTAAAAAACCCAGTTTCCAACAGTATCCTGGACATCACACCTGGATATAACAAAAGCACACCAACTTATGTTAAAATTGAATATCCACAAATCCCACCTCTCATGCATATTGGCATTTATTATTTTTTACACTTTTTCTCTCTCATAGTTAAAGTTATAAAAAGATTAAAAAGAGCTTTTATTATTCTTCTTGGGATGGGACTCACATTTGGGGGAGTGATAATTTAGTAAACCAGATCAAATGAACCACAGGAAGAGGGAGATAACTGTTCCATACATCTTGTGAATTTCGCATGTGACTTTAGAAATGGAAGTTGGGAGCAAAACTGAATTACTGTCCCATACCAAAATAGTGAGGGATTAGAAATATGAAGAGGAAATATGGGAAAGAGAAGAGCCTCCAGTTAGACTGGACATTCTATGGGGGTAAGATACTTAGTTGGATGAACTAAGTATTTTTAGAGAGTTTCTAAAAATTTATCTGTCAAATAAATAAATAAAAATCTTTAAAAATTTATCAATATCTCTCCTTGGTGTTCAGTAAATCCTATACTTCCCACCAATGATTATGCTGATATATATCTTTTAGAGATAATTTAAGAAATGGTGAATTGTGTTTAAATAGTGCAAGGAGAAAGGGATACATCTCAGAAAGAATTTAAAAATAATAAGGAATCAGGGGAGAGATAAGGACTTCTCAGTTGTATATTAAAATTCACCCAATCAAATAGGTCAAAAGCCTGGATCAGTTCCTTCGTTTTTGCCATTTCATCCTCCCTACCCCACAAGATCATTGACACATTGCCATAAATGTTCAGATCTATTCCACAACCACAGTCATGATGTAGATTCTCATCATCTCTTCACTTGGGCTACTGTGACATCTTTTTTTTTCCTTTTTGAATTTTTTATTAACATATAATGTGTTATTTGTTTCAGGGGTACAGGTCTGTGAATCATCGGTCTTACACAATTCACAGCACCCACCATAGTACATACCCTCCCCAGTGTCCACAACCTAGCCACCCTACTGTGACATCTTATGTTAGCCTGTTTGGTATTGGGTATCAGGTGAGTTAGTGCCATCAGGCATCATAAGTAGTGACATAAGGGGTGTCGTGTCAACCAAGAAGGGACAATTCCTATCTTGAATCCCAGGTAGAAACAGGTTTCTGTCAGAGTGGTTTTCACTTCTCCTCTTCCCCACTGTTCTGTTGAGGTAAAGAGCAATGGAGGACCAGAAAGAACCCAGATATACAGTACTAAAGTTGAATTTATAGGAGAAAAATTGCAGGCATGTTATTAGGCAAAACAGGTCTATGAAGTAGATAACAGAATTTGTGAAATTCTATTCTGATCCTTATTATATGTAGAATTAAACCATTTTTTAGAAATTAATCATTAAAAACATTATCCCTAAGCATAATAATTATAACAAATTATTATGTGTCTATTTTTTGTCAGTCACTTTAGTTGAGGAGCTTAATACTTACTATTTCCCATAGTTCTTACAAAGCTTATGAAATTATTATTACTATTCTTATTCCATGGATGAAAAAGAAGGGCAAAAGATGTTAAAATAATTTGCCTAAAGTCTCACAGCTGGCACTTTCTAGAGCCAAAATTTGAACGTAGGCCCAAGGTAAGGTTTATGCTTACCACCTCTCTCAGAGTGAAACACAGGCCAAAAGCTTCTAATCATATACTCCTTACACAGTTTTGCCTTGCTGAGACTTATGTTGAATGAATATACTTCATTAACATTCCTGTCACTTTGAAACATCCCCTAATCTAGTGGGTCTTCTACAGTGTTACCTGAATTATCTTCAAATAACAAATGTTATTACATCATTCCCTGTTTAAAAACTCCCCATTAACTGTGACATATCTGTACTTCCCAGTTTGAGAGAAAGGTACAGAAATTTTTCATATACCCTTGATCCTACACATGCTTAGCCTACCTTATTATCAATATCACTCACCAGAGTGGTACATTTTATTACCAAGAATGAACCTATATTTACACCCAAAGTGCACAGTTTACATGCGGATTCACTCTTGGTATTGTACATTCTACAGTTTGGACAAATGTACAATGATATATAGCCATCATTATAGTACCATACAGACTATTTTCACTTCCTTGATATCCACCATGCCTTGCCTCTTCAATGTCCCTCTCCTTACCTCACTGGCAACCACTGACAGTCATTTATTGTCTATATAGTGTGGACTTTTCCAGACTGTCATATAGTTGGACTCATACTGTATATAGCCTTTGCAGATTGGCTTCTTCCACTCAGTAATAGGTATTTAAATTTCCTCCATGTTTTTTCATGGCTTGATAGCTCACTTCCTTGTAACACTGAAAGATATTCCATTGTCTAGATGTACCACACTTTATTCATCCATTCCCCTACTGAAGAATATGTTGGTTCCTTCTAAGTTTGTCAGCTACGAATAAATTAGTTATTATAAACAACCCTATACAGGTTTTTGTGCGGACATTAGTTTTCAACTGCTTTGGGTAAATACCAATGAGCATGACTACTGAATCATATAGAAGAATATATTAGTTCTATAAGAAAGCATCAAACCACATCAAAACCACTTTTCTATAAGAAAGCAAAAAACCACAAAGTGTTTGTACCATTTTGGATTCCTGCCAGCAATAAATTAGAGTTCCTATTGCTCTACATCCTCACTAGCATTTGGTGTTGTCAATGTTCCAGATTTTGTTTATTCTAATAGGCATGTACCTCATTGGGATTTTTTATTATTTTTGTTTTTTGTTTTCATTTTTGAGATAGAGTGCAAGCAGGGGGAGGGAAAGGGAAGAGGGAGAGGGAGAGAGAATCCTAAGCAGGCTCCACGCTATGGGGCTTGATCTCAAGTCCCTGAGATCATGACCTGAGTTGAAATCAACCCAACTGACTGAACCACAGAGGTGCCCCACTCTCATTGTTGTTTCAATTTGCTTTTCCCTGATGACATATGATGTGGAACATCTTCTCATATGCTTATTTACCATCTGGATATTTTCTTTGGTGAAATCTGTTAAGGTCCTCAGCCCATTTTTTTAAAACTGAGGTTTTTTCTTACTGTTGAGCTTTAGGAGTTCTTTGTATAGTTTAGATAACAGTCCTTTGTCAGATACGTCTCTAGCAAATATATTCTTGCAGGGTGTGGCTTGTCTTCTCATCTCCTTGACATTTGTCTTTAACAGAGCAGAAGTTTTTAATTTTAGTGAAGTTTAGCTTATCAATTATTTCTTTCATGGATTGTGCTTTTGTTGTTGTATCTAAAATGGCATCACCATATCCAAGGTTATCCAGGTTGTTTCCAATTATCTTCCAGGAGTTTTGTAGTTTTGCACTTACTGTTAGGTCTGTGACCCATTTTGAGTTAATTTTTGTGAAGCCTTGAAAGGTTTGTGTTTAGATTCTTTTTTTTTTTCTTATAGATGTTCACTTGTTCCAGCACCATTTGTTGAAGAGACTATCTTTGCTCCATTGTATTGCCTTTGCTCCTTCATCAGAGATCAGCGGACAACAGAGATGGGAGAGGCATTTAGAAGGTAGTATTAATAAGCGTTGGTAATAAATTGTTTGTGGAAGTGGGTGTTTAATGGCTGGAAAGTAAAACTTATTTTCACACATTCTAGAAATAATATTCAGATTTTCCTGAATCAGCATTCAATGAAAGCAATTGTGGTCATTTCCTAAAGCAATATATGGATGTTTCTTTGAGATTCTGGCAACTTCTTCTTTATAATCATTTATTTTTGATAGTGAGGTGTCAGACAAAAATCTCCAAGGTGCTTTATTTTTCAGGAGAGTTGTGAAAAGATATGTCTTTGTTTGTTTCCTGCACATTTTTTTTTTCACTGAATTCATTACCCGAGTTGAGTGATATTTCTCAAAAAAGTTTAATATGGCTTTGCAGTTTCAGCATTCTGCAGCTATGGAAATATGGGGTTCACTTTACTTTAATGCTTCCTTTCTATCCATTTCTAAGGTCACAAGCAATCTACAGAATGCCTCTATTGCCAACTTCAGAAATTGCTCAATCTCTAAGTTCTGTGTTCCATTTGTAAACATTTCTCATATCTGGCTCTTAGCCTTTAATCTATTAGTTTCATACCCAAATTCTTCCTCTCAGTTTAGTTCCTGTGTTTTGATAATTCCTGGCTTATGATAGAATCTCAGCAAATTTATTCTTTGGAGAACACTTTTCGAATTTTCTTTTTCTTTTTTTTTTAATAAACAAAAGATGGGAAGATCTTATGATGAAGTTGTACTTCTGGGATATATCAGATGAATTTGGACCTGAATAATATTGGCTTACATTGTTTTTCCCTAAATTTATGGATTAGAACCACTAAGGGAAGATTAATAGGGAGTCTTCATTAGCATATTTGTCAACAGTGAAGGGGCCCAGTCTTGCTACAGTTCCTGATTTGCTTTGAGCTGTAGAGGAAAAGTAAAATTAACAAACATCCAAGTAAGTCATGTTTGAAAAATAGAGTGACAAGAATGATGGGAACTGTGTCCTGCAGATAGCTCCTTTTTCTCTTCTTTTTGCTTTGAAAAGTGGGGTAAGATGGGAAAAGTTTAAGAATTTAGATTTTAGCAGGGCAGGCCACTAGGTCTAGGTCTGAATGTGTGCACATTAAAAGCCCAAATGCAGATCTATACAGAGACACCTGCTACTAGCACAGGTACAATAAAAGTATTGCAAATGGCCTCCAAGACTTGCGTGATTAACCTAGGGATTTTTTAGTAAGTAAAACCAAGTACAGTGTGATATACTTAAAAAGTAAAAGTAATCCATGAAGGAAAAAAACAGAAGGATTCTACTTTTTGTTGAATAAACTAAAACAAGACATTATTCCCTTTAAAATTTCATCTGACCCATGGAAACTTTCAAAATACCCCAGAATACACAATGAAAGTAGTTTATGTCAGTGACAACTAAGGTGGATTTGCTCAGCCAGCACCTCAGAGCAAGCCCAAACTTGGTCTCACAGACAGACAGTAATGGCATCAGAGATTCTTTGTACTTCTACAAATATATACTATCATCTCACTGAAAGAAGTTAACTAAGTTAACTAGCCCTCTGTGTACATTTGTGGATGGTGAATTTGGGCTTGGTACACTACAACCACCTTCATCTTTTCAGTCTTTTCAGTGAAAAAATGCACTAAGCCATGAGGCACCCGTTTCATTTTCTTTTCTTTTTTAAGATTTTATTTTATTTATCTATTTGTCAGAGAGCAAGAGAGCACAAGCAAGGAGAGCAGTAGGCAGAGGGAGAAGCAGGCTCCGCCTGATGTGGGACTTGATCCCTGGACTCTGGGATCATGACCTGAGCCTAAGGGAGATACTTAACTGATTGAGCCATCCAGGCATCCCCAAGTGCCCGTTTCTGTGTTTCAGAGTATCTTGGTTCCTGTTATTATATTCCAGATTAGTGAATTGAGTTCTCAGAATTTAGTCTTTAATATTATTCCATTTTAAATTATTGTTTTGCTTGTAGCCTCTTTGTCCATTTCCTGTAAATATTCAACTGCTTCCAATTATCATATGTTCTTTTTTATTGCAGTTTTCCTTAAAAGCTAAAATTATGCCTTTCCTCTAGCTCTGCTTCTAAATTAGTTCACTGATACTTTGAAATGATGAAATTTCTGAAACATCATAATATGGTCTGGTATTTGAGTCTGTCTTGTCATAGCTTTATCTGAAGGAATTGAACAGTGTGTTCCTTTTTTTAAAATGTATATTTTCATTACTGGTCTATCACCTATTTTCTTGGTTAACTGTTTTCTCAGACTTTTTTTGTTTTTTCACTGAAAAGACTGAAAAATAAACAAGTCTATTCAGTCTGAATGTGTACACATTAAAAGCCCAAATGCAGATCCATACAGAGACACCAACATCCTGTCTAATGTCATGGAGTTTAAAAATTGCCCCTGGGCGGGGGGGGGGGGGGTGTCTGGGTGGTTCAGTCAGTTGAGCGTCCAATTCTTGGTTCTGGCTCAGGTCATGATCTCAGGATCCTGAGATAAAGCCCTGCTTCAGGCTCTGTGCTCAGCGCAGTCCGCTTGTCCCTCTCCTGCCCCTTTTGCTCCTCTCCACTCACACTCTCTCTCTCAAATAAATAAAATCTAAAAAAAAAAAAAAAACCCAAAACAAACAAACAAAAATACAAAAAAACACCACCCTGGTAATCAGTAGATGCCTCCATCCTTGTTGTCCATCAGTGTTTGTCTTGGCTATTTTCCCTGTATGCTTCCATACAAATTTTTCAAATAATATCAATTCACACCCCACAAGAAACCCCTCAAGATACTAAGTAATTTTTATCACTATTACACTGAATTTATTGATTTAAGGATTACATCTTTATAATTTTGACTCTTTCAATATCAATAATGACAGAAACTTTTAGTTATTTAGATTTTCTTCAATTTCTCTCACTAGTGCCAACGAATATTTTGTGCAAAGAGGTGGCACATCTTTTATAAAATTTATTTCTCTGCATTGGATATACCTTAGTGCTGTTATAAATGATATCATTACAGGTTTCACATTCTATTGTCATTAATATATAGAAATATGTGGTTTTTGTATACCATCCTTGAATCCAGAAACCTTGAAAAACCAAATTATAACAATTTTCAGTAGTTTATTTTGGAGTTTCCATGTATACAATCACATCACTTATTTAAAAAGTCACATTTTCCCTCTTTTCCATTATGTATGCATTTTTTTTCCTTGCTGGAAACTTATAGTACTAGCTAGAATTATTATGTGTCTCCTATTCACAAGGGGAAGGGTTTTAATATTAACCTCTAAATATGATCTTTGTAGATTTTTGGATATACCCTTATTCAGATTAAAGAAGTTTTAATTTAGTTTTTGAAGTATTTAACATGAATAAGCATGGAATTCAGTTCCATCTCCTGGAGGGGGCAGTATTTACTTATATTATTTCTAATTCCTCTGTAAGGAGAATGTGTCCTTTCTCCCCATTTATTTATTTGTTCAATCATTTATTTATATCAATATGGGCTCATGTATATTTGTTTTATACATTGTTTTAAAGTCCAATATAATATTATGCATTTTATTGCTAAAATTATTCCAGCTTTGATTATTAGTAGCTCTTTCAATTTGGCTTTTATGTTCTTTTGACCTGCCCCTTCTTAGCTTTTTGAGCACTTACTTGCTTTCTGATACCAAAAATTCTCTGGGCTCATTTGGTACATTAGCTTACTCAGCTGTAAAACACCCATTTCTACAGAGCCCTTGCCCTTTTCATTGAACAATGGCGTTTAGAAACCAAAAACTAGGTGCTGGGTGTGCTCTTAGCTATGGGATTGTTATTGTTTCTAGAATCTCTTTGCGACTTGTCTAGGGTATATATGCATGCATACAACTAACATATATATAGACACATACCTATCACTATTTCTGTATCTATCCATATGTACATATTAAACTAAGTTCATACTGATGTCTTATACTCCAGTCTAGGGCTAGTCATGTTGCTTTTCTGTTTTCCCTGCCTAACAGTGACAAACCTGGACCCACAACCCACCTGTTTAACCTGAACAGACATATAATGCAGATGCAGAACTGTCACACCATGCTATGCAACATGGCAACATGGGAAACAATCCCCAACTGGAGTACAGTCTTCATGCACAGTTCTACTTTTCTTCAGCTTGACAGTTTTTAGTCTAAATGCCATTTTTCAGTATTGATTCAATCAACTTCTTATCATCTCCGCTTTCTGCAATAAGGTTATGTCACAAATTTTTCATACAGTTAGATTCATTTGTCATAGTTTATATAACATTCTGGGGTGCCAAGCACATGATAGATTTTTTTTTTTTTAATTTCCATACATTGAAGCTCACCCTTTGTGATGGATTTTGATAAATGCATAAAGTCCTGTATCTACCACTCCAGTACTATGAAGATCAGTTCCATTACCTCACAAATTCTTCCATGTGTCCTTTCATCATCAGCTATCCTTTCCTCCACAACTGGCAAACATTCCGCTATTTTCCATTTCTTAGTTTTGCCTCTTTAGAATGTTAGATAACTGAAATCATATATTTTGTGGTCTTTGAGTCTGGATTCTTCCTCTCCACAAAATGCATTTTATCCATGAATTCCAATACTGGCTCAGAAAATTTCCAAATGAGCCTGAGCTACTTTGTTTTTATAGAGATGCTTTTTAAAAAATGTCTGGGATAGCATTTTTAAAAAATATTAAGTGATTACCCTGAAGGAAAGACCAAGTAGTAAAAATTTAAATATTAAATTTAAAAACATTTTCATTAATTAAAACCAGTGAAGTTTATAAGGAACCATGAGGTCATGATGGTACTTAAAATAAACAAATAATGTAAAATATACTAAAGAAAAACCATACTCACCAATGGAAATGAAATCATTCTTGCTCACTCCTTACCAACAAGCATGTTACTGAATTTTGTTTAATTCATATACCCTATGTTCCCTAATAAATTGTTCAAGTACTTGCTATAGTAATAGTAATTAATACTGTTTCTGTCATTTTTGCCTGAAATATGTAGACCTTGTCAGTTTTTATTCCAATTAAAATGAATCATAGTTAAGGAAATTAGCCACAGAATGCAAACCAACCAACTTGGGCCTGCTAGACAACACTATATAGGGAATATTGCTTTTTGATTCATCTGGTTTCAAAATACATGTTGGGAATTTTTCATAGAGTTAGTTTTTCCTAATGAGCTGAGAACTAAAGAGTTATAGCCTCTAAGATAATTGTATTAGGAAGTGACTTAACTTAGGAAATTAAAAAAAAAAAAGTTTTGAGCCAGTATTAGAAAGGCTGGCATGGGTGTAATTCTCACCACTGCCAGCAGTGCGAGCTCCATGTTTCTCTGTATGAGCTTTGAGGATCACAGGGACTTTTATCTGTGTGTAGGTTTGTGTTATGTGATTTCTTCCTTTGGAAAATCATCTCTATAAAACTTCATACATTTTACAATTAAGGTAACTTTATAATGTCTCCAAGTTTTTACCTTGTTTTCTTTCTTTCTTTCTCTCTTTCTTTCTTTTCTTTCTTTCTCTCTCTCAAACTTTGCATTCATCCTACTGGAGACCATTTTTATTTACCATGTGAACATTATATTCAAGAAACAAAAACACTGAAAATAAAATAAATATGAAGACAAGCAATAGCTGATATTTTAAAATTCACAAAATTGACCAACCACTAACTAGCTTCTTTAAGAGGTTGAAAACCCAAACCTACCAAATATTCTTGTAGAATTTGAGTCAATTTTCTAAATACAAGACTTCTCCATATACAACAGGTCCATATGGATTCACAGGTGAATTCCTGTCAGCTATTCAGAAACTAATAATTTCAATTTATTCTTCCCTAAAAAGAGGGAAATTTTCTATTTTTTTTTTCACCTACCATCTTCTTTCATGAGGAAATTTTCTATTTTTTAAACCAGCATGCCATATATAAAAATACGACAATGACAGCAAAAAGAAAAGTTTACACATAACAATTATTGAATATTAATATAAAATCTAATAGAAAATATTAGAAAGTGAAATTAAATGCACATTAGGAGAATAATCTACTGTGTTGTCTACTTTGCCAAAACAAGAATAGAACTTGATAAAGCCCATTAATGTAATTCAAAATTGAAAATAGTTTCTTCCACATACATTAAACTTTTAATATATAAGAACTATTCCTGGGCACATGGGTGGCTCAGTCGGTTAAGTGGCTGCTTTCAGTTCAGGTCATGATCCCAGGATCTTGGGATCCAGCCCCGCATCGGGCTCCCTGCTGGGCAAGAAGCCTGTTTCTCCCTCTCCCACTCACCCTGCTTGTATTCTCTCTCTAATAAGTAAATAAATAAAATCTTAAAATATATGTATACATATATATATGAACTATTCCTGATTTTTTAAAAATATTAATTTATGTCAGTATACACAGATAATTCCTGAAAAATAATCTTAAAGTAATACTGAAATTGGACTTAGCTGTGAACATGCAAAGCATGCCCATTATTATCAGGCAGAAAAACTTTCCTGACTTTAATATATCTATTTAACATTCTTCTGTTAAGAATGTTAAGTTGATCTGTGACTAACAAAATGCTCAATAAATATGAATAAATAAATTAAGGAATTGCTTCATCAACGTTTTGTAGAACAACTTGTCCATCCATTTAGAAAAAGTAACCCAGTTTCTGATTTCATTCCATATCTGAGGTGAATCTATATGAATAAATAAATGTAATATAAAAAGAATAAACTCGTATTTTATTTTTTTAAAAAGTATTTAAAGGGGAAATAATTTTTATGAATTGAAAAACCACAGTCAAAAATCCAAAAAAGACTGATGAATTATGTACATTTTTCCCTGAAAAGAACAATATTAATTATAACAACAAAAATAAAATCCCAGATTTTTTAAAAATGAAAAATGCAATGCAAAATATGAAGCACAGGGTTAAGTTATTTAACATACAGAATTTTCAGAAAAATACTAAAAGAAAATATTAGCCTAGCGGAAAATGAAACTTTGTAGAAAAGGACTATTAAATACAAATGAGCAGAAAAATATGTTAAAGCTTTTTAATAATAAGGAAATGTGACTCAAAATTGTAGACACATCATCTTTTACAGATAAGATTGAAATGTGATTATCATTTCTTAACACTGTGTTTAGAAAAGGGTGAGGATGGGGCACCTGTGTGGCTCAGTGAGTTAAAGCTTAGGTCTTTGGCTCAGGTCATGATCTCAGGGTCTGCTTCCTCCTCTCTCTCTGCCTGCCTCTTTGCCTACCTGTGATCTCTGTCTGTTAAATAAATAAATAAAATCTTAAAAAAAAAAAAACAGCAACAAAAAAACAACAACAACAAAAAAGAAAAGGGTGAGGAGAAAGAGGCATTCCCACACAGTGGTGATAAGAGGATAAAGTGGCTAAATCTTTTTGATGCAATTTGTTAACGTTTATCAATATTTTAAATGCATATACATATGATATATGTATTTGTAAGGGAAAAGATTTAGGATTTATATTAAGAATTAATTACAAACCACTGAAAGTTACAATCAGAAAATGGCTATTTAAATATGGTTCATCTTCACAATGAAATTCATAGAATTATCTTTTATTTTGAGGATGTATGATAATTAATAGTTCCATTTTTATTTAGTCCTTTTAAATTAAGAACAATTGACTTGGGTTGTGCCTAGGTGGCACAGTCACAGACTCTTGGTTTCTGCTCAGAATGAGGGTCCTGGGTGATTCCCTGCAGAACAGGGAGCTCACTTCCTCTCTCTCTCTCCCTCTGCCCCTCCTTTGTCCTCCCTGTGTGCGAACTCTCTCTAAAATAAATATGTAAATAAATGAAAAGTCTTTACAAAAATGTTGTCTGTGAAGTAGTATGTGGTTTAAATATTATGAATATAATCTGTTTATTGATGCATACAGAGAATCTGGAGTACACACACACACAAACACACACATAACTTTAACAACTGCAGGAGGTAAAATTGGAGGAATTGAAGAGTGGAATTTTATATTTCCTTTTAGGAATGATCAGCCATGTGCTTAAGGAAAATTAGTTTGGGAAATATGTATAGGATATACTGGAGAATGGGAAACTTTAACTGGTAAAGATTGCAAAGGCCACTTTTGGGCAATAGGCCTGAGCAATGAAAACTTGAGCAAGGCAAAAGTGACCACAGAGCTGATGCAAAGCAGACTTATTAAGCAACCCATCTAGAAATGGCCGTAAGCCCTAACTGAGCGGTTACAACCAGGCACAGTTCCTAAGATTACCAAAAAAAGGGAAAATTCCATATGTCCCCATTCCACCCTATAACTGTGACCCTTCACCACCACCTGGCCCAGACAGTGTCTCTTTTGCTGTTCTGCCCACTGCTCCCTTGCAGTGTATTTAATGAACTTTTATCTCTTTGTTCTGTCCTGGGTAAAAGGAAAGAATTTTGTTCTGTCCTTTCACCACCTGCACTACCTGCATCTACCCGATGTGGTCACATGGTCACCCCACAAAGATACTTGTGGAAAGATGCTCTATAGGGAAGGAGGGGAACATGAAACTCACATACAGTTTTAGTACATCTTTGGAATGTCCTTAGTAGTCTACTTTAAAAGTTCTGCTTTTATGGTTTTATTTCAGTGCTCCCATTTAATTTAATTTGACAAGCTATTTAAAGTTCCCCCAAAATAATGAGCTCCTAAAATGCCTAGATCTGCAGTTTTATTTGGGTTTGTATGCATTTATATCAAGTTAAAAGAAAATACTCACTTGGCTGTTAATTTCTCTCATTAGCCACAGAGTTTAGCAAAAGAATGTCAAGTAAATTCACACTGGGTACTATACATTTTTTCATCCGATTGGCATTGTGAGCCCATTTTGACTTGTCCTTTTTACTTTCCCATCCTCCAGCTACAGATTTCGTTTTGATCATTTTCAGAATTTTTTTAAGTACAACTCCCAGCGTTTTCTACAAAACTCTGTGTCAGCTTTAGAACTTTTGGATATGATTTACAACTAAACACATACTTGTTCATGTATAAATATCAGGAATAGTCCTACCCACCAGTGGTACCATGAGAATCATAAAAATAAAAAAGTAAAAAATGGAAAACCCCAAACACTGAAAACTTTGTCCCCAGGTAGAAGCTAACAACGAGTTCGACCTCATGTATTCAAAGTCCTTTGGCTAATTCTCAAGGTCTAATGTCAAAATGGTCCCTTTTTTCTTGTATACCTTCACTTATCTACAACAAACGGAAAAATATCATACTCTTCCCAAAGGATATTGAGAACTAAACTGGTATTGGATGACCACAAATAAGATGTTTAAAAGTTTTATTAATCCATTAAAGAGAATTGGGGGAGGGGTGAAAAAACATCTGGTTCTCTCTCAAATGTTAACTCCCTTTTGTTCAACTTTGGCCCTAGGTGTTGAGGCGAAAGGACTAATGAGCCCAGGGAGGGGATTTTAATGGCGATGTGCAAAGGAAGACATCAAATGCAAATTTTAGAAAAATTACTGGCAGTTAAGATAAAGGATGATCCAAACTAAAGACAGAAAAGAACAGTCAGAAGAGTTCTGCAGGGATTCCACTGAAAAGTAGTAATTCTCAATTAAGGAGTGACAGTGGCAAGGGTAAAGATGTAATGCTTTGGGAAATATTAAGGAAGTAGAATTTACCGAACTTGGTAAATGAGTGAAGGTATCAGATAAGTAACAGGGAACAACTGAGAGCCCATGTTAGCTGTCCAAAGTAGTTATTTGTGCATTTCACTGTATGAAGAATAGAAAGGAGAGGTATGTTTGGGTCCAGAGGATGAGTCGAACATGTGTTGAAGGTACCTGCAGATGATTCATGCAAAGATATCTAAAATGCAGCTAAATACTAAGAGAAAGAATTCTGCCATTATTTATAGATTTAGAAATGTAAGGGCCTATTTAGCCAGAGCGATGCCATCCGGTTAAACAGTCACTTTGTTGTTTATACAGTAAACCTTAAACTGTCCCTGCCCCTGCTTCCCTCAGGGGACTTACTTAAAAACAAGTCCTGGAAACCAGTGCCAGGTAACAAAGCCCAAATACAAGGGTGGGTCAGGCCAGGTGGAGGTATCCAATCAGTGGGGGCACATACTGTCTCCCTAGCTACCAAAGAGTATGGGCCCCGCCCTTTGGGTACCTTTTGGGCGCCAATTCTGACCAAGGTAATAGGCTAGTTCAAATATCTACTAGGGTAAATTGTAATTCAATTGGTCACTTATGTGTGACCTAGCATGACTCTGCAGCTTTCTCTGTGTGTTACAATCTCATTGGTCACCTGTGCGTGGCCAGGCCCAACCACATGGCCTTTGCCCTTAAAAGTTAGTTGGTAAGGCAGAGAGAGGTCGCCTCTTTGCAAGAGATGGCCCTGGCCAGTCAGTTTGATTCTCGATGCTTGGTGTGAAATAAAGCTTTGCTTGACCTTCGCTTTGTATTAGTCTCACTCCTTTGATTATGGACCCAACAAGAAATAATTAGTATTTGTGTTCCATCAAAAATAGTGCTGCATATGAGAACACACAAAAATTATGTGCACAGGCCAGAGATCAAATTTAAAAAGAAAACCCTCAAGGAAAAATCAGTAAGAAAAGTAGGAGCGGTTAGGAAGACTAGAGGAGGACTAAAACAGTGCAAACCATAAACGTGGAAGGTGCTGGAAATGTCAAATGTGGTGGTTGATATGGAGAACAAAGGCAAGAAAGGAATGTAGAAGAAATTAAATTGCCTTATAATCTGCAGCCCATTGGCAAATACTTGAGATAGGCAGAGAACTCCCAGCTGTTTGTATGTATGTATGTATGTATGAGACAGAAACTTGAGCAGAGTCTGCCCTGAGCACCGTGCCCTAGGCGGGGCTTAATCTCCTGATCTTAGATTAGGACCTGAGTGGAAACCAAGAGACAGATTCTTGAAAGTTTAAAGGACTGGAGGGATGGGGTAGCTGGGTGATGGGCACTGGGGAGGGTATGTGTTGGGTGAGCGCTGTTATTGTAAGACTGATGAATCACAGATCTGTACCCCTGAAACAAATAATACATTATACCTTTAAAAAAAAAAAAAAAAGCTTAAGCGACTGTGCCTCCCAGTTGCACCTGGGAACTCCCAACTATTTTAATGTTGATGCTTTGCTAGAGGGAAAAACAACCTTAGCTAGAAAACGAGTAGGCCTCCAGAGTCCTGGGAGTCTTCTTTAGCATATGAAAGTCTTTTTGGAAACCTCCCTCTGTCTTTACTTCCCCAACTCCAAAGTAGATAATCAGCCACTTCTCACAACCCCACTGCCGCTCTCTCTGCCCACAGGTCCTGTCCCCATGCTTTAATAAAAACCACCTTTCTTGCACTGAAGACGTCTCAAGTATTCTTTCTTGGCCATCGGTTCCTAACTCCAGCTTTCAAACCACATCAGTGGTTTTCAGAAATGTGCATTGAAGATGCCCGAGAGATTGGACCATTTAAAAAAGTAAAGGCAAAGTTAATAGGAGCAATCTTTTTAAGAGTGGGGATCAAGTTGGAGAGAAAAAGGAAGGGTAAAAAGTGCTATCATTTTGAGATTGTGTGACAAAATCATGAGTCATGATAAAGGAGATGAGTTGTAAGCTAGATAAAGTCGTATGTGTAAGAGAGTAATTAATAAATATGCACTGGCAGCAAGAAAGGGTCACTGCAGCATTGGACAGTAAGGGTCAACTGAACTTCGGTGGGGGAGGGGCATCCAGAAGGCAATCCTGAGAAAGAGACAGGGCCGCAGAGATGAGACTTGGGTTTGGAAGACACTGACAAGTCTGCCTTACAGACTGCTTTCAGAGAGTAGGAGGCAACACATACTTAGATGTCAGAGGAAGCAAGACTGTGGAAACTTTAAAAACTATATGATAGAGATTAGATGACATAGTATAAAAAATTAGAGTTCTGGGGAAAAATTAGAGTTCTGATGATTAAAAAGTCTTCTGCTCCATTTTCTGAAAATCTTGGTTTAAGAGGTAAAATTACTCAAAAATATCACATTATGCTAAAATGTTTACCAGTCCTTTCTTTACTACAACCATATGTTAAAAGTATTTTCTTTATTCGCTTAACTGAGCTTTTAATGGATTAAATTGTTCAAAACATCGCTATTATGCTTTTGGGCCTTTTAGTCATCACATAATTGCTATGTACTCTCTTCCAGCTGTATATTAACATAAAAATGCAAGCATTATTTTCACAAATATTGCATGCCAAGGCTGAAAATCTGGTTTGATAATAGGAAAAAAAAATGAAAAAAAAAAATGCTTTAGAGCTAGGTACAGTTCATGTGATTTGATAGTTATCTACATTTTTAAAATTTGAAGACCCAGATTTAATCCTGAATATCTAACTATGGTTTACAATATTTGCTAACTAAAAGAATGAAACCTAAGATTTAGATGAGATATTTAGATGAGGCATTAAAAATTGAGCTAAAGCTTGACCAGTTTATTTCAGTGATCATTGCATGCATCGGTTTTAGTATTTTTTAGGCTTTTACTATTCCCCATAGTACTGTATTTCAGATACCACCTAGCCCTTCTTAAGATGCCACAAGCTGGGCGCCTGGGTGGCTCAGTTGTTAAGCATCTGCCTTCAGCTCCAGTCATGGTCCCACGGTCCTGGAATTGAGGCCCACATCAGGCTCCCTGCTCAGCGGGGAGCCTGCTTCTCCCTCTGCTTGTGCTCTCTCTCTGTCAAATAAATAAACAAACAAACAAATAAAATATTAAAAAAAAAAAAAAAAGATGGCACAGGTCTTTCTTAGTTTTACATAGCTCCATCACATCTTCAGCCCCCTTTCTGTCTCTGAAAGAAAAATTCTAGTAGCAGAGTTAATAGTAATCTTAGTTATCACTTTTCTTAATTCCTAAGGACAAGTACATGGACAGTCTCTATTTTAAAGGCTTTAAATCTTTCCCCTTAGGGAAAGCCAAGGGAGTGGGCTGTAAATGATGTAATCAAGTGTAATGACAAACAATTATCGCACACTTTTTGTGTACCACGTATTCTTCATGCTCACGCAATCTTCACCACAGCCCGGTGGGGCTCTTTTTAAGTTCTAATTTTGCAACTGAGAAAACTAAGTGGCAAGTAACTTGTTCTAAGCTACACAGAAAGTAGTGGAATAGACATTCAATCCTAGGATGTCTGATTTCAGAGCCCCAAATCTGAACTTCCACATTATAATGCATCAATAAATAATTACACATTTAAAATTCTTACCCAGCTCTTACAGATATGATTTGTAACTTCCCCAGAGATGGTTACAATAAATCTATCGTATACACCATACCATCCCTTTGATGATTCCCTCAGAATATATGAAATCCTAGAGATAAAAGTGAAGTAAAAATAGGTTTGCCCTGTGCTTTGAAGATTTCAAAGTATAATAACTTCTTCCTTAGTTTCTCTAATATTTCTAATCTCATGGTAGAGTTGTCCATACATTTGCCTCAAAAACTATGGAAGCAATTTCATACTCATTTCACTATGTCAAGAATGATTAGTAAAACTGAGAAGATACCATTGAATATTGACAGTTAAGATTTCTCAGTCACCAAATACCAGATGAAAGGTATCATCACAATATTATTTGTGGATCACAAATCTGCTTTGGCCCTTAATATGAAGCTGTCTTACCAGCAGATAATTGGCAGGAACTGTTTTTCCAATAATTGAGAAAGATCTACTCAAGCCAATCCTACATCATCTACATGCCAGTGTCTTTTTTAATGAATTAGAGTTTGTTTACTCTATTGATTGACTCTTTATTCCGATAACAGTTATTAGAGATACCCCCTGCACTCTCTATAATAGATGTCAACTCCTATAGTCTTTGTTGCTGAATGAAATGTTCATAACTGCTATGTCAGTTGGGAAAGGAAGGTTACGATGTTGTAACATAGCATTTCCAAATTTTTTTTTTAATATTTTATTTATTTGACAGAGAGAGAGATCACAAGTAGGCAGAGAGAGAGGAGGAGGCAGGCTCCCTGCTGAGCTGAGAGCCTGATGTGGGGCTCGATCCCAGGACCCCCGAGATCACGACCTGAGCCGAAGGCAGCGGCTTAACCAACTGAGCCACCCAGGCGCCCCAGCATTCCAAATGTTTATATTGTTTATATTCAGGAATGCATTCATTTGAGGCAGAATAATAGGAAGAAGAGTCTTAAATGGTTACAGGTGGGTGAAAGGAAACAGTAAAATAAACAATCCAAATAGTCAGTAATGAAAAAGAGACCCAGAAAAAAAATATCACTAGTTTAATAATGAGAACACCTTTTTTTGGCATTTAAAATTCCATTTTCAGAGTATTTTAGCTATGGAAGGTTGAAAAAGGGAATGTAAGATAAGCAAAAGTAGTCAGGGGATTTGACCACTTTTCTAAGAAGTTTAGCTGTCAATGAAATGAAAGGAATAAACAGAAAATTCAAGATAAATGGCAAAGTGCCATATACTCAGGATCATAGGAAAGTGAGGCAGCATAAGGAAAGAAACTGACAACGGTGACGGCTAAAAGGTTAATAGTACACAGCTACACAGCACATGGGGCCTGACTCCAAAGAACTCTCCTTAAAAGTGGAAATACATATACCTGGATGTCACAACTGGAGGACAGAAAATTGCTTAATTTTGCTAAAAAGAACTCTGAGAAACAAGTACCCAGAGTGCGACTGGCATAGAATGACGTTGACTGACTTCCCAGAAAGATGGAAACATTCATATGAAATTTAAGGTAAAAATGTCAAATAGTTCATTGAAAAGAGAGAAGATACTACACCAGGTTGCTTAGCATGAATGAAGGCTGGGAGCCACGGTAGAATGAGCAACAGACACAGAAGGATGAAAGTAAACTAGACCAAGAAAACAGTTGCTTGTGTCCAGCCTTTGCTGGCTAGGAGTATACTTTCAATTAGTCACGTTCATTTCTCTATTTCATGTCTCTGAAAAGCAAAGTGTTAAGTTCTTTTTTTTTTCCTCTCGGAATTTTTTATTTTATTTTATTTTATATCTAGAGAACCTCACATTTCTTCTTAGAAAGTTACCTCTCATATCTAGACTGCCGTAGTCTGATGGCATCCAAAAATGTCCAAATGTACAGATGCAAAATAGGTCATCTAGCTGATTTCAAATACAGATAATTATTTGACAGAGGGTTTTTTTTTTCTACATTTATTTTCCTTTTTTTTTTTTTTTTTTTTTTTTGAGAATTGTGTTCTTATTTGGCTATCTGTCCAAACCTAGAAAAGACAACAAATATGGGAACTTTCAGGTACAAGTTCAGTCTCTCTGATGAGAACCAACTTCAAGTCTTATCCTAGTTAACAATGGAGAGCTCTAGTTTAGACAAAGAGGCAAATTTCAGTTTATCCCAAGAAATAACAGAAGGTCTGAACAATCAGACTCTAACTTTAATGTGATAAATAATATATGATTACACTAAAAGTTGTGTTAAATGTGCATTTGCGTAGCAGACTTTAAAAAGATCTAGAAGACTATTACAAACAACAAATCCTCAGCAAGCTATCCCAGGCTAATATATGGGTAGCAGTGGCAGAAAATTTAGGGAGAATTATATAGAGAGTATTACTTTTTCCTGGACTAGTTATTTCAAAGTGAACCAAAACCAAAGCAGATCAAAAAGTCCTATCTGCTTGTTTCTACGTTAATCCTAAACTGAAATCGTGGATCTTCTTTTTAGGAAGATACATACGTGAACCAATGAAAAGACCTGATGAAAACATCCAAGATCTGCCTTGACGATGAGGTGGAACAACCCTATTCAGACTTCCTCAGACCTTTTCTTTTTTCCTAATTTTGTTTGGGGCAAAGAGGAGTGAAGTTCACAAGGTCTTCTTCTATGTGTCTGTTAATTCAAACTCTTGTGTATCTGGTTTAAGTCAATGTCAATCGACTGGTTTTCTACTGTTTATTGGTGTCATACTTCCCTACTTCTTTGATGTCTAGTAATGTCTGATTTGATGTAAATTTTTATTGTGGGGGGTGCTGGATATTTTTATATTCCTACAAATATTCTTGAGATTTGTTTTGGAATGGTGTTATTTGGAAAATGGTAATATTTTTGAGACTTGCTTTTAAGATCTGTTAGGTGGAACCAGAGCTGGGTCGCTACTGAGGCAAGTCTTCTGATTAGTCTACTCAGTGTCCCATGGATGATGAGGTTTGTCATTGGGCATGTAGAAATAAGCCATCTTTCCTGCTCTGAGTATTAGATACTGTTTCCTCTGTCCTTTCAAAAGCTCTTACCTTGGTCTCAGGTAGTTTTCAAATATGCACGTAGTGATTACTACTCTGAATTCTCTGCCCATCTATGTAGTTCCACCTTCCAGATTTCCGGAATTATCTACAATGCTCTTTTTTTTTTCTGCTGCACTGTCCTTCAAAATCCATCTTCCTTGGTCTCCCTGGATTCTCAATTCTATATCCTCAAATCTTTGAGTCTGTCAGACTCTTCTTGAGTTCTGTTTTCTTGTGCTGTGTCCAAAAATCTCTCAAGGCAGTGAACTTAGGGCTCTCTTTGTTTCCTGTATCTCAGAAAACACTGCCCTTTGTTTCTAGATATCTTTTGCCTTGAATATTTTGTTTCATAATAATATTCTCATGTTTTTTCTTTGTTTTGGGCCGTAGTTTTTAGTATACCATCTTGGCTGGAAGCCTCCCTTATCCTTTAAAGGTGAAAATAATTTCTGCCATTCTCTCTGGGATAGGATATTGTTTCTGATTTACAATTTGACTGCCAATGGAGGGAGGTAGTTACAGAGGATTTCACTTTTTTTTTTTTAAAGATTTTATTTATTTATTTGACAGAGAGAGATCACAAGCAGGCAGAGAGGCAGGCAGAGAGACAGGAGGAAGCAGGCTCTCTGCTGAGCAGAGAGCCCGATGCGGGACTCGATCCCAGGACTCCGAGATCATGACCTGAGCCGAAGGCAGCGGCTTAACCCACTGAGCCACCCAGGCACCCGGGGATTTCACTTTTATAATAGCTCTAATGTAGGCCAAGTAACCAACTTTTGAGTTCTGACAACACTTATATATGTTCATTTCAAATATACCTTTGGACACTTGGAAGATAATTACTGGGTGGGCCTTTGGAGACAGCAGATACTGAGACACCAATATGAGCCAAAAATTCATGTATTATCTTACTTCCCATATGCTTCTACCAGGGATTCTAATGACGGTTTTGATCCATAGATAGTAATATCATATTAATTTTTGTGCCCAGTAGTCTTCAAAATGTTTGTGTATTCCTTTTTCCTTGTATACAGTTACCTGAGTAAATAACTATAGGTATATATGGGGAAGGACTGTGGAAATCATTACATTATACACTGTCAGTGGCATTGCAATATCTTTCCCCCGAGATATCAAATGTTCTCTCAGTCACTGGATTCTGGATCTGGGAAAACTGGCCTCAGTCTGGAAATTAATCCAGGAATTATGACTTGTTTGGGAATGGCTACCCTCAACCTCTTGATTCATCCTTGATTTATTTTGTTTCGATCGACCTTATTCCTATAGCAGGTTTTTTCAACCTCAGAACTATGGACATTACATGTGGCTGGGTAATTTTGTCTTGTGGGGTGCTGTCTGTGCACTGTAGAATGCTTAGCAGCATTCCTGGCCTCTGCCATTTTGATGCCAGTAACATCACTCTTCCATTTGTGACAACCAAAAATATCCCCAGATATTACCAAATGTTCTGTGAGGGGCAAAGTTCCTCCTGGTTGAAAACAACTTGCCTGTGAACTTCAGGTATTTTTAAACATCCTGATAGGTTCTTCTGATCTTTCTTAGATTGCATCACATATTCTCCACCTACCTCTCAGATAACCTTACTTATGATGATGATGATGATGATGCTCCTCTCCACTACCTGTTTCCTATTTTTCATAATCTTCATTATCTCTATTGCCACTTATAAGCACATGCTGTGTAAGCATCTCTCATTGCCAGTACAGGTCTGCAGAAGACAACCACTAACCTGCTCAATAATGCTTGTGCCCTTACCACCAGCTCATCTCATCATTCCTGTAAACCAAGAATCATCTAGTCCCTCCACTAGTGAGTCTTCCAGTCTTATGTTGTTTATATTTCTATATCATTTAGCATGGACCATCACCTTCTCTAAACTTCCAGAAACAATCTTAGCATATCAGCACTATTTCCAAGTGCTTTGCCAGGGTGTCTAATCTTGTATTATGGAAGGGTGTTACCATGTCCATAAATTCTTCTTCTTTCAACTTTATGTTCTCTCTTTATTCCAGCATCCTCCAAAGACAATCCTCTGAAGAGTCCCCTGACCCATTAACAGTGAATATTGGCTGAGCCCAGCAGGCAATCAGGATGTAGTCCCCCCCAGGATGTAGTCCTGAAGTTCCCCAGTTTGCTTATATTGTAACCTAATCCTAATTATTGATCTTGTAAGCTGCAGGGGTAGTGTGGAAAGATCCTGATTGGGGTGCATGCTTTCTTGCAAGGTAGTGACACCTACATTGATTTCAAGCAAGAGGGGAGTTCTAGCATTTAACAGAGACTTGTGGGCCTCTTAAACAGGCCCTGAGTCTTCAGAAGTGTTTGAGAAATTCATTTTAGACAGCATTTCTCCAGATAACCCCATCACATACTTCTAAACATACTTCTAGGTCCTACTCCTTCCTAATTAGGATCGTGATCGTAGCAAGGTAGATATTCCAAATTTGAGAATCTAAATTCCTCTAAAACTTTACTACTATTATGCTTAAGTCTTGGGCATTGTTCCTAAGCTTTTTTCAGTCCTCTAGTTGTAGAAAAAGTGAATTTAATATACGCTACTAAGAAAATGCTGCTAAGAAGTCCCTCTAGTTTTGACTCTCAGCTTTTGGTTGGTGATTAATCATCCTCTGCCTTCGATTTCTTTATCCAATGCATCAATAGCCCCTAGTAATAAGACAGAGAGACTGAAGGGACTCCAGGAAAAGAAAGTTGTTTTTATTTTATTTGTTCCTTTTCCTGCTTCTGTTCTTGCAAGACCGGTACTCCCTTTTTACACATGCCTTAATGTGTGCTCCTTGAAAAGGTGAAGTAGTTAATGATTTCTTTGGAGTCTTTTGGCACAATAGATAACATCCAAGGAGTGAACAGGTGAGGTTGTCATGTATGTTTTCCAAGACCACTGACTCCAGACACTGTGATACCAAGACCCTTGGCTGCAGGGCATAAGGGATTTATGGAGGACACCTGAGCACTTGTCCTTGTTCTACCAATTCCTGGATGCCTGAGAGGTTGTGTGACACAAGACTACCATCCTCAGAAAAAAAATACTCCAGACCCCAAGCAATGATCAAACTCATTCTCTTTTTCCTTTCTCGGTCTCCCAGACACTCTGTTTATACTTGCATTCTCTGTACATCTTCAGTTAACTTTGCTCTCATTTCCTGCTACTTGGGTTTGATTTCTATCCTTTGTATAGCCAAGGACCCTCTTGGTTGGTCCTGTGGGACCCCCCCTGGGTCCTGAGACCCAGCGTGCCTACACCAGTAAGAACCATTCCATTCTATTATCCTAATGATTATTACTTAGAGAGAATTTCTTTTCTCTTTTTTTAAGATTTTATTTATTTATTTGTCAGAGAGAGAGAGAGAGCACGAACACAGGCAGACAGAGTGGCAGGCAGAGACAGAGAGAGAAGTAGGCTCCCTGCTGAGCAAGGAGCCCCATGTGGGACTCGATCCCAAGAAGAGGGGATCATGACCTGAGCCAAAGGCAGCCATTTAACCAACTGAGCCACCCAGGCATCCCGAGAGAATTTCTTAAGTACCTGAGATAGGCCCCCTCTAGTGCACATGGCCCTTCAAAGTTGCCAGAGTGAGATTCTCAACAACCGTTCTGCTAAACAAATGCAAGGCACTAACAATATTCCACATTCCACCAGTTCTCATTACCAGCTGATTGGTGGCTGATTCAGTTCCCAAAGTTCATGCAAAGTCATCTTCCTCGGGCATTTTTGGCACCAACTATCTTAGGTCAAGTTCCCCAGGAAAGATTCTGAAACTGAGATTTGTGGGCAAAAGGTTAATTGAGGAGTGCCTCTGGGATTCACTGTACTAGGAGAGTGAAAGTCATGGGGCAGGGTATGGGAGGCCCTGAATTGTGATGTAGTTACCACAAAGCCTACAGCTGGTTCCATGGGGAATTCTGGTGTTGAAATAATCCTACAGGGTTGTTTACTTAAAGCAAAGAGGCCAAGCACTTCTTTCCCTCAACTGACCCAACATTGGATAAAGGCTGCTCCTCATGGGGCAAGTCAGTACTCTTCTGAAGAGTACAATTTCCAGAGAGGGTCTCAGTTAAAATTTTATAATGCCAACATCTCCAGAAACTAAGGGAATGAGTATCTCAGTCCTGTAGAGGGAAGTGGCATCTCTCTTATATCCTCAAAGCATCCATTATGCTGCTTAAATCAATAAATGAAGATGTGATTATAGATTCTCCCTTGCAGTTTCAGTGAGCTAGAGGGAGGAAATAGTCTAGCATGGGTAGGGCGGTTTCTTGGCCTCTAGGCAGATACTTTTTTTTCCTTAATGGCTTATGCTCAGCCCTGCTTAAAGGTAATTTCCAGATCTGAACAACAAACTCAGTAGTGCTAGTGGGATCATTGGCTGTCCCTGCCATAACCTTATTACATTTATTCTTTACCCCATTCTAGAGACTGCAATCAGTCATGTTTCTTACAGTGGCTGATGTGAATCATGACTTAGCCCTAAGTGATAGCTCAAGAACTTTTCACTCTAAAGTGACCTAAAAGGCAATAATGGGAGCTTGAGAAATATATTCTGTATTGTTATGTCCCTGAGCATCTGCTACCATAAATAATATATGCGCATGCGCGCGCGCGCGCGCGCGCGCGCGCGCGCACACACACACACACACACACACACACTTCTCTAATAACGGTTCATCTCTGCAATAGAAAATGATGCAGTAAAGGTAGACGTATTTAGATTTTTTTTTTTTAAGATTTTATTTATTGATTTGACAGAGAGAGATCACAAGTAGACAGAGAGGCAGGCAGAGAGAGAGAGAGGGAAGCAGGCTCCCTGCCGGGCAGAGAGCCCGATGCGGGACTCGATCCCAGGACCCTGAGATCATGACCTGAGCCGAAGGCAGTGGCTTAACCCACTGAGCCACCCAGGCGCCCGACGTATTTAGATTTTAAAAGCATTCTATTTAATCATATCTTGTAAGAAAGACTTTTTTATTTTAATGTTTTTGAAAAACTTTTTTAAAAAGATTTTAATTATTTATTTGAGAGAGAGTAAGCCAGTGTGTATTCTCATGGGGACTGAGGGTGAAGCGGGAGAGGAAGAATCAGGTTTCCCACTGAGCAGAGAGCCTGATGGGAGGCTGGATCCCAGGACCCTGGGATCGTGACTTGAGCTGAAGCAGACACTTAACTGACTGAGACACCCAGGTGCCCCAAGAAACACTTTTTTCAAGCAAAAGTTCATTTATATGTCACATGTTATCATTTATAATTTTATTGATACTCTTTTCCTGTCCAGTGCAGATTAATGTTCATTTTCACTTTCTTTTAGGCACTAATAATTTAAACCAGACCTGGAAAACACACATTATGTTACACGCCAGTATTTTATATTAGTTCTGCTCCAGTGGGCCAGGTCATGACTAATTACTGATTTTGTTGTTGTTTCTAATTTTATTCTTTCTCTTCCATTAAACCCAAATTTTCCTCTCATTCATGCCTCTTTTCACAATATTTCTCCTATTTGTCCATTTGCCTTAATGGACTGAATAACAGGAGGAAGTATTTAGCACATTTGTATCACTGTAGTGAAATTACTTACTACGTCTAAGATATTCTTAGGAAAGCAAATAATTTTATCTATTTTTAGGGTTATGCTCACAAAGCATATACTGTGCACAAATTCTATGAAATTATAATAAGTGAACAATCCAATATGCAATAGTTGTCTTATCATTTTTTCACTCTTCTAATAAACTGTTGACTTTAGGTGAAAATTTACTGTACTATAATAATGAAGTATTTTCTCACCTGAAAGATGCTTGCATATTCTATAGCTTCCATTCACTGAGGCAACAACAAGAAACAGACCGTTCGGGTTGTCTGATAAAATGCCATTATCATACAGCGGTATCCCAGTTTCACATTTTTCACTTGATTACCCAAATTCCTGTATGTTTTCCTGGAAAATTGTTCCAGTTATTGTTTTATCCATATACCGTAGCCACGAGAGTTTCATACCTTAGTCATTCTGTCTTCACTCAAATTTCCTGCCTCCTTCCTTCTTCTTAAAGAAAATTTACTTTGTTGGTGAGAATTATCTCAGGTTGTCTCCTGTTGCAAGCGAGAGAGCAATTATTCCTTTCTTTGCACTTTTACAACAACGTTTTTGTGTTCTCCCAATATAGCAGCTCATTTTTTTCTTTAATGTTCCTTTATGTGTCTAATTTTTGCACAAGAAATGTCTCCTTTCATCACAAATGTCCTAATATTTTGTGGAAATTATTGACAAATGGAGTTTTGGCTTTAAATTAGGATGGAAGGTGACTGGAAACGGGAAACCCCACTGAAATGATGCTTTGATTTTGAAAGATGAGTTGTATACAAGAAAAGACGGGAGTGGTGGGGTAAATGAGAAAAGTGTGCTATCTGGGATGAGTACAAGTTGGTTATGGAGGTTTTTCTAATACCCTCACACTGGATAAGGCTGAATTTGCTGCATTAGTCCTCTGTGCCTTGTTTTCTTTATTGATCAACATATACAGTCATCCCCTTCTCTTCTTCCTGCTTCCTTGTGACTTCCTGCTTGACTCAGAAGTAGGAATTATAAAATTACAGCCACTAGTAAAGCAGATGAGAAGAGAAGAGACAGCACAATGGTTCAGAGCACAGGCTTCGGATACATAGGTGGGTTTGTATACATTCTCTGTTACCTACCGTGGGCAATGACCTTGGGCACTTTTACTAACTTTGTTGAATTCTAGTTTTCTTAAAGTAGCCATAATGTACTCTCCATAGGTTGTCCTAAGAAGCGAATGAGAAGATGAATGCAAAACACTTGTGGAAGTGCTACCATATAGTAACTGCTCATTAAATGATCATGGGGGTGGAACCAGGGGTACCAGGGGGCAGCTATTTCACATGACATTTGGCATCAAGTCTATAATCCAGGGACACGGCTAGTGATAGCAGCTCCCTATATCTATAGAGTCATGTATAAAGTACCCACATTTCCATTACAGTATTATTTATACAAAGATTAACCTGCTTTTGCCTGTTTTTAATTAGAAATAGGATTTTACTGAATTTAATTAAATCAGTGCCTGTATACTAAAATCATCTTCATAAAGAATATTTTAAAAACAAACTTTAAGAATAATAATTGGTACATTTTCGCAAATCTTGAAACATCAAATTCTCTCAAATGGCCTGTTTTGGTTCAAAGAGTGAAACCACTGGCTCTTTTCACTCATTATTTCACTTCATATAAACACCCCGAGTTTTCATCTCTGAAGTGTTTTTCACAAAGGAGGCCTCTCCATTATCAGAGATTGATCTCAAAGTAGGGAGATAGGAAAGTGGTAGAAAATTACACTATTTTATGGAGCCACCTGTTAGTTGCTCTTAATTGTCTTGTATTTTGCTTTAACATCAAAAACTGAATGGAGTGTTTTTTTTTTTTTAAATTTTAATTTGCTTCTGCAATAGCACCATAAACACTGCTCTTCTCTTCGCCCAATGGGGGGGGGGGGGGGGGGGGGGGGAGAAAGATTATGTTTTAGGGAAATCTCAGGTTGGTTGTCCTAGTAGAAAGAAGGTCAGTTTACAAGTTTAAGACATGTATCTATAAAAACCTGGCCCTTACTGAGGAGAGAGACAAACCATAAGAGACTCTTAATCTCAGGAAACAAACTGAGGGTTGTTGGGGGGTGGGCAGGGAGGGATAGGGTGGCTGGGTGATGGACATTGGGGAGATTATGTGCTATGGTGAGTGCTGTGAAATGTGTAAGCCTGATGATTCACAGACCTGTACCCCTGAAGCAAGTAATATATTATGTGTTAATAATAACAAAAAAAAAACCTAGCCCTTAACTTCATGTTTTAACTAATGATGAACAAGCAACAGATGCTGATATTCACAGTATTTTACAACTTGCCACCAATGTTCACAACCAGACAGAGGGGTCAAACTGAAAACAAGTTGCTGTGCTTCACACTTTAAGGAACCTCTACTTATGGATTCACATTCAGATTATACAAAAATATAAAAAGTTAAAGTAAAAGCTGACAAGGCCAGGGGATTGATACAGGGCAATTTAAGGCATGATACCAACCCAGGGGAGGAGATGATTTGGGGCAGAACTTACTTTTCAAAATCCTTAACTACATGCTAAGTAAGTGATTAGCATTTCTTCATAAAATGTTATGAGTGAGCATGGGACAAACACACCACCTTTTTTCTAGCCTGAATCATCTTAATATAAATGGATGTGGGTTGAGGATAAATACATTCTCGTCCATTTGCAGCATCACCAGTCTTTAGCTAAGCCTGCATACAATTTTAAGACATGTCATCTCCAACGGAGAAGAGGGATGGTATGAGTATTGATTGTGGGGATACAACACTGAACTTTTTAGGTGGTGAAATACTATTTGTATCCCTTGATATGTTTAGATGATCATGTGGGAGTCATGCTAAGATGTTTTTAATTTCAATATTCTTCAGACTTTTTTTTTTTTTTAATTTACTTATTTATTTGACAGGCAGAGATCACAAGTAGGCAGAGAGGCAGGCAGAGAGAGAGGAGGAAGCAGGCTCCCTGCTGAGCAGAGAGCCGACTCGACTCGGGCTTGATCCCAGGACCCTGGGATCATGACCCGAGCCGAAGGCAGAGGCTTTAACCCACTGAGCCACCCAGGCGCCCCAATATTCTTCAGACTTCTTAAGCAAAAGTCATGCCAATTTACCTAAAACTTCAAAATTTAAGGGACCCCATGAGATAATCACTAAGCAGAACTTTATATGCATCTATTTTTCCACAATCACATTTTTTTTAAGAAAAACTAAGTTGAGTGTTTTCTATTGGACCACGGATTTTTATATTAGTTGAGGTAGAAGAAGGAAATTTTGAGCTGGCATTAAAATGCATGAGGGCATTAGTGGGTTGGACTGATAAGAAAATGTTTAAAAATAATGATTTGCCAGCTTCTCTCAATGCATCTTCTGCCATTGGCCTAGGATGTCATAAATATAGCATCCATAGAGGCTGAAATAATACCTTAAGACTTATAATTTTCTCATGACTCAAAGATGGACACAAAAAAGATAGGTCATACCAGATATTTACCAAGTATCTCTACAATCATTTTATAATATATCAACTGAATTTTACTAAATCATGTCCCCTTTAATTTGTAAAGCAGAGGCAGTTACATGGAATTATTTGTATTTTGTTTTTTGGTATTGAGTTTGTATTCCCTATTACTCACTTAGCTTCTAAAATAGAGCTTAGGGGTAGACTGACCTTTTCTGTCTTCTCTTTACAACTTCTACCTTTTGCACAGAAAATAATGTACAATAAACTTTGGCAATTTCTAAAAAGTGAGTGAATAGAAGAGGGTTAACTCTGCAGGCCTGAGTTGCTCAAACCCTGTATATTCCCAGGAAAGGCCTGTTTTCAGGGCTGGCCCTTGGCAGGCTCCTGGGAACTGAGCTCCTGGAATTTTGCGTTTGATGGAAGTGTTTCTGCATGCATTTGCCTTAGGCCACACTACACTAGTTTTCAACATAGTTTATGCTAACAATGTGATTTATGGTGACACTTACTTTCTCTAAGGGTCTGGCGCTTGTGTAACTGAGGTCAGTCACGCAGTGCAGAATGTCCATATAACCGACCTCCAAAAAACTCTAGGCACCTAGATTAGCAGGGGGTTTCCTTGTGGGCGATATTTTGTGTGTGTTGTCATACATCATACTAGGGGGGGACGATTAAATACATTCCATATGATTCCACTAGAAGTGGACACTTGAAAGCTTGCATTTAGTTTTCTCCAGATTTTGCTTTGTCCACCCTTTTCCCACTGCTGATCTTAATCTGCATGTTTGCTCTAATAAAGTGTAAACATAAATATAACAACTTCAGAGTCCTTCTAGGAAGTCACCTAACCTGAGGGTGATCCTGAGGACCCTTGACACAGTGGGCTACTCCCCAGTTTAAGCTGTAGTTATGTGAATCCAATGTGTACCTCAGAGACTGTTAGTTTCCGTTTTCAAGTCTTATTTTATGCCACTTATTCTCCCTTCTCCTCTTCTTTTGAATCAGGTAAGCCTCTTCTTATTTTCCTATTATTCTACTGTGCTTAGGAGAAAGAGAAATTAAGGCTACAAAAAGAATTTTGAGGAGAGTAAGAATGGATTCAGTGGAATACCCCAAACTGGTCATTGTTAATAATGTCCACTTTTGTCTCTCCATTTATCCTTGCCATCCTCTCTACTAGGTCTCTATTTCCACCAAATCAAGTTGAAATTCCTTTACTTGGCTTTCAAGATCATACAAATTTAGTTCTCTGTCACCCAAACTGTCTTTTTAAAAACTGTTCTCCAAATTAGGACTCCTTCCTGTGAATATACTTGGTTTTCCCAATCTTCATTCATTAGCTCAATTATATATCCAACTATTCTCCTAATGAAAATCTGTTAAGTAACTTTATAGTGCCATGAACACTGTTAGACATTGTAGATACACAAATGAAAAGACAGGTATCTTTTCTGCTTTCATGGCATTTACTGGCAGAGATTGAATAAACACACAAATGATTCCTTGCATTTATGGGACTTCTTTGACGCAGAAGCACAGCTTTGCTTTAATCTCCTTTAAGTATTATCTATTTAAACATATACATACATATACATATATACACACACACATATATAAATAAATATATATACACATCTATAAATATAAATATATAAATATTTGTATAATGTATATTATATATTATAATTATATATCATATGTTTATATATTTTATATTTATGGTTTATTTATAAATATATTTGATATATTTATATTTATATGATTTATATTTATATATTAATATATAATTATATATAAGGTATAAATATTTATATAAATATAAATATGTAATATATAAAAATATAAATATAAATACATAGATATAAATACATATGTAAAACTATATATAAATATTTTATATATTAATATATAATTATATATGATATATGACATAAATATTTATATAACTAGTAAATATAAATATAAATACATATACAAAAATATATAAAAATATATATATATATATGTGTGTGTGTGTGTGTGTGTGTGTGTGTGTGCGTATTCCTTTTCTTACCACTCAACATCCTCCCACGTATAGCCATGGAATTATTAGTTTTTTATAAATGTGACATTTGAAATTATTCAAGAAATAACAGAAAATTCAGACAGTCCCGAGCAGTATAATTAGTTCTCACATATTTGGCAAAGCAGGAAATAAAGTCAAGGTCTAAAGAGGCACAGATATCTTTTAAGACACCTTCTTCACGGAGGGATAGCTCTTCCTAATTTTCTCCCACATCACATTTAGCACAGGCAGAAAAATGTTCCTACCCAATGACCCTCTTGGAAATAAGATATAATATGGACCACAATGTCTTGCTCCATGTATATTAACGAAGGCAATTTAAAATTTATTTTATGACTTTTTTTACTGCACTTTTGAAACAAAGTATAATTTTTATTGTTTCACTGCTTGTGATTTATTGTTTTGTGCTTAAACTTAACACCTTATTTTTGATATGACATCAAAATTATTACATATGTTTTATTGTGTAACTCACATTCTGCTGCAAACGCACACACACACTGATACAATCTGGTTAAACAATTACTTCTTGTCCATTTGTAATAGGGCCAGTGCAACTATTTCCTCATATGCTTCATTTGCTCCCCAAATTTGTTATATTTTAGGTATTCTAGGAATTAGAAAGTTGGCTAGACCTTGATATTTGGCAAGCTCTCTATGTAGTCTAATTTAAATTTTTGTGTAATACAAAGATCAAAGTAAAGTATGACTAAATTGAAAATTCAAGTTAGAACCCACAATTCTAATTTCTGAACAGGTTCCCTTTGAATCTAAAGGATTTCTTATCCTTTCTCTCTTTAAATACGATGCTGGCAACAGCAGCAAAATAATAATAAAGGGAGGAGGTTCTTTACAGTTCATACAGTTCATACCCTTAAAGTTTACTTTGTGATATCAGTAGGGCACCATTATCAGATGAGGAAATTTTATACCTTTAACAGTTGAGAAAACTGACTGTCCTGCCTGAAGTCACACTGAAAGGTATTAGATCAAGGCCCCTGAGTCCAATACCAGTGCTGTTTGCATTACAAATCACTGCCTTTTGGGGGGAACTTTCTCCATTAACACCACTCAATCTTTCTATTTCTTACAGTGCTCTGAATATTTGCATTGATGTACATATCTCTTTAACTCTATTCTAGGAATAGTGACCAAATAAATTGTTTTCAATTTCTTATGGGATTTTTTCTCAGTTTACCAGGCAATTCTGTTAGTAAACACTGATAGGTTGACTATTTAAAATTCTTATTTATATTATTTTTTTCTTTCATAAATAATTTGAGATGACTTAAAGAAGCACAGACAATAACATGAGATGACAGGAAGAGAAAACTAATTTATTGTTATTAATAGATAAAATCTGCTTGTAAGCTTCTTAGCCATTAATTTAGGAAGATATAATAAACTGAATCTGTTTAAAGAGGTATTATATTCATTCATATACTTATACTACAGTTGTTAAGGACTTGGGTTTTGGAGACAGAGAATTCATGTTCAAAGTAGATTATCAATCACTCCCTGGCTCAGGGACTTGAACAAGTCACTGAACATCTATAACCTTCAGTGAAGTATCTGAAAAGAGGAAATAGTGATAGTATACTGTGAGGATAAAATGAGATGATGAATGTAAACAGCTTAGCCCACACCTATACTATAGTAAGAACTCAGTAAAGATTAGTACTTTTTTTGAAAAAATCATATACAGAATCAAACTTAATAACAGTATTTATTATGTGCACTGCAAAAGCTCCTTAAATTCATTATCTCTTTACATCCTCCATAACCACGCCATAAAGAAGTTGCTATCAGGGAGGCAAAAACAACTGCTAAATGCCCCATATGCGGTATGGCAGGGCAGGTTACTGAACTCAGACCTTAAAGAATATTCTTAACTCCTCTGCTCAGTTTATCATTCATACATGGGCAATAAAGTAATTTATACATAAATTCCAGTTTTTATTAGTGCACATTTGGAGATATATAACTTCTTATTTACTATGTTAAATTTACATTAGGGATCATTTCTGGCTAAATTAAATGCCACAAAACAAACATTAACATTAGTCCAATAACATTTTATTTTATTACATACTTTATGGTACTCTCTCACCATTTTGTGAAGAGCAGGAGTGGGAGAGGACCTACCTGCAAATGATTGAGGCTGGTGAGAAATCCTGCCCATTTCTGTAAATCAGAGAACTGTTGGTCTCAACAGGACCTAGGATATGTTGCTTTGATATGCTGAATCACAACAGTCAATGGGGTGACCCACTGTTGACCAAGATCAGGTTTCAGGACCTGCTGGTTAGCAGTTGCTAGCAGTTAACTAGAGCCTCTCCTATAGTGTTATCCAGAGGCAGAAACTAGCCCTTCAGTACCCAGATTTCTATTTTTTGAACAAACTAAGTATATTATCACTTTATAAATTCATTCCAAAAAAATAAAAGTCTCAAAAAGAAAAGATTTAATCTGTACTATCTGCCTGCCCTTGTAATGGGCAAAATCACACAACTAATGGCATCCAAAATAAAATTATTTTAAGAGACTGACTTTGTTGATTTCTGGTATTACATAAAATCAAGAAAACTAATTGTATTTAATATATATTATTCCACTTACTGGTAGTATACAAAGGCCCCGTGCTAAAATCTGTGGATCTAGAGATGAATTAGGTAAGATCCAAAATTCAAGGGCTGGTAGTGTTATAAGACATAAACAGTAACAATATCAATTTAATAAGTTCAATGATTAGGTACTCATAACATATTTAGAAAGAAAGTCATTGTCCATAGGGACTGGTGGAGAGATGTCTTGGAATCATGCAAATGTAGAGAAAGATGATGATTTAAATTTTGGTGGGAGGTAGTACAGGTATAATCACAAAGAAGGACAATTAGTTCAAAGGAAAGATTTAAGGAATGAAAGCACACCAAAGAGTGGCAAGGGACTCTCTAGCTGAGAAGAAATATTCACATTGGCAGCAGTCACAGAAAACATTAATATTGTTGTTCCAATGTATTTCATTTTCAATATCTTATTCAAAGATGGGTTCAATTCCTGATGAGTTAAAATTTCATATTTGTTTTTCTCATTCAGATTAGGGTATCTCAATGCATGTATGTAATGTAAATCAACCCTGCTTCACTTAAAAATAAATAATGTATTCATAACCAATGTGTGCTTGAACTATTATTAGGAACAAATAAATTGAACCTCAACCACCATTTAGCCTATCAGCCTATTAACATGACTGATGACACCACTGTGTAGACTATAGAGTGTATATCAGATGACATGGTCAGGGACAGAGGTGAATGTGAGGAGTGGCTTCTTCATGTTGTCTTTCTGAACTTAAAGCCTGCCCACTCTCTAAATGGCTCTGCTCTTTAATTTAAGGTCTAATAGGCATTTTGCAAGTTGTCCTGTGCATCTATAAATTGTTTTTCATTGCCATGCTCACTAATAAAATATTTCACATGAAAAGCTGAGGAAACAATATGCAATTTTAAGATGCTTTGATATCCCCCTACATTGGGTCTTAGAAAGGAAAAACATAGAGTCACTACTGTTCCAGTGTAAATTTTCAAAATGATACACAATAAGTGAATTGATCTGTCAAACTCCCCTATGAAATCCACTCCTCAGAGTACTCATAAGCTCTCCAGACTTCTGTAGTGTTTCAACTCCTTCTTCTAAATAGCAGCTCCCCTAGGGTTCAACTAATATATACTTTTTCATTCCTTAAACTATTTTAACAACAAAATTTGAGGATGATAACTGCTGAAAGTAGCCCATCTTGGCCAACAAAGACCGACAATGTTAACTCATCTGTTTTTGAAGACAAGGATGTGATGTTTGCTGTTATAATTAAGGTTCTGCAAATTTTTCCTCCCTTTGACTTATTCTCATCCATTATAGAAACTTTGTCCTCCTTGTCTATCATACTCACTCACAGTTTTTATTTACTATATCCCAATTACTTTCAATAGTAAATTTCTGTTACCTGCTACTTCTGCACTATTAGTCATATCAATAAATAGAATGTTTTCAGTTATCCTCTGCCCTGAATTTTGACTTCATATTTAATAGAATTTATGCCATTATTTCTAGGTATTTAAGATACAATGCAGAGAATATACTCATATTTAATCTAAAAGTAAAGACAGGGGAGCCTAGGTGGCTCAATGGGTTAAGCCTCTGCCTTTGGCTCAGGTCATGATCTCAGGGTCCTGGGCTCGAGCCCCACATTGGGCTCTCTGTTCAGCAGGGAGCCTGCTTCCCCCCCCCCTCTCTGCCTGCCTCTCTGCCTACTTGTTATCTCTCTCTCTCTCTCTGTATCAAATAAATAAATAAAATCTTAAAAAAATTAAAAAATAAAAGTAAAGACAATGATGACAGTGAAAAATAGAACATGGTTTTGTTATAAATCTGATGAAGGAAGACTAAACATGAAATACAAACCATGGGTTCTTTATTATAATCAAGAAATATTTTGAAAATCCTTTACACTTCAGGGGAGTGTAAAGCATCTACTATACAAATCTTGACCCTAGACATCCATCCATCCATCTACCTACCTATCTATTTATCTATGTATTTATTTTAAATACTCAATTTATTTGTTGAGCGAGGGGAGAGGCATGAGTGGGGGGAGAGGGACGAGCAGACTCTATTCAGAGCACAGAGCCCTATGTAGGGCTTGATCTCACAACTCTGAGACCATGACCTGAGCTGCCAAAACTGAGTCAGATGCTCAACTGACTGAGCTACCCAGTCACCACTTGACACTGGACTTTTGTTTTTTATTTATTTTTTATTTAAAGATTTTATTTATTTATTTGAGAGACGGATCACAAGTAGGCAGAGAGTCAGGCAGAGAGAGGGTGAGGGGGAGCAGGCTCCCTGCTGAGCAGGGAGCCCAATGTGGGGTTTCATCCCAGGACCCTAGATCATAATCTCAGCCAAAGGTAGAGGCTTTAACCCACTGAGCCACCCAAACGCCCCAACCCTGGACTTTTAATGGATAAGCTAGCAAACTGTACTTCCTGGAGGTTCCAAAACCAAAACAAAATACAAATACAACAGAAACAAAAAACACTGAAATAAGAGGAGGTGATGATTTGGAACTCATGTCTCTATCTGCTACAAGCTCATGAGTGGTCCATATGTCTTTTCCTCCCTCAGAGCTCATCATGGACACAAGGCTTTGTAGCTGAGGAGGAAATTTAAGGTTTGTTACTAAAATGTCTTAACTGGCCATGTGAAATGTGACTATACTGCCACAAAGTACATCTGGATTATTTAGAAGGTTTTTCAGTACCTTGAGCAACCATAATGCAGAAGACAAAAACTACAACAAAAAAGGGATATATTGATTGATGTGAAATATAAAATTGGTATAGAATGTTTCCTAGGAAACCTGCTCCAAAAAGTGAACAATCACTTAGATATAGTACAGGTATTACTATAATCTACATCATTTAATAATTATATATGTATATATACCTATATATACATATACACACATATAGCAACATTCAATGGAAGATCTTAAACTGTATGGTGCTTTAGCTTATATATGCATTACCATAGAGACTCATAAGAGATTAAATTCAACAGTTCTGTAAGAACAAATATTCCTATTATTCCAAATTTGTAGATGAAGAAATTGGGAATTGGAGGAGAAAAAACTATTTTCTAACAATAACAGTTCTACAGAATGGGTTGTAGCCTTTCAAATCCTTGTAGACCAAAGCGCCTTTAATATTATAAGGCAGTCATTTATTTCTACCTACTGCTAATGGCTCTTCAAACATCACTGTACCTAAAGGAATCAGCATGTGTGTGGGCATTTTGGGTATACTTCCTCAGAGAAACCATGATCAGAAAACCTTGTTGTCTAATTTTTCATCTTGCTTATATTTAGTTTTCAAAATTATTACTGTTCTGAAACATTTAATAAATCAATGGAGCCATCTTTTCTGCTATTCTTTTTATATTTTTCTGATTTTAATAATTTTTGTGCTTAATCAAGTAAAGGATAATTTATCCACTAGCTAATCTCTGAATGGATTTTAGGTTTAAAATCTAAAACCTTTGGAAAACAGCTTGTCTTATCCCTTCTAATATAAATTTCTTTGGAATGGCATGAACCAGGGTTGGAGTTAATGGAATTGGATCAATCTATAACATGGAATACTGCAGCTTAGTCAAAAAGAATCAGTTAAAATTTTATATACTGATATTAAAGATGCCCATGATCTGGATTATTTGAAAAACCAATCATTTCTATAAATAATACATTATGCCATCATTTTTACAAACACACATTTATGCACATACACACAAACATAAACATGAACAGACTTCACATATATAGAATAAAGGCGAAAGCCTGAGCTAGTACTCATCAAATACTTAATTAACAACAGTAGTGAAGCTGGGCTGCAAAAACAGACAAAGAGACAATGTGTTGAAGGACGGCAATTCTTTCATATTTTACTTTACATATTTCTGTTTTTAAGATCTTTTTTAAAAATATAACTTCTGGGGTTCCTGGGTGGCTCAGTTGGTTAAGTGTCCAATTTGATTCCAGCTCAGGTCCTGATCTCAGGTTTATGAGACTGAGCCCTGCACTGGGCGCCACACTGAGCATGGAACCTGCTTAAGATTTTCTCTCTCCTGCTCCCTCTGCCTCTCCCCACTTCCTCCACTCACGTGCAAACATTCTCTCTCTTTCTCTCAAAAATAAATTCACCGTGCATTATGCAACACATTTGTATTTTTAAAAACTACATCATGGTAAAATTATTAAAAGACACTAAAATACTTTCAAAAGTATCCTCTGACACAACAACTAGAATCTAAGAACTTATAGCATAATTACAGATATGTTTAAGACTTCACAAATTGGAAAAATATAATTCAGTAATAAGGACTGTGTAAGAAGTATATTATGCAAAACATTCTCTTTAAGATAATACAGATGGAGAGATTTATTCAAAATATATTCTTATATGAAAAAAATGCACTGATAAATGGGGAAGTATAATCCATTTTTACTTTTGTTTATAAATATACCTACAGAGAACACTACATGGAAAGACACACTTAAGTGTCTACAATAGTTACCTCTGATTGTTGCAACTTTGGATAATTATATGTACCTTTAATATGTGTGCTTACCTTTTTTTCTCACATATAATTTCTACCTTTAATAGACTATGTAATGCTGTAATTGTCTTTTTTAATCCATGCCCATGCTACAATACATAAATGTTCAAATCAGACTTTGCAATTGGAGACTCTCCTGAAATCTAAATGGTTGACAGAGGGCTTTGAATTTACCCATTTTCTTTTGCAGACCACATTCTCTGTCTTTTAACACTTAAGCTCCATGCTTCCTGACTTTTTAATTCCTATGCCTAGTCATCCTCCATGTTATTGTTCATGCAGTTCCTTTTGTCTTTTTTCAGGCTAACAAACTCCATCTCCTTGAAGACCTTCTGAAATCTGCTGATGAATGAGGTTTACCACCCCTTCTCTATATCCCATCCATTTTGTTCACACTTTGATATGTCATTAATCACAATATGGGAAATTTGTTGGGTTGCAGATCACCTGACAACACAGTGAGCTCCTGAATGCTGGAATTATGGCTTACATTTGGGGTAGAATAGTTCTATGGCAGTATCTAAGAAAGTATCTGATATGTAATACATGTTCATTGAAATTAGTCTTTGTATTTTTCTCAGTGGCTTGCACATCAATAGACTTGTTGATTTTTTTCTTCATTGACTTATAACAAACAGTGTTTCTAAGACATCCAGGGGAGAAAAGGCTGTAAAATACTATTCAGAGTTCCTTCATATGATATACTTTTTAAGGAAAGAGCAAATAGTCACCTTTGTTTTTTCTTGATATGTCAAATATTCTAGAAGTATGCATAAAAATAAATGCTCATAGTCCTTTACTAAGAGGAACATAGAGAGTCAAGACTTATTCACATTAAGAAAACAGAACAAAACAACAAAAAAACACCACTGCAGCCACCACAACCACCAACAACTAATTACTAATTTGCTGGGCTCTTTACCCTATTGTCAAGACAAGGAAATTTGATATTACGAAAGTCATGCACAGAGATGGGAATAAACGGTTGTGTAAACTCACAGGTCATGGGAAATACTTTAAGAACATTAGATCTACTGTTATTTTAAGGAAAGTTGTTTCCCTTGTTCATGGTTGAATGTAAATCTCGGTTTATCATCATGATAGTTGCCATGTATAGGAAAGTAAAAAAAGGAATAAATTCATGAAAAGAAGATCAACTTTGTGCAAAAGAGTAAATGAAAGTTGTAGGGACGTAGGCTGCAACTAAAGAGACAATGGGAGAAAACATTGAAACAATGGGTTGATATAAGGGAACAAACTGAAAACCATCATGAAGGCAGAGTTACCACTAATTCTCTTGTTCACTGTGCATCCCACTGCCAAATCTGGAAGGCCAGACAAATAAGACTTCTGCTGTGATTTTGTTTTGTTTTGTTTTGTTTTATTTTTAAATCTCAGCTTTCCCCTGGTTGTTGCCATCATGATAACTACAACTGGTGGAATGGCCAGGGTTATTAGAGGGAGACTGAAAGATGGGATTAGGAATATATAACTAGCACCTCTACCTGAGACTGTGGACACAACTTTGGTTCCTTCTGTGGATACTGTGAATGTGAAAAGCTATAATCAATGCAAGAGTCATTTTGAGTGTGGTTCTAAGATAAGTGAGATTTCAACATTTGACTTTGTGGAAGGAACTGATATAAAAGAAATCCTGGTACCAGGAAACTCAGAGAAATGCAGGGCTACCCAAAAAACACTGAGATTGATGATAAATCCTGACCATAGTCTTATGAGATTAAAAAAAAAATTGTCATATCAATACATATTTGTTGAACACATTTTGTATGCAGAGAAAGTAAAAGTGAGAAACCTTGCCTCCCTGGACTTTATAGAGAATCAGTCAATATAATAGGCTGTGATTATAATCAAGGCAGTTAAAAGTTAACATTTGAATGACTAAAATAAAAATGACTAAAAATAACAAGTGTTGGTGAGGATATTGAGAAAAAGGAATGGCACTGTTGCAGGGAACATAAATTGATATGGCCACTGTGGAAAATAGTATGGGGGCTCCTCAAAAAATTAAAAATAGAAATACCATATGCTCCAATAATACCACTATTAGGTATTCACACAAAGAAAGTGAAAACACTTAGTTTGTCATTGTTGTTGTTGTTGTTTTAAAGATTTTATTTATTTGACAGACAGAGATCACAAGCAAGCAGAGAGGCAGGCAGAGAGAGAGAGGAGGAAGCAGGCTCTCTGCTGAGCGGAGAGCCGATGATGCAGGGCTAAATCCCAGGATCCTGGGATCATGACCTGAGCTGAAGGCAGAGGCTTTAACCCACTGAGCCACCCAGGGGCCCTGAAAACACTAATTTGGAAAGATGTATGAACCCCCGTGTTTATTGCAGCATTACTTACAACAACCAAGATGTGGGAGCAACAATAGACAAGTGTCCATCAATAGACAAATGGATAAGGAAAATGGGTTATGTGCATTGGAATATGTGCATTGGAATGTGCTTTGGAATATTACGCAGTCATAGTAAAGTATTAGATTGTGTTGTTTGAAGCAACATGATGGACCTAGTGAAGTCAGGCTGAAAAAGACAAATGCCATATGAATCCACTCAGAAATGGAATGTAGACAAATAAAAAAAATTTAAAAAACATACACACAAAAAGCAGAATTAGACCTATAAATACAGAGACAAACAGCCAGAGGGAAGTGGGGTGGGATATTAGGCAAAATAGATTAAGGGGTGAGGGAGATACAGGCTTCTAATTATGGAATGAAGAAGTCACAGAAATAAAAGGCAGAACATAAGGAATATAGTCAATGATACTGCAATAGTGACATAATATGATAGCAGCTACCCTTGTGGTGAACATAGTGTCAAGTCACTAAGTTGTACACTTGAAACCAACATTATGCCAACTATACTCAAATTAAGAATAAATAAATAAATAAAAGTTAACATTTGGGTACACATTAGGCTCTAGGCACTACAATACGTTTTTTGATTGTGTTATATTTGCTACGTACCCTTCTGATTAATTTAATTATCTTTTTACCCTCATATTACTAAATGAGGAGACTGGACTATAGAAAGGTTAAACAACATCATGCAACTGACAAGAAATTTGGTGTTCAAGATTATACAGTTTTAATCCAAAGTTCTGCAGTTAGGGGTGGGATTTGAGTCAAGTTCAAGGAAATTTTGAGAATGAAAGAGGGAAAAAAATATATATATCTAATAAATAGTTAAGCTAAATTATGAAGGTCTCTGGCTCTGTCAAAAAGTAGTATTTCTTAGTTGATTCATTCTTTGATATAACAAACCATGTATCTACTACTCATTTTCACTGTGGTATTTTTAGTATTTCTGGGGACAGAAATACTCTAAGAGTATCTGATCTTGCTTGATTACATATATATTTTGAAAAAAATATTTTAAGTTTAATATTAATTTAATATTAATCATTAAAGTAACATCATTTTCCTTCAATGTCCTTGGGGAGGAAAACACGTATGAAGAAGATATAATGTATTAACTCCCTGCAAATCTTATAATTTAATAACACCTAAATAACATGTTACAATTTAATAACACCTAAAGCAAAGCATAAATTCAAATTAATAAATTAAGTTAGTATACCTGGACAATAAACATTTGATAAAAGCACAAGGACAACATGTCAGTTTGGGCTTAAGCAGAAGTGGTGCCATGCACAGAGGTAACTACTAACTAGATGCAATTGACAAGAAAAGGGAATCCCACCGAAGATCTCCAACAGTTCAAGTTCTCTGAATTTCCAGCATTAAATTTTCTCAAAGATAAAGGGTCAAGTTTATTTTCATTGAATTTACTGTATTGCCTGCATCACTACCTATATAGGGATTAAATTACTCTACGAACTGTGTACTTTTTTTATTGAAAAGAATATTTTCAATCTTAACATTAAAAAATATTAAAGCAAAAATGTATTTCATAACCCTTGACACAGTATGTTTTTCACTTTTGTCTTATCTCTAAGACCTTCATCTCTTTCAAGAAGAGGCATATCATTTCTCTAATTCCTAAAGTAAGCAGGACTTTAATATCCATGGGGTTGACTTACATAACAGTCCCTGGTCCTCATTTTAAAATTTTTGTTCAGCTATGCTTTCCTTCAGCCACCCGCACTATGACCTAAGTGATCTGGGCCAACTCTGTCCCCCTGTCTGGAATCGCCATTGGACTAGTCAGAACATAGTTATCTGGTGGAGAGTTAGAGGCACAGGAGAGAAACACATGCGAGCAAGCAAATTTTTAAGCCTCTGCTACTATAACGTCTGTTAAGGGCCCGTGGATCAAAACAAGCCACAAGATCAAGGTCAAATTTATGAAGCAGGAAATACATTCCATTTTCAATAGGAGAGACTGTGAAGTCAAATGTAAATTACTGTAGATAAAGCGGCAAAGAAATGGAGCCAATATGTGATTTGCTGTATATATTAGTCAGGGTTCCCTAGAGAAAGAGAACCAAAACCAATGTGTAGATACGTATGCAGGAATGGAGAGAGCAGGAGGGAGAGAGGGGGAGAGAGAGACGGAGATTTATTTTAAGGAATTGGCTCACGAGATTGTGGAGGCTGACAAGTCCAAAATCTGCAGGGCAGGCTGACAGGCTGGAGACTGAGAGAAGTTTATTTTACAGCTCAATTCTTAAGGCAGTCTGGAGGCAGATTTCCCCCTTTCTTGGGAGATCTCAGTCTTTCTCTCTTTAGGTCTTTAACTAATGGGATGAGACTCACCCATATTATGGAGGTTAATCTGCTTTACTCAAAGTTTACTGAGTTAAGTGTTAATCTTATCTTAAAAAAAAAAAAAAAAAAAAAAAAACACCTTCACGGCCATCTCAGGATGAGTGTTTGATAAAATATCTGGTTACATGGCCAAGCCAAGTTGACACAGAAAATTATTCACTACACCATAGTTATCAAAGGCAGAGAAAAAGATTTGGATATTAGTCAGTAAAAAAAAAAAACCCAACATGTCCATCTAAAGTACTTTATTTACCCAGCATCACTTATTTATCCAAAAGTTCAACTAGTCTCTCCTTTTGGCTATTTTCTTCCTGCATAACAGGCCCCGGTCCTGTCAGCCTCTATTTAAAAATCAGTTTGTAGTGTGGCAGTCCTTATTGAGAAAGGAGATTTATAGGTGCAGGGGCATTTATAAGTCAGGTTAAGAGGTAAATCCTAACAGATGGTACAGGTGAGCACAAGAAGCTGTAGACCGCTCTTTTAATTTCAGTGGCTTCATTGCTTCCTTCTGTGAATGACAATGATTGGCAGTATGTTCTAGCTTCTCCTCTTACATGCCATGAGTATCTGTTAAATATGCATTAGCAAAATTTTCCTAGTAACAATCAGTGCAGTGAAAAGTCATGTTTTGTCTAATTCCCTAAAATTAAAAAGTCAAGAAAACAAAACAAAACAAAACATTAAGTTCCCTCATACACACATTCTCCTCTAGGTTTTGTTTATTTTCATTTTTCAAGCTACCAGTAACACCAAACCCACAGAATACGCCTGGCATGGCCTGGCACAAAATAAACCTTCAATAATGGTTGTCTATTCTTATAGATCTCCTTTCCATATTTTCTACTTTCTTTTTAAGAAATCATTAAAAAGATGATTTTTTTTTTCAGATTATCATTCAACAGTGTTGAAATCTTGGACTTCTAATTTAATTCATTGTGGAATTTATTTATTTATTTATTTATTGGTTTTTGTTTTAGTTCAACTTTGGAAAATTTCCTTTTGCATCCTAAATTGTGGGAATATTCTTATAGGGGCTCTTGCCAAGAGCCTAAGGAGTATCAACAATTTAGGGGAGACATTCTTGCTAGTATTTCTGATTATAATTTTCTGCTCAAGGCTTTAGAATAAATTTAATTCCCAATTTTAAGGGATATTTACAGTCTAAATTATCAGAGATCACCTCCAACAGCAGTTCTTAAACTTGGCTGCACTTTGGAATTGCCTGTGGAGCTTTAAATAAAGATGGATGCCCACAGAGATTCCAATTTAATTAGTCTGCCAGACATGGCTTTGGCAGCCTTGCTTTTTGTTCCTTTGATGTGCATTTGTTTGTTTGTCAGCTCCCCAGGTGATGCTAATATGCAGCCAAATTTGAGAATCTCTACCTTAGAGATATTGCTTGGTTGACTCTCTTCTCTTGGCTGGTCCAACCTTTCGCCAAGGGTGCAGCATTTTCCTGTAGGATGCTGGCATTATGGAGGTCTCTATTTACACTCCTATCACCTTGTCTAGTATCCTGGGAAGATTTCAAATTCCAAGCCTCTAGATGACAAGGAACAATAACCTCCAGGGTCAGTACAGTTCAGTGGTAGCTGCAGTGTTAGTCTGTGCATTTGCCGATTTACTTGTCAGTTTCCTTTCCTTTTTAAAAAGGTGGGTAATTTCTCTTTCTTTTCTTTCTTTCTTTCTTTCTTTCTTTCTTTCTTTCTTTCTTTCTTTCTTTCTTTCTTGTAAGCATATTAAATCTATCTTGTTTTATTTTATCCCCAAATTGTGCTTATTGCCAGAAGTTTTTCTCACTGTATCCCATTATTTCTTTTTATTTTTCAAACTCAATTCAAATGTCACCTCTTTGAGAAAGCATTTCCTTTTAGTCAGATGTAAATGACTTTCTCTGGATTCTAGCAGCACCCTGTGCTACCTGCGTCAAGCTATGTATGACCATCATATGATATTTAATATGCATACCTGTCATTTTGGTAGACAGTACACTACTTGAGGTCCATTGACAATGTCCCAAATAACATAGATATCAGGTCATTAACACAGTCCCATTATCACAGTCTGTGGCACCGAGATACTAAACAATAGTAAGAAGATAAACTGGATATACTGAGATCTTAAACTGTGGTTTAAAAAGAAGATACTGGGGTGGCTGGGTGGCTCAGTGGGTTATGCCTCTGCCTTCGGCTTAGGTCATGATCTTGGGGTCCTGGGATAGAGCCCTGCATCAGGTTCTCTGCTCAGCAGGGAGCCTGCTCCACCCCCCCGACCCCCCACCCCCTGCTCTGCCTGCCTCTCTGCCTACTTGTGATCTCTGTTTGTCAAATAAAGTCTTAAAAAAAAAAAGGAATACTATGCAAGCAGTTGTTTCATAAATGCATATGGTATCAAGATTTGTTAAGAGATAGAGGCTGGAATCTGTGCTGACCCAGGAGCCACTGACCATGGACAGCTATTTTAATTTATATTTAATTACTTAACAAAAAAATTAGTTCCTCATTCTCACTAGAGCCAAATGCAGCTAGTGACAACTGTACTGGACAACACAGATGTAGAGTAACACTCATCATTATAAGAAGTTCTATAGGACAGAAATAAGCTGCCTCTTTTTGAGGCAGTCAGTTCCATTACTTATGAAAATTATTCCAAAGGATCTTACTGCTAAATCTTAAAGTAGGTTTTGAACTAAATTATAATCAAATCAGTTGAAACACAAATGTTAGCTAATTTCTCATATCATACAGTTGCAGAGGATTTTACATGTATTTAGACTTTAAATAGCATCACGTTGAACTTTCTCATTTTATAGTTAAGCAACCTAAGATTCAGAGAGGTTTAGGAGCTTTATCAAACTCACCAGATAGTTCAAATAAGAGGAAGTAAATTGCAATGGAGAGAAACCAACCCAAATTTAGGCACTCTACTCCACAGAGGAATTAGGCACATTTGAGTTTACACATGAGCCTACACATTTACAGAGCATTTACCTGCTATAGACAGCATGGAAGGGCCTCATTTGTGCCTCTATAAACCCAACATGATATTCAGTTATGTGTGAGTGCAAGAACTATGGGAAACAAGGTGGCATCAAAAATTCTGTCAATGCTTGCTGCTTGGGTACAATCTTTGGGAGTCTCTGCCTTTGATTAGCTCTGTGTTTCCAGAGTTGGATCACAGACATCCCTGGTATAATACTCAGCATTGCAATAAATCATCACTCCCTCTCTGTTCCATCAGACCTCCACAGCCTCTAAGGACAACAGCAACCCAAGATGTTTATATTCCATTTCAAATGTACATGCTTTTACACAGCTCATGGTTATGAGAATGTCTTTGTATATTCATAAGGCTATTCATCAAGTGCAGGAAACCAGTTCTGTTTGATAATTATTACCATAGAAATTAAAGTAAATGTCAGAATGGAGTTTTTAAAATATACTCCTTGGGAACACTTTCTCTTCAATTAAATGAATCTTAGGCAAAATCATTTCTTTTGGAACTCGCAGTTTTTATTAACCTAGACTCTTTAGTGATTTTTTTTGGAAAATGCTCACCTAACAGACATTTTATTTAATAGGTATACCTCACACACAATGTGCACCCCACTCCCAACATTTCTCCCTTAAGGTAGAAAATAGATTAGTAATATTTATCAATAGGAAACTATGTGGAACTTAAAAAAAAAAAAAAAAAACAAAAACAACCAGCAAGTCTGGTGACTAATTAAAGAGTGAGCAGCTGTACACCTATTGACCAATTTCTCTCTGTATTTCAATTTTATTTTTTGTTTTGATTTATTTTTGAGTGTCAGAGAGCCTGTATTATCTAGCTTGAAAATTTCTTTGGTTTCTGTGGGCCTCAGATTGGTGAATCTCAGAAACATATTTACTCTCAGGGATGTTACAGAGTTAGGGCAAACCAACCTCAATGGCTTCCTCCATTGTTTTTCAAAAGAGAAGATGGGGACTTTGATGTAGTTTAGACTGAAAACTTTTCTCCAACATTGGCACAAAGTGATCAGTTGAGTATAATGTGCCATAATTCTCACAGAGTCACCTTCCCTAATAATATTTTCAGAAGACAGAAGAAATAATTTTTGAAATTGGAGCTTTAACCACCCTGTATGAGTGAGTCATGACAAGGGCCTAGAGTTGTGGTAGAAGCAGGGAATTGCACAAAGAGGCAGATGAATGCCAAAGATGAAAAGGAGGGAAGAAAAAAGAGAAGGAAAGAAAGAAGGAAGGAGGGAAGGCAAGAAGGGAGGAAAGGAGGAATGAAGAAAAGAAGTTGTAGTAAAAAATGACAGAAGAAACTAGCCATAAGTTGATCATATATTGGGAGGAAAAGAGGCTGAATCTGCTGCTTACTTCTTTTTAATAAATTCACTGACCATTTTAGCATATGTAGACACTTTCTCTCTTACTATGATGATAGAATCAAAAAGCATGCACAAAACAAATGTGGTCCAAAGAAAGCAGAGTAAAAGAGGTTACCCCCAGTACAGGAGAAGATTGGAACAACACTGAGTTTGTCAGCAAAGCCAGCCAGAGCAGAATGGGGGTCTTGAGTGAATTAGGGTCTATTTGGAAGGTGTTCTTGATTGCACCACCAATATTGGAAATACTCCTTGATTTTTAGTTTCTAGAACTCACTACTACTCCATCATTTGTGTAGTTCAAAAGAAGCTAGTTTAGTTACTAATTTATCAGATTCCTAGTGCATAAAAGCCAAAATAATAGCAGGTCATGATAAACTAGAAAATACATGGAGAAGAGTGAAATATAAACATAAAAAATTATTTTAATCCATGCTCCTCTCTTCTCTCACTGAAATTCTTACCTTTCCTTGAAAGTAGGTATCAGTTTCCCTTTTAACTATAAGAATACTTTCAACAATTTTGGCTTACTGTGTCTTCTTATTCTCTGACTCTATGATTCTTATTATATGAACAACACATTTTGATATTTAGTCATATGTTATCTTACATTAATATTTTGTATACATTTGAATATACATTGTTTCTCCCAGAAGACAGGTACCAACTTTTAATTTCTTTCAACTTCCACCTAGTACCTCACATAGGGCTAAGTATATGAAAGTGCTCACCTCACACTTCATGATTTCACAATTTACTATACATCTACAATAACCCAAACAAGGTAGCACTAACATACGGGCAGACATATGAATCAATGTAATGGAATTGAGAGTGAAGAAATAAACCCATACATCTCTGGTCAATTGAATTTTGACAAGGGTGCCAAGTACATTAAATTAGGAAATAATAATCTCTTCAGCTGCTGAAAAACTATATATCCACATATGAAAGGATAAAAGATCCTTACCTCACACCATATACAAAAATTAAATGAAAATGGATAACTGACCTAAATATAATAGCTGAAACCATAACTCTCTTAGAAGGAAACTTTCATAGGGGTAAATCTTCATGACCTTACGTTTGGTAACAGATTTTTTATTTTTTTTAAAGGAAAAAAACTCATGTTATAGGGAAGTGCTATCCATGTCTATAGACTTAACTTGTCTGGCCTTGTAAATTGAATGGGCATGAAGACATATGCCCTCGATTTTCCGATAACTTTTATTTCAAATCATTTTCAGAACAAGCACTGTTGTTACTGTTAGGCAGTACATCTTAAATTTAGATTCAGAAAAACATTCATCAGAAGGAAAATACATAAAAATAAGTACCCTTCAAGTTACACGGATCCTGCAGACATACTAAACAATCAACTTCTGGTCCTGGTGGGCATATTGATTATAACCTATTATTGAGAAGTGAGTGAGTTATGTATCTTACAATACACAGCATTAGCTCTGGTGATTGCTTCTCTGAATTAATTATGGTCAGCTGGATTTCTTGGAACTAATTTGAGCTGTTTTCATGTTTTGTTTTTCTTAGGACTGTGCAAGACTTATTTAGCTGGAATTTCTAAAATGTTTTTAAAGTTTTAGAAGTCAGGCCCCTAGTAATATTGGGCAATGATGGCAGCTAGCCATTGGATCTTTTGGTTTTAATGTGGTGATGGATTCTTAGATATGATACCAAAAGCATGAGCAAAAGGAAAAATAGGTAAATTATATTTCACACACAGACACAAAAAAAACCCCAAAAAAACCCCTTTTGTTTTCAAAGGGCATTATCAAAACAGTGAGTAGACAGCCTACATAATGAGAGAAAATATTTACAAACAATATCTGATAAAGGTATAATATCCAGAATCTATAAAGAAAATTTATAACTCAAGAATGAAAAGACAAAAAACTCAATTAAGAAGTTAACAAAAGACTCACATAAATGTTTCTCCAAAGAAGTTTTATAAATAGTCAATAAGCAATGAAAGGATGTTCAACATCATTAGTAATTTGGGAAATACAAATCAAAACAATGAGGTATACCGTCAGGATGAGTACAGTCAAAACAACAGAAAATAAAAAGTGTTAGAGAGATTGTAGAAAAATTGGAACTCCATCAATTGCTGGTGGGAATGTAAAATGTTCTCCCTGTGGAAAACAGTTTGGCAGGTCCTCATAAGTTAAATATAAAATTACCATGTGGCTGAGCAATTCCACCCCTAAGTAAATAACCAAAAAAACTGAAAACAAGTATTCAAACAAATACATGTACACGCATGTTCAGAGCAGCATGATTCACAATTACCAAAAAGGTATAAATAGCCCAAGTGTCTATCAGTGGAGGAGTGGAAAACCAAATTGAGGTCGATCCATAAAACGCCATATTATTTAGGCATAAAACAGAATGGTGTACTGATATATTTGACATTGTGAATAAACCTCGAAAACATGCCATCGGAAAAAAGCCATATATAGAAGGTCACATATTGTACTCTTCCATTTACATGAAATATCTAGAATAGAAATAGGAAGCAGATTGATGGTTTCCTGGGACTGGGGTGAAGAGGATACGGGGAGCAGCCACTGCTTAACGGGTACAGAGTCCCCTTTGGGAATGACAAATATTTTGGAAGACAGATTAATGGTTGCACAAAACTATAAACGTACTATGTGCTACTGAATTGTTCACTTTTTGAAATGGCTAGTTTTATGTTATATAAATATCATCTCAACAATGAAAAAGGTTTTCAACAATTATGACCCATACTGATATATTCATTAATTTTGGATGTATAATTATAAAAGATAATTTGTAAGCACATTTGATATTTGAAAAATATCTCCATTAGTTTATTTTAGAACTTGCAATGTTTTCTTGGTCTAGACATGCTTTTAGATATCAGTGGAATAATCCTAACATAAGCCCATTGAAAGTACCAGGATGGTGGGCGGAGAGGGAAGGTGATGCAGTGGAAAGCCCAGGGATTAAGGGAGCAAATGCCAACAGCCAACTATTCCTGCAATTTATACTGAGTTTAACCTTTCCTGTCAATGAAAGACCGATCAAGTAAGCAGAGTTTTTCAACCTCAGCATTGTTGTTACTTTGAACTAGATAATCTTTAAGAAGACTGTGTTGTGCATTGTAAGATATTTAGCAGAATCTCTGGCCTCTACCAACTAGGTGTCAGTAGCAACCACTTCCCTCCTCACTTGCCAGATTCCAGTGGAAGAGGGAGGGGCAAAATTACCGGTGGTTGAGAACTACCAGTATAGAGTGAGATCTTTGGAAGTTTTAAAGCAGAGTTTTCTAAACAGTGATGGTGTCTACAGTGTCACTAGTGTTTGAAAAAAGATTTTGTTGTGATCATGAATAATGATCTTTTTTTGAATGCAAAGGACCTACTCATTTTTAAATAAAAAGTTTTTAAACCCTTTTATTTAATTGGTAATTGTATTTAACATTTTTTAGTTTAGTTTTTTTTGTTTGTTTTTGGTTTTGTTTTTTTTTTTAATGTTCTTGACATTGACATATCCTCAACATCTATTTTGAAATTTTTCTGGCTTGGTAAAAAACCCTAAAATATTGGGACTCACTGCTTTAGATCAGAGCAAATACATTGTTTTCCTTCAGTCAGCTTTGAATAGTATTTTTGGATCTATACAGACCTGATTGCCACGTAACTAGCTCAAATCAGAGAGTCACTTTTAAGAGCCAAGATGAGACAACAATAGAGAAAACTTATGTTAACGCTGAGGCTAAAAACTGGTAGCCTACAGTTCCTACGTGGCTGGCAGATGCTTTCTGTAGGACAGCATAATTATTTTAAAGCTGTGATTTAATTGTTAACATTCAAATGTAAGATTTTAAAGATTTATTTAATTATTTAAGAGACAAAGAGGGAGAGAGAGCAGGAAGAAGGGCAGAGGGAGAGGGAGAGAGAGAAACTACAGGCAGACTCCCAGTTGAGCATGGAGCCAGACAATGCAGGGAAGATGTGGAACAATGCAGGACTCAATCCCAGGACCCTGAGATCATGACCAGAGCCAAAATCGAGTGCTTAACTGACTCAGTTACCCAAGTGCCCCAAATGTAAGATTTTACATTAAAACCTACAATGCTCGCTACTCTTTAATAACGTTAGACCTACATTTTGACATGGCAAAAGCAGCTGGAGCTAAGAAACTTGTCCCATTCAATAATGGTATGCATTTACCACTGGGCCCATTTCTTTCCATCACCTCTTAAATTTGTCCTACTTGACTCATTTGTGCTATTCTTAGAACACATTGTTAAGAATAACAAATTGTTCTTGTTATAGCAAATTGTTATTGTACTGTTCTCTGCTTTTGCACTAGCCAGAATGAGATTGTTTGGTCAAAAGAAACGTTATCTAATAAAAGAAGTCTCCATTTCATTCTTTTTCAAAGCTCTTTAAAGCTCATCTTCCAAATACACTGATGGTAAAAAATAATCAATTTAAAGAAAAATCAAGCTAGTATTTTGGAAATTTTGTTATTTTGTCCTTTTTATTTGTTTTATTTTTAATTCAGGACAAGAATAAATCAAGTTTCTGCTTTTAACTGTACAATTCAGCTAGGTTTTAAGTATTTTTTTTTTCTTCCTCCATCTACCTAAAGGGTGTATCTAGATTCATGGGTAATAGTAGATCATCAGGAAATTGAGAGCCACTCACAAGGGGAGGGACTGATTGAAGGAGTTTATCAGGATTTGACAGGGGAAGATACTATATAAATTAAAAAAAAATTCAGCAGGTAGTTCTAAGAAACGTTCCTCTAATACCCCAAATTACTCCCAAAGAGAGTTATTTATTTTGAACCTTTATAAACTTACCCAAAAAAGCTTGGAAATCCTTCCTGATTTTTAAACATACATGAGTGGATGCATATAGGGAATTACTAGTAAAAAGCCATATTACTAAGAGCTCTGATGAATAAAGAATTAAATTAGCCCCACAAATGGGATCAATAATCACAATTTAAAAAGTCTTTTCTTCTTTCTCTGCAATTCTCCTCAATGATTTTGTCTGCATTCCATTTATCTTAACTCAGAAGCAAACATGAAACAGGATGATAAACTAAAAAAATTAAAACAAAACTTATTGGATTAATACCCATACCTCTGAATGAAACATTTTATATTTTGAACAATAGCCTTTTTTATATCTAACCCACTTAAAGTAGTTGGCATTTCCTTTCTCATTCCTTGATTTCCTAATGGATGATTCTTTCATTTTATTTCTCTTGTTACCTTTCCCCTATTATTACATACATCTATCAGTCACTTTCAAAAAAAAAAAAAGGCAACTTTGAAAATAAATAAATCGTCACTAGCCACACTTTCCCTCTAATCCAGTTTAATATAATTGCCCATCACTCAAATCTAACTTCCACTTGCTGCTTTTTTTTTTTTTTTCCAGCTCAGGTCATGATCTCAGGGTCGTAAGATTGGTTCTGCTGCTGGTATTGATCCTCTCTCTCCCTCTCCTTCTGCCCCTCCCCTTGTCTCTCTCCCTAAGAAAAAAGAACAAACTTGTTTGTGGATTTACATGGTGCAGCTAGAAAAGTTTTGGTGGACTAAGAATTTGTGTAGAAATAGAAAATTTGAGCCAGCCCATACAAAAAGGGAGGTTTTTCCGTAACCAAAAGAGGAAAAATGTTTTACTCTTATCTCCACTGCAGTCTTCCTGGGCTCTTCTGCTGTCCTTCCCACATTCATCCTCTGAGTTTTCTATTTCCTGGATAACCATTCTCTTTTCTTTGGTTTGAGCCCTAGACGCAGGTTCAGAATTTTTCAGATCTCTCTCAACCTCCAACAAGGACTTTTTGGCCAACTCATTATCAGGTTCAACATTTAGTACTTTATTCAAATCTTCTATAGCTTCCTGGAGCTTGTTCTGATGTTTATATGTAGGCGCAGAAGAGCTTTCAAGTTCCCAGGTTCTAACTCCAAGACCTTTTCACAATCCCGGAAAGCACTGTTCCAGTTCTGTAGTTTGAGTTCTGCTTGAGCACGGTTGTTATAGGCTGCTATAGTGGGGAGCACGGATATGCTCCTAGTATAATACATCACAGCCTCTTCATAGTCCCCTGAGTTAAAAGCTTCATTTCCTTTTTCCTTTTCATGAGTAGCAAGAAAAGTCTTTTCCTTCTTAGTTAGACCTGCTGTGTCTCTTCTTGTCTCAATTTTAGACAAATGTGACTTGTTGATTACTATAGTTTTTTCTTTGTAATCTTCATCAATTTTTGAACATTCCTTTTCCACGTCAAACTTATCCCATTCTGCATAATCCCTCGGAATTTTCTTTTTAGGTCGTCTGCTATTAGAATATTTTTCCTTACTAACATGAACACAGCTGTTTGAACCACGAACTGGAGGCAAATGATCTTCCATTGCTGGAGATGTTTCAGTTTCATGAAAGTGCATTTTATTTTCGTCTTTTTTAAGTTCTGACACCCAACTCTTTATATCACCGTCAATTTTTTCCCATTCTTCTGCTTTGAAACTGGCCGTTGTTGCTGCAGGTTTATCTTTCCTCAAAGCTCTACTTTCAGGAGCCAAGCCTTGAAGACGATTTTCACAGAATTCCGTAAGTTCAGGATAATATCCTTCCTCACCAGACCTGAGCACATAAAGAATTTTTTCCAAGTGTTTAACATCTGAACATTTTTCAATATACTTAAAATCCAAATGTTCCACAGGAATTTTAAATGTTTTTGTTGTTCCAAAGCCCCATAATGATGGATAATTGTTGGCAGTCATGGCTGGTTCGCAGATGCCACGCAGAGGATCCCACTTGCTGCTTAACCTGTATTTTCACTCTCATCTTATGGCCTAAAATTCAAAACATGTGATTGCTATGGCCAATTCTGCCTTTATTTCAATTAGATCATGTCTCTGAGCCTGTGTTTCCTCATTTGTAACCCTTAAATTTCATTCCACTACTTGCATTCTATGCTTCTCTAGGATCATATACCTATAGATTCAGATGATTCCCTATACCCACAATGCTCTGGCCTAGTGGACCAGGGCAGGAGCCATGTGGCCGAAGCAAGATGAAGGCATACATTGCGCTTTGTCAAGGGTATTATGGTGGATGGCCAGTGGCCACTTGAAACTTTTACGGTGCATAATCTCTGCTCTCCCTATCTTTCCCTTTGGGACATTCATCCTTTAATCTCTCATTTTAGCCTTTAAGCCTCCAGCAAATGAATGAACAGATGAATGCCATGTCTGCTAGAAAATCTATTTGATTTCGCTGAATGAATTGGCTGACCAGATGAGAAGACAACATAAATCAAACTTGTTTACTTTCTAGACTAGTTGATAAATAAATCAATTCCTTTTTAGTGATTTTTGCACTGAAGACAGAAATTGTATCAGTCTTATGGAGAAGGGTCCTCACTACAAACTCAGGAGAAAAATATCTTCTCATATTGGACTTGGAATTGATAAATATGGAGTAACAGATATACAAATACAAATTTTTCTTTGGTTTAACTGAACTAAAATTACTCTTTGCATCACATAGATAATGCTTGAGGCTTAGATTTTCCTAACAATATCTGCTCTCCTTCCACAATCTTATGGATACTGGAATTTATTTTTAGCTGTCAGGTTATTAACCTCACAAACCACCTACAGAGAATTGGGGAAAAAAAAAAAAAGGTTGCTGCTAGGGGAATGATATCTTTTGCATTCTTGACTTCATTTTAAACTGGAACCATCTTAATGTTGCCTTAATGCAAGGGAAAGAGAATGTTTGCATTTAACAGTACCTGGGGTTCTTTTAGCTGTCACTTAGCAAGATCCAAACATTTTATACAACATGATTTTAGAAAACTTTTGACCTTTTTAGATTTTATTTTATTTTTTTAATTTTTGTACCAAATGTCAGGAACCATCAAAGCACTTGTCTTAAGAGAAAAGGTCACTCCAAAGAAGAAAGTCCTGGGTTGAGTGATAGTGTTTCTCTTTGTCTAATCCTGTGTGTCAAGCACTGATTGTAGAGTGCCTGAATGATAGCTTACTTTCTGCACTGGTCCTGGATGTACAAGAATGTTTCAGGAACTTCTGCAGCTATTTCCTACCTATATCTGGTGAAATGTGACAATTAATCCAAATCCAACTGTCATAGTAAATGTAAGTCAGTATTTTGAAGTGCACAGCTCTTTGTGAAAGCCAATTATATATACTCCAAATAGAGGAAGACTTTTTTTTTCTTTTTCTTTTTTTTTTTTTTTTGATAAGGTTCTTTTTTTAAAAATTATTTATTTATTCCTTTAAAATTCCTTTAAAATTTTTTAAGTGATTTATCACTGGCCTGGGTTATCATTATGGAGGAACCACTGTGAACTAATTGCCATTCAGGAGAATGGTTTTTGCTTATAACAATGTATCCTTGATTCACTATCAGTCTTACTGCAATTATATAATACAGTAAGTGTCTAAAAGCACAGGTCTGTTGCAATGAAACAGAATTACATTCAAGACTTTACTTAAAAGCTAATTCTATAAGTAAATGAAGTCACACCAAGAAAGTATTATGAAATTATTGCAAGTATTATAAAATGCTATAGTTGTGATGGGCTTTCTTATTGACCATTAAAGAGCTGTTTTGTTTTGCAGAATAGAACATTGGGACTGAATGAAGCTGCAGCTAATCATATTGCCCAGGAACTGTAGCTCATTACCGACAAACTGGGGGCCAGAATCCTGTCTCAGGATCTCCTGTCCAGGGCATCCTGTGCTCATGCTGTTTGTGCCATCTAAAGTGCACAGATGACCAGACTTTGAAATCTATTACTTGTACAAATAGTAATGATTGACTAGTTTGAGGAAATGTCACTGGTCACTGCTAAACCAATTTTTTAGTCTAGGCATTATGATCTTACAAGAGTAATGTAACCAAAGAAATTGTGACCATAAGATAACAAAGTTTATGATCTAGTTCTCGAGTTTGAGATTTAAGCAATCTATGATTTGTAATCTCAGAATATATACTATTGTATTCTATCCATGATATTAGATTTAGAAAGTATCTCAAGGTCTGAGAAGGATGTAGTTTTGAGCAATTAAAAACAATCAGGATTATAAATCTCAAAAAATTGTACATGCTAGCACTCAACACCATTTTTTAAAGTGTTTAGATAGCTGTTAGATGTGTTCTTAAGAGAAACTTTCTTGAGGGTATACATTCTGAAACTGTGAGACCCATACAAAGAACCACCATGTTCTCTCAGGAATCAAATAATGATTCTAAGGTGGAAAAGGCAGGAGCTGTTAGTGTTGGCAAGCAAAAAAACATCAACAATGAGTGTGACTCAGGATTCTGTGACAATAAGTGTCTCCGTTTCATCCTCAGTTCATCCATCTACAATTATGTACCAGCCACTGAAGCTGGAGAAAGAAGTCTGAAATTTGAAACATGGTTGCAAATTAGAGCCCAAGTCAAGTACAAATTATTTGTCACAGAAGTCTTGAAAATTTCCCTGAAGAAACAAATAGTAATAATGCATCATGTCACCAGGATTACAATGAGGTTTAAACGTCATTAAAGTCAAACTTATTGACATCATTTTATCTGTATTGAGTTTGCTTTCATTGGTATAAGATATTAGTATTACCTTATTTCCAATAGACTCTATAGTCAAACATATGACAAAAATAAAATCTGGAAGATTAAAAAATGGTCTGTTATAACCACAAGAATTTCAAGAAGACTCTGTTCTTGTGCAGAATTTAAGGGATGCTGGACCCATAGAGAATACCCAACAGCAGATCTTATCTGCCCAAAATATCAAAATATCAAGCTGAGTAAGAATAGGAAATCACTAGTAAAATGTTACACTTTTTCTCCACCAGAGCACACACATCTGCCCTCCACCAAATCTCTCCTGCCTTTGTTCAGTGGGCCAGACATGCCTGCCACAACAGGAACAGTAAGGACTTTCCTTCTTCCAAATCTTGTGCAAAAGCCTTCATTGGTATAATATAAACTGGAGCCCTCCAAGGAAAGGGAATCTGGAAAATGTGTTTTTATAGCCTCCAATCTCTGCAATACAGAGATGATGGAAAAAGTTACGTAGAATAATGCTAAGATACTGATAGGCAATACAGCATGATTTTTGTCATAAAGATAATGCAACTTGATGCAAGTATTCCTTATTACCTTTCTTTCTCTATTTTGGGACTGTTTCTATTACATAAACAAATCCAGTTGCATATTGCCAGAAGTTGATTTGGTTAATGTCTACAAAGGAGATCTCCTCCATCTTGGCCTCATTACTTTCTCATTTTGGTTTGGGGCATTGGCAAAGACAGGTTATTGCAATGGGTTATTGAAATCAACTTATTTCTTATTTGTGAAGACAATGGTCCGGGATTGAATAAATTTTACCTTTTAAAAATTTCCAGCCAAGATATTTGCATATTGTGATTTTATTTTTGAAAATGTAAACTGAAGTGTGGAATGGGACACAGTCTTTTTTGGAAATGTAAGTTTTAGTTAAACCCATGATTAGTATATGTTTTATAATAAAGAAGATCACCCTGTAGCAGTGGTCCTTCAAGTGAGGTTCCAAAACCAATAGCACCAATATCTTATGTTTGAAATACAAATTCTCGGGGCGCCTGGGTGGCTCAGTGGGTTAAGCCGCTGCCTTCGGCTCAGGTCATGATCTCGGGGTCCTGGGATCGAGCCCCGCATCGGGCTCTCTGCTCAGCAGGGAGCCTGCTTCCCTCTCTCTCTCTCTCTCCCTCTGCCTGCCTCTCTGCCTGCTTGTGATCTCTCTCTGTCAAATAAGTAAATAAAGTCTTTAAAAAAAAAAAAAAGAAATACAAATTCTCTAGTCCCATCTCACTGGGTTTGAGCACAAATGTCTGCATTTTCAAACACTCTCAAGTAATTCTAAACCAAGATTAACTTGACAACTACTGGTCTACATTATGAAGAATTGGGAGAATCTGCTTCAAGATTTACATTTGACTCAGGAAAATACAATGTGAATATAGGAGAGGTGCGTATGCATTGGGTGTTATAATGAATCAACTTATCCTTATCCCAGAAACTGTTGGTATGACTCAGGAGACTCCACTAATCATTCCTCTTTCTTTTTTTCTCTTTTCTTCCTTCATTCTCTTTTAACCAACTAAGTTACTCAGGCGTCCCCATTCATTCTCCTCTAAGCTACAGGTTCTAGCATTTCAGTTGTAGTACTCTTTGTGATTAATATTTCCTAACAAGCTGCCTTGATGTACTTTTCCACTCAAATATCCAGGGCATGGAATTTTAATATATTTTATTTTATTCTTTAACACCTACCATTGATCAATGTTTTGAGGGGCTTCTTCCTATTCTAAACATGGCTGCAAAATAAAAACCTTACCTTTATACCCCAACTTTTCTCAGTGCTTTTCCCCATACCTTTACTAATGTTAAAGATCAGCAAGCATGCCATTCTTGTTTAATGGATTTATGTCTAATTATTGGTGGTTGCTAGAGGAGAGAATTTAGGAATAATAAAATAAGAAATGTGAAGGGGATATAAAAGTTAATGTCCATTCTCTTCAATATGTATCTCCTGACACTGTTAACAATGTTGCTCCAAAAATACTCTCGAATCTTTCTGTTCCAATTCTCTCTTTCCCCTTCTCTTTCTGCCTCTAACACACACACATGCAAGTGCATACACACACACACATGTGCCCTGCTGTGGTTGTGTGTTATTCCTACTCTGGTAACCTGGTGAAAATTTTTGAGAAGCACTGCCATGAGCACTCAGAAAAGCACTGAATACAGTGGAGCGCTGCTTATTTGTTTACTGTGTTTGTAATACAGCTTGTATTTCCAAATAGATGGCAAATTTATTAGAACAGTGCTCACACCTCATATACTATTTTTTCTGTTGCACACAGTACTGACTCTCATTCACATTAGTTTTGGCAGAGTGCTGGCACATGAGAATAGTTCATACATTCTGAATACCCTTCTGTTGCAAAATCTTCTACTATTATTCACAATCATCTGAGCTTCATGTGGAGCCAGTTCTCCCACTATGTAGCTCTGCCCCTTATATTGAGCTATTGTTTTGAAAAGAGAATATCATTATTTCTATTTTATCACTGGAGAAAATAAGCACGTCTTAACTTTTACAAAGATAGCAAACTGAGCCACAAATAATTATGGAAGTAACTATATATATATATAGTATTTGTGCATAATATATTGTTAAATTGTTATGTTTTTTTTAAAGGATTTTATTTATTTATTTTACAGACGGAGATCACAAGTAGGCAGAGAGGCAGGCAGAGAGAGAGAGGAGAAAGCAGGCTCCCTGCTGAGCAGAGAGCCCGATGTGGGGCTCGATCCCAGGATCCCGGGATCATGACCTGAGCCGAAGGCAGAGGCTTTAATCCACTGAGCCACCCAGGTGCCCCAAATTGTTATGTTTGATAATTTTAGGGTCCTCAAAATTTTTGAGGATTTGCTGGACTAGTTCTATTTTTTAAAAAATAGTGATTCAATCATTTCACGTATTTAATAAACCAAGTTTGATACTGCTTTTGAAACAGTAGTGTAAAGGAAAAGGCTGCTAGAAAAGTTTAAAGTTAATTCTCTGTGCTTACAGTCAATGACTGATTTTACCTGTTTTATTTGTATTGTACAATATGTTGAAATACCATTCAATTATTTTTATGAACAATACATTTTATGTGAGTCTGTGTGAGTATATGTTGTGTATGTATGTGTTTGTGTGTGTGTTTTACAGCATACATATAAAGAAATAGCCTAATGAAACTGAAGTCCTAAAATCAAAATTACCCAATGGGAAAATAGTGTAAGGAAGCAAAACTTTTCCCTTACTTCCTTCTAGGTTCTTCGGCTGGCCTAAAAATTAAATTGACCTAAGGCAAATTAACAAGAGAAAAAAAAATTAACATTGTGCATATGGAAACTCTAAAGCAATGCGGCTTAAAGAAGTAACTAAAGCAGACCTCCTTTATGCCTTTTAAACAAAGAAGCAATTTTTTGTGAAGAACTAACAAAACAAAAGAGTTTGGGCTTCAGGTAGTAAATTAGTAAAAAAAGTAATAAGGCTTATTTATATTGCTTTCTTGGCCCTAAATTCTCTATCTCTAGTGGTAAGAATGCCTTCTGCTCTCCTGGTACAGGGAGGTACCTTTCGAATGGGAGACAGATTACCTGTTTTTAGGAGAACCAAGGAAGGTCAGAATGATTTTCTTGCACTTTTCTTAAGTAACTTTAATTCAAAATTATCAGTAGCTTATTTTGCAGTGGCGTATTCTGCTCCCCTTCAATAGAAAGCAATATAACACACTACTTACCTTTGAATAAACTGACATTTTGGTGACTACCCAATTTGGCATATAAAATAATTTCGTTTGCTTTTTCAGTATTCTGCCATAGATTTTGACTGTAACACATTATTTATGTGTCTCCATACTATTCATGCATTCTTGAGGTACAGAAATCTTGTTTTTCTGTGTCCTCTATAACTAGTTCAGTGCCTGGCATATAATAGGTGTTCTAGAAATATTTGTTGAATGTGTAAGTTCATATTCAGTCAGGGAATATTTTCATTTGGCCACTGAATCAGTGTTGTTTTATTTATCTAACTCACTGAACCATCTTTTTTTTATATTCTATATATCTTGGCAATTACAAGACAATGAGTTTTCAAAGACCTTATAAGATCATTACATACATACTAAATTAAAATATGTGAATAAAATAAGTAACTTGGTATTTTGAAATGTTTAAAGAATAATTGGGATTTTGACAAGTGGGAAATAAAGTGTGGAGAAAGGGCACAGTGAAGTTAAAGACATCAAACAATTAAAGTGTGTTGCTTCATCAATGAATAGTAAGATTACTAGATAATCAATTGTTTGAAAACTAACTCTATTTGTACAACAGTGAAGTTGTAAATTCCTGTCTTGAACTCAAAAATGTGATCATAGCTTGAGATGTAGATGCGAATAACTCACCCCTGGAGTAACACAAACAAGAGGAAGGAGAGAGTCAAGAGAGAAGCATAAAGAATTTAAAACTTCAGAGTCAAAGACCTAAGAAGAGACCACAGAATTGAAGGAGGAGGAGACAGGGCACAATAAAAGATGTACAGATGTGAAAGAAAGAGAAAGAAGATGGATTTCAGGAAGAAGTTGACAGGAAAAAAAAAAAAAGAAATCATTTGCAAATTCCTATCTGGGGGCACATGAGTGGCTCAGTGGATTAAGCGACTGCCTTTGGCTCAGGTCATGATCTCAGGGTCCTGGGATCAAGCCCTGCATTGGGCTCCCTGCTCAGCAGAGAGCCTGCTTCTCCCTCTCCCTCTGCCTGCTGCTCTGCCTACTTGTGCTCTCTATTTCTCTGTCAAATAAATAAATAAATACATAAATAAATAAATATCTTAAAAAAAAAACCCAAATTCCTGTCAGCAGTGCACTTTGAGAAACAGTCTGAGTATAGAAAATAAGGACAAAGCTAGATCTCAAGGATTCTAGAAGCTGGCATCACGTAGATGGAAGTGAAAGCAGTGGAGGGAGAAGCACCATTACCAGAAGTTCTCTTTTCGAAACAGGAAATCTTGGATGTATATTAAATGGGGATGGGGAAAATTAGCATGAGTGGGAAGCTGAAGGTAAGATGGAGAGAATAATTAATGTGGCAAGTTTTCAGAGACACTGAGAAATAGACAAGATGAAATGAGGTGTTCGAGTGGTGGATTTTTCTAAAAGGAGCAGAGATGATTATTCTGAAGCTAAGGAAAATAAAGTCAGTATGATGAACATCCTAAGAAATACTAGTATAGAAAGGAAGGAAAGTGGTTTTTAAATAGCATGTTAAAAGCATTTTTAAACTGGGTGTTATTAAAGAATTTCAGATTTTTTTAAGTTCTGAAGAGGCAGCTTGGAGTACTGGGAGGAGCTGTGGACTTACCAGCAAGCCCTGCTGGGATTTCCAGACCTAAGACTTGGAGTGAGAACCTACATACATTAACTTCTCCCAATCTCTCTGATTCTCATAGAATCATTTTAGAAAGAGGTTGTAACAGATAGAGACATGCTGCCCAGATTCTCCTTCAAAGAAGGACTTGTCCTGGTTGATGTAGTGGTATCTGCAGGCAGCTCTCAGCTGTCAGCCCCTTCAATGACTGCCTTAGTTACAAACCGAGGGGACATCCCCGATGCAATGACTGATGGAAATAGGGGCAAAAAGGCCTGGTCATTTTGTCCAATATGAGACTTTCCCAACTTTGATGGGACACTTTAGTTTTAGAGCTTGCTTGGCATTAGCCAAAGTTGTTGTGTGGGTTTGCTATGCTGCTGGACTCTTGCCCAGTCTTGCTGCCTCTTCCTCTCCTCCAGTTGTGTTCATCCTAAGGTAACCCTCTCATAAAACTTCTATCTATTAAATTCTGAATCATAGTCACTTCTGGAGAATGCAGCTTGTTATCACCAAGGTTGCTGTGAGGATTTAAGGAGGTAGCAATGAAAATGAAACTGTTTTACACTGAGTAGGTGCTCATAAATATTATTGACCATGGTTTATTTATAGCTCCTATTTCATAAATAGGCAGGATATATTCTTCTGAATCTTCTAAACTAATTTATTTTAATTACACATTTCCTAAAGTTATTTTGTTATATCTACTTTATAACATGCCTGTGGTCTTTCACTAATTTCTCTGGGAATGTGAATGAGTAGTTTTGAAGACTAATCTGTGGCCAGGTTTTAGGTTCATTCTGTGGCTGTAATTAGAGGTGAGTCTTTGCTAAGAGGTAGAAATCATGCTGTATTTGGGATTTGAGCTGTTCTAAGATGTGGTAAGAGATCAGTTTACAGCTAGATTTATAAGGAAAGCCTATACCAAGGAAGAGTATGAGGAAAACAGGAAAGTTTCACCCAAGAATTGTCAGTGACTTTATCCTTTTGGGAAGACAGTGGTTAAGGAGCACAACAGCTCAGCCTCCCATACTGATTCCAATGTCATACTTACTCTAAGCTGTGATTATTATGACTAAGGGAGTTTTCGTTCTTTCTTTTACTCCTACCGCTAAAGATTTGTTGTCAATAGCAATCCATTCAGGTGCAGAGTCTAATGTTTCAAGAACTACAGCTTCCCTGAAGTGTATGGAGATTCATAGCTGATAGAAATCCATTGCTGAGAATGAGTTCACACCAGCAAAGTTATACCTCCATTCAAAGGACCCGCAGTTCAGCCTGATAGTGTCCTCCTGAGAAGAATAGTTTCCCATTTAAGCACCAGGATATGAAGAAAGGGTAGGAAATGGTTGCTTTGTCAATATTTCTCAATGGATTTCCTTCGGATAGCTATGACCTGCCTCTGCTTTATAAAGCATCTTAAAAGTTAACTTTTGAGTTCATGCTGAAATATATCTCTGCCAGGAACAATCTGCCACTGATAGAAGAGTTGACACAAAGCATTTTTTTCATCTTCAGTCAGGATAATCTTGCTTCTTTTTGACATTTCTCACTATCTTGTTTGGTCTGATTTCGTCAAATGGACAAAAAGATCTGAGAAAAGCAACAGCTTACGTAACGAATGTATTAGGAAAACAAACAAACAAACAAACACAACATCATTTAGGTTTGTGTGACTTCTCCACAAAAGCTGTCTGTAGAGATTAACTGAACCATTAGCTTTGCTTTACTATCTCTAGAGACGAAACCTTGAACTATGTGTATCTGATGGGAGAACAATTTGTCAAATGAGTGAATGTAGTTAATTCACAATGCAGCAAAACAGACTATTTGATCTTTTCAGGAAGTCCCATGATCTTATTACAGCTATATCTGAATGAGTCTAAAATTCTTGAAAATTGATGCAAACCCCCAGATGATTCTATACCTAAGAATGTACCCATACATTTAATGCTTTTTTAAAAATTTTCAACATAACTTGTCTGACTGTATTACAAATATTTCCATACTAAATATTTAATTATACATCTATTTATATGGAATGAAACTAAAAAATTAGAAAAAAGCATGCTATGAAAATTGTGAAAATTCAATCTCCCTCCCATTCCTGGTTTGGGCCACAGTCTTCCCATCAAAGGTAACTACATTTAGAGCTCTTCTGAGGAAATACAAATTAACACATGCACACTTACACACAGACACATATTTCATTTCTCCTTATACAAATAATAACACACTATATTTCCTATACCACACTTTGAATTTTTTTTCTTAACAAAATATCTTTGATTATGAAATAAGAAAGTTTTAAAAAGTTGCTATGTTGTACAGAAATGTATAAAAAACATTCTGGGGGCGCCTGGGTGGCTCAGTGGGTTAAGCCGCTGCCTTCGGCTCAGGTCATGATCCCAGGTCCTGGGTTCGAGCCCCACATCGGGCTTTCTGCTCAGCAGGGAGCCTGCTTCCTCCTCTCTCTCTGCCTGCCTCTCTGCTTACTTGTGATTTCTCTCTGTCAAATAAATAGATAAAAATCTTTAAAAAAAAAAAAACATTCTGGAGCACCTTTTAATTTTTTACTATATTAATCCCTCATAATGAGGCTTGTGATAATTATAATCATTTCTTGGGTAGAGAAAGGTTTAACTCTTGCTCTATTTATATAGATTGGTTTGCAGGTTTGCTAAGCTACTCTGTCTAAACAATTCAGTGATAAAAGAGGGCTTTGCTACTTTTTCTCCACTTTAGTCTTTCCTTTCCCCTTGATATCATTTCATATATTTATTCAATAACAGTTGGAAGAATGTCAGTCTTGAACCAGGCATTTAATTAAGTGTTGGTGTAGTAGAGGTGGTTCAAGCAGGAGGAGGAATGAGGGGACTAGATTAAAAAGCAGTATCAACATACAATCCGCAGTGACATAAATCATAAAGTATGCTTAAGACAGACACATTGATCACAGAAGGGTAGTGGCTTCTTTTTCCTCAATATGTCAGAGAAATCTTGGGGGAAAGAAAAAAGAAAAAAAAAAAAGCAATACTTGAGCAGAGTTTTGGAGAGAGATACTTTCTAATGAAAAAAGACAGGGAATGGCCTTATAAGTGGATGAAGTTACATTCAAGGAGCACACAGTTCCTCCTTTGAGGAAGAGGAACCAGAGCAAGAGGAGGGGAAATAAAACTAAAAGGCAGCATGTTATCTCTGGAAAGTTACACATATTTAGATATGGCTCAAGGTTAAAATTCAAAGGTAGGAAGAAGCACTGGTGAAACAGATGGAGAGATGAAGAAAGGACTGAATTTATTTAGATGATGGAAAGTACACACAGACTATATTTGGTAGTGAAAGTAATGTCCCACTGAAGTATTTTAAGCTGCAGACAAAGGCATTTGATTTGTGTTTAAGTAAAAAAAAACCTCATACAGTTCAGTGGAAAGTGGCCTGAAAGGAGAGATTTGAGACAGAAAAAATATTTAGGGGACAGTTTCTTGTGGTTCAGGTGATAAGGATCTGAGTAAAGGTAGAAACAATGTGACATGACAAAGCTCTTTGAAGCAATATTTAATAAAAACCCTTGGAGTTAGTGACTACTTTTAATAGGAGAGTGTGAGGGGTAAGAAGAAATGGAGGATAGCTCCCAGGTTTTGGTATGGGAATTCAGTGGGAGGTGATAGTGAAAATCTTCACTTTGGAGAGGATTATTAGGTTATATACTCCATAGGGGGCATCATGGCTACACCACATTTTGAAATGAGCTTTTTGCAAAAAATAAATAATATTAACTATTTACTCAAGTATATGAGAATTACTTTTTATGTGTAAGCAGTCCTCATTAATAATTTACAAAATACCTGCCACACGAACTGGAGATATGTCTTGTTTGAGTCAGGAAAAAAAAACAGTATGCCTTAGTTCATCCACTTATTTTAGAATAATGGGAAATTAAAATTGAGAGATACTATATATAACTTACCATCTCTAATAAATAAATATATTCAGTTACTTACAGGCTTACAGTTACCACTCTTTGTATTTTACAAAGTACCTCAATTTAAGCACATGCTAGTATGCAGAGTGGTTGCCATGATTTTAACCTAGCTCTGCCATAGGTTAATACTGTTGTCTTTGACAAGTCATCTAGATTTCTATTTCTTCCTTTAAATAAAAGAAATAATAAAAACTACCCAAGTTGCATCAGAGGTATGAATAATTGTGATAATATGAGGATAGAAACAAAATACCTGAAAGGGCATTATTCATGAATGAGAAGGCACGTTTTTCTGGTCCTAGGTGTGCTAAAAGGTCAAACCTGAAAATTACATTAAGTCAGATGTCCCATTAGCAAATTACTGACTAAGATATAATTTACCTTCAGTGTCTGAAGTATCTACACAAGGAAGTGATAGACATGTACTAGTGGGAGCTCCAGGGTAGGAAAAATTTTGACATCAGGAAAACAGCAAAGTCAAATATTTGGGTTGATTAAAGAACTTGTTAGTGACTGCAAGGGATTTAGGTTAAATGCAGAGATCAGTGGGAACATTTTCAAGAATTTGATAGTGGGATTAGGGTTACACAGCTGGCTAGGCTAAGGTATGGGGTCAGGCTCCAGTGCCAGAGGGTAATTTGAATGTAAGCGCTCCAGGCAATAGGTATATTAAACAGACTGTACATACCCAAAGAGAGTTCTGTAAAGAGGTTATAAGCCAATATTCAAGTAACTACCTCTGTTAGTCAGTTCTTATGCTCAGTTTCATGTAATAGAGGCTACAAACACCATGGACCGAAACAAGATAAGAGGTTCATCTCATAATAAGATAACAAAACATTTGGGAAGTAGATAGCATAGGACTGATGGAATGGCTCAAGCGTCTAACAGCTGAAAAGACTATAATTCTCATGGAAACTCTTTTGATCATTATTCAAGAGATGTGGCAGAAACAAGCAGCATTATTCAATATTCACAACTACTGGTATAGCATGGACATAGAACTAATTAAAATAGATACTTGGCCAATCGATACTTGGGCCAGTATCAGAATAGATACTGGGCATAAACAACCACTAAGACTAAACTAGGATATAGCAAGTGATTATCAGCTCTGGCGGAATTCAGATGTTGTATTAGTACTTCTGACAGAAAGGAAGAAGGAAAAACAACAAAAGGATATGTATTAACTGAATTAGCACTCATTCTAAAATAAATTTTCCAGATATACCTATTCTGTGACTTCTGCATATCTCTCTCATAGGTCAAATTTTGTTATAGCACAAAATCCAGCTGCAAGAGAGTCTCAGAAATATAGGACTGAGTATTTTGTTTGTTCTTAATTCCTTGTTTATTTTTGCTGGTTTATTTTTCAGTTGGGCATATTGCTGCCTGCCAACCACCGCTACCCTCCTCCCCCAAATCAGAGTTCTCTTACTAAAGAAGAAATAGAGGAGTGGATATTGGGTAAGCATGTCAGCAATCCAGCCCTTCCTTCTTCCTGTGATGACAACAGCAAAACACCTATTTTGATATAATGACAAAAAATTCAAAAACTCTTTCAGACTTCAGCCCTGTTTCTCTCAAGTCACTGAACCAAGGTCAGTGACCATTTTTATGTGGACTCACAATAATATAAAAATAAAACAAATCCTAATTAATCACGACTACTTGATTTATCTATGATATGAGACAGAGCACACTCCCTGAGTAATAAATACACTGTCCAAGGGTTCTGTCAACTCCAGACAGTCTATAAGTAGGCCTGAATATGCAGTATAATACCCGACTCCACTAAGTCCTAGAAGGAAATTTCTCAATATAATGCTAGTCCGGGTTCTCTGTCTCAAGGCAAAAGGGCTCAGTTTTCGAGACTAGGCTTTCATTGTTGGCTGCTAGGTGAAGCGTGAACAGACAGAGGCTGAAAAAAAAGTATACAACTTGGAATTTAGACATATCCTAAAATCAGAGACCTGAAATTTAAAGCAAAATTAAAGCAAATTAAAATTAAAAGCAAAAAAAAAAAAAAAAAAAGAATTAAAGCAAAAGATTCTAGTGCTTGCAAGGGAAGGAATATATGCTAAAATAATTGAAGTAAAATATGAACTTCCCAAGTTATAAATCAATCAGTCATCAAAGATACAAGTGTATTGCTATATTTGGAGTTTCAGTCTAGCCAAGAAAATGTGGTATTGGGGCGCCTGGGTGGCTCAGTGGGTTAAAGCCTCTGCCTTCAGCTCAGGTCATGATCCCAGGGTCCCGGAATCGAGCCCCACATCGGGCTCTCTGCTCAGCAGGGAGCCTGCTTCCCTTCCTCTCTCTCTCTGCCTGCCTCTCTGCCTACTTGTGATCTCTGTCTGCCAAATAAATAAATAAAATCTTTAAAAAAAAAAAAAAAGAAAATGTGGTATTTATCCAGTAAAAAAGGACACTTAAAAGTAAGGAGGAAATTGATGTTGGAATCTTAGTCACAGGGAAACTGGGATTTAGTTGAAGAAATTCAGCTATATAGAGAGTTCAGGTTACAGGACAGAAGCTGAAATAACTGAGTCCAAGGTAGGAATTCACTGGATAGAAGCTCAAATGACTGAGTCTATGGCAGGAAGTCTCTCTGTGGCAGAGGCCCATAGAACAAACCAAATGTACTAAAAAACTTGGGAATGACAACAGAATCTAGTCAGTGAAGACTGAGACACTGGGTTATAAGATTTAATACTAAACTCTTAAGAGTATACCATAGAATTCCTTAAAATCCTTTTTGAGTACTAGTGTTGGCTCAAGAACTGGGGACAAAACAGAAACAAACTTTCCCGTAGAGGTTAAGTGGCTTGATAATGTGGATGGGAGTAATTGGGCATGCAAAGTCCAAGTAGGCCATTACAACTTGGGCATCATTTTATTACTTTCAAGATACTGAGATACAGAATAACCAAACATTTTATAATGTGTATTCCAAATTCTATTTTAGATTAGTGTAGGAAACAGTTGTATGTAAATTGAAATATGCAGGAGTTCATATCCGTATGAGAAACCTTAATGAGAAACTGCTATACTGTATTGTTATTATCACTGAATTCCAATTTAATTTGATTTTTAATACCATTTGAACAATACTCATTAAGGCAAATAAAGCAGTGGAATTCAACTTGTTAACGAGCAATCAGAATTGATAACAACAACAAATATAGGTCAAGACAGGATATACCATAGACTCTGTTTCTATGCCCCTGTTTTAGAGCAGCAATAGAAATTACTGGGAATCTGGAAGGGTACAAAGATATAAAAATTTATGGGGTACCTGGGTGGCTCAGTGGGTTAAAGCCTCTGCTTTTGGCTTGGGTCATGACCCAGGGTACTGGGATCAAGTCCCCCATCGGACTCTCTGCTCAGCAGGGAGCCTGCTTTCCTCTCTCTCTCTGCCTACCTCTCTGTCTACTTGTGATCTCTGTCTGTCAAATAAATAAATAAAATCTTAAAAAAAAAAAAGATATAGAAATTTAACCACAATTAGAAAGAAATTGACGGAAACAAACATGAGATAGAATTGCTATGAAATAAGTGTGTAACCTTCCACCTTTATAGTTTAAGGCTTTGCTATCTCTAAGCCTCTTTTTTACAAAATGAAAATGACCTTGACAGTTTCACACTTTATCATCCACTAATATATTCATGTGAAAAACTATATCAATTCAATTCAGCAAGACTATTTTTATCACTAATAAGTTAATCTGGTATAAGATCCCACCCAAGATCTGACATCTCCTGGTATTTAACCCTAATACTTCGTATGTGGCCTGGCCTAAGTGACTCACTTTTAACCAACAAAATGTGGCAAAGCTGATGGACTGTCACTTCCATGATTAGGTTACAAAAGAGAGTGACTCCTGCTAGTACTCTTTCTCTACTGTCCTCTTGGCCTATACTCTTTTGATTAGCAAGCTGCCATTCTGGAGAGGCCCACATGGCCCATGCAGAACAGAGAGCAGCCTCTAGTTCAGCAGTTCTTGATGTAAATTCTGCTAACAACCACATGCTCTTGGAGCAGATAACTTCCCAGCTTGAACTTTGAGATGATTCAACCTGAATAGACAATTGGTTTGTATCCTTGTGAGAAACCCTGAAAGAAGGACCCAACTAAGCTATATACAGATTCAAGACCCACAGAAACTGAAGATAATAATTATTTTTAGTCTAAGCTTCTACAATTGGGGTATTTTGTTATGCAATATTACATAGGAAACTAACACTGACCTGCAGGAATAGAAAGAAAGGTTTCACTATCCAGAAATTCTCAGTATAGATAGAAACATTCCTGAGAGTATGACCAGAGTTCAGCCTATAATAAAATTACTTATATCAGTTGTGTTATAAATAACATATATAATGTAAATATATAATATCCATATATAATAAATTATATATATATATATAAATTTAAATATATAGAAAATATTTTAAAGGTACGTTGGTATCAAGCATATTTACATTTGTTCTACAGAGAATCATTATGAGTGTATCAAATGGATAGAAGCATCTATGGTTGGAAGAACAGGGGAAGCACTTTTGGCTACAGTGTCAGGCCCATGGGGGGTGAGATGTTTGAATGTAGGCTAGTGAAATATGTTAAAAGAAGATGATGATCTTAACTGCAATACTGAATAGTTTGAGAATACTATACTTCTCAAATGAAGTTTGTTTTCCTTCTTGCTTGCCAGGTGTAATCTGACTAGAGAAGAGGGACAAACAAATAATAGGCATTATCTAAACATGACAAAATTCACACATATCATCATTTGGAGATGGAAGGCTTTTGTTGGACCTGAGAAACTGGAAATTCACATAAGAGGAGGACACAGTTTCAAAAAGATAAAGATATCTGAAAGGAGAAGAAACTTGAAATACACAAGAAAATGGTTCAATAGAAATAAAATGAAAGAAATAAGACAGTCCTTCTCATCAAGATTTTCAACTTCTCCACCTGCCTGTGAGAAAGCCACCCATAAAAATAGAACTATAGTCAAACACATTCATGAGAAAGAGAATTTGAGGGGTGGCACATCCCTTTGAACTACCCCTCCTCATGAGGGTGCCATACTTTCAGAGAAGCACTGAAAATAAAGCCATCAACTTAATGGGTAAACTCAAAATTATGCCATGAAAATAGGTGAAATAAGAGGAAATGTGGGGAACAAAAAACAAAAGATTAGTAATAGGGGTCACAGTGTCTTATGTAAACCAAAAGCTGTCACATGGAAAAAAGATGAGAACTGTTTATGTGGGTCTGGCAATGTAGGGTCCCAAGACAAGGATGCTGCAAAACAACTCACAATTAAAAAGCATGTGTAGCATATTATGCACTAGGATAGATACTGGGAATACAAATGCGAAGGAGATGGAGTCCTTGGTCTCAAGGAATTCACAATCTAACTGGAAAGACAGATAAATTACTGACAAGTAGAAAGAGGAGTTCAGAAACTGACTGAGAGGAGGACAGAGGTAAAGTTCAAGGAGAAACTCCCATGTAGAGACGAAGAAGATATGCAGATATTAGAAGATTTCCTGCTTTGTTAGGCACAGCAACTTGAGGCAGTAGTAGTAATCATGACATAATCATTGTTTCAATGTGCTGAGGCATCCCTTGGAGCAGAGGTTATGAGGCTCTGAAGTAAACTGAAGGAAGTGTAACAGAGACCCAAGATCCTTTTCTTCCAACGGACATCAGAAATCCAAGACAAGATGGGACTACTAAGGCTGTGGTACCCAGATGAGAGTTGGACTACCTAGAAAGACCTCAGCAATGGCAAGAATGGAGTGTGATACATCACCTTGCACAGTTCTCAAAGACGCAGCTCATATAAGGAATGGATGTTTTAACTTACCCACTCACCACTCTTTTCTCTCAGAAAATCTGAGTGTGTTGATAGCATTATAAGGATTTGGTATGATATAGAACTTACCGAGACTTCATGCTGAGGCCATGTAGCATATCAGTATATCTCTTAGGAAAAAGAGCTTTCCTAAGGTGAACAGTACTCACTATTAATAAAATTGTGTAGTTTAATTGGTATTCTTCTATTATTTCTCAGAGTGAATGACGATTGGAAGCAAAGGATAAGCATTCTTGATATATCATAAAATTAGTTTCTAGATCTCACAATGATTCCTATCACCTAATCATTTTGATTCCATAGCTGCTAACTACATTTTAGTTTAATATTAATATACTCTGAATTGAATCTAAGCCTAGATTTCTGATACTATAATTCCAAGCCCATTCCCAATCTGTTTCACTACACTTCTCTGCCCTATTTTTGATCCTCTGTCATTGATTCAGTTTTTTGGGTTTTGGATCCACGCCCTTTCCCCACTGCCTGCCTGCCTACTTCTCAGAGGCCTTCACTTTTACTAAGGGCACAAACAACACATTGGGCTTTGCAATCAGACCTAGAGTGATTTTAGTCTTGGCTTTCCAATTTGAGTGATGTGCCACTTTAAGCAAACCATGTAAACCATATTTCTCCTGGGAAAATGTTAAAAATAAAAGCATTCAAAGTGTCTAGTACATAGTAGGCACTTTGGAAATGTGAGTTATTTTCATTCCTCATTTTCCCAATCTTATATAAATCATTCTGATGGAAATGCTTAACTGTGAGAGAGAGGGAAAAAGGAGTACAGTACAATTTCTGAAAAGAACTCACCATTCTGATGAACAATTTCATGAATGGTATTCACCATTCATGAAATGAACAATTTCAAAGAATGGTATTCACCACATTCTTTCATTCTAAGAAGTGGTTGCTCTCTAGGAGCTGTGGTGATGAAAGGAACATACCTTCTCATTCACTTACACAGTACAACATTCTGCTGTCAGGTGAGGGTTTCCACAGCAACAGCAGAGTGACTGCTGGGGTAGGGGTACATGGGAATCTCTTTACAGAGCCTTATTCTTCCCCTTAGCAGTCAGTGGCAGTCCTGGGTCTGGTTAAACCTGTAATTTGACAGACATTAATTTGAAGCTGCGTGAATTCCAGAGGAACCAAGCTCAAAGCAAACTTTCAACTTGTAGTCTTCTAAGTTCAGGCAGAAAGAGGGGAGGGAACTTTGGACATGTATGTTGTGCCAACGGGAAATCACAGAAAGTGTCAATCACCCATTACTCACTTAAATAGATACTTGAGGCTAGTAAAGCCAACAGAAATGTTGTGCATTTGTACTTAATTACTGACTTAAAGTCCTTGGAGTAAGGAGTTAGTGGGAACCACTTAGGTCTATCAACCTATGAAAGTTATCCCTGCTACTTTCTAATTGATAGATGGTCATGTGGACTTCACCATTTCTAGGACTGGGAGCTCCCTATTGGTAAAAACAAAAACAAAAACAAAAACAAAAAACAAACCACAAATGGTCCATTCCACTATTGGATAGCTTTAGTTGTTTCCCTCAATTTCATTGCAACTTGCTTCCTTCTATTTTCCAAGCAGAAGAGTAACAGTGATAATGATATCCCTGGCCATGTTGCATTGGAGGTGAGTATAAGTGTGGGATAGGGAGCCTGTTAATCTTGGATACAAGATACTGCTCACAAATTTTCTTGGTTGTTAATGTCCATCTTAAGAGGGTTAGTTTTTTCATTTTCAGAAATATTTAGGTTCTCCTGTGTCCCACAATTATGCCTCAATTTAATGTAGCTCATTTCTCAAACAGCCTTCTGGACCATACCTGAGTTCTATCAAATTTTTGACAGTTTCTTAATCCCCACCACCAACCCTGCTTTTTGAGGAAGAGAGATGTAATGCAGAAAAATTTTGTTTTCTATAGCTATGGATCAAGTCTTTGAAAAGCCTGAAAAACTTATTTGAATAATCAAAGAAAGTTAATTTTGAGAGGAAAAATACCTCAGTCAAGTTTATCCATAGCTCTTTGTCTATTCCAAACACAATGAATTCTTAAGTTTTATTTCTCTAAGACTATGTATAGAAAATGTGTGTGTGTGTGTGTGTGTGTGTGTGTAGAGAGAGAGAGAGAGAGAGAGTCTGGGAGAACAGAGAGAAAGAAGGGTCACATCTGAAACACATATCACAGAAAAAATGGCCTTAGTTATTCAGGAAAATTATAGATTTTTTAAAAAAGATTTTATTTATTTATTTGATAGAGATCACAAGTAGGCAGAGAGGCAGGGAGAGAGAGGTGAGGGAGAAGCAGGCTCCCTGCTGAGAAGAGAGCCCCATGCAGGACTTGATCCCAGGACCCTGGGATCATGACCCGAGCTGAAGGCAGTGGCTTAACCGACTGAGCCACCCAGGCACCCAAATGATAGATTTTTAAATAATCACATTGACTTTCCTCTATATTGTTTCTTTAGTCACTGAAAACGCATATTAATTCAAGAGCAGCCTGGTAAAAATAAACAAGACTACTTTGGCAAGTTAATCTTAGATAGCTAGACGGACATGGATAATATGCCCAGAAATATTCGATAATTGCTAAGAAAAATATAGGGATATTAATAATATGATCACTTATTTGGGAAAATTTGCAGACTAGATGGAGAGGCAAAAAAGAATAAAATGTTGAAATTTAAAAAAAAAACCTAATCACAGAATAAATTTGTATTTTTTTGCCACACATTTTATTTTCAATATAGTTTTCTTTCATATGTTTTTATAGTATTTAAGACTATAATTTCAGTTATAGAGTTCAGAACTTTTTGATTATTCATTATTCTCTGATATCTCATCTATATAATGACCTATACATTCTCTTATCTCTTCAGCTGATCCCACCACACCCTTTCCTCCCAAATTCTATACCTCTGCTGTTTTGTGCATTTACAAGTTCCCTAGTGTTTCCAAATTTTTCTTGAAACATTTCTCCCATTATCTTGCCTTAACTAAAATTTGGTTCTCTTCTGATATGTCATCAAATCCCCTCTGCAGAAGAGATTTCATATCCTCTCACACCGAAAACATCTCATGGTGGGGAACTGGGAATGTATGCATTCTCATTCTTGGGCATTTTTTCAGGTCATAAACTTTCCCCCCATTTTCTGAAATTCTCAGCTCATTTCAAGTTTATGCCATACACCTCTAACCTTCTCTTCCCTACCTGGTTGCTGAAATCTACAGACTTTCTTCATTGAAAGTTTTGTGTTCAATTATTTACAGCTTCATTTCCAAAGTCTTTTTCATCCTCTCTACCTCAGCTATACAAGGCCAGGGTCATGCCACAGATTTTGTTATTAACAAACACTGCCAATTACCAACACACTGAATTCCAAAAGACATACTATAGTTTTCCATGTTTCCAGTTCTTCTAATTTACACTGACACTAAAAGCAACCTTTGGCTTCTGTGGCAGAGAAAGTATTTAGCAAATATCCTTCCCAAAACAAACTTCCCTGGAGCAAATTCAGGGCATGAGATTAATTCTGGTTAAAGTAAAGAGAGAATGTGCAAATCTTACATTCCTTGCTTCATCTGCTTACGTGACTTTGAAAGTCATGCATTGAGATGACAGCATCCCAAAATGCAGGCAATCTAAAACCAGCCAGTCACTCAATAGAATAAAAACTCTCTAGTACATTTCAAACTTTTCTTGCCTGAGAAGTTACCTTCTGTAGTGCTGGTCAATGAGCATTTGAGGGTTGCTTTGCTGTGGCAACTAGCATTAATTATCCCTACTAATACAATCTGTTGTCACTTAAACTCCATTACCTTTTATGTTACCTTTTATGTAGTATTTAACACAGTCTTTCTGTCTCTACTTCCCTCTTTGTTCAGTTGATATTTTATGACCCATATCTATATTCAGCATTTTGTTAATCCACCCGTCCTTACTTATACTTTCTGCTACTATTAAAACCTCAACCTGAAATGCAGTAAACCAACTGCATTCTCTGTTCTTGCATCCAACCACCTGAATATTGTTGTCTCTATAATGTCATGATTATCTCCTTGAAAGAGTACTTCACTGCAAGACGTTTGATTATATTTCTCTAGTATGTTCACTCTAAAAAAAATACCCGTAGTATGCCAGAATCATATCACTAAAAAAAGTATCTTCCTTCTTCTTTCATTTTTAGCTAATTAATACACCTTATGCTTTATTGAGAAAAAAGAAGCAATTAAAAAAAATTCCCCATTCTTCCACCACCATTTTTTTCAAGAATTACTCTCTACTTCAGTCATCATCTTCTCCTTCTATCATTTCCTTTGTTACCATGAGGGAAGAGTTCCTCTTTGTATGAAATACCAATACCTTTACACGTATTCCAGATTCTATCACTTCTCATTTTCTCAATGAGTCCAGGATTCTCCTCAAATACCTAGGAGTAAATCTCTCTAAAAATACCCCACATTTAATCCATATATCCTCCCAGCTTGTGCTCTATTTCTTCTTCCACATAACAAAGTTTCTGAAATATTTCAACATCTGCTGTATTGACTTCCTTACCATTCACTCCTCACTGCATGATTCCTGTGCACACTACTATACAAAAACTGCTCTTAAGACATAAAAATGACCACTATATTCTTGTATCCAATAAAATATTTTTTCTTCTCATCTGCTTAGAACTCACAGCAGCATAAAATAGACTTGAGCATTTCCCTTTCTTGAAATACATTTCCATGTTCCCACATGTCAAGCTCTCTTTCTCCCACTACTAATTAAGTTTTATAAAATAAGTGAGGTCCAGAGCCAATGACCAAGAAAGAATTCTTGAGATGGTTTATTAAAGCATGGGGCAGGAATCACGCGCAGAAAGAGCAGCTGCCCTGGGATTGTGAGAGGTGGCTGATTATATACTATGGGGTTGAGGGAGGTAAGGAAAAGGGAGGGTTTGAAAGAACTTCCATGTATTAAAGAAGACACACAGGGTCCTGGAGGCTTTGCTATTTGTCAAGTTAAGGCTGTTTTTCCTTTTTAACAGTAAGATAGTTGAGAGCTTCCTGGAGGAATGTCACACTCCTATCACACCTCCTTGTCAATGAGGTTTAGATTTAGAAGAAATTCAACTTTATTTACATTTCCCTCTGCCTCAGCTTCCCTCAATTTTATGGAGGGGAGGGTGATGTTAGGGCTTCAGGAACTGAGTTATGGGTATCTGGAAGTTAGGCTATTGATAAGAAAGCTTCTTCCTTGTAAATCACTAGGACATTTTTAAACTGAGGGAGACTCAGGTCTTGCAGGATTGTGATCTCTACAGGTTAACTATTTGTTTTTCCTTTAGGACAGCCAGGAGTGCCTAAGGAATGTCACACATGTCACAAGGGGAGGGGTGGTGTAGGGTGCCATTCTGCTTTGTCTTCAGCTAGCCTTCTGTTCCCTCATCACTACCTCTTACTATTCTGCCTAAATGCTTCAGTTCTTCCTAGTTCTATCTTTTTGCTTTGTATTCTCTCTTCCTAGAGGATCTCATTCATTTTTATGTCTCTGAATATCACCTAAAATGTCTTACCTATCCAATTTTTCTTCTTATTTTGGTCCCTTTTTTGAGCACATACAATTGACAATTTGATTATCTTCAAGTTTGAACCAAACTTAAAACTTCCCAAACTCAACATATCCAAAATGAAACACTGCATTTTCCTCCAAACATTCTCATGGTATTTCTATACATCTCTGTAAATTTTCTCCTACCAGAGTGCTGAAAATATATGTTATTATGGACAGTTCACTCTACCCAAACCCAACATTCAGTCTATGACCAAGTTTTCCCATCTTATATACAAATATACTTCAAATTCATTAAAGGTCTTTGTAGCTACCCTCATCTCTATCTTGTACTATTACAAAAACTTCTCTAAGGTTGCCATTTTAATCCTCACACCCTTGTTTTACCCACACCTAATTCTTATCCATTATTCTACCCAACTGCTAGAGTTTTATTATTATCATTTTAAGTCATAAATGGTATCCTATCAGATGCCAGATTTAAGCATTCAATTGTTTCCCATTTACTGAGAAGATATTTGTAATACCTTTCCATGGACTGCAAAGCTCTGTATGACCTAATCCATACCTAGCTTTCCAGCTGAATCTAGTATCACTCTTCTCCTTTACTTACTCTGTTCCAGGTGACTTTCTTTCACTCTGTTCCAAGTGACTTTAAACTTCACTAAAGTTTACATAAACTTTAGTTTTTAGAATAGTTTTTCTTTTATGTAAAAACTGATCAAAATATGACAGTTCCCATAAACCCTCCAGCCACTTTCCCCTATTATTAAATCTTACTTAGATATGGTATATTTGTTATAATTCATGAGCTAATGTTGATAAAGTATCAATAACCCACATCCATACATTGTTAATGTAGTCTTTATTGAATGAGCATTTTCTGCTCCAAGATCCCATTCAAGATATTACATTAGATTAGTCATCATGTTTCCTTAGGCTCCTTGTGGCTGTGACACTTTCTAAGACTTAACCATTTATGATGACCTCAAAAATTTTGAGGAATACTGATTATGTATTTTGTAAAATGGCCTTTTACTGGGATTTGTCTGATTTTTTTCATGCTTAGACTTGAGATTAGAGTTTTGGGAAGAAAGACTACAGAGATAAAATGTTCTTCTCATCACATTATGCAAGGGTATGTACTTTTCAATATGATATCACTATTGATGTTGACCTTTATAACCTGGCTAAGGTAGTGTTTGTCAGGACTCTCCACTCCAGATTTACTTCCTTTTTCTCACTGGTCTTACTCTTCCCTTTAAGAAGTAAATCACTATGCACAGCCCATACTTAAAAAGAAGTGAGAAGTTATGTTCCTCCTCCTTCAGGGCAAAGTATATACCAAACTTACTTGGAATTCTTCTGACTGGGAGATTTGTCTCTTCTCCATTTATTAATTTATTTAATCATGAATTTATATCAATAATTCATAAATATTTACTTTATACTTTGGGTTGTAATCCAGTATTACTTTATTTTAGTGGTCAAATTCCTCCAGTTTTGGCTATTAGCTCATTTTATTGGCTCCTGCTTCCCTTTGATATATTCCCATTGCTGTGAGTATTTTTGTTTGTTTGTTCTGTGTAATACAGTGTGTTCCAGGTTCAACTTGTATATTACTGCCCCATCCTAGAATCAGCGATTTCTCAAGGAGTTCTGGTTCCTTTTATTATAGAATATTATTAGAAACCAAACCTAGCACTAAGCATGTTCATTGCTACTGGGATGTCACTATTTGTAGGCTCTGTTAACTGACAGAGCATGGAAATATATGCATATAGACTAACACATACACCTATACATATTTCTGTAGTATACATCTGTATCTATATTAAGCTAAAATTATTTTGTACTGATGTCTCCAATTCAAATCCATTACTACTAAGATCTTTACAACATCTTCCCCTTGCTTATCTGCAACCTCATGCTACAACAGAGAAAAGCTTACCTACCATGACTGTCATTTACTGAACTTTTAATTTCCAGCGTACATGTGTAAAGGCATCCTAATTGTTAACCCATATTCCCATGAGATACAACTTTATCAACTGGATTATAGTACAGTATCTTTTGCTTTAATTTTCCAGACTCCACTTTTCAAAGTTCCTTATAGGTCAGCAGCTTTTTCTCTACCCCATTTAAGGAGGTTGTTTCACACATTTGTAATACAATTAGATTAATTTTTTTACACTCTGCATTCCATCCTGTATTTTCGACCAAACTCCTAAATATTTAAAATTTGCATGTATTAAAAAATTCACTCTTTTTGCTGTAAAGCACAATGCTTTTGGACAAGTATATAATGTAATATATCACAATTATAATATCATACAGGATAGTCTCACCACCCTAAATAATCCCCTGTGCTTTACTGAGCCAAGATTACCTTCCCTACCTGTAAACCTCTGGTAAACACTGATATATATATATATATTTTTTTTTTTTCTGCCTCTATAGCTTTGTCTTTTCCAGAATGTCATATAATTGGAACTATATTGTATGTGACCTTTTCAGACTGACTTATGTAACTTAGCAATATGTATTTAAGATTTGACCATGCCTTTTTGTGGCTTGAGAGCTCATTTCTATCACTGCATTATTGTCATTGTACAGATGTACTACAGTTAGCTTATCCATTCACTTACTGAAGGACATTCTAATTGCTTCTACTTATTTCTGATTTTAAAGTTTTTCTTCACCTTATTTTTCATCTGACTTGCCTTAGATGCTTTACCTCCTACTCTTTGCTTGGCAGTCTCTTAATAATTTGTCAAGGTCTCAGTTTAAATTTCAGAATACAGAAGACTGTCTTCACCCTAACATCCCATGTAATTCTTTGTATTACGTGTAATTACATGTATCCCATGTAATTCTTTCTCATAATTTTTTTTTGAATCTTGGTAATGCTTGTCACTATTTGCATGACATAGTGTTGACTTACTTTAATATTTCTCCTCTATGTAACTGTAAACTTGTTCTGATTAGTTCACCTCTGTATCCCCAGTGCCTACTAATGTTTTGGCACATAGTAGGTTCATAATATGTGCTTCTTGAATGAATTTGTTAGTAAACTATCTCAGTAAATTTTTATAAAACTGACATAGATTTTTTAATCACATTTTACTTTTAGAAATTGAGATTGGGCAAATTTTCTCAAATTTACATAGATATTAACATAGCTGAGATTTAAACTTAAATTTAAATGCTCATTCCAAAGCCAGTGTTCCTCTTCCTACTCTACCACCAGAGTACAACGAATGGTGCTGCAAGTAATAGATGCTTCGCAAATGAAGATAAATATCATCCAGCTTAGAAGAGAGCTACCATAGAAACCTACTGCCTTGAGGACATGAGGTTAGAATGAAGCCCTCATGAAGGTAAAAATGACCTAATCAAAATCTTGTAGAACTTGACAAACTCTTCTAAGATTTTCATGATGTTTAATTATGAATGAATTGTAGGTTAAGGGAAAAGTGTCAATTTGAACATGAAACTTCTTGTCATAGTTAAAGCTATTTTTCAAATAATCTGTGTCTGAAAAATGGTCATATTATTTCCATGTATATGTTTCTATTAGAAACTACATAAAAATCCATGAGCCTCTATCCAATAGAGGTTGAAGATAGAGTCCCAGTGGTTTTCAAGCTTTTTTTATTTTTTTCCCCTCCCAGTAGCAGTTAAAACTGGGTCTTTTGTCACCGAAGTAGAAGCTGGTCCCAGAGATCTACTTTCTTAGCTTTCTCCTTCCTATATGGAATATTTGAAAAATCTTTGCTATGGGCCTTGAAATCATTTTAAGCATGAAAAAATCATACCCCCCAAATATGTCCTAAGGTTACAGACTTGTTCTACCTCCATCGTCAACATACTAACCAATCTTTAAACAACTGTCATTTCATAGAAGCACCCCAAATTACTAAAAATGAGGGACTGTGTAATAAAAGGGTTATACATTAATCAAGGTAGCTGCTAAATTAATTTTCAGTCATTTTTCTATGTTCAGAATAGTTAAGCCCCAAAGCACTACATGGGCCATTTTTCTTACTAAAATTAAGAAGATTAAGAAGAGCAATAAAGAACCATTAGTTCACCAAGTCCATTTATCTCAATTACAGAACAATCCTTGGTAAAAAGATTTCATTTAATAATTTTTGGTATTTTCTGTCATCCTTCTATTAAGCATTTTATACCACACACTTGGAAAGAGATTTCATTGTACAATACAGTGCACTTCAGTGTTTGTAACTATTTTTAACCAAGAGAACTATATATCAAGAAACTCCCTGGAATAATGAAAGGTCATGTCACTATCATGACCTTCTACTGCTTCTGACATCTCTCCACTCCTCAACACACTCAACCTCATTGGAGTAAATGGGAATAATAATACTGTGTGGGACACATGGATGAGGTGAAAACGTATTTAATAAGCAAAATGATGTGCCTTTGTATATCATAATGATTTGAACTTAGTTTTGCTATGCTTACTAGTTTACATTCTTGAATAAAGTCATCTTTTTACCAGCAGAAAGCCATCAAAAAAAAAATAGACTGCTTAAGTTCAAATACATAGTCAGTAGCTTGACTTAGAGACTGCTTGTAATGACTCAGTGAATATATCCTAGAATGTTGTTTTATTATGAAAATAGTACATGCTTGCTTAAGAAAAAAACCCAAATGAATTAAGCAAACATTTTAGTTATATATAATCATATAATCAAATTGCTTGCATATAATGGTGTTAATATTTTAATATTATTATAATATATTTAATATTTTATTCAGTGTGATATGATGTATGATATTTTGTATATATTCTTATAACAACATTTAAATGAGTGCCTTATAAAATGGGGATTATACACATACTTCCTATATATATATATATATAATCAAAATTATGTCTGCAATTTTATCTATGAAAATGCTATCCCATATTTTATTTAATACCCTAAGTAGCTATTAGATTGCCTCATCTTTCACAACTTCAAACAATATAGTAATATACATCTTTGTACATGTCTTGTTTTCCATTATGTTATGTTGTCTTAAGGATAATTTAGTATGTGTGGAATTTTTGACTCAACTTGAATGTATTTTTCTAATCAATACTTCTGTTAAATAGTCTGGAAGCATCTATTTTACTAACTTGCAATTCTACCAGCAGTGTATGAGATTTTCCGTCAATAACTTTTAAAATCTTGATCAATATAAAATGCAAGTCATTTATACATCCCTTATTTTTGAATTCTATTGCTGTTGAGGTTGAATTTTTAAATATTAATTGAACATTTTTATTTCTGCTACACCATGGGCAAAGTCTTAGGAGTTAAAACATACCAGAAGGAGGACATAACTTATGTATTACCTACAATTTGTCAAAAATTATCTCCCCATATTAGGAAGAAAGCTAGTACAAGTACATTACTGAGTATGTAGTGAACCTGTTCTAAGGCATAAAATAAAAGGCATCTCAGCCCTTGCTGGCTTTATGGATGCTGCCTACAAGATGCATTTGAGCTATTTTGAACTGACTTACTACCAAATATATCTCCTGCTTTGTTCAGCCTCTGGGCAGATATTTTCATCATTCTTTTTAAGTATATTGTAAGTAAGATACTAGATAAGAAAGTTCTCACAATAATGCAAGTAGGAATATACTCCATACAATTCCTGATATGGAGATCTTTTTATTATACTGCATAGAACTGACCAAAAGGAAGTCCATTTCTATGGTAGGTCTTTAATTAGGAATTATGCTTTCCGAGAAAAGAAACAGATTTTAACATCACCGCTTTGATTGATTAGTAATTTTTGAGTTCATGAAGGAGAGGAGCATGTAATTTACCTTCCATCTATGCTTATTCCTAGTAATAATGCTGAGTAATTAAGTCCTACTCTAAATATCCAACTTATACTGTGTTCGTCCATTTTGTAGGTTAACAATCTCTAAATATTTAAAATCAACTATATCAACTTACCAACAATAAGTCTACTACATTACATAACAGTGATTTTTTTTTGAAAATATTTTTATGAAATCCAATACATGTCAGTAAAAAGGATGGTCTTGGATTAAATAAAATTTTTTCAGATCTCCCTCAATTAAATGTATCTGGTCACAGTCTGGTGCGTTTTAGGGCATTGGCAATTTTGGATAACTTAAGATTCACTAGTACTACAAAATAAATGTCATTAGTATGAGAGATTTGCTACAATGTTGTAGATCCAGGTCTTTTTTTCCCCCTCCATCTCCTAAAATGCCTCCATTTAGGATATATTTTCTTAATTTGAACACAGGCATCACACATGTGCACGTGTGCACGCACACACACACACACACACACACACACACACACACACACACACACATACCTGTTGTGTCACTTAGGATAGGCTAGATTATACTGTAGAAACAAATATCTCTAACCAATGGTGTCTGTTTCTAGATCAGGATCTTGGACTGACAAAAGCACCATCTCAAAGTGTTCTTCCCCCATCAGTTCAACAAAGGAAAGGGATTTGACCGATGTGTTCTGGCGTAGCAAGTTCCCACTAGAAAGTGGTTGTGAAGGTCAATTTTACCTGTCAAAGTGGTGAGGCTATGGTCCACTTGTTTTGATCAACAGTGAAATGTCCTGAAAGAGAAGGAATTCTGCCGTCAGATTACAACATTGAAATCCTGACTGAGTTTCCAGCCTGCTGCCATGCAGAATTTGGGCTCAAAACTAAAACACCAACTCTTGAGTAAATATCCAGACTGCTGGTCTGCTATGCCCAATTTCAACTTCCCAGTTGCACAATTGCACAATTCTGTGTTCAACAATTTGAGGAACCATCAAAATGTTTACCATAGCAGCTACACCATTTTAGAGTTCCAATCACAAGGTGTATGGAATTTAATTAGTCTATATGCTTACCAACACACTAGTTGTTTTTTCTCTTTATATTATAACCATTTTAGTGGGCATGAAATGGTAGAAGGTTATTTTTAAATTAAACCAACTTGTTTTTTTTCTTACTTACTTCTTGTTTTCCATTTTATGTTTAATGTTATAAAATTTGGACCACACCTTTATAATCTATGTCTAATAATTTTATTAAATATGTGCATGTTCCTTTTCTTTATTTTGGCCTATTCTTTTACAAGGGGAAACTTCCTCTGTTAGAGCTCATCTTCTCTAGGGCTTTACCTAAAAGAATTATGAAAAACTTCTTAGTTGAGTATTTACCCCTTCAAAAAGGATTTCCTTACACTCATGGGCAGTGGTCAGCCATCCAGAGCATTTTCCCAGCTCTCCATTTTGATATAAAATATGGGGTCAAGCAAATTCAAAGATCATTTTGCTGAACAGTGACATTATCAAGGTGGCCAGATAAGACATCCCTCATCATATATACCCTCAAAACAACAATTTGGCATCCATCCACAGACAAAAGTGTTTTTTTAGGATCTGCGAGATCCATTACCATAGACCAAGGTATTCAGGTGAAGTCTTACCTACCTTTGTGTCAGGTAATAGGCATATAGACCTTGGTCCCAACTGTAGACCCTGAAGCAGCCATGAGCTGGTTCCAGCCCCTCCTGGCTGGGTGTTGTTTGTGAGCACCTGGAAAACAGACTTAGACAATCACCTAAGAATAAGAAAGTCTTTGTGGAAGTCCTGGAGTCCAGCAGAAAAGTTTCAGTACATAGATGGAACAAAAAAATCCCAGATTAGACACATTGGAGAGGGTAGAAGAAGTCTGACTTTACCTGGATCACTCCTCCCTCAAGGTTTCAGATCAGCACTGAGAGAGTTTATCTCTACCCATGACTTCTTCTGTGGGGAAAAGTGAGAGCATGTGAGTGATCATTTGGTTTCCTCAGCTGTGCAGATACTCCCCATCTAGAGTACTGAGTCATGAGCTGCACAGCTGGGAGGGGTGGAGAGGGAAAGAGCAACTGAGTGAATAGTAGCCAGGGCTTGGAACATATCAAAGGAACACTGATGCTATTAACTGCATCATAGATTCCATCAGGGACTCACCCACAAGTCTCTGGACACCTTGCCTCTGGACCCCCACAACTGGCCCATAACTGAAAACCTGTATCTCCTACTCCCCTTTGCTCATTTTTTTTTTTTTTTAAGATTTTATTTATTTTTTTGACAGACAGAGATCACAAGTAGGCAGAGAAGCAGGCAGAGAGAGAGGGAGGAAGCAGGCTTCCCGCCAAGCAGAGAGCCTGATGTGGGGCTCGATCCCAGGACTCTGGGATCATGACCTGAGCCGAAGGCAGAGGCTTAACCCCCTGAGCCACCCAGGTGCCCCCCCTTTGCTCATTTTTGCCCATCCCCTTCCCTTTCCCTCTAGCAACCACCACTTTGTTTTCTGCATTTATGGGTCTGTTTCTGCTTTGTTCGATCATCTGTTTTGGTTTTCAGATTCCACACATATGTGAAATGATATGGTTGTCTTTGTCTGACTTATTTCATTTAGTATAAATCCTCTAAGTCCATTCACGTTGTCACAAATGGAAAGATTTCATTCTTTCTTACGGCTGAGTAAAATTCCATTTCATATATATAAATATAATATCTTTATCCATTCATCTATTGTTGGACACTTGGGTTGCTTCCATATCTTGGTTTTTGTAAATAATGTTACAATAAACATGGGGGTGCATATATCTTTTCAAATTAGTGTTTTAGTTTTCTTTGCATAGTAGTAGAATTAGGGGATCATATGGTATTTCTATTTTTAATTTTTTGAGAAACATCTGTATTGTTTTCCACAGTAATTGCACCAATTTACATTCTCACCAATAGTTCACAAGGGTTGTTTCCTTTTCTCCACATCCTTACTAACACTTGTTATTTCTTGTCTTTTTGATTCTAGACATTCTGACAGGTGTAAGGTAATATCTCATTGTAGTTTGATTTGCATTTCCCTGATGATTAGTAATGCTGAGTATCTTTTCAGGTGTATGTTGGCCATGTGTATGGCTTCTTTGGAAAAAGAAATGTCTGTTCAGGTCCTCTTTCCACTTCTAATTGGATTATTTTTAAAATTTTTATTCCTTCCTTAACACTCTTTTCTTTCATAATGTATGTCTGAGTTTCTTACCTATGTCATTTTCCTTCTCTTTGATTAACATTTCTTTTAAGACAGTTCTATTGGCAACAAATTCCCTGAATTTTTGTTTATCTTGAAAGTCTGTTTTTCTTTACTTTAAAGGATTTCATGGAGTATATAATTCTAGACTGCTGGATTTTTTTTTTCTCTCAATATTTTAAATATTTTGTTCTATTGTCTTCTTGTTCGCATGGTACTGAGAAGTCAGATACAATTCTTTACCCCTCCATAGGTAAAGTATTTTTTCCCTGTGGCTTCTTTCAGATTTTTTTTTTTTCTTTATCTTTGACTTTTCTATAGAATGATATGCCAGGTGTAGGTTTTTATTAGAATTTTTCTTGCCTGGTGTTCTCCAAGCTTCTTGAATCTATAGATTCCTGGTTTGCTATCTGCCATTGATTTGGGGAAATCATTATTTCTCATAATAATCTCTGTCTTTATTTTCTCAAATATTTCTTCAGTTCTTTTCTCTCTTTCTTCTCTTTCTTTTCCCATTATATATGTTACATCTTTTGTAGTTGCCCCATGGTTTTCAAATATTCTACTATGTTTGTTTCAGTCTTTTTTTTTTAAATCATTGTTTTTCAGTTTTGGAGGATTCTATTGAGATATCCTCAAGTCCAGAGCGTCCAGTCTACAGAGAAGCCCTTCAAAGTTATTATTCATTTCTGTTATAATGTTTTTAACGTCCAGCAATTCTTTCTTAGAATTTCCATCTCTCGGTTTACCTTGCCATCTACTCTTGCAGGCTGTCTCTGTTAATCAATATAGTTACAATCAATACAGTTAATCAATTATATACTAATATAATTAGTATATTAATCATAGTGGTTTTAAATTCCAGGTCTAATAATTCCAACATCCCTGCCATATCTGCATCTGGTTCTGATGCTTTCCTTGTCTCTTCAAATTGTGTTTTCTGTCTTTTGATATGTCTTGTAATTTTTTCTTGATAATCACATTACATAGTGAGTAAAAGAAACTGCTGTCAATAAGCTGTTAGTTATGTGGTGGTAAAATGTGGAGGGAAGAGAAGTGTTTTATAGATCTGTGAGTAGATCTCAGTCTTTCAGGGAGTCTATGCCTCCAGACGGTGAATTTTGCAAGAGCTTCTTTGTCTCTCTATCTTATACAAAATGGCCCCACAAAATGGCCAGTGTGGGCCGGAATTGAATATTTCCTTTCCCCTGGTCAGTTAGGCTCTGGTAATACCCCAGCAGGTTAAGATCTAGTTAAATTGTTTCTTCTGAGGGCAGAGCCTGTTAAGAAAAACAAAATATTTTGGAATATTTCAAAAAAGGTTTTTTTTTCCCCCCCTTTCCACCAGCCAGGAAAATAAGAGGATTTTTCTTTGATATTCACCGTGAGAACCTGTTTAAGCTCCAGGAGGTAAAACGCACAAAATCTTGGGATCATCTCAATGACTGCATCCTCTTGGGAGTTTTGATCTCTCAGACTGGTCCATACTAAAGCCTCTAGTGTCTCATCAATTACAGTTCATCAATTAGAGTTCAGACTTCTCTACCCTAGTACTGGTTCTCATAGAGGTTTTTTTTTGTTTGTTTTTGTTTTTTAAGATTTTATTTATTCATTTGAGAGAGAAGGAATGAGCAGGGAGAGGGAGAGAGGGAGAAGCAGCAGTCTCCCCACTGAGCAGGGAGCCCAACGTGGGGCTTGATCCCAGGACTCTGGGGTCATGACCTGAGCTGAAGGCAGATGCTTAACCAACTGAAACATCCAGGAGCCCCTCTTGTAGTTACTTGCTCATGAGTTTCTACCCCAATAAGTTCCAATTCTCTGTATACACCCCAATTGGTCTCTCCAATTTGGAGGCAGCAGTTTTCCCGTGACCTTTCTTCTCTTACAAATCTAAGAGTTGTTTTTCAGTTTGTTCATCTTTTTATTTGTTATTAGGATGGAGATAAGACATCTAAGTTTCTTACATTCTGAACCAGAAACCAGAAGCTGTTACATGTATTTTATCACAATTATATATTTTTTAATTTGAAAAAGATTATGGAATTATATGGATAGTATATTCCTACCTTCACAGAAAATACATACCTGCATGCATTTGTAAGAGTACATTTAATGCAGAAAAATCTGTGATTGATGTATTTATTTGTAGGGAAGATATTAGGACACGAAGAAGTAAATTTTTGCTTTTTATTTCAAAAACTATTTGCATTTTTATGAGTATGTATTATATTTTTAAATAAAATCATGAAAAATATAAAAAAAAATACAAAACCATGAAGTACATCAGTGATCAATAGACCTTCTCATGTGAATTGATAGCCTGATAAACCCAAACTTGTAGAGTTCTTATTATTTGTCTCCAACTATTTTTTTTTTTTAATTTTGGAAATTTCCAACAGTTGCAAATGCAGATGTCACATTTACACTTGAGATGTGAAATGACCATCAACTTTGTGCAAGGTGTGGGAAGAGGAGGCCCCAAAGTTTGTATGTGTAGATGATATCTATGGGCAGCTAAGGCTCTAAACCATTACCTCAGATATTCTTTATATATCTCTTTTTTCTACACCTTTCATATACTGCCACTTTGTATTAGTAATAGTTTATTAGGTGGCAAAGGGAAGTACATCAGTCATAACCCAATCTTACGCAGGATCTAGTCTAGTCCTGGACAACTCTCCAGCTATGTAGAAGCTTATTTTTAAGATAAAGAGAACATCATACCCTTTCCCACTCAAGCAACTTTCTTGTCCCCAATTTCTTTAGCTTATTTTTCCAACTTTTTTTTTCCTCTTTAGTTTTGGATGAAAAAGTTTGTATGGGCTCCCCCAAAACACTCTTACTTTTCATGAAACCTGTTCTAGTAGTTCTTGACAGTAAAAAATCACTATTATTAGTATTACTATTACCATTGGTCCATTATTATTGGTGCTTGGTGAACATGGAGGCCAGGGATGGCACTGGAATTTATATATGAAGTTAGTATGAAGTAAGTTCTCTTGCTTGTTAAGATGGTCATTATTATTCTTCCATCACCTAATTTCAACACAGTCTCAATAAGGTTTCTGCTTTATGGCTTATATTCCCAAGGATAATTTAAGCTTTTCTGCAAATCAAATAACAATGTTAAAGGGATCAAATCCAAGAGTCGAATTTAAAATTAAGTCTGAATGATATATTATTCGAGTAGAACCTGCAGAACCCACAAAATCACAAGAACTAGGTGACATCCAGTTCTACATACATGGTCTTTTACAGCTTTATGTAAGGCAGTAGAATGCACTGTTTAAATAGCCCTGGTTAAGGGGAACCTGGGATCCAACTCTTGATTTCGGCTCAGGTCATGACCTTAGGGTCCTGGCATTGAGCCCCCAGTGTTGGGTTCTGCACTCGGCATAGAACCTGTTTGGGATTTTCTCTCTTCCTCTCTCTTTATCCCTCCCCCTCCTCACACTCTCTATCTCTAAAATAAATACATAAAATCTTAAAAAAAAAACAACAACAAGTAAATAGCACTGATAACTTATATGGAGAGCTTGCCTTGGGTCTTATGCTGTTTTAGGTGTTGGGTTTTAGTGGAAGAAAGATCTAGGTTCTAAAGGTTCAACTTCAAAATAAAGCTCTTAATTTTATTACACCAAACACAGAAGAGTTACTTCTACTTACTACTGTGTTTTTGGTGAATACCATGGTACACAAACTTTCATTATATGATTAGTTCATCCTCAAACCTTGTTTCATATTAAAAAGAATGCATTTATATATTGCATATAATTCATATATTCACATATATATGTACTTGTTTATTTATTGATTGATTTTTCAGTAAAAGCACATCCATGTACAATTAGAACAGAAGAGAGGAGATTACCCCTAATCAGAGGTCTCTAATGTCCCTGCCAGAGTGGGCTGTGTGGGCAGAGGAAGTGGCTCATTGAGTGAATCTGAGGGTGCTATTTAGCCTAAGGATACCACCTCATGTTGGGCTTTCTAAGGTCAATGAACACAAAACTACTCTCTGGAAAGGTGTGACATAAAGAGAAGTGAAAATAATATGAGGGAGAAATGTTTCCAGAACATCAAGATATAAAAATTTTGACACCTTCAAATTTAATATTTTCTAGAGAAAAGAAGTCTTTTAGGGCCAGAATGTGTAGTTACGGTTTGAGTAAGGACTGAGGTAAGAGAGGTATGATGGTTGATAAGGGAAAGAATGCCCTGAAAAAACACAATGCCTTGTTAAAATTACTGCCCCCTCCTCACTTGAATATGAATGGTGGAAAGGGTACAGGGTGGGGTGGAGAAGCTGGACCTAGCAGGAAATACATATTTACAAACAATATTCTCTCTAATTGAATTAAGATACTGCAGTTTCTCTGTGACCTTCATTATTGACCTTATCATCATGCTTTATATGCCTAGCGGCTAAGGTATCTGGCAGCTAGGTAAGGTCTGGGGCACTTGAGAAGTTTATTTTTATAAATCTGAAGGCTAATTACACAGTGATGTGGATGGCTGAGTTAGAACTGATGGTGTCTATTTCATGTAATCCCTATCACCACTCAAGTGAAGCAAGGCTGGGTGATAGGGGTGGTTTTACTCAATTTATCTGTTTGTGAGGGTGAAAGTGGAATCCTAAAAGCAGATCTCAAGATCTTGTTATTTAAGAAACTTTTATAACCTAATAGGACAATAAGCTACACATAGGCAGAATCATGTTCATAGGTGGTGTGGAATATATCTTTGTGAAATGAATGAATGAATGAATACCATTGCTAGTTGAATGGGAATTGTGTAGCATATTATAATTATGGCATAGTTCTTTTTATTCTTGGTATGCATTAAAGAACCTTGATAAAGACCAAGATTATATGAGACAGAGTCAGCAGTGGCCCCATTCCCTCCATTCGGAGGCTTTTAAGTAGTACATCTACAGAACTCAAGAGAAAAGTAAGGTTCTCTAAAAATAAATGTCTTAATAACATTTCACCTTTAGAGGTTCATACATTTGAACCTTTAGAATTCGTAAGTGTTTTCTTTCAAATGGTTTCATTCGCCCTCTAATTTCAATAATGTGCTCAACTGTCTAGATATTGAAAAATATTATTAATATATGTGGTTTGTGAAAATCATCATGAAGAATTATATTGCTGAAATTATAGCTTTGATGAGGAAGAAAAAGTATACAGGAATATAATGTTCAAGTATTTGGTCATATAAGGCCTACACAAAGAGGGGAACTCTGTTGACAGAGGGCTCAGGCTTTATCAGTCATTCCAGAATATATGATTTATATAGGTTTAAATGGATTAATAACAGCACACTAACTCTAACTGATCCATAATGAGTGCTGACAGTTTCATATTCGGAATGATTCTGAAGTCACATGTGGGTGTATCCTGAATGTCAATTATAACTGATTAATTAATGGGAAAATGGCAAATGGCACTCTACTTGCTGTCCTTATAACTGTGCTTTCTAAGGGACGAATATTCAGTGTTAACAAAAGGATGACACAACCCCAGGGCAATGCAACTGAAATGGCATAGAAAGGGCAACACAGGAGGCCCAGTCCGCGTTTTTGTCAGCTTTGACCTGTGTGCATCTCTCAGCAAACAACAATGTTGCAGATGACACCAGCCCCCAGCCATAAGAGGTATTTTCTGTAATGAGTTGGCAGCAGAGGGGAAGTGATCGCTACATTTTTACTTTTACCTTTTGTATTCGATCGTACAACCTGAGACAGGGATTTAGTTTTTTATCTGGATGTGTGTTGGGGTTTGCTATATGAAATGTCTTCATTATTCTCAAATAACCTTTCCCTTGAATATAGAAACCGTCACCCTCGATAAAACATAGCAGTCCAAAGAGATCAATATTCGGTCTCCTTTCCAGATGTTGTAAAGAAATGAGTGAGTTCCCAGAATGCTCTGGACTAATTTCACCGTGAGATGTAAAAAGAATTTTTTTTTCCCTCTCACCCCAGCCAGCAATCTGTTAAAGCTCTGAAGCATAAGGCCAGGTATTTCTTGCACAGTGGTTTTTGTCCTATTGACTATCACGTATGAGCTATTCTTATTCAAGGCAATGATTGAGCCTCATTTAACCAGCTAACCAATTTTCTCTATGGAAACTTGAAACTGCTAATATCTGATAGTGAATTTTATACCACTGGCAGGATATTTGCTTTTATATATTTTAAAGAATTGCTACAAATATCTAAAATTGCTATAAATCTGTAAAATGGCAATTATAGCTTCGTGTGGGAAATTATCTTTTCTTCATCTCTGACTTCATGATATAGTGGGCTTTCTTTGTAGGCATTAGTAGTGTGCCTGTCCTGTGGTATAATTACTCTATGCCAGAGTTCCAAGGATAGTGCCAACAAAGACCCCACCTGATTAATCTAATTGGTAGTTACTGGTCTGGACAGGTTATGTTATTCTTAGTCTCTTATACAGCAGAGCTATATTTAATTGTAAACTAAGAATAATCTACAATTACACTTGACCTACTTCGTAGCAAAACAGGTTCTAGAAACCAAATCATCAAGTTAAATGTTCTTTCTATGCTATGCCCTCTGTTAACCTATATCTTACCACCCAGCCTTTCTTTTGAAGTAGGGAAGCAGAAGAAAAAAAAAGAAACTATGATGTGTGTGTGTGTGTATTTGTGATGAATAAAACATTATGTTAGATATTATCACACATATATACCCCAATATTTGGAACCCAATACCATTTGGAATCCAATACCCCAAATTTGGAATGTTCCTGCAAATTATGTATTACTATCACAGATCTTTAAATTTTAGAAAAAGTAAAATCAGAATATTTAAGTACTTTTGTCCAGTGTCTTACAGTTATTAAATAACCAAGATTCTACTCTGTACGATACTGTTAGCAAAGTTCAACTACCAAAAAAAAAAAAAAAAAAAAAGAAAAAGAAAAAGAAAGAAAGAAAGAAAGAAAGAAAAAATCCTCTGGTTCTCTTCCAGGGATGTTTTGGATGTTCTGATTAAATATTGAGGATAAATACTGGGTTTTACTGACCTTTGCTGTTGTTATTATTCTAACCCATGGTTTACTTGCCCACACTCGTAGGAAGAGATCAAAGAGATTTTGTGGGTAAAATAGCCAAGGAGAGTGAATGTGCTTTGCCTGTTGTGCTAGCGCTCTGTGTGGTTACTGTGGCTCTTACCTTTCTTTTGGCTCCTATCCCACTGTTCACAGTGGAGGTCACCTCTTCTCCTTGCTGGTGTCATCCAGGTGGAACAGTCTTGTTTTTCACTACTTAGGCTCTGCTAGAGAATGGCATCGATTATCACTGCTTGGCCATAAGGTTCCCCCATCAAGTTACTGCCAACATTATTTCTGCCTCCTGTCCCAAACTTTGCCAAAGTTAAACCCTGTCATCATGCTTACCTGTGTCACCCTCACTCCATCTGCCTTTGCTAATATACATTTTACTAGCTCTTTCAGAGCTGCAGAAATGCTCACAGAAGTGAGTGTATGCTCTCTCCCTTGAATCCTTTAATTAAGATTCAAAATGCCTCTTTTTCTCTTTTCCTTTGGGACCCCTGGAGTCACAAATAATATATTAAGCTTGGTCTCTCACTTTTGAGTATATCTTGCTGGATAGATTTTCAACATGTCTCAACATAGTACAGAATATTCAATTGGTACCATATACTATCTCAAACAAACACTTCCTATCCTGGTCTAGTGCTGAAACACTTTTCTCTCTCCTGGGTTGCCATTCATGCACTTCCAGGGAACTATTTCTAAAAACTAGAAAGATATTTGTGTCTCAAGTTTTGTTTGGGAAGATCTTGTCTGGAGAGTCATTTATATTCTTTACATGATTCTTATAAAATTTTCTTAAATATCCATTAAATGCTCATGCACAGAGAGCTCCTATTACACCAACTGAGTTCCCAGCATCCCTTTAGAGTGTATGTCAACTACAATTCCATCTGGGAGTTTCTCAAAGCTCATTCTGGCTACAGTGAAATAGACCCTGTGTTATTTGGCTGTTTTTGGTGCTATCCACATTACTAGAATTGTTCAATTCATCGAGTAACTATATTCACACCATATGGTAGCACAGTGGCCGACATTTGCAGCCCCAATCACCTGACTGAGTAAATCTGAAGCAGTCCTTTGAATGAGGTTTGCTAAGAAATCATTTTGATTATGGTAAAGGGCAAAGTAAGGGCTCTTCCAAGGGCAGCTATATAGTACTGGTGTTGTAACGGTGAGAGGGCTTGGAAGAGAATTCTATCAAAGAATCCAGCCAAAGACATAGAAACAATAATGAATAAAGAGATTGCAGGAAGCAAATAAAATGAACAAACAACATTTCCCCCCAAATCTGGATCACAGTGTGTAATGAGTTTTAGTTATAGGATGGTACTACTCTGATGTGGGGATTGTAGTGGTCAAGGAGTGGTTTTGATTTTAATTGAGGCACAAGATGACATTTTATCTTCTATTGGAAAAAACAGAACTCTGAGGTTGACTTCAAACTCCCTGTGTATTTTTTTCCTCCTCCTTTCTCCCTGATGTTCCTTCTGATAGTTTTCTTGTCTAAGTTTTTCTCAGTTTGACTTACCTTTTAGTATGGCTATATGCTAGGTCCCATGTGGTACTCCCAAATGGGTTCATTAATGTACTATTATTTTATTTATTTATTTTTAATTTTTTTGCATGTGCACAGCTGCCGTCAGAGTCCAGTGTCATCCAGATTATAACTATTCAATGATTATTCACTAGCAGTGGTTCTCTTACCATGTCATAGAGAAGACACGAGCCCAGCCCACAGAGATAATGGGCTTAACTGTCCTCCACTATCCTTCTTGGATGCAACAGCATGTGTTCAAGCACCTGTGTGTGACGCTGGTTGTTGCTCTTCTGCCCTGGAGCTGTTAGGAACACAAGTGACATCAGATACGGCCTATCAAAGAGGGCTGATGTCAGTAACATGCACCTCCTTCCTTTTGTCCAGCCTCTCCTGAGAATGTCTACTGTGTCCACCATCTTCAGACTCAGCTCCACTTCTGGCAAACTCAGTTCAGCTTTCTTTCTACTCAGAATCCTCTCCTGACAAATGAACTAAATTGTGGGCTTGTATGTTAATCCTTTGTTATGCCAGTAACTTCAAGTAAGGATACACTCAAACTACTTGGGAAAGCCCAAAGTCTCTTCTAAGAGCAGAGAACGGATAATACCATGGATCATTATTGGGTTAAAATCCAATGTAACCCATAACAACACAAAAGTCTGAAGATGACTGAAGAAATCAGAAAGACTCAAATTCAAACTCTGCTCTTTTACTTCCTCACAGGGTAATGTGGCTTAGCTTGTGGTTATGTGAGCTTCATGTTCCTCTTTGTATTTATAGAAACACATACAAGTATACAGGGCTATTGTGAAGACTGCTTGTAACAATGTAATTAAAGGGCTGAGAGCAGGCTTAGCACCTTTAAGCACTCTTTAACTCAAAGCTGTTAAAGATTAAGGGTTAAAAGTATAACTTTTCATGTCACAGTGTCTCTGAATATTTGCTCTTCTTTTGCAAATATCTCCTTTGGTGGTTTCTCCTCACATAGTCTGATGTAGTCTGACAGAAGAGGCTTTCTCTTAACTGGGAAGTTACCAGGCTTAGGGATAATTGAGCTCTTGTTTACCCATGACAGACAGTCTTTATTTCTCTCCTGGTGGGATTTTCCCCCAAGTTCTTCTTTCATTGTGTATTCTTTCCATAGAAAAAATAAGAAACAAGACTGGAATGAAGAATGACCATAAGCAGGTACTAATATAGATGGAAAGACCAAAGAATTGCTCATCCTGCTTCTCAGGACACTCTACTTCTGTAGTGTCCAAAAAATTTATAAGAATCTTGAAGTTTTATACAGCTTCCTAAACTACACTGAGTTTGTAAGAGGTCACACAATTGTCATCTTAAGCCAAATGTCTCAGCACAGTAGTTACCAGAAGATTGGTTTTGTGTTCTCTCTTAGGACCCTTTTGGGACTGGGTAAGGTCATTGTATGTATTTCAACAAAATCCAGAGATTTGGAAACTTGTCCAGTTATAATTCCAATAGTCCATGATCAGTAAAGAAAAGCTGTCACAGAGCAAAATAAATGATAGTGAGCTAAGAACTTTGCAAGTTACTTGATCATTAGAAGTTAGTTTGTTCTAAATTTAAAATCAAAGCAGATATCCATCATTGTCACACCTTTTTTTTGGGGGGGGGGTAATTTCATTTTAGGGTTTTTTGTTTGTTTGTTTTTGGTTTTGGTTTTTTGTTGTTGTTGTTTTTGGTAAGTTCCTTTTAGGTTGAAACATTTGGATTTTGTTTAAACTGAATCTCTTTTGGGGAAATTAACAGGCATTATCTAAGAAGGTCTTGGGGGGAAAAAAAAAAGCAGCAGCACTTAAAGCACAGCATATGGTTTGAGATCCAGGAGGGAGAAAATCATTATCAGGGCGCAAAGAAAATACCAATTAAATTAAGGTTACCACCTGCCTAGTTTCAATCAGGCTATATCAAACTGAAAGGTTTGTGTGCAATGTCTTGATTGACTTTATTTCTGAGCTGATCTTTTCCTTTGAGATTTGAAACCTTAAATTCCTCTGTCATTCAGTTACTCTCTATACTCACTGCCATGCTTAATTTCAAAGAATCTTATACTTTCCCTATAGAAAATTGTTATAATAGGATTCTAAAAGGACATCTGCTTATATCTGGTTCCTTCTCCTCTATCTCCCATATTCCTTAGACGGCAATCTTTCTAAGTTGCATACATGATCATGTTACTCTTCTGTTTAAATGATTTGATGACTCCAAATTTTCTTCATAAGACATTTCGAAGCTTTTCGAAATGTTGATATAAGGCCTTCAATGATCTTCTTTATGTCCTGTCCCTTTTCCACATGTTCCTCTAAGCCAGACATTCTGGATTATCTGCCATTCCTCATAGCCAACATGCAATTTCTATTACTACTTGCTCTGAACCAAATGCCACTCTTCCTTTCTTCACAAGCCTCTACTAATTCCTTAGATCACTAGGCTATATGACAGCAGTGACAGTGTGGGTGGAGCTCACTTTTATATTTCTGAACTTCTTATAATGACTACTATATAGTGAGTAGTCAATACTTGTTTTTTTTTATTCTGAGTAAATGACAAGTTACTCAGTTTAAACATAGTATACTACAGGAAATTTTCCTTACGCTATGTACTATAAAGTCAGAATCTTAAAAAAGTTAACCAATGTCTTTATTTACTGGTTATAACTATGACTTGATAGCATACCACCCTTCTAGATCACAAGCTCTTTGAAGATGAGTTATAATTATTTCTCTATACCAGTTTCTAGCATGTGACTTGTTGTTGGTCCAAACATTCTTGTTCCTTGTTTTGTCCGTCATGTTTTTAGTCCTATCAAAGTTCAGGGGAGAAAAAGAGAAGAATTCGTGCCATACTTTGCATAGTAGAATTTATAGAAAACAAAAAAAATGGAGAAATGGTTTAGGAATGAAGTGCTAGAACAGCCTGGGATAGAAATTGAAATCAAGAAATGTGTTGAAACAAGTCTGATTAGGAACAAAAGGGTCAAAGAATGGGTAGTCACATATATAAGCTTATGCATGTGTCTATGAAACATGGCAGGCACTATTCCAGGTGCTAAGAAAAAGCTGTGATAAGCAGATAAAAATCTCTGCCCTGTTGAAGCTGACATTCACAAGCTTCTATTAATCCCTTAAGTTACTAAGCTATATTAGAGCAATGACAGCGTGGGGAGACTTGTGGGAGAGATTGGTGCTAAAAATAAATAAGTAAAGAATGTAGATTGTCACAGGGTAGAGAAAAAAGAAAAAAGAAAGAAAGAAAGCAAAAGGGGTGGGGGGGAGAAAGAAAGAAAACAGAGAAAGAAAAGGGAAGAGAAGAGAAGAAAACAAACAAAATGAAAAGAAATGAAACAAAACCAAGGCCAGAGGGGAATTTATTGTCAGAGCAAGGTGCTGACTTTTTTTTTTTTTTTTTTTTTTTTAATGTGGTAAGGGAATTTCTTTCTTGGAAGGTGACACTTGGTTAAAGAACTGAAGGACAGGTATGTTATTCAGATTAGTTATAGTCTACGCTTTAGTAAAAAAAAAAAATTAAAAAAATAATAATAAAAAGGAAAAAAAGAAAAGAGAAGAAAATTAACTCTGAAATCTCAATTAGATAATCAACCAAGGATGATTCCTTGCTTTCACTGCATGTTCAGTCAGGGTGGGTAAGGTGCTCTGCTCCACACTGTCAACTGAGTCACCGAGGCTGATGGTAGCACCACATCATTTGGGCTGCACAGAAGCACATAACCTTGGATGTCTCTGTGCTATGGAAGGAGAGCTGAGAGAGTCATACGTCAGCTTTTAAATGCTTTAGCCCAAGGGTCATTCATATCTCTTGCTCACAGGCTACTGGGCAGAACTAATCACATGGCTCAATCCTACACTAAAGAGGCTATCAGGGAAAACTTGATATATTCATTTCCTATGACTCTTGTAACAAATTACCACAAACTTACTGGCTTAAAGCAACACAAATTTATTATATTATAGTTTCCATGTCAGAAGTCTTAAAATGGATGTTGGTAACTATATTTTTTCTTGAGCCTCTGGGGGACAATTCATTTCCTTGACTTTCCAGCTTCTGTAGGCTCTCCTCATGCCTCTGCCTATGGCTCCCTATCACATAGCATTCTCTCCGTCTGCTTGCATCATCCTATTGCCTTTTCTCCAACTTTGACACTCCTGGTTCTCTTTTATGAAGATCCTTATGATTATAATGGGCCTTCCTGGATAATCCAGAATACTCTCCCCATCTCAAATCTTTAATCACCCTACAAAGTCTCTTTTGCCATTAGAGATAAGATATACACAAGTTCTGGGGATTACAATATGTTGCTCCTTTACCTATAATGTTTTGATCCAAATCAACACATAAAAATTCTCTGTGTTGGGATTATATTCAGGGCTCAGCAAGAAAGCCAGTATAAAGTTTTTTTTGTTTTTTTTTTTTTTTTTTTTTTTTTTGACAGAGAGAGATCACAAGCAGGCAGAGAGGCAGGCAGAGAGAGAGGAGGAAGCAGGCTCTCCGCCGAGCAGAGAGCCCGATGCGGGGCTCGATCCCAGGACCCTGAGATCATGACCCGAGCCGAAGGCAGCGGCTTAACCCACTGAGCCACCCAGGCGCCCCAAGAAAGCCAGTATAGATGAAATGAACAAAGGCAGAATAGCAGGAGATAAAGTCAGAGACAAAGGAGGAGTAGGTGGGAAGAGATCATAAAGGGCCTTTTTGGTATGGATTTGGGCTTTTATGCTATGTGAGTTGGAAAAACATTTGTAGGTATTGGCCTGGTATATAACAGAATTTGAGATCGGACTGCAGAATTAAAATGTCAGAAGGAGCAAACCAAAGCGAGTCAAAGAGAATATTGGAAATGATCACTGGAGCAAAAGCATAGCTAACCAGTCTTAGATCTAATTCAACTAGTTCTGTTGACTATGTTGGCTGACTTTTTACTGTATTTCAGGTTTCTCTCTTAGAAGCCTAGCAAGTTCTGACAGCAAAATATTGCTTATGGAAGGATTGAGATAGTTTGTCTGTCAAACTCTGTGTTACCACACTGGGTCATGATTCTTCCCAAACTTTTGGTCATAATAATTATATATGCACAGTGATTTACAACAAAAATCGTTTATTTATTGTTCTGTGTATACATTTAATGTAGAATGTAGGTGAAGGAAGGTTAAAGCAACTGGCATAAGGAGGACTTTGTGGGTGTGCATATTATTTTTACTCACTAGGATCTAGCTAAATAGATATCACAATAAGGATTTTCTCCCTCTTTGATTTGAAATTTAACCAAAAGAGAAAGTAAGCCAGAGGAATATTAATAGCTTCAGTAAAACAGTACAATGTCTTGGGTATAATAATATTATTGAGCACATAAAAGTTGTGAATTACTGTAAGGCATAGTCTTATCATCATATTTTATATAGACGAGGAAACTGAGCTCAGAGAGGTTAAGAAATATTCTCACTTCTGATACTAATCATAATCAGTAAATTGTACAGCCAGGATTCAAAATATAGTCTGACTCCAAAGCCCACCTTCTGACCAATGCATGCTTTCCATTATTTAAGGTTTGTTCCCATCCCAACCATATGTGCAAACTGTTTTCCAAATAGCCTATCTACTATCAAACTAATTTTCTAACTAATTAAATTAATTATCTAGTCAATTAATTATTAATTTTGTAATTATCAGCAATTTGATATTCACATAATCCTAAGCTTGTGAAAAAGGATTTAATTTATAAAAGCCATTACAATCTTTGATATAAATACCTAAGACTGTAAAGTAAGTCCTATATTTTACGAAGCTGTCTGGTAAACTGTATTTAAAACATAAAATTAAAACCCACTGAAATTTTTTATCCATAATTTTGTCTAAGTCTTTTTTGAAAATATTTTTCTTCTTAGGCTTTTCAACTTTATGGGAATAGTAAACATCCTAATTTTGCTTCTTACTATATAAAATACTTGATTTATTTGGCCTAATTTTAAAATCATTCTGGTATCCTGGGATTTTTGTGATCAAGTTTATGCTATTTTTCCTTTTCTTTCTTGATTTAATCCAATTAATCATATTAATCATACCCCCCTTAGACTTCTTATTTTTGGAATTAATATACCTATATTTCTTTGATCAAGCATCGGCATTTAATGTGTGTGTGTGTGTGTGTATCTCCACATATATGCATACAATGTAAATAATACAGGACATTATATGTATGAATGTATACATATAAACGATATGGAAACTTATAATCTTATATAGCAAGTGTGATTCAACATAAAGACACACACGTGTATAGACAAAAACATACATTAGCATAGCCATCAAATATTTGAGAATATGTATTTCTGTAGATATGATCTTTAATGCAATGTAATAGGTTTTATACCAGAGAAGTGGTTCTTGCTAAGAAAAGTGGACCTTATTGAGTAAATAATTCAGTAAAAACAAAGAATAAGGATTTAAGTATTATCCAAGGATTTAAAAACCCTTTTAGATGTGTGTGTGTGTGTGTGTGTGTTTGTGTGTGTGCGTACGTGCGCGCATGCACAAATATGCATGTTACCTTAGACCATTTTATTCAGGGTATAAAAGTAAGATTTAGGGGAAAAATCATGTTTTATTTCTACAATAATGGGAAATTTAATGAAGAAAAGGGAGCATATGTTTCTTTTAAAATCAGAAAAAAGTTTCAATAATTTTTATAAAACTACTTTTAAAAAAATTAACATTTTTTCAGGATAAAAATACAGCACATTTTATTACACAGAACTCAGTGATCCTTACAACCATTTCCATAGAGTGGCATACATTCTAAACTAGTTCTTGCATTGGTTTCTGCTTTTGAAGAATCTCACCTGTTTCTGTGCCCACTTCTGACAACAGTTAAATCATAGACTTTCATTCTTAAATCAAGGACATTAAATCTTTCCTGAATTCCTTCTGACCACTTAAGGAGTTTAAAGAAGCAACTGTATCCTGTGCTGAGGTCAGTAGTTGCTTATTTGAGACAGAGCATTCCCTATTCTGCAAATATTTAAACATTTTGGATAAATAAAGAAGGCCAGATTGGTGATAGGGAACCACGCATCTTTCACCATAGGACCATCCTGTCTTCCTTTCATGGGCAGCACAAAAGCAAGTGAATATGGACTCACTGATTGTAGCGCAATGAAAAGAAGAGGGATTACAAAACTAAACAGCTTTTTCTGAAGCTAGGTGCATGGTTTGAATATCTGTGTCTGAAGTTTTGCTCCAAAATTCCTATGTTGAAATCCTAGTCCCCAAAGATAACAGTATTAGCAGGTGAGGCCTCTGGGAAGTAATCAGGTCATAAGGGTGGAATTAGACCATGAGGGTGGTCATGGATGGAATTAGGGTTCTTCTAAAAGAGATCCCACAGAGGTCCCTAGCCCTTTCCAGCATGGGAGGTTGCCATAAGCAGTTTGTAATCTAGAAAAGGGCCTTCCTTCAATATGCTAGCACCCTGATCTCGACTTCCAGCACCCAGAACTGTCAGCAACAGATTTCTACTATTTATTATAGCAGCCTGAATGGATTAAGACACTAGGAGAAACATAGTTTCTTTATGGTTTAAATTAATAATTTTCTCTTGCTTAAAGAGCAGGAGCCTACGGTGGTGACTTTTCCTTTCAGCAATTCAACATTGGGTAGAAGAAGGGAATAGTCCAAATGTGAATATATCAGAGGCAACAAGCTAAATCTCAGCATTTTGCATGTGGGAAATATGAGTGGATACTGAAATGAAGATAATTTGGTGGGTTCACAGAGTATGGGATCATGTGTTCCTAGTATGGAATTGAGTGACAGGAAGGAGTAAATTGAGAAATGAAAATAAAGAAATTCCATGCACTAAATTAACTGCACAAAGCCTAGGGCTGAGGATGAACACTTATCATGACAAAAAGCACAGTAAAATTTCTATATCTAAACTAAAGCCTTATTTTGCAAAAATATTAGAGAAAATTTAAAATAAGCAGGGTACGAAAATGAAAGACAAAAAGACAATTGCCCAGAGTGCTCATAACTTGTCACAAAAGCAATTCTCTGGCAGAGTAAACACAAAGCACTTACCAAGCCTGTGGCTATACATCTATATTTTGTATGTATGGGAAGTTGATCTTTTAGAGAATGTGTTTGGGGTGAGGGGTAATTTATTTAATATTAAACTGAGTATCTGTACGTAGTCATGATTCTCCAGAAAAACAGAATCAATAAGATACGTGTATGTGTGTGTGTGTATGAGTATGTGTATAGAGAGGTTTATTATAGGGAATTGGCTTACATGATTATGGAAACTGACAAATCCCAAAATCTACAGGGTGAGTAAGTAAAATATAGGCCAGGGGGTGCTAATGGTATAGTGCCAATCTGAGTCCAAAGGCCTGAGAACCAGTAGAATTTACGTTTCAATGTAAGTAGGCAGGTAAGAAAAATTCTCCCTAACTTGAGGAAGGTTCAGCCTTTTTGTTCTATGTAGGCCTTCAATGATTCAGTGACGCCCAGCCACACTAGGGAGGATAATCTGTTTTACTCAATATACTGATTCAAATGTTAATCTCATCCAGAAATACCCTCCCAGACACACCCCAAATACTGTCTGACCAAATATCAGGCTCTGTCAAGTTGACAGCTAGGGTGTCTAGGTAGCTCAGTAAGTTAAGTGCCTATTGATTTCAGCTCAGGTCATGGTCTTATGGGTGGTGAGATCCAGCCCCATGCTGGGCTCCATGCTCAGCAGCAAGTCAGCTTGAGATTCTCTCCCTCTGCCCTCCCCCACTTGTAAACACTTTCTCTCTCTCTAAAATAAAATAGTTTTTTTTTTTTTTAAGTGGACAGCTAAAATTCTCACAAGCTGTTATTTTAGAAACCCATATGTGGATTAACACACTGATAACTTTATAAAATATCATTAAGATGACAAACTCTATAATTTTCTTTCGCCATCCATTCACTATTGATTAGCCACCATTTTTTTGCTTTATAGTTGCTAATATATATCAGGAAAAAGCAACTTCAAATTCTACTGAAAAGGTCAAGGAGCATGTTAATTTTAAAACATAACTATTACTTCAGATCGCTTTCTTTTTAAGTTTTCTAGGTGATGAAATTTTAATTTATTTTCCTACCTAGATGAATGCTTTGACTTGAACTTGTTTGGAATTTAATACACCCACATCTCCATAAAATTGCAACTCTAAACACTTCCAACAGATGATTCAGCTGTTGGAAGGATGACATTGATGATCTGTTTTCATTTTTGCTTTTCTCAAATTAAACAATACTCCAGCTGCCCTTAGTTGTGAATATAGTCTAGGGGAAAATTATAAACACTGAACTCCAAGGCATTCAGAAAAAATAAGAAAAATTAAGTGTCTGCTTGAAGAAAAGGCTGATAATGAGCTCTCTTAGTACTTAGCTATGTGGACCATTAATTTGACACTTAATGTATAGAAGCCTGGTAATACTTTTATTATGATATATATATTTAACATGCATGAACAGCCTAGACAAGTAGATTGTAAGGTCCTCAAAGATGAAGAATGCATTGTATTGTTTAAATGCCTATTTTTGTCAACATAGTCCACATTTAGAAGATAAGTAAATATATATTCTATACACTTAGTGATTAATAGTTTATAAGATACTTAAAAGACAAATAATATAGATGATAGACACACACATACACACACAGCTGCCTTGAAAAAGTATGCCTCTATAATTTACTTGCCAATATGGTGAAATGGACATTCTGAAAAACTCTCTAAATACTCAGATATGCTGAAAGAGTTATTCCAAAGCAGTTGTAAAGAACTCTACAATGACCAGAAAGGAAGAGGAAGATGAAATCAGAACAGAAATGAGATCTAAAGTAGGAAGGGCACTGTGTGTGTGTTGGGAGGGGGGGTTCTGTGCATTGAAGTAAAAACTTTACATAATGTCAGTATTTAAGGAAGGTAAGCCTTGGAAAGTGGGAAATGAGACTTCTGCATTAATCAAGAATTCTGAAAGGGTGTACAGCCTCAATAAAGATGGAAGAATGAGGCAACAAGAAAGTTAACCTGTATCAGATTGGAGAAAATAAAATGAGTATTTTATAAAGCTTTGAATTTAAAAGTGTCTCTATTACAGGCTCTGAACTCAAATCTGTATTATCTATGCAGAGACTATCTTCCAAGATAAAAACTTCAGCTGTATCTCGGGGAACTAAAAAATTTTGCTTTTATTTTTGTAAATACAGTAAATATTTTTAGCATAACACATCTCTTAAAATCAGTATACCAGGTCCTTGTATTTTGATTTTATTTTATGCTTTTTAAAATAGCTAGGGGCACCTGGGTGGCTCAGTGGGCTAAGCCTCTGCCTTCACCTCAGGTCATGATCTCAGGGTCCTGGGATGCAGCCCTACAACAGGGTCTCTGCTCAGCAGGGCGCCTGCTTCCCCCTCTCTCTCTGCCTGCCTCTCTGCCTACTTGTAATCTCTCTCTCTCTCTCTCTCTGTCAAATAAATAAATAAAATCTTTAAAAACAAACAAACAAACAAACAAAAACAACAAAAAAATAGCTAAACTTAAAATGTATAGAGAAGTTGAAAATAAAAACAGAAGGAATACCACATGTATATTAAAAAAATAGAGAGAGAGGGGCGCCTCGGTGGCTCAGTGGGTTAAACCGCTGCCTTCGGCTCAGGTCATGGTCTCAGGGTCCTGGGATCCAGCCCCGCATCAGGCTCTCTGCTCAGCAGGGAGCCTGCTTCCCTTCCTCTTTCTCTGCCTGCCTCTCTGCCTACTTATGATCTCTCTCTCTCTGTAAAGTAAATAAATAAAATCTTTAAAAAAAAATAGAGAGAGAGAGAGAGAAGGGTGCCTAGGTGGCTCAGTGGGTTGTCTCTGCCTTCTGCTCAGGTCATGATCTCAGGGTCCTGGGATTGAGCCCCACATCAGGCTCTCTGCTCAGCAGGGAGCCTGCTTCCCCCTCTCTCTCTCTGTCTGCCTCTCTGCCTACTTGTGATCTCTGTCTGTCAAATAAATAAATAAAATCTTTTTTTTTTTTTAAAAGGAGTGGGGGGACCTGGGTAGCTCAGTTAGTTAAGCATCTGCCTTTGGCTCATATCATGATCCCAGTGTTCTGGGATCAAGTCCCACATCAGGCACCTTGCTCAGTGGGAGGCCTGCTTTTTCCTCTGCCTACAGCTCCTTCTGCTTGTGTTCTCTCTCACGTGCCCTCTCTCTGGCAAATAACTAAATAATTTTTTTTAAAACCCCAAAACAAACAAACAAAACAAACAAAAAGGTTGGTGTTGATATATTGAAAACAGACTAACAGACTTTTTTGATGATAAAGTTCTAATAGGGATAAAAGTGATCAATACATGATGATAAAGAACCAAATCACCAAGAAAACACAAACCTTTTAAACTGTTATATACCTAATTATATAGCTCAAAATCTATAAAGCAAAAATGTAAGTAATTTAAAGGAGCAATTTCAAGGAAAAAAAATCACATCCATTATCACAACAGAAAAGTTTTCTCAAAAAGAAAATTAGAATGATTGAATACACAAAAATATAAAATAAGGATATATAGAAGTTGTGAGGATCAAAATGACAAACTTTATATAATAGTCATTCTAGAATACAATAAAATTAGACTTTAATGGTTTTCCTTTAACTTTTATACACAATATGTTTCTTAAAATGAGACACGTGGGGGTGCCTGGGTGACTCAATTGGTTTAGTTTCTGACTCTTGATTTTGGCTCAGATCATGGTCTCAGGGTTGTGAGATGGAGCCCCACATCATGTGCTGAACATGGAACCTGCTTAAGATTCTATCTCCCCTCCCTCTACCCCTCCCCCTGCTCATGGGCACACACACTCTCCCTCTCCCTCCCCCCTAATAATAATAATAGTAATAATAAATAATAATAAAGTGGGACATGCAGTACACCATACAAGCTCAATAAATTTCAAGCAACAAGTTTAATTTGGTTCAGGAACAGAAAGATAACTAAAAAGTTATTTTCCTTGAGTATTATAAAAGTCTCTTCTAAATAACTCTTTGGTTAAGTAATAAATATCATAACAGAAAAGAAATTAATTTAAAAAGAAAGAAAATGAAAATATGTATAACAAAACATGTGGCATGCAGCAAATACCATACTTTGAAGAAATATTATCTTCACTGGTTATTGAGATGATTGCTAAATTTAAGAAGTCAGGAAAAGAAAACAAATAAAAAATGCAAAAATAAATAAAGAAAAATAAAGATAATGACAGATGTTATTTAAATAAAAATCATTTATAGAGTGAGGAAAACAATAGCTATAAGAAGGTATTTTAAAATGACTAAATAAAAAAGCTTCTGGCCTTTTGATCAGGAAAAAAAAGAAAGACCCTAATGATCATTATTGTGAAGGTCATATACAGTTGAAAAAGATAAGAGTTAGAAAAGAAAAGAGTATTCTAACTTAAAAAACATTTTGAACATATAGATGAGATGAACATAAAACAAAAAAACCTGAATAGTGCTTGGTAGTTAAGGTGGGGAGGTTTTCCAGAATATCCTTCTTACCATATCTAAAGAAAGTCAATCAGTATAGGAAAAAACTCAAGGTTCAGACTGCTCTATTGACATTGTCACAAAATTTCTAGGAAGAGATAATTCCTACTTTTTGCAGATGATTCCAGAGTGAAGTCTTTCCAACTAGTTTTATGAAGCTAGTATAACCTCACACTAAAATCAGACAAAGACACTAAATATATTACTCAAAGTACTCCAGAGAAAAAGAACCAAACTACTACTCCAGAGGAAAAAAACCCCAAAAACTATATCTATCTATCTATCTATCTATCTATCTATAGTATAAGAAAGAGAGAGAGGAGGAAACAGATTTATTTTAAGGAATTGGCTCACATGATTATGCAGGCTAAAAAGTCCCAGAGTGAGCTGGCAAGCTGGAGACCCAGGTAAGCTGATGGTGTAGTTTCCATCAGAGTCCAGAGGCCTGAGACCCAGGAGAACCTCAAGTGTAGTTCCCATCGGAACACACACAGGCTTGTGATCCAGGAGGGGCCAATGCTTCAGTTTAAATCTGAAGGAAGGAAAAAAAAACCTGCCTCGGTTTGAAGTCAGTCAGGCAGAAAAAACTTCTCCTACTTAGAGAAAGGTCAGGATTCTTGTTGTATTTAGGCCTTCAGCTGATTGGATAAGTCCCACCACATTAGGGAAGGCAATCTGCTTTACTGAGTCTACCAATTTAAATGTTCATTCCAGCCAAAAAACTCCTCATGGAAACACTCAGAATAGAGTTTTACCAAATACCTGGGCACCCAGTAGTAAAGTTGACACAGAAAATGAGCCACCATAGTACACAAATGGATATTAGGTAGTAATCCCACTCATGATTTAAATGCAGAAAATCCTGTGTCATCAAATGAAATCCAACATATATGTGTGTGTATATATATATATATATATATATATATATGTATGTACACACACACAAATAATATATTACATCATTTATACAGAAAGAGTTGATTAGAAAAGAAAATCTATATTATCATTTTAAAAATTCAGAAAAACTTAAAAGCACTTAACAGTTATATCTAAAACTCTTTAAAGAACTAAATTTGAAGAAATGCACTCATAATTATATATACATACATAAAATTATAATTAATCAGAAATTTTTACCTTTATGGTGAGACTAAAGCTTATTTTTATTTATTTTATTTTTACTTTTTAATTATTTTATTTATTTTATAGAGAGGGAGACAGAGCACACGAGCTGGGGAGGGGCAGAGGGAGAAGCACACTCCCCATGGAGCAGAGAGGCCAATGCTCAGGTTAATCCCAGGACCCTGAGATCATGACCCAAGCCGAAGGTAGCTGCTTAACCAACTGAGCCAACCAGGCACCCCGTAAGTTTATTTTTAAATACAGGGAATAATAAGACAGTAATAACCACTATTACTGCTTTTTTTAAATTTGCAATTATACTAGAATTTCCTTCAGTGAGCTGAGACAAGAATACTAAAATATATGAAGATTGGAAAGAGACAGAATCCAACATTATCTGTCAATACAATCATTATGTTCCCTAGAAATATACACTCATAAGATAATGTAGCAATAATATAAAGGATATATTAGAAAATAAAAATTGTATTTTAATTAAAAGTATATTATTAACCTCAAAATTAAAACAATCATGAAATTATCTAACACAAATATCAATATGCTTATGTAGAAAATAAACACTACTAAAAGGGGATGGAGATAAAAGGACACGTATACCACATTCATGAACAAGATGATTTTATTTTAGAAATGTCAATTCTTCCTAATTCTCCATAAATTCAGTGTTACTGCAACCAAAGCAAACTGAAAAACTAGCTCTGAATGACATATGGAAAAATAAAAGGTAAATAACATGATTTTTAATAAAAACAAAGTGTGTCCTGCTTTACTGGAGATCAAGATATATTACTGAATGATAGAATTAAAATAGTATGGTAAGGAAAAATGATAGATACAAATCAGTATGACAAAATCAAGTCCAAACATGTTATTTTGCATGTCTGAATACAATGTATAAAGGAGCTGACAATGTAGAGGATTAGTGGAAGAAGACTGTTCAACCAATAGTGCTAGCACAATTAGGTCCTTACAAAAAGATACTAAATTCAGACACACTCCCTATGCAATAAAAAGAATTCCAGGTGAATTAAATCATAATTGCAAAACTAAACTTCAAAACATAAAAGAATATGTTTTTATATTTGAGGTAAGGAAGTTTTTCTCAAGAAAAAATAAAAGAGCCAAGAACATGTATCATAAAACTAACTGCATTTAACTTTAATGATAAAAAATCATTAATTGAAAGATAACAGAAGAAGTGAATAGACAACTCTCAATGGGGAGAAAAATATTTACCACAGATATGAGAAAGATACCAGTCCAGAATATATTGAGAACCTACAAATCAGTAAGAATCACACACACACACACACACACACACACACACACGACAGAAAACAAGCAATTATTTTAAGAAACATGTGGCCAATAAATATTTGTCAAGATTCAGAACTTAAGTGGTAATTGCAGAAATGCAAAATAATCGTTATTCATGAAAATAAAATTAGTATTACATGGAATGTAATTTCGTTATCATTAGATTCATAATTTTTAAAAAAAGTATTTTTCCAAATGTCACAGAATAGGTAAGGCACCATGTACTGTTATATATTGCCAGAGTGTAAATTGGTACATTTTTTCCAGGAACAATATGACAATACCTAATAATATTGAGGATGTATGTATATACCCTATGACCACCGATTCTGTTCCAAGGTACACACTTAAAATCCTCATATACATGCTTTAAAAAGAAAAGAAAAGAAAAGATCCTAAAAGCTTCTCATGAGGAACATCAAAAAACTGCTGTTCATTCTTATAATGGAATGTTCTAGCATGGTTTTATTTTTGCAACATTTTATTTCTTAATCTGAGTGATAAGGTAATCACTGTATTATTTTTACATCCTTTTCATGTTTTAAATATTGTATTATATTATTCTGGGAAAAACAGGTAAAAACCAGCATCATCAAAGGAAAACTAGGGCTTGTAACGTCACCCTTGAGGTGGAATGTCTTTCAGCTCGAGGTCACGGCTGCTTTAGGGGTAGCCACTCTAAACAACTCTGTTCTCTGGATTCCACAATTCAGAGGAAATAACCATGTTAGAGGTAAAATTCTCATTTAGTCATGTTTATTTTTCTTTGGAAATATTGCTGAAATCTGTCCACTTCTCTTTATATGTGTAACCATCAACTGCCATCATCTTTCACCTGGACACCTGCAAAAGTTTCCTAACTGGTCTCTATGCATCTATTTATGATCCCTTCTAATCTGTTCCCTACATCATATTGTAGCTGAAGGAATATTTTAGTTTAAAAGTCCATATTTAGATTCTTATAGAATTTTTTTTGCCGTAAAGATAAGATTAAAATACGTAATTTGATCTCAAAATTTTGCATGAACTTGTCTTTGTCTTAACTCTCTTGCTCACAGTTCTCCAGTTACCACCAGTCTTTTAATTTTTAGGATCATCCATGTTCCCTCCTATGTCAAGGCTCTTGCAAGTGCTATTCCCTCTACTTTAAGCATGCTTTCACCTTCCCCTTGCTTAGTAAACTTTTATTACTTCTTTTCTCAATTCAAGTTCACTGCCTTAGGAAGCCTTCTTTGAAACTCCAGACTATATCTGGTTCTCCTATAATAGGTTTTCATGGTTCCTTATCACCTTTCTTCATAGAAACAATTTCAGTGTGTAATAATAATTCAAACATATAATTGATCATTTGATTAATACCTCTCTTCCCCACCATGTTAAGGTCCCACATGAGTAACAAGTATGTCTGCTACACTCCTCTTGATAGTCCCATTACCTAGTACAGTACTAACAGAACTGGTGCTGGATACTTATTTTCTGCATAAGAGATAAAACTGTATTCTATTCTATCGAGAGGAAGCCCTAAGTTTTTTAGGAAATACAATTTAGAAAAATTTTGTGTGTATTTGTGGAAGTGAGTATTCTAAGAGTGCCTGAATGTAGAAGGTATTTCTTTGGAGGAGGAAAAGGAGGAGGACAAAGAGAATGAGGAGAGGAGGTAAGGGAAGCGAGAGGAAGAAGGCAAAGATGAAGTACAGGGAGAGGAAGAGGAGTAAAAAAAGTAATAGGAAGAGCAGTGGGAAAAAGTAAAGAGGTGAAATGCATAGACTGTTACTCAATTATTCCTCTGTCCACTTACTTAGTTGGTTACGCACTCAGCATATAGGTTTGGGGCAACAGCAGCAAATAGCAATAAACAAAATAGAGCACACTTATGGCAGAGTGATGGAAATATTGCAAAATAACTGAGTAAACGAATGATATCAATTCAGACAGTGCTATGCTATGCATGACAGAATAAAATTGAATGTACTGTGATAAGGCTATATACATTATGGGGTAAAGTAAAATAGAATGTACTGTGATAAGGCTATATACATTATGGGGGAAGGTGTGTGTGTGTGATGTTCTCACTGCTCAATATTGAGTAAAATCTTTTAAAAAAATAATAATAATAGTACAAAAACAGAATTCTGTATCTAAGGTTACTCTCAGTTAAACTGAGATAGGACAAAAGCAAGACGGATGAGGTAAAGAGAAGAAAGCCAATCATGGGAATGGATAGAAACAATGGACAACATTCTGGATTGATACTGGGTTAGAAAATGGAATTTGAACTGAGTTCACTCATATTTCTGAGGGAGAAGGGAGCTGTAGCTAATATGAAGTCTATATTTGAATGAATAAATGTTATCTAAGTTATCTAGAAGAACTTACCTAGATCAAAATATTTAGTTCCTAACTCAAGTCCATGACAAGATGTGGGCGCCTGCAGTAAAGAGGTTACAATCTTACACCTTCTTTCATGAAACAAAATGAAAGAAATTTAATAGCTGGACTTTGAAGAGATCAGAGTTAAAGTGGGACGAATTTAATGTAAAAGAAGAGCATCTGGGGCAGCATTTTATTACTTTGATCCTGTTTCAGCTTCATAGGTGGAAGAACAAAAGAACAAAAAGAGCTTCAGAAGTGAATAATTTGCTAGCTGGGGAAAAGGAGTGGCATTTATTGAGAACTTCATAAGAGAATAAAGAGAGTAGTTAAGTCAAAAATAAATGACTAAGTTATTTCTTCCATCTTCTCTGAAATCGATAAAGAAAACAAGCACCAGCTATGATAGACAGCTTCCACTTGCCACTCTAATTCCATTTTCTATCCTACTCTGCCTTGCTTTGTGACCATTCTAGTTGATCTGTGTAAATTATATCCACATCCTTCATTTGCCACTGGGATTTCAAACGGGTTTGGGTACTGAGGATCCTGCCAAAAGATGAAAGAGAGAGAGGATGCAGAAAGGTTAGGTATTTGTTCCTTTGGCTCTCTTGCTGCAACACAACTTAGGTTGGGAGGGCCGTATAATTTTTCTTCTAAATGAAGGCTAATGTAAGGTCAAAGACAAAAAGAACTTATCACAAACACTGTACCCTCATTGGTATATTTGTTTCTCGTAGGGGTACAGTTGGGAATACTGAAACCACTTTATTTGTATACTAATGATAGATAGATAGATAGATAGATAGATAGATAGTAAATAATGAGATAGAAAATAATGAGAGCTGGGTTTCTTAATGCTGGAGAAAAAAGTTATAGTTAAGGAAAGGTTACAAGTCAGAATAAAGCATGTGGTATTAGACTACAATCAAAAGTATCAACATAGGGTGCCTGGGTGGCTCAGTTGGTTAAGCACCTGCCTTTGGACCAGGTCATGATCCCGGAATTCTGGGATCAAGTCCTGCACTGGACTCCCTGTTCATCAGGGAGTCTGTATCTCCTTCTCCCTCTGCTGTTATCTCTCTCTCTCTTTTTAAAGTATCAACATAGACTCATTAAACACACACACACACACACACACAGATACAAAATTAAAAGTAGATGTGTATAGGCATAATTAATGTGTATGTGTGTGTGTGGTGGGGGGGTGTGTTTGTTAATGCTATCAACTGAGAGGGGCCAGAAGCACTGATATTTAATAGCAATGAGCATATCCAGCACATTTTTTTTCCTAATACCATTCTCTAGTACAAGTGGAAAATATACTCCTCACACAATATAGCTCCACAGTGAACTGGCTAATTCCAGGGCTTGAGTAAGGGAAATAAAGACAAGTCTGGGGTCCAGATATGGACCCTCAACTCAACGGTCAAATAATCTTCAACAAAGCAGGAAAAATTTCCAATGGAAAAAAGACAATAAATGGTGCTTAGAAAATTGGAAAACTGGACAGCTATGTATAGAAGAATGAAACTCAACCATTCTCTTACACCATACACAAAGATAAACTCAAAATGGATGAAAGACCTCAACATGAGACAGGAATTCATCAAAATCCTGGAGGAGAACATAGGCAGTAACCTCTTCTAAATCAGCCACAGCAACTTCTTTCAAGACATGTCTCCAAAGGCAAAGGAAACAAAAGCGAAAATGAACTTTTAGGACTTCATCAAGATAAAAAGTTTCTACACAGCAAAAGAAACAGTCAACAAAACAAGGAGGCAACCCACGGAATGGGAGAAGATATTCACAAAAGACACTATAGACAAAGGGCTGATATCCAAGGATCTATAAAGACTTCTCAAACTCAACACCCAAAAAAATGAATAATCAAGTCAAAAATGGGCAGAAGAAATGAACACACACTTCTCCAATGAAGACATACAAATGGATAGCAGACACATGAAAAAACGTTCATCATCATTAGTCAGGGAAATTCAAATCAAAACCACATTGAGATACCACCTTACACCAGTTAGAATGGCAAAGATTAACAAGGCTAGAAACAACAAATGTTGGAGAGGATGTGGAGAAAGGGGAACCTTCTTACACTGTTGAGGGTGGGAATGCAAGTTGGTGCAGCCACTTTGGAAAACAGTGTGGAGATTCCTTAAGAAATTAAAAATAGAGCTACCCTATGACCCAGCAATTGCACTACTGGATATATACCCCAAAGATACAGATGTAGTGGAAAGAAGGGCAATCTGTACCCCAATGTTCATAGCAGCAATGTCCACGATAGCCAAACTGTGGAAAGAATGGAGATGCCCTTCAACACACCAATGGATAAAGAAGAGGTGGTCCATATGTACAATGGAATATTACTCAGCCATCAGAAAAGATGGATACCCAACTTTTGTATCAACATGGATGGGACTGGAGGAGATTATGCTGAGTGAGATAAGTCAAGCAGAGAAAGTCAATTATCATATGGTTTCACTTACTTGTGGAACATAAGGAATAACATGGAGGACATTAGGAGGACAGGAAAAGTGAATTGGGGGAAACTGTAGGGGGAGACAAACCATGAAAGACTATGGACTATGAGAAACAAACTGAAGATTTTAGAGGGGAGGGGGTTGGGGAGATGGGTGAGCCTGGTGGTGCGTATTAAGGAGGGCATGTATTGCATGGAGCGCCGGGTGTTGTACATAAACAATGAATCTTGGAACACTATATCAAAAACTAATGATGTATTTTTGGTGAATAAAATAACACAATAAAAAAGGGCAAATAAATACATAAATAAAGACAAGTCTAGGGCATCTTGCAATTCCAGAATATAAGGAATTACTAAAGAAAAAATAAAATAAAATAAAATAAAACAAATACCCATGAATTTGTACTTATACAAAGAAAAGTTTAAGTAAATGAGGGGATGGGAGGTGTGACAAGTCTTTCTTGCAAAAGAATCCAAATAAATAAATAAATAAGAAGAAAAATAGAAAAATCACCATTTAGTATATCACAGTATATGATTTCCTGGACAAGATCCATTGGTGAATGAGAAATGAGTAAGTGAAAATCCTAAGTAGAAACATATTTGCAAAATCTCAAAAGTGTGTTTCTTTAAATATTTAGGGATTTCAAAGGGAAAAAATGAAATTTACAATACAGGAACCTGTCAGACATTATCTTTGTCAACTTCTGAGTATAAATAATATCATTGGTAAAACATACCAACATCATATACCCTGTGCAATGATGCACTGAGGACACATTGACTGTTGCATTCTTCCCATGAATGTGCAGTTTCAGTGTAATGAGACACATTGGATTCAACCTCATGCTGAAAAGCACTCTACATATTAACTGCCCCTTCAAAAGTGACATGGAGAATATAAAAGTGAAAACACAAAAAAATGTCATGAAAGATAAGACTGAAGAACTCTCACAGATCAGGGGAAACTACAGTACAGAACAATTAAACTCACATGGGATCCTGAGTTAGACTGACACAGAAAAAAAGCATTAGTGGAAAAACTGGTTCAATTAGTTGGCATATTTTGCCAAGGTTAATAATGTAAATAAATACTCTACGGTAATATAAGTTGTTAAACAAAGGAAATTGGATGAAGGGTGTTTGGAAACTCTTTATACTATAATTGTAATTTATTTGTAAGTTTAAAATTAATCTAGAAAAAAGCAAAAGCTTTTAAAAAAAATCCCTGTTTGCTGAAGTTTGGAAGAGCCTGCTTCCAGACCCTTGACTCCCTTCATGGTAAGGGCTATGGCCAAGAATTGTAGATCACAAAGAATTTGGCACCAGTACCCCCTCTTTAAAGGATATCAAGAGGACATGAGTGAGCCTCCTCATGGGAAGATGATAATACAGGGAAAGGGGAGTATACTGAGTGCTTGAAGATGGTTGTAACCTGGTTTAGCCACTCAACAAAGGAAATGAAATCATAAAACAATGTTTACAAAGTCCTTGAGATAACACAGAAAAATACCCAGTCTAATGTTATAGGAAAACAAAAATAAAATATACACTATATCATAATAACTGTGTAAAAACCAAAGCTACTCAGAAGGGGGAAAAAGGATGAAATCAATAGCCACTGTTAACATTTCAGTACATACCTAGATAATGGAAATGGATAGTTCATTTTTTTGTTTCAACTGTTCTGAATTTTATTTATTTATACATTTACCTTGTTCCAAAACATGATTTAAGGGAGCTTGCTCTGAATTTTACCTTAATAAACATTACTTTTAAAAATGCAAGGGAAAGATTGAAGATTTTTTGAAACATGGGAAGAAGGCATTTCAGGCAAACAGAATTGTATCGACAAGGACCTGGAAACACAGAAGGTGTATTTGAGAAACAGTGAACAATTCCAGTATGAATGGAGTGCAGAGTGAATGAAATTAGATAATGAGGCTCCCATGTAGGTTGACAAAAAAATTGTAGCAGAACATCATGGACATCTTAATGAATTCTGGACAGGTATTGGCATAGATTTCACAGTGGAGAAGTGGTAGAGTCTAAATATTAGGAAAGATAACTGAGGTGGAGATGGATGGAGTAGGGGATATGTATGGCCCATTGGCTGAGATCCTTAGGAGTCTGGTAGCATTAGAATGCCCTCTGGGACCCAGGATTCCTATATGGGCCTGCCTCTGAATTAGAATTCACTATTTTGAAGTAAATCTCCTTCTAGTCAAACCTACTCAGATGTCATGCTGGAAAATGTGTTATAAACAAATTCATATAACAGTTTTAATGTATCCATTATGGTGAAATTGTAGTTTTCATTTCCAAGGAAAGCCTTTTAGGCCAACTTGAGAACCAGAATAACTTTACAAAATCTATTTTTTAAAAATATGAGAATATAAATTGTTGATATTGACATCGAGACATTGGAAAATATTACCACTATTCTTAGTGGGAAAATGCAATATAATTATTTTTTAATTAGAAGAGATGTAGACTAAATGTTTTATTTTGTGTATTAGCCACCATAATTTCCATTGCTTCTAGCACATTAACAGCTTTTAATCCTGAAAAAAAAAAAAGTAATTGGTTTTAAAAACAGGTTCTTATTTAAAGTATTGGAGGCTGCTTTAATTAAACCAAACTGTCATTAAAGTGAGTAAATATGACTGATGGCAGGAAGGAACTATGACTTACCAAAGGAATTCAGAAGTAAAGTGATCATGGCTCTGTATTTTTTACATTAAAAGTGTACTGATGATAAGCGGAGGTCAATATCTTGTGTATTATATATTTGGAGTAGCTCATTTGTATAAATTGGAAGCCATCAGTCCCTATACCTGCTGCAAGTAAAATGCAGTTCATTTCTGTTAAGGTCAGTCAACATGCAACTTATGTACACAAGGGACAGTGATTTTTAGCTCTGGTGCTAAAACATACTGTTCCTATAAAGACAATCAAAATCCTAGAGTAAGAGAAAAAATTTGAGTTGACTCTTAGCCCTAAGAAAAGAGCTAGGTTTCATGAAAAGAAGAGCCTTGATCTAACTTATGTTTCAGTAGGCTCACCCTGGCTGTGGTTCTAAGAATAATCAGCATTGGTCTTACAGTCAGAGGGAGCCAGGGCAAAGAGTCAGAAACTTTCATAAGACTTCAGGTGAGAGCTGCGGGTGGCTTGGACCAGAAAGTAATTGGTGGTGATTTTGAGAAGCTTTGAAAATTTGACTATTTTTTGAAGAGAAAGCCAGTGAGATTTGCTGGCAGACTGAATGTGAAATATAAAAGAAATAATATATAAATACTGAATGCATCTGGTTAAATTAAGAGAATGTTATTTCTTGGAAGAATATTCTACAATAGAGGCACTATATATAGGTTATTTTCCTAGGGGTCAGATGTAAAAAATTCTATTCTAAAGGAGGGGATAAGATTAAAAAAATTGGGGCACCTGGGTGGCTCAGTGGGTTAAAGCCTCTGCCTTCGGCTCAGGTCATGATCCCAGGATCCTGGGATTGAGCCCCACATCATTGGGCTCTCCGCTCAGCAGGGAGCCTGCTTCCTCCTCTCTCTCTGCCTGCCTCTCTGCCTACTTGTGATCTCTGTCAAATAAATAAATAAAATCTTAAAAAAAAATAGGCAAGCTCACTATTAACAGGAAAGGTAGACACTAAAACTTGAATCCCTTTGTTTCAAAATTCTACCTGGTTTGGCCTAAAATGATGTGTATTTTGGAAAACAAATCAAGATAGACAAGTGGGGTGCTTGGGTGGCTCAGCCGGTTAAACAACTGACTCTTGATTTGGCTCAGGTCGTAATCACAGGGTCATGAGATGGAGCCCTGTGTTGGATTCTCTCCCTCACTTGCTCTCTCTCAAATAATAAATAAATGAATCTTAAAAAAAAAAAAAAAAAAAGTTTCATGTATGCAATGACCAAAATATCAGGAATGTTAAAAGAGAATGTTAAAAATAGTTGTCTTTTATGATCTCCATTATAAACAGACATTTTAAAGATATTTTTCACATTGATTTGCTTTTTTGTCAATTCTTTGTTATTTATTACTTTTTTCTTATTTTTATATTATTTGTTAAGTTTTACCCCAAATTTCACTACCAATTATTTTTTCTTCATAAAATTCTCTACTCATTTGACTTGTGGAATCTACTTTTCTTCTTGTTTTTGTAAACTTTTCAGTGTCCATTAGTGACTGTTCTGTCTCTACTTGTGCCCAAATGCTCTTCAACTGAGAGGCAATATTTATGATCTTCTTTTCCATAAAAACAAATATTAAGTCTCTATTATACAAAACATTTTACTGATATATATGCATTAGGTTCTCAAAAAAATTTGTTAAATAAACAAATATATGAATATAACATAGATTCCTGAAGTTGATAGTATCTGTAGGTGGGATAAAGTCATACAAAATTTGTGGAAATCCCTTTTTAAAACTGTAATAAAGATTTGGGAAATTGAGAGCTGCCCTCCACCTCCACACTTCCAGCTCACCTGGTAGGCAGAGGGAAGGTTTGAATGTACTCTTGTGGGGTTTACTGGTCTACTGTCTTTGATTTGGCCATCTCATTCACACTCAGGCTTTAGCTGCTACCCAGATGCTAAAAATATTCAAACCTCCCATCTCTAACCCTGACCTTCTCCCACCCTTCTCAGTATCTCATCTGTTAATTTATCAGACTTCTTGATAGCCTTAACTGAATTATAGTAGGCAGCCTCTAAGACGATGCTTACCTCCTGATATATTCATTCTTGTGTGGTACCATTGAATGTTGTGTTCAGAACTGGTCTTTGTGATCAGTAGCTTATGGCAGAAGTGATGGCATGTGATTTCTGAGGTTGTCTTTTGAGTTATCTCTTCTCTCTTTCTCTGATCATTTGATCAGAAGGAAAGCATGTGAGGAGTAGTCTTACGGAGAGTTGTTCATGATGAAAACTGAAGCTATCTGTTAATAGCTACATAAATGAGATTGGAATGGGAACGCAGACATGCCCCACAGCGTCATAGCAACCTCATGACAGACTGAGCCAGAATCACTCTCCTAAGCCATTTCCAGATAGATACCTGAGACTCACAAAATATATGAAATAACAACTATTTGTTGCTTAAAGCTGCTAAAATTTTGGATCATGTTATGTAACAAGAGATACTAATATGGCATCTAACACTCACATAGCTTGAGCTGAAATTATTTTGTTGAACCCAAACCTGCTTTTCTTCCTGTATTCTCTACACTGATCAATGATGCTACCATCAGTGCTGTGGCTCACAACCACCCTAATATTTTTTTTCCTTTCAAGTCATCACACTTAATTAGGCTTCATGTATATTAAATTTATCCTCTTTATTTTTTCTTAAATCTCTTTCAAATATACTAAATTTATCCTCCCTATTTTTATCCTAAATCTTTTTATCCCCTCTGCCATTGCCTTAAGGCCCAAGACTGAATCATGTGAGATACCACTTGGATTCTCATCACATTAATAATTTAGAACTCACTGTTCTATGTTAGACACCTGCATGAGATTCTACCTCACAGTTCATTGTTTTCCTTTTATTAAAAATAATTACCTTTCTGAATTTAAGATAAGCTTTGTATGGTATTTCTATGGTTTATCAGGTAAGAAGTTCTAAAAAGCAGAAAACTTAGGATAACCTTATTATTTAACTGTAACTTACTCTTGTACAACACTTCATAGCTTACAAAATATTTTGTGTCCATGGTGAATATAAAACTCAGTAAAACCTCATCCTTTAATCAGGTTTTATTAAATACATTTTATAATTAAAAACACTAAACTTCAGACAATTTATAGATGAGGTTACACAGAAACAATATGTTAGTGAAGTTATGCTGAAATCCAATAATCGTTCTACTTTTTCTTCAAATGCATGTAGTAAAAATCCCCAGAGGGCAGGAGATTTTGACCTGGTATATAGAAGGAGTGAAGTATGTATGGGATAAGTGATTGCTCAAAATTACAGTTTATGCATAGATGAAAATTTAAGCTTAGACGATGGGTCTAAAGGCTTCTTTCTAAGTAAACAATGCTGAACAAAATGATCATCAAGAAAATTATATTTATCCTGGAGAAAGCAAATTGTCTTGGTGCTCCCCATCCATTATGACCCTTGCACAATCCATTGAGTCTTAGGTGAGAAAAGACTCTAGGAATCTCTTAGCCAGGGCCACTTCCTTAGAGAGCTACACAACTCACAGAAGCTAGACTAACACACAAACTGGAACAGTAATTCTGAAAAAAACCTTATTTCCAAATATAGGTGCACAAGACCACAGGACAAAGGTAAAGGCACCAGATGGCCCCCAGTCATTTCCCTATAATTTTTTTTTTTTTCTGTAAATCAACCACTTGGACCATTCTTTGTTCCTCAAATAATACCCTTACAATCTTCCATGTTTCTACTTATAATCTCCACACTTCCTGGAATATTCTTTAGCTCTGATTCTTTCTCTGTTTATACAACCCAGTTTTCTCTTTCCTCTTTGTCAAATCCTTGCCAGATTTTCTCAGTGAAAAGAAGTTCATTTCCCTGAGTGCCTCCATATCTCTTCTATGTTATGGAACTTATTGGATTATGCTTTATATTATAATTGTTTGCATCACTTTGTCCCCTACTTGAAGATTGTAATTTGAAGAGTGAGCATGCTATTTTTATGTTTTTAGTCTCTAAGTGGCTATATGGTATTTGACATGACAGAAGTACAGTAATCTCAATAATTGCTGGACTGAACAGAACTGAATGCTGAGAAACTTCCCAGTTCAGGGAAGTCCTTGTTTCAAAACAAAACAAAACAAAACAAAACAAAACAAAACAACACCACACACAATCCCTGCAACAGAATTAGCCTTGTTTCTGAGAAATCCTTGTGTGCTGACCTTTGACTTCCATCACATCCTTTTTTTTTTAATGGGAGAACTACAATGACAGCAAGAAAAAGAGGAATGAGAGGCCACAATTTAAAAGGTATCTTCTCTTTCTTGTATTGAGTTCTAAAATTGTATCGGCATAGCCAGCTCAGAAGATACCTGACCAGCAACTAAGGGGTGGGGTGGTTGAAGAGGAAAGGGGAGTCATATTTAGGGGGGATCAAGTTTAGCAGAAACACATGGTAAGAGCTCCAGCAACGCCTGAAGTATGGAGGTAAGAAAACCTCTGAATCTGCTTTGATTTCTCCGGAAAAAAAAAAAAAAAAAAAAAAAAAAAACTAGTAACAAACAATGTGAGTTATGCCTGAAGCAGAGGTTGTGAATTGCTGTACCTATACTTCAGATTCATGGCAGTGAAAAGGTCTGGATCACAGGAAAATTGTAAATCAAACCAGCAGTCTCTTGTGCCTACACCTTTGGAGATCACACATACCAATCCAACGAACTACAACTCTATTTTTAATTTAACAATTGTTACCCTTTTTTAAAAAAAAAAATTTTATTTATTTGAGAGAGAGAGAGTGAGGTCACATGCATGACTGGGGAGAAGAGTAGAGGGAGAGAATCTCTAAGCAGACTCCCCACTGGGCATGGAGCAGATGCAGGGCTGGATCTCAGACCCATGAGATCATGACCTGAGTGGAAACCAAGAGTTGGACACTCCACCAAGTGAGACTCAGGCAGCCTTAACGACTGTTACTCTTAAAAAAAAAAAAAAAAAAAAAAAAAAAGATTTTATTTATTTACTTGACAAAGATTGCAAGTAAGCAGAGAGGCAGGCAGTGGGGGGTGGGTGGAAGCAGGCTCCCCGTCAAGCAGACAGCCCAATGCGGGGCTTGATCCCAGGACTCCAGGACCATGACCTGAGCCTAAGGCAGAGGCTTTAATCTATTGAGCCACCTGGCTCCCCACAACTGTTACTCTTAAGTCAAGGGTGGAAGTGGGACATTCTTTCCTCTATACTTTGACAAAATCTGCATTTAGTTACAATACCTTATATTCTCATTTTCTGAGATTGTTTATAGAGGTTCTGCTGCTTCCTTTGACTCAAGACTTAAAGGTTATGATTGCCTTAAATAATCCATGAACATAGCACACAGTCCCAAGGCAGCTGGTCAGGAAAAATTTGATTGGCATGGGCTTGCACCAACTCTGCACCAAAATGGCCATTTTCATACTCAGATTCAGGCAGCAAATTTCCTTCAGAATGCCTTCTCTGGCATCACATTGTCTCAATTTTTTCTCTATGTAAAAACCTCCAAATCCTTCTTCTATCTTATTAGATCCTTTGTGCTTTCTGATAGAGTCAGGGTGGGGGGGATTGGTATTTTAGATAATTTCCTGTTTAAGAAAGTTTAAGCAGTTCAAGACTACTTCACTGTGGAACTGGACACTGGTTTGTTTGCCATATGCTGCAAATTACCTTCTGTTTCCATACCCAGTCCATGTTTCATTCTGAGAATCCCATCCCTAATGCCAGCATCTTACCCTAAGCTCCCTAATGTATATAAAAGAGATAACGGTAAGCATGGCAGCTTCTTACATTCAAACCTGTGGCCTTTGATGCCTCTGGATTAAGTTTATGTGTATGGACCATTTAGAAGGCTTAATTTCTTCCTCATTTATATTTTTCCTGAGAATTTAATATATGGCTGATTTTTTTTTTTTCAAAAATGATATCCAAATCTAGAGGCCAGGTGTCTCCCCTGCTGTTGTTATTTAACTCCTTCTCTGGGGTGACAGTAGAGAAGCTCCCATAGACCCCTGCCAGGAATAAGTTTTGTGATGTTAACACATGCCAAGTGGTTAATAGACAGCTCAAGCAGTCATCTCTTTGAGGCTGTGTTTTAATGTATATGTATGTGTGAGATGCTTTATATGAGCCTGCTTTTTCCATATGCAGAAGGCTGTGTACACCAGTATATGTAATACATGTATACAAACATGGACCTTGGAATCGGATTCCCTGGTTCATCCCCCAGAACTACCACTGTCCACCCTTGTGACCTCAGGCAAATGAATTAACTTTTCTGTGTCATTTCTATGTCTCCTAGTGTGTGGTGAGGAAATACAGAAGTTGAGATGTTAATCAGGTCCCTCTAAGGGAGCAAAAAGATGATGAAGGAGATGAACTCCAAAGCAGAGAACCTCAGGTACAGTATGGAAGAAAACCTCTGGTCAGGGACTTGCCTTTTGCTACCAGGAAATAACAAACTGAAAAGAGGTAAGTAGGTTGTAATCTACCTGAACCTTCTGAAAATCTGAAGGCTTTCCTGACATAGGATTGTGTGTTTGTAAGGGAGGGAGTAGAAAGGCCATCCAGAGTTTTGACATTACCTCATCATTTCAGAAGGACTTTCTAAGACCCTAATTCCATGTAATCCAGAGGACTGCATAGGCTGATGATTTCTGTATGGAAGAAGAGCCTGCTCTGACTCTTCTAAGGCAACTCTAGGAAGTGGTAAGAACTGAACTTAAAAACTTTCCTCCTAAAAGGAAGGAGAGTTTCTGCTGTTTCCTCTAGATCTCAGCTGCTCCTAACCATCCTCATTTTATCTCAAGAGCACATACTAAGTCAAGAAACCCATTTTTTTTTTTTTTGGCATAATTTCTTTTCATTTTATTTATTTATTTGTCAGAGAGAGAGAGAGAACACAAGCAGGCAAGGTGAGAGAGCAGAGAGAAAAGCAGTTTCCCTGCTGAGCAAGGAGCCCGATGCCAGGACCCTGGGATCAGGACCTGAGCCAAAGGCAGCGGCTTAACCAACTGAGCCACCCAGGAGTCCCTGGCATAATTTCTAAGATTCAAAGATCCATGCATCTCTTTTCCCTCTCCAGTTTCAGTGGAGCTGACTGTGGGAGGGCGATCCAGCAACCTGTATTATTTCTTCATCTCAATAAGAAATTATACTTGTTCTCCTAATTCCTGCCCATGTTGCCCTTCCTATCTTGTCTGACTCCTTATTTCATTTTGCTTAGCAAATTGCTGCTTATCTACAAAAGACATCTCAGGTCATTTGTGACCTACTCTTTGAGAGATTTCCAACTCCATAGGTAAACTATGTGTGTTCCTTCCTTGCTTAGAACAAGACCCCATCACTGTTCTTTTCGTGGGACTTAGAACAAGACCCCATCACTGTTCTCTTGCATTGTGTTGCCATCCTGTTTTAAGGTGTCTGCCCTTAGGTGAAGGAACAGTTATTTATCTCTGTATCCTGAGCTTTAAGTACAGAGCCTAACTTGTATATGGATTTGGTAAGTGTTGTTGAAGTGAACTAAAAAGAAAAAAAAAATAAATAAAGCAGTTACCTGTGATGGGAAAATCTGGGATAAAACCTAGGTCTCCTGATCCACCTGGCCATTCACCTTCTCAGAATACTTTATAACACCTCTAAGAGGCAATCTTGAAACAATACCAGTTCTCTAGCTGAGGATAAAGTGGCAAGTGCCGTAAGAGCACTTGAGTCTGAATGGGCAAGCTGCATCACACTGTAAAACTAGATCGAGCACCTTTAATGCAATCAAGTGTCATGAAGAACTTTAACAACTCATATAATGAAATTACAAGTGTAAATAAATTGCAACAGAAGTGACGAAGAAATTAAAGAACAGTAATCAGGGTGATGAGGACAGAGGTAAATGCCTTGAGATTACAAATTCAAAAATATGGAGAGGTAGATGGAACCCAGGGTTTTAGAAAGGCTATTAGCAGTACAATGGCTTTAGGAAAGAAAGAAAAAAAAAAAAGCAGTCTCTCTAAGTGTGAAGAAAATTTGTGGGCATATGGAGAAGAGGTGAGTACAAAGAAAAGAGACAGGTTGAAAAATATTCCTGGATGTGAGCTAAATTCAATCTGGTTTTAATACCTTTTTATGTTAAGGTCAAGTTTAATATCAAGTATTTGGAAGCTAATTTGAGGAGGAAAAATCCTTTGTGTATCTTTTCAACTTTCTTAGACAATGTTACAATGTAGACAGTCCTGTAAACTTGGGAAAAGAGGAAACAGACAACACTACCCCCAGCTTCTCATTTGGGTAGAACGTGGTCCAGTCCCTCTAGGCCTGGATTTTCCCAGTTTACTGTTAATCATTCAGAGCTTGTATTCTATTCAAACTCCATTTTATTAGTTCTTTGTAAACCTATTATCAAGCTGGTCAGGAAGGGATTAAAGATCAATCCTTACTTTGCAAGTGAAAATGCTGTGGTGTGGAGAGTACAGGGATTTTGCTCAATCGGGAACTGCAAATTTCTATGTGCATAGGTCCGTCCACATTCTGCATTGTGTTCATCCATATAACACAAGTTTATCTCTCACCGTACTCTGACATTGGTAAAATGGAAGCTCAGGGGCCAAAAATCATAATAATTGAAGGGAATTCAGGTCTAGATGTCATCTTAAGGGATGGCTATACTCGAGTCCTTAATTAGAAATGAAGACTCTGAGGCTGCCACAAGTTAAATAACTTATCCCCTGTATGGAGTTAGTTCCTGGTATAGTCAGGACTAGAATCAAGTCTGCTGATTAACAGTAATGTTTGTATCTTAGAAACAATGCTATTTCTATGTCTTGATTAAAGAAAGTTTAATTCATATTCTAATGAAACCTCATGATCCTCTATCATGACAAAGCTGACATTAATCTAGGCAGACTTGTATGATATGGAGGATGCCAAAGGATCCTTCCACCACTGAAATGAAATGTAATAACCTATAAATTAAAGATATATATATATATATATATATATATATATATATATAATTACCTGATTAGAGAGATGACATTTAGCATTTGATGTAGGAATAAAATCAGGAAATATGAGGCATTATTGAGGAATATGTATTTTACTGGTAGAAAAATGCTGCTATGGTTTCCCTCGCTATGTGGTAAATAGACCCAATAATCTGGTTTCCTCTCCATTAAAAAAAATGATCTGTACCCTAATATTTGGGGTTTCTATAAATCTTAATATACTTTGAGTATCTTATATTTAAAACACTACTTCATAAATGTCTTAACTATATACTACATAGAGAAGGATCCTAACACTGAGAGATGTGGTTGCCAGCATCATAGATGGCTTCCAACAATGACACCTTCTGCTCCTCATAATCTTATATAGTCTCCTCTCATCTTGTACTCAGCCACACAGGGTTGATCTGTGTGACCACCAGCATAGGCCAGACGTGAGGGTGTCTCTTCTGAGATTGGGGTATAAAATATATGGCTTTCACCTTGGACTTTTTCTCTTTCTCTTCCCCTTCTTCCCTTTTCTACCTCCTCTACCTCATGTTCCCTTTCCCCCTCCCCTACCTCTCCTTCTCCTTCTTCTCCTTTTTATTCCTCTTCTCTTTCTCTTTCCTTACATCTCATCCTGTCCCTCTTCCCTCCTACCTTTCTTTCTTACTCTGAGGAAGGCAGCTGTCATACCTTAGGACACTCCAGAAGCTCTCTGAGCTCTGTTGAAAGGCCCATGTGGAGAGGAACTGAGACTTCTAGCCAAAATCCTGTGAGGAACTGGGGACTCTAACCAACTGCCATGTAAGTGCACCATCTTAGAAGCACATGCTACCAGGGCAAAGGCTTTAGAGATGTTACAACTCTAGCCAATAGCTTGATTTTAACCTCATGGGAAGCCTTGAGCCAGAACCACCTAGGTCCTGGATTCCCAATGCTCAGAAAATGTTAATAAGTTTTGTTGTTTTAAGCTATTATGTTTCAGGGTAATTTTTTAAAATTCAGCAGTACATAACTACTACATATATATAGTGAATTTTAGAAAATCATTAATATAAACAATTATTTATATTAAAAATGTAGTAAAGATGGATGGTTGGCCAAGGAAATCAGTTCTACATTTAATCTATAGCAACAGAATTCTAGCTGGAAGCATGACTTCCCAGGAAAAGACAATATTTCCGTGACCTCCCTTTTATTTTGGATTTGGATATTTGACTAAATATTGTTTAAAGGGATGCAAGCAGTGTAACATTTGTAGCTTCTGCCTCATCATCAACATAAAAGTTGTGAATGTGGCCTGGCTCATCCTCTCTTTCCTTTTCCATGAGAAGCAACAGCTTTGTGGATAGCAGCATTTCATAATGAATAAAAACTGAACCCCTGGATTAGGATTAGGACCAGTCTTGGGATTGTGACACAGAAATAAACTTTTTTTTAAAACTCATTGTATTGTTGAGATTACTTATTTATTTTTAAGACTTTATTTATTTATTTGAGAGAGAGAGAGAGAGAGAGCATGAGAGGGGAGAAGGTCAGATGGAGAAGCAGACTCCCCACAGAGCTGGGAGCTCTTGGGACTCAGGGATCATGACCTGAGCCGAAGGCAGTGGCTTTAACCAACTGAGTCACCCAGGTGCCCTTGAGGTTACTTATTTACAGCAATTTTCTCTTTACTTTTACTAAAACAAGGTGTTGAAAGCTACAAGTGGAAGGATCAGTATTATAGGTGTGTATGGAAATGACAGAGAGGGCAGGTAAAAAAGAAACATACAAAAACTGGTTAAGATGGTCAACTGACAAAAGTAAACTGCAAATAAGAGGAGAATTTAAGCTACTAGGTTCCTTAGTAACCCTACTGAGATGCAGGAGAAAGATAATTCAAGCATGTGATTCAAGATAACTATTTATCTTCTAGACAAAGGCACTTCCCTTAGGAGTTTATTTCCAAAATAAGCAATAACTATTTTTTGCCACCAATTACAATATGAGATTCAGAAATAATCTTTTTCTAGATTATTCTCATTTAATTTGGGAAAAATCAATTTCTCTTAAAGCTTCTGTCTCTTTGCTTCCTTTTGCTAATTTATTCCCACCTTACCTTATGCATCCGAAACGTTACTTCTTATCCTTATTCAGATCTCAGTTCAATATTGAGGGTGGCTAATCTGGTAGTTAGATTATCTGGCTTAGCATAGAACAAAACTGAGAAATACGTTTTTGTCCTCAAAACTACCACTTGCATTTCTATTTTTTTTATGGCCAAAGTAGGGATATGGAGGTAGGTGATGGTGTTTTGGTCATCTTTAAGGAAAAACAGAAAATAGCTCATAAAGAAGAAAGAATAGATGTGAGAGAAGAAAGTGATAACAGCAACTTGACATCTTGAGGTTAGACAACAAAGGCACACACCTTACATAATAATATTAATTGGCTTTTTCTCCTCAAGTAATGTTGTGAGTCCTAAAGTCTGTTTATAAGGAAATTACCTCAGAATTCATTTTATCATTATGTGTTCAGGTGTTACTGTAGTTTTCTCATTTGATTGGAAAAATAAGAATCAAATCCACAACTGTTACTGACTAGTAAAAGGCAGTGGGTTAATGATTTTTTAAAATTATCTTTGCCAAATGGCCCACTATTTCTTTGGTAAATGTAGGATTCCAAAGAAATTCTTTTCTAGTGGTTCTTAATATTTTTTCTTGATCTTACCTTAAGAGCAGAATAGGACACAATTATTTCAAAGAAAAGTAACTCACTTTCACATTGTTCTTGAGTAAACATGGATCCTATGCTCATGTCTGCCCTAGTTGAGAATCACTGTTCTGGGACCTCTAGACAACTCAATTATGAGCATCTTAGGTAATCAGTAGAATCCTCTCTTTCTTAATTTAAGTTTCTCCCAGCTGTTCAGATCTTGCCCATTTTTTTCATAGTTTGGAGTAAGCTGTACAAATTAGGAAGTTTGTCTCAACACCTTCTATTTCCCATTTACATTTCTCTTGGGCAAGTAACTTTTTTTTTAAAGGTATGGATGACAGAATTCATTAGATCTATGCTTACTCTCATTTTCCTCTCATCCATTCTATGATCCAGAATGACAATATCCTCTTCTCACATCCAAACTTTTTGTATGATGAGCTTTGAAGACAGTTGACTAGGTTGAGGGGAAAAAAAAAAAAAAGGCTTTCACATAGAGTTGAGTTAACTAACTCACATTCGAATGGGAAAGAAGTGTTAATTAGACTTGAATAATGCAAGTATTGGTCTCACTAGGGCTTTGATTTTTAAGTAGTAAGTCAACTGGTCAAAGACTAGGTATTTGGTAGGTGAGTCCATAGGGTGGTACATCTCTAAGCAGATGTTCCTAGCAGCTCAAGAAAGCAGTTTTGTTTTGTTTTTTTCCCCTCGTGACTGTGAAATTGAGTTGTTTCAGATGAAAGGAGGGAGTATCAACCCTTCGAGGACTTATATTCTCTGAACTATTGGGATGTTCACGGACATATTTGGAACCATGAATACTCAACAAAGAGGACCTGTGACATACTCTGTCTCATAGCTCACCCTATACCCACTGATAAATGCTTTAAATTGCTCTGTCAAGGTAAAGGATAGTACTTTTCACAAGCCCATCCATAAATTCTCATCTCATTTGTCTCAGGACCAAATAAACATATTTGATCTACTTTAGTAGGGCAGAGAGTTAGCCCATGACTGTGCCAGGTGAAGGAGGTCCTGTGATCACTGGATCATGCTGGCTTCATTTGCTCAATAACAGAGCTACCCAACCATAATGAAATCAGACTTACCAACTTCAAGGTTACTTCAAATATTTTCCATACCTTGGGAAAATTATATGCCAACTAAATGGGTATTTAGAAGAGATGGAAATTATTTTAATTAAGAGCACATTAAAAATAAGAATAAAAATTCATGACAGCATAAGAACTCAAACAGCAGTAAGTTCCATGAATAATGGCTGTGTTACCCAGCCACCAATCACTCATGTCTTTAGCTGTAGCTTATTTTATTTTTCAGAACCATCTCTAATTAGACTCTTGAAATGAGACCCCACAAACAAACTCTAAATTACATTTGACAAAGTAGAGATTCAATTCCAAATATTCTACATGTTCTAATAAATAGCAGAGTCCAGAGAAACATGTCTAGCATAGTAAGTGAGGGCAGGGAACATGAACAGAATGTGTCATGCAAAATCCAATACTCAGTGGTTAGCTTTTCTGTTTTTCTTTTATAATTAATGAATATTGGAAAATTCTGTTTGTGAAGAAGTTGGATTAAAACCATAAATTATTATTGAAGCAGTTAGGTACAGGTTTGACATTATTATGCACAGTGAGAAGTGCTTCAGAATTAAACTGTTTGAGGCACCATCACCGAAAAATTTTAGTTTAAATTTTTTTTAATATTTTAAATATTCAGATGAATCCACATAATTCTTTGGAATCTACCCTTATATGTTTTATATTTTCCTTAATAATTTCAAATATTATGTTTATAATATTTAGAGTCCTAGCTCTGTGGATTCTTACTCCTAAAAGCATCCTTGGGGCTCTGCCCATAAGTAGCACATGCCTTAAAATACTGATATTGTAGAGACTTTTTAGAAATGGACCAACTAGCAAACAGTAGGTGTTTTAAGCCTGGCAGTAATGTTATTGAGGTAGAACTTTCAGGATGCTTTATATCACATCATGTAAAAACAAAACAAAAACAAAAACAAACAACAACAACAAACAAACAAAAAAAAACAGATCTTTACTGGCTCACCTGCTCTTTTGGAAGAATGGGATTTGATCAGAGCAGGGAAAATATAACCTGGGTTATGGCATTTTGTGGTTCTTTGTATATCTCACAAGGTCAGTGCTTGATGGAATATTGGCTAGAAAACAAAAAATTGCCAACATTTTTAAAGTTGTATTTTAGAACTGCAATTTCTCCTTTTCTTTTTACACATATTTAGTATGTACTTTCCATGTGCTAGACAACATTCCCATAAGTAGCTGAGCAAGAATGGGAAAGTCCATGTGCTCATAAAACATTTTGGAAGGTAAGACAGATAATAAGCAGGCAAACAAGTAAGGAAATATTACAATTTTTGTACTTGTAATGTTATGAAAAAAAATAAAGCAAGTTAAGAAGATGGAGGAAGTAAAGGGTGTCTATTTTACAAAATGTAGACAGAGAATGACCTATAGAGGTGATATTTAAGAAGAGATCTGACAATAAGCATGATAACAATGACACATTCTATGTAACTATTTTTTTCACTTCTCCATTTTCAAAGCACATAACACCAATAAAATCATTTAACCCCCTTCACATCTCTCAGAAGAAGGTGCAAATATTATCTTCATTTTTGAGATTGAGTGTGTCAGGAACTAGGTGATGCACCTAGTAAGTGTCAAAAGTGGGCCCTTAACCAGGACATCAGGTTTCACAGTCTACATTCTTATCCACTGCAATATCTTGCTGAGAGAGCTGTTTACACTGAGAAAATAGTGGTTGTGGGACTGTAAAGACGTCAGGGCCATTAGGGGCCAGGTATTCCATGAACACTGTGCATCTCACTATGACTGGGGAAAAATGAGTGAGGAGAAGAGCAGCCTTGGAAACCAGAGAGGGAGGCAGGGGCAATAAAAATGGGATGTTGTAAATACCTTGGGGCTTATTATGAGCACAGTGAGAAACCTCGCAAGCATCTAGGTAGCAAAGCAACATTACTTATCTTAGGTTCTGAGAAGGTCACTTTGGCTATTTCCTGGAGGACAGATTTTAGGTTAGGATGTTTGAACACTGAAAACAATTACAGGGCCACTGTAGCAGCCCAGTGATGATGGTCAGTGTTTGCTCCAATATCTCCATGTTAGGAGTTGTGAAATGTGATAACACTGGGATGTATTTGAAAGAGGAGCCACCATGATTGCATAGATCATGTGAGGGAGGGAGGTAAAAAGACATCCAAGTGGAGTGTTTTAGTCACATTGACGTGCCAGTTAAACTTTAATAAGACCATGGGCTAGACTGACTCATGCTAAAAAAGACTTACTTATAAATATTATAACACAAATATTAATACAACATATTTCATTCACTCTAATATGCACACTTTTTTGCTCTTTAATAAATCTAAAATTCCTATGCCTCTTATTCTTGATAACAGTTAAGTTTACTAAAATATTATTCACTAAACTTGATTTTCTCATGGGAGAAATTACTAACATTTGGTGGTTTGCTATGTTTTACCTTTCCTCGATATGTCCACATTGATAATTTTGTTTCCTAGGAATTTCTACCAGAATATCATCATTTTGTTAAACAGTTTTACATTGTTCTTTAAGCATGCACTGTGTGTATGTCATGCTTTCAATCGTAGAACACAAACTGTTTTAGAGCAGGAGGTTCTCTTTATATTTTTGGTATTACACAGAGTACTCAGCCCAGAGTTAGAAATGGAATAAAAAGCTCAATAAATTACTCTTGAATTGACTTGACAGGTGTCAGTGGGGTACTACACCATCCAGCATTTCTTTTTATAATGCAAATTCCAGCTAAATGTCTATTTTTTGTTGGCTAATTGGTTATGAGAATAAACAGAAATATCATCTTTATAATCAAAATTCCAACAGGACAGCCAGGGACAAGGGGAAATATTCTTTAAGGAAATGATGAATGAAGACTGAAAAGGTTACTGGTGAAAGGAGCACAGAGAAGAAACCATTTCACAAGAAGCACAGAGCTTTAATAGACACTGGCAGGGAAGAGTGCCTAAGTTTTATTGTTTTTCCTTTCCCAGACAAGCTCCCCCCACTTTTTTTTTTAAACTTTTAACAATTTACTGCATAACAAGACTAAACAGAAAAAGTATACCAAGACATGTGAAGAAATTCAAAACACCCACATAGTATAAATAAGATGAATTACAAAATATATTTTGAAATCTGTGCATGTAAGACAGACTCAGCAAGATGTTATATTAACAGTGTTCCTCTGAGCAAATATAATATACATACTAATTTAAATATATGTACAAAGTAAGTATATACTATCTTGACATAATATCAATATAATGAAATCAGCACCAGGAAAAACTTAAGGTTTTTCCACCTACAGTGGCATGGTAGGCAATTAAGGTGAAAAAAATTGGGATAGATAGAAATTAATAATCCAAGAAAGAGCAGAATGTGGTCACAGTGAAATAGCAGTAAAAATTTATAGTCATGAAACAACAGAGTTCATTAGGCTGCATACTTAGTAAGTTGCTTTAAAAATTTAGATTCTCTGACTTTGATCTGTAGTCAAGTGTCCTAGTGTTGGGCATTCAAAGGTAGCCAGACCTTGGTGAATTCTGAGTATGGGTAATAATAGACAGCTGAAATCAAAGTCTCTCTTTAAAACAACTATGTTGGGGCACTCGGGTGGCTCAGTGTGTTAAGCCTCTGCCTTCAGCTCAGGTCATGATCTCAGTGTCCTGGGATCCTGCCCGTATCAGTCTCTCTGCTCAGTGGGGAGCCTGCTTCCCCCCTTCTCTCTGCCTGCCTCTCTGCCTACTTGTGATCTCTCTCTCTCTCTCTGTCAAATAAGTAAAATCTTAAAAAAATAAAAAATAAAACAACCATGTCCACAATTACCTTCACCTTTTTAATATGTATAAAATCACATGAATTATCTTAAAATAATATGCACTTCTTTCACACATAAAATGCAAGACTTAAAATATGAGATTCCTTCCCCCCACCCACACACACATTGATACCTGTTAAAGTCAACATATCTTTGGTTTTAAGAATGTCAAATGACATATTCAATACTATTCGGTGTGTTTAAAAACATGGTATATTGAATGAATATCTAAGCATATAATCTGGAATATCACAATATGGAATAAATAGAAAACATTACAATGTCTCACCTAATTTGAAACAAATGGAATAAATGGAATAAATGATGAGTCACAATTTTTTTCTTTTTTAGAATTTATCTTTCAAAAATCTCAACAACGATACAAACTGGAACTGGTCTAAGTCATACAGTGTCTGGAATTTTTATTGAATATACAGATCATTACATGTGTCATCGTTTATTCCAGAGACTACTGCAAGGAGCAAAATACAAAATGAATGTGGAGGCTCCTCTCCACAGAGCTCTGTAAATTTGGGAATGTTGCATTAAAGAAATGCCATGACAGGTATCCGGTCTTCTGCCCCAACACCACCCAGGTCTGTCTGCAATTTGTAAATTTCATTCATGAAGGCGATCTAAGGAGTTTGGGCAAGAAGAATGAAATGACAGCCAAAAAGAAACCAAAAGACTCAGGAAAGAAATGAGCCAGGTTCCTAAAATACTTGCCAACCACTGAACAGAAGTTGCCACATAACTTAGTAGGTATAAAAGCGCATACTCTGAAGGTCAAGGTGAGATAAGGTTTAGAAAAAAGGTGAGTAGAGGTTTTAGGAAGGAATACCATTGAATTTGGGTTAACCTGTCCCTGAAGTCCAATGAAATGGGTAAAAAATAAATAAAATCAAACAAATTAATCAACTGTACTATATTGAAAATGGTAACAGTTGTATACCATATAATGGAAAACACTGCCTGGCAGATATGATAAAATGTAACACAGAAGTTAAAAGCATCTTTAACCTACATGTAGGCAAGGAACAGCCTGTTGAGTTCAGTTTACAATTGTGAACTGCTAGGCACACAGGGTATTCTCAGTCTCTATTTATTGAATGAAGGGCACCATCATTTGACTCAGGTCTTCCCTAATTCCAGAGCAATGCAGCATTCTAGAAGTAAGTGAGGAGTCTTCATAAATACCTTAATTTGGAGTAACAGAAGCAGATGTAGCATCAGACCAGAGCAAAAAGACGTTACTGAGTAGGGCCTGTTTCCACTAAATCTAAGTGCAGAGGAAAGGGGGCTGAAGAGGAGACCAGGCCATTAATCTTCAATTACTATCCAAGACAGCCAGGGGACCCCATAGAAAAGATAAGTATAGAGGAGGTTTGAGAGAACAAGTTGCACCTAATTTTAAGTTTTCTGCTCAAAGTTGACTGGGTAGATATAAATGTACCCTGACACTCCTCCAAACAAAAGGCTGTAAGAAAACCTTCAAAGGAATATTTCATAAAAAGGAACCATATTTGGCTAATTTTCATTGCAATATTGTAAGGAAAAGATAACTTTCATGTTACTTAACTGTTTTAATTACTAACACAGAAAGAAAGAAACCTATTTCCATGAGTGTTTTTGTGTGTGTGCATTTTTTTTACAGAAATATACCATGTTAATAGACCATAAGCAAAGTGATAATAACTAAATAGCTGACAAAAAAACCTAAAAAATTAATATTTATTTTTAATGAAAAATAACGTAGTAATCTGTAGTGATGGTAGCAGAGATGGAGAATATGTTAGGGTGGGGTGGGCGTGGATCTTTCCAAAAAGAGAATATTGATTTGGGGTAAAAAAAGAAGTTCTTTTCATTGGGGTAGGAGAAGAGGCATTACAACCAAAGTCAGGTATAAGTATCCACTGTGATTAATACCACTTAAAATTATTTTGAAAGTCTCACCAGTGTCAATTAATTTTTTTTTGGCAATTAAGTTTTTTAATGGTGTTAATTATTTGCTGATGACCACGTATGCATCCGTAGGAAACTCAAGAGCAACAACTAAGATGCTGTTTATAAAATTAATATGACCGTCATTGTTGTTATTATGTATAATTGCAATGCCCCTACATACTGTGACAAAAGGTTATTTTTGTATCATCATCAATAATATAAAATGCCTAAAATTAAATTAAAAAAATAAAAGAATAAATTTAAATTTAAATTGGCCATAAGAAAGCCTTGAATAAACGGAGAGTCACACTTTGCTCTTTTTTTTTTTTTTTAAATTTATTGACAGGTCACAAGTAGGCAGAGAGGCAGGTAGAGAGAGACAGGAGGAGGCAGGCTCCCTGCTGAGCAGAGAGCCCAATGCGGGACTCGATCCCAGGACCCTGAGACCATGACCTGAGCTGAAGGCAGAGGCTTTAACCACTGAGCCACCCAGGCGCCCCACACTTTGCTCTTGAATAATGTTTTATATTTCAAAAGCTTTGATATTACAGATTATTATTTTCCCCAAGCTCATTTATGATATCAGTAACATCCCCACAAAATCGTACTGAGTGTAAGGAGTAGTTTAGTGTTCTTGGGGAAAACCACTAAAACGGTCCCTTTATAGTTAAATTATTTCATAATATAAGTTTTAAAAAAGTCAAATAGTACAACAATCAACTTTATAATGAAAAGTGACAAATTTCTTCCCTACATCTGTCTCCAATCTTGTCTCAGATGCAATCATTTCTATTTACATTTTTTGTTGTTGTTATTTATGTTATTTCTTCATTAGTCCTCAAAGCTACCCTGTGTGATAGGTATTACTGGTCCTCTTCACAAACACAGAAATTATTCCCCAATAGCGGTTTATTAATTTATCTTAATTTTCATAGCCAGGAGTTGGAGTCGTAGTTCTCAACCCCCAGGAGATGCTTAGCAATGTTTGGAGACATTTTTGTGACAATTAGGGGGAAAGGCAACTGGAATCTAGTAGGTAGAGTCCAGGTATGCTGCTAAACATCCCACAACACATAGGACAGCTCTCAACATCAAGCAATCATATGGCACAAACCGTCAATAGTGCTCAGTCTGAGAAACTCTTGAGTTGAAGGGAGTGGCAATGAACCCAGGTTCTTTTGATTCCTAACTGAATGCTTATTTCTCTACTAGTTTTTAAAGATAACAGTGTAGTAGAATTATCACTGATCACAAGTTACTCCAAACTGATGTTGCTCTGGTACCAGCTAGTTTCGGCTAGCACTATTTTGATGGGTCACAGTAAACATTTCAATGGTTTCCTGAAGAGCAAGTTGTTAACTGTTTTGAATATCTGTTTTCTTTTTTAATTCTTAGAGTAAAATGAACCATTATCCTTAAACAATGGCCTGTATTAATGTAAATTGACCTATCTGCTTAATAAATATTGACTTCCTACAATGAAGAGTGAGTTTGGCTCACTTGCCCAATATCATTAAAATACTATTTTTACTTAAATGGGTTATCATTGTATAGCTGAAATGACTAGTTTTTCACATCCAACAACCATTTTCCTGTCTTCTGTAAAAATAAAACAACAAGAGAAAAAGCAAAATTAAACTGCAGTAGTAATATTCCAAGACCAAAAAAAAAAAAAAGAATTTTTCGTTAGCAAAGGGATAATGCTATGTGAGCACAAATCCTGGAGTGGATTTTTAATGTTCTTAAATGATGGTGCCTTACCTGGAAGGGCAGGCATCTATTTTTACTTTTATTCCTTCCTTTTTCTTCCTGCTCAAAGGACTGCTAGAGTTGGTGGTCTCCATAGAGCTGTCATGAAGCAGTCTTGAAGGTGGTACCCAAGCCCTAAAGAGGGCATAACACATAGAAGGTCCCCAAACTCCAATGACATTCTGCATCCACAATAACTTGCATTGGACCATTACCCTCAGGACTTACTGAATGTGTGTGAGAGAGAGAAGCTATCATTATTGTCAAGCCAAAGATGTTTTAGATTTCTGTCATAGGAGATGAACACAATTAACAATATATTATGTAACTTTCAATAATGTACGTATAGCTTTACATCTGGTTCCTTCATCCATACATGGCATTTCTTGAGTCCTCACTTTTTAATGAATAAATTGTGTTTTTATCCTTCTTAGGGCATCTTCTCTCTGCACCCTTTTAACCTGCCAATCTCTTTAAATTGTATATTTATTATCATATTTTAAAGTCAATCATATTGATATTTTGTTCTGTGCCACAATTATATATTTTATACTTCAATAAAATATTCATAGTTTGATTTTAAAAGAAGAAAAGCAATGATTAGTATGTGTATTTTTACAAATCTGCTGATATCATTCACTAGTCAAGTTGATCACTAAAATTGTCTTTTTTTGTTTTTTTTTCTAATATTAATTGGGTCTTTTTACTTTTTGCATTTTATTTTAATCATAATCAAAACTTCTTCAAAATTCTGAAGCATACCCTCTAGCTTATGGAATGCTTTATTTTTCTCAAGACTCCCTCCTGAAGTTCTCAACATGTCTGCATACAATGCTCTCAAGTCCAGCTGTGCATCTGACATTGTGGGATCTTATTAATCCATGTGTCTGAACTCATTCTTTCCTAGATCAAATATTATTATTCTATTTTATTTACATTCCTCTTCCTATGACTTTCTAAGCAAATTTCTCTGTTAACTTTCTGAGACTTTGCATATCAGTATATGTCATCACATGGCTCACACACTGATAATTTGACTTGCATACCTAATTCTTGGTTCCAAATCTTCTCAAAATTGTAAGGGAATTTAGTAATTGTGTTCTAACAACCAAAGTTTTTTTTTTTTTTTTTAATTTATTTATTTGACAGAGAGGGAGACAGAGTGAGAGCATAGGAGCCCACACGCAAGGGGAGCTGGAGAAGGAGAAGCAGGCTCCCTGCTGAGCAGGGAGGTTAACACAGGGCTCCATGTGGGGCTAGATTCCAGGACCCTGGGATCATGACCAAAGCTGAAGGGAGACGCTCAATGAACTAAGCCACCCAGGTGTCCCTAACAACCAAAGTATTAATCAAATACCTGACCTCCTTCTTTATTTCGTTTTTATTTTTTCTATCTCCTTTTTCCCCCTCAGTATGGAGAAATTTTTCAACATGTAGTCAGATGTGAAATACAGGTGTTTTGTCATTTACTTTGCTTTGAACTTGGTAAGATTTTTTCAATTTTTAGAAACATACCTCCATTTCACTTTGGAAAATAATTTCATATTGCTTCTTTGATAAATTTCTCATTTTTTTCACTGTTCTCCCTTTCTGAAACTCCCATAAATCCCATTTTGAGCATCCTGAATTAATGTATGTTTCTATTAACATTTTTAAGTTTTAGTCCCCTTCATATTTGTTCTACATTTTGGGAAATAATCCCAGATTTACTACTCAGGCTCCTCTGCCTATAATTACAATTATATGGAAAATCATACTTAAATTTCTAAGAACTATTTTATTTTTTTCTGTGCTTTTTTGGTAGCACTGTGTATTTGTTTTTAGGATACTCTCTATTTTTCTAATTACTCTGCAGAAAATTCCAAAACTTTAAAAATTGATCTTCTGTTCTCTCAATATTCCTTGTTACTTTTGAGGACATTTACCTTGATCTCTCTTTTTAATATGTAGCAAGTGCTTTTTTGAGTAGCAAGTGCTACTCAAATATTTGTTAATTCTTGTTTGTATATGAATGATGCAAAAGAAAGTAAGAATGAGAAACTCACATTCACTTGGTGAGTTTATTTAATCAGAGATAATTTATTAAATTTGTATGGGAAATAATATTTTGTTGCTGTTATCTCATAGATTAAACAAGTATTTATTTCATTTTATTTATTGTTAGGTTCTATTTTGGCCCTGGACATAGAGCTGTAAACATAAACACAAAATTTTGTGATCTTATGAACAATAAAGAAAACTTAGGAATATATACAACACTTTTGCTCTACCGAAATTAATAAAGCTGGTAAGGAAGACAAAAAATGTGTAAGAGAGTACATGCACTGGGGAGTCAGTAGAATGCTTTGTTTTATTTTGTTTTGCTTTGCCTTCTCTTTATTTGATAATTTTTGTGTAGAGAGTAAATGCTGGGCTATAAGAATTAATTTGCGAAGTGGAAGTGGACAGTTTTCTATTAAAATAGGCCTTTAATTTTGAAAAAAATGGCCTACCTAAAAGTAACTAGCACACAAAGCACTCACTGTGGGTTGTATGGTATATTTTTTTTTTTTTTAAAGATTTTCTTTGTTTATTTGACAGACAGAGATCACAAGTAGGCAAACAGGCAGGCAGAGAGAGAGAGGAAGGGAAGCAGGCTCCCCACTGAGCAGAGAGCCCCATGTGGGGCTTGATGCGGGCTCTATTCCAGGATCCTGAGATCATGACCTGAGCCAAAGGCAGACGCTTTAACTCACTGAGCCACCCAGGCACCCCTGGATGGTATTTTTACAATTTCACATATAACTAAAATTTACATATATTTTTCACTTAATCTTCACATTAACCCTAATAAGTAGGTTCTAATATAACTACCTTTTTAATAAGATAAATCTTAGACTAAAAAATAGGGATAAGGATGTCCTGAGTCTTATATGTTAATCATACTTCCCTGCAATTAAAGAAAAATTAACCCATGTCATAAATGTTAATTTATAAATTTCATACTTATGCTATTATAATTAATCCATACATTAGATGTTTCTGGTTTCATCAGATACTAAATATACTAGAAGGGTTTTTTCCCCTTTGGTGAAGTCCATTTGATCACCTTGTACACACACTTTCCTGACATCTAGCAGTTTAGAAAAGGGACAAATATGTTCCAGAAAATGAAACTGACAGGATTCTGAAGAATGTGTGGTTATTTCGATACATGAAGACGAGAAAAAGCCTTCTGCCTTATGAATGTAGCAGCAATACACCAAACAGCAGGAAAACCAAATAATCATTTGAGAAATACTAAATCAATCTGAACTGAGGATTCCTAGGAGAGATTAAAGGGAGTGAACCTTTAGAATGGATTAGAATAATATTATTCAGCTCAGCTCAAGAGTGTGTGGACTTTAACCTTTAACAATGGGAGTTAAGGAAATGTTTTGAAAATGGCTAGTGAAGGAATGAAATGAAATTTTTAAAATGATACCTAGTTTCCCATAGTAAAAATAGCAATTATAAAGCAACAGGGCAGAAAAAAATCTTACATTTTCTTTTTCATGAAAGCAGCAAAAAGAAAAAAGAAAAGAAAAGATAAAAGAAAAATTACTTTAGACATCCAGGAATGGACTCCTCTTCCTTCCTTGACTCCCTTCCACCTAACACCATAATTTTCTTTGGTTGACTCCAAAATAAAATTACATTCTTGATAAAACTTGCTGAATGATTGAAGTAAATGCCCACTGGCTTGTAAGGAAACAGCCTGGAAATCAGGTTCCTGGACTCCTAATCTACGATTCTTCCTGGATCCAGTTATCTTTACACAACTGAGTAGTAAATGGCTATGCCCAGGTTAATGCTTAATAATGACAAAGACATTTATGCACTCACCACTATCATAAGATATAAAAAATTTACTGCTCTAGGGGTTTCCCTGCATGCCTCATCTAGATCAGTGCGTTTCATTCTTCCCTCCTGATGAGTTACAAACTTGGTATTTTCAAAAAAGTATTTTAATAAATAAAATATTTAAGGTAGTTTGTGTTTTTTCTTTTATAAGTTATCACACATCTTACAGACATAAGCAAAAAGTTCATGTGTTATCTCTTTTATATATAGCTACATACAGTTTGTGAATTTTACTTCTGTGACATAAACTTATTTTTCCTTGTATTATTTATACTTCTGGTGTCAACATTTTACTAGCATCATAACATGCACTGTGTTTTCTTCTACCTTATTTACATTCCTATTCTGCAGAAGATTTTGTTTAAAATTGGAATTACGTGTGAAAATTTAGTTTTGCCTAACCATAAAACAACTGGGCTTGATAGTTTCTTTGCAGGAATATTTTCTTTTGCTGAATACATTTCTTTTTTCTTGTGTCAGTGATAGTAAATTTTATTTTTCTAGAATGTATTTATTTTATCTTAGTTTTCACAATAATCAGCATAAAATTTTGATAGTATGCTGAATTCTTTTAATTGCTGATATTGTTTATGCCTTAATTTAATCTAGCCAACTAATACCAATGTAATTATTTTTTTAAAAAGAGATTTTTTTGGTATATTTATTTTTAAAAATTACTTTATTTAAGGTAATTGCCATTTAACATTAGTTTCTGGTTCCTAACATAACAATTTGGTATTTATATATATTGTTAAATGATCACTACAATCATCATATATAGCTACAGAATTTTTTTCTTTTGTGAGAAGAACTTTTAAGATCTATTCTCTTAGCAACCTAGCAAGTATGCACTACAGTATTATTAACTATTTAATAGTTATAGCTGCCATATTTTACATTAATCCTTTTGACTTATTTATTTTATAACTTAAAGTTTATACCTTTTGACTCCTTTCACCCATTTTGCTAATACCTTGCTCCCTGCCAACCACTAATCTATCCTCCTTATCTATGAGCTTGTTTTTTTCTTTTGTTGTTTTCAGATTCCACACATAGATGGGATTATATGATATTCATCTTTCTCTGTCTGATATTTCAGTTAGCATAATGCCTTCAAGTTTCATCCATGTTGTCCCAAATGGCAAGATCTCATTCATTTTTATGGTTGAATAATATTTCTTTGTATATGTAACAATCACATTTTCTTTTATCCATTCATCCATTGATGGACACTTGTTTCTGTATCTTGGCTATTATAAACAACGCTGCAGTGCTCATGGGGGTGCAGGTATCTTTTGGAGTTAGTGTTCCTTTTTTTAAAGTTTTTTGTTTTAATCCTGGTATATTTAACATACAATGTTATATTAGTTTCAGGTGTACATTATATAGTGATTCAACATTTCTATACAACACCCAGTTGCTCATCACAGCAAGTGCCCTCCTTTATCCCCATCACTATTTCACTATTTCAACTATCCTCCCACCTCTCTTTTCCCCTCTAGTAACCATCAGTCTATTCTCCATAGTTAAGGGCTTGTTTCTTAGTTTGCCTCTCTCTTAAAAAGGAGATTCTTGACTGTGTTCATTCCCTGTTGGATTTCTATTTCAATGGATTCTATAAACTTTATCATTTTCTTATTTTTTCATTCATTGAAATAATTCCAAACTTTCTTCTTTTTTTAAGATTTAAAATTTGTTGCTTTGTGTAATCATTTGAGATCTGCATCATTTTGAATATAAATGCTTAAAGCCAGTATTTCATTTTGTTGCTACTTTCACAGTATTCCTAAGCTTTCCATATACCATTTTTCTTACCCTGCTTTAAATATTTTTCATATCTATTATGATTTCTTGTTTGATTCATGAGTTGTTTAGAGTTACGGTTTTTAATTTGTAACCATAATTTTTGTAATTATGAACCAAATTACATTATGGTTGGAGTCATGATCTGTAGCATTTTAAGTCTTTGAAATTTGTGAGACATTGTATATGATCTAGCACAACTGCAAATTTTAACAAGTTTCATGTATTCTCCAATTGTTGGTTGTAATTTCCATATACATGATCACATCAGTTTAAAAGAATTGTTTGAATCTTCTAAATTTCTTTGTATTCTTGCTTGGTGAATCTATTTACAAAATGAGTTAAAGATTTATCAGTTTATCCTTGAAGTTCCATCAGTTTGTGTTCAAGTTATTTCGAGATGATGGTTTTAGGTGTATATAGTTTATATTTGTATCTTTAATCATCTTGGTAAAATGAAGTTTCTAACATTTTGAAGTAATTCTCTTTATCTCTATTGGTTAAAGTCTACGTCGTTTGCTGTTAATAACTATTAATAGAACTACTCCAACCTCATTTTGGTCAGCATTCGTTTGATATATCTCTTCCTATTTTATTTCTAAGTATCTCCCTGTTCTTGTATCTTGGGTGAATTCCAACTGACAGAATGAAACTCTGTTTATTTTTTTTATAATGTAATCTGTTCTTATCTTTTAAATGAAGATTTAGTACATTTATACTGCTGCTCAATAAAGGTAACTATAATATAGTGGTTAAGAAAATAAATGCTGGAGGCAGACTGCTGGGTTTGAATTCTGAATCTGTCACTTATTAGAAATGCATGACCCTTGCCAAGTCATTAAAATTTTCTGTGCTTCCTCATTATTTGTTATCTTGGATTTATAGTAGCAATTGTTTCATGGGGATCTTTTGAAAATTAAATGAGTTAATATTTGTAAATTCTTTCCAACACTGTCTGGAATATAGTAGACACTATATAATTGTTTGCTATTATTATATTTGAATTAAGTTTCTCAACAATTTTCTTTTACTTTTATTGTTTTATTTGCCCCACTGTTGTTCTTTCTTTTTATTGATTCACTAAAAAATTTAAATCAGATTCTATTTGCTTTATCATCTTTTAAAAAATCCATCAAGATTTTTCAGGAAACACTAAAAAGACAAATTTGATAATTATGTTTCCAATAGATGAAATAGCAAATCAAATAAATTATTTATTAAACTCCAATGGAAATCATGGTTAACAGATACCTTGTGTGATAATTTCCAAAAACTAGGAATATGTATGTAGTCCTTTTCGTTTTGGTGAAGTTCAATATAAATAGTCTATTAGTTGAATACTGAAATAAGTACTTAGAATATAAGCTGGAGAATTAGGAAAAGAAGCACACTTTAAAATGGGAAGGTGGTATGACTCATCGCAAAACTGATTAATAATGAATATTACAAAGAACTTTAGGAACTCTATTAGAGATGGCCTTTTTGGTTGGTGTGCCTTAATTATAATGTATTTATTTTTTATTTTATTTATTTATTTTAGAGAGAGAATGAGCAAGCAGGAGCAGGGGTGGAAGGAGCAGAGGAAGAGAGAAACAGAGAGAGAATTTCAAGCAGGCTCCACCCCTGGGGCAGAGCCAGATGTGAGTCTCCATCTCACAACGCTGAGATTACGACCTGAGCTGAAATCAAGAGTGGGACACTTAACTGAGAGCCACCCAGGCACCCCTATAATGCATTTAAATAGGGAGAAAAAGGCTAATTCTCAGGAGAATTCCAATGAGAAGCAACATTTTTGGTGATTTATATTTAAGATCTAAGAGTTTTCTTTCTTTTATTTTTAACATGCCATTAATACATTCTATTCTGTGAGTCATGTCTTCATCAGTCTGTATAGACTCTATGTGAACTCTCTCCTGTGATTTAGGTTGCCTCCAAGCATAGGTTGCTTTCCAGGGGTTTCTCCACATCTAGAAGCCTGAGTGAAAATAAATTTACCTTTGATGTACAAAACCAAATGCTGAGTCTACCCAGACTCAGAGCTAATACTACAGTATTCTGAATCAAAATAAGGAAATTGAGACTCAGAAACAGAAAATCTATAGAAAGTTTGAACAAATTCTAAAGATAGAATTCCACCATGCACTTTGGAATTCCGAGTTATAGTTTCTTAGAGTTTGCAGGAAACTTGGATATTTTTTGATCCAATCTTTTCATTTTACAAACATGGAAACAGACTCTAAGAGAGAATCCATGATTTGTTTACAGCATTAGAGATTGTCAGTCCAGAGAAATACCAAACCATCCTGTTTCTCATTTAGCCATACTACTGGTTTGACACATTTAAATATACCAATTACTCATCACTGTTTTTGGGGGGAGGGGATGGTTATTATATACGGCTTTGATTTTGGACTAGATCATAAACTATTGAGGAAAGAGCTACATCTTGTTACAATATGCACAGCAGCCCCAAATCTTTTCTCAAACTGATGCCAAATTCCAGGTGTGACACTTATTAGAAACTCAATAAATGGCTGAATAATTTATCTCTGGTGAAGCAACTGTAGACACCTTGCTTTTGTAAACTGAAAAGCAATAGGAATGAATTGTAATGTTCTAAATGCTACTGACAGCGATGAGAGATTAGTAACACCATTTTTCACAGAATGCCGCAGAAATCACCTATAATGTCATTTTATATGTGGAGATATCTAATAGTTCTTACTGTAAGAGGCATATTTACCAAAAATTAGGGAAAGAGAATGTTAGGCTCTTTTTGCAAGTTATAAACCAAACTCTGGCTAAGGAAATCTGAGGTTTCAGTCAGCTAATTTTCTGGCAAGATAATATTGAATTGGGCTCCCATTTTAAAAGATGCTTTATTTTTGTTGTTATTTTTACAATAATCCTGGTTTTTAAGCTCATCTTTTTATGAATCTCTTTTTTTTACAACCCTGAACTATATAAGGAAAAAGAACTAGGTCCACTTAAAAAAAAAAAAAAAAAAAAAAAAAAAAAAAGTCTTGGTAAAAAGAATAGTCACTGACCACTCTTCCTGAAAGAAGCCTGATAGGCAAAAGAATAACTCTGAAACCTGCTGGGGAAATGATTATATAAATCAGGCTTACTTCGCCTATACATGAAAATAAGCAGCCTTCAGAATTGTGGTGACTCAAAAAACAAAGGCTTATTTTTGTTCATGTTTAGTGCACTGTGCTTTCAGCTTACTGTTGAGGGAGGGCAGCTGTTATGAATGGGAAAGCACAGCCGTCCACCCACACATCAGCACAAGCTTCCTCAATCCCAGCAGCCCTTGCACTAAATGCTTAGCCCGGAAGTAACACACTCACATTTCATAGCAAGTCACATGACCACACCCAGTTTGAATAGCTTAAGGGAAGTATCTTTTCTCCTCTGCTCTGAAAGAGTGGAAAACAATATCAATGTATTTTATATTGTCTGTGACAGAAATGTATTTATATCACTGTCTTACTTTTGCTCAGACTTAAGGTGAAAGACGAAAGCAAATATCATGTTCCTAAGAGGAAACCAAGGCTCTCACATAAGTGAAAAGAAATATATCTCCCACAGTGACCTCAAATTTATTTTGAAATAAAGAAGACAGGCTCTTGGTTCTCAGTCTCAGTTCAAACATGGATATAACTTCATGACATTTCCCATAAAGTTAAAAGTTACTCACTGCATGACAGAGACAAAAACTGTTTGTTCTCCTCTGGCCTGAACACTCTGAATAACTCAGAAAAAGGCAAAAATGTCTTCTCTGGCAATTTAAAAAGAAATCAAATTTCCCTGTTTTTTTTAATACAGCAAGGCCAATACAGCTAGAAATCAATGAACAGCTAGAATTCAAATGAAGGGTGGTATTAAGGTGTGTGTATGTGTGTGTGTGTTTGAACACAACCTTCAATCAAAAAGGTAAAAAAAAAAAATCATGTTTATTTGGCACAAATATAATAAATATGACAAATTACTGATAAAAAGAACCTATGGTGCATCTAGAACTTTAAATTTTTCTTTATTTTTGCCATGGTTTTTCCAACCACTTTACCAACTGGCCTTTATATGGCACTAAATATTTTCTATGGCCTCAGATACAAATGTTTTATCCCTAACAGTAATTGGGTATTCTAGGTTTTCTCTTATTTGGGGCTGTGGTCTCAGCTTTTAGTACAAATCAGCATAAATAATATGTGAAATATTAACAAAGTAGTATGTGAAATTTGAGGCTCTGAGGAATTAAATAACTTGACAAAAGATCACAGAAAGTAAATGGCAGATTTAGATTCAAACCCAGGTCTCCTAAATCTGAATCCGGGAAATACATGTTTAAGGGATAATCACTTTAGATTGTTTTTCATTTTTCCTATAATTTCTCTAAGACCAAAAACTGATACTTTCTTTCTTTAAAATAAAAATGATATATTTAAGAATCTTTAAAAGATATGTCCTTGTCAAATTGGATGTTTTTTTTTGAAGTGCATAATCTCAGATCTCTAGTATGTGTAATAAAAGTAATTTTATTTCATTTTATGCTAAGAATAAATATCTCCAAAGGATATGCAGAAGAAATATGTATGACATGAATTTCTTCAAATTCCCTACTTGTAGCCATCCCGGATTTTTAAATTTGTGGAATAAAACATCTTAAATCACTAAAATTCTCTATCCAATTGAATGATTCTCCTAAAGAATCATAACATAATAATTTCTTCCAAATAGTATATTATACTTGCCTTAATTAAGTAAAAATGGGATGTTAAATTTATTTACTTGCCCAAATCCAATCATTATATATTGAAGTATATACTGAAGTAACTAAAAGAGACATGAGTTAAATTTTTAAGGTATATGAAAAGAAAATATTATGACTATTTTGGATGACAAAAACAATTTGACAAGGAAAAGGAATATTGCTTCATAAGGTTATATTGTATGTTCTTCTTGAGAAAAAGACTTTGCAGGCAGACTTATTTATGTATTTGAAATCGCATCTTATTTCTCACCTCAGGTATCTCTCCATAGGTGCCAACTGTAATATATCAAGAGCTGAACAGCTCACTGTCCTAAAGTGTTCTTGTTCATGCCTGACTGAGCTATCGAAGAGGCTGCCCAGATTTCACGCCCTTGTAGATCACTGGTTCTGGATGATGTCCTAAGTTTGGTTTCTTCTCAACTTGTGCTTTCTTCCATCAAAGGGCCACTGTCAGGTTAGTTTAGTAGAAACTGGTGAATCAGGCAATTAACAATCTATACCATCTGTACAAAGTCAAAATAAATTTTAAAAGTCCTTGAAATTCCAGGGTAGAAACCCCTACCATTTATTTAAATTGAGTGACTGAAGATACCCTGAGGTTATAGTGTGTTATTTATGAAACAAAACAAGAACTCCACATTGCTACTATCCTGAATATAGTCACATTCTGACCTATTTCTGATGCCTAGTTTGCTGAGAAGAGATCATAAAATTTTGAGATTTTGTGCCACACTTTCTCTGTATGTGACAGACATTTATGGTGATCATTATGTATTTCCATGCATTATAGCATTTCACTTCCTTGTTCCCTTTGAAGGTAATTAAGTATTATCATATGGACTCGCTTTGACCAACAGAAATGGCACATCTTACTCTTGAATGGAAGCTTTAAGAGCTGGTATGTAATTCTCCAAATTTCTTCTTCCTTTTTCAATAATCTTGGTTATATACATGAAGACAGAGCCTCTGCTATCCCAGATTCTTGAGTAACCATGAACAGCAAAATCCCCCCATTTAGGTGTGAATGTGTGCAAGACACACATTTTTGTTGTATTTAAGCACTAAGATTTTTTTCTTTTCCTCACCCTAACCTACTATCTTGACATTACACTTTATTTTCCTAGAGTTTGCTCAATAACAAATAAGTTGGAGTCATAAAGATGCACTGGAACTCTACTAAAACATAGCACTGCATGTGCCGCAGGTTTTATTCACAGAAATTCAAAGAAATTGGTTGTTGCCACTAGCAACTTGCTCCTTATTAACCACCCAAATGATGTTAAGAACTCAAAGCATGCTCAACAGAACAGTGAGCCAGACTGTCTATTATATATGCATGCTGGTCCTGTCTTCTCTAATTCCTTCCATACTTCTGGCTATTCTTTCTCATGGAAAACTTTATGGAGTGGGAGCCTGTGTGTGCCCTGCTCAAAGCAGCACTGTTTTCATAATGGTGCCAGTGAATTCTGATTCCATTCTTTGAAATTTTCCTTTTCATGACTGTAAGAATTACTTGAAATCTCTTTTTTGGGGTAGCTCTCTCTTGATCTCTTACTTACACACTTCCTGTCTTCCAGAAAATAACTTAAATGCAGTTTTAAAAGAGCTAACTGTGCAGGAGAGCCTAGGTGGCTCAGTTGGTTATGTTTCTGACTCTTGATTTCTGCTCAGGTCATGATCTTAGGATTGTGAGATCATTGAGCCTTGTGTCTTGGAGCCTGCTCCCCCCACCCTAAAAAAAATTTAAAATATAAGAAAATAAAAGAGCTGATTGCTGAGCCATGTTGCCTAAGTCCAAATCTTGATATTTGGTATTTGCTAACTTTAGGGCACTGGACAATTAAATATTTGGTTTTTATATCTAGATAAGAATAAGAAAATAGTATTCTCTAACTCATAGAGCTATACTGAATATTAAATGAGACAATCAGCATTAAAACTTTATGCAGTGAGGGCTGTAATGATCATACATGGCAACATTGGCAATTCATGGTGTTGGCTAGTTGGTCCCTCATTGTAATCTGGGAGAACACTATTAAAAGTAAACAGTAATTTGTTTATTTTATAAAAATTGAATAAGAATGTCTTAATTATGGCAGATAGGCCTTTTTCAATGTTGTTTCAAAACCCTTGAAACACAGGTCCTTTTCCATAGTTTACTGACTAATATAAATAACAGAACAAACTAGTTCAGAAGGCTTTTGGCATGGGTAACTCTGGTGGGGTTCTATGTCTCAGGCTGCTTTTACTCAGAAAATTCACATCTAATCATGTAATCTTGCCTTGTTTAACCAACCTCTAAAGAAGTAAATGAAAATTAATGAATTATTTTATTATACTGTTAAGGTCTCTGGCTATAGGAAAGTAGTATCTCCAAATCTTTGGTTATCTAAATACAACTGTGCATTTTGGTAGAGTAAGCTTAACCCACATGACTGTAGGGCTATTTAAAAATCAAGTATGATACCCTAAAGGGGAAATTATTCTTTCTGGCTTTATTTTTATAATTCCTAACTCATGAGTTTTTAAAATTTTAGATATAATAATTTCTTATAATAGGTACTATTTTATCCAATTAAATATCATTTAAATCACTGTTTTAGAATGAGGTAAACAAAAGGTCAAATGAAGACTGTCCACAAAACTTAATGTACTTGTGTCTTTGCAGATGTAATTCTTAAGTGAATTGACTTTAAAAATTCCAATGTGCTTGATGTACACAAAGTATTCCATTAATTTACACAATTTGGGGTTTATATCTATAGCATAAGATGTTTCCAAGATGAAAAAGTATAGGGGACACTAGCAATACATGGAAATCTGATATAATTTGTAGACGTTCTTTATATAAGAAAGGACACTTTGATTTAGTAGATATTTTAAAAATAAAAATCTACTTCCCATGCAGAGGCAGAACTGTAATGAAGTTATATAAATAGTCTCATATTAAATTCATAGTGGCAATGTTAGATTGCTAGAATGTCTCTTCCACGACTCATTATCTTTTCAAGAAAGAAATGGAAATGTAATAAGTAATAAAATCTATCTGAAATAAAAGCATCCACTAGAGTATTTTCATCATCCAGCAGGTCATATGCTTGACAGCTTTTAGATTATAATTACTGTGGGAAAAACTGGAATCTGTGTGATCCTTGGTAATCTTTTTCCCAGCTATAGAGATTATGATAACATTGCATAAATCAGCATACTTGGCTCATGAATCAGCATAATTTCATGGAATTTGTGCTCCAGGTACATAATTTCATACACTTTGTACTCCGGGTACAATCTAAACAGAGTTTAGAGAAATAATGATTAAGGTTTTTTGTTTTTGTTTTGTTTGTTTTTTTAGTTTCCAAAACTACAGGCCAAAATTAAGCAGCAGGCAGAAGACAAATATCCAGATTACTAAATAGTACGTTTGTGGCTGTGATCATTTGTCAATACAGAAGAAGGGCTGAGAGGCTGGTTTTTGACAACATCAGGTGGTTAGGGTATAAAAATTGAAGGCTCATTTAGATATGGTCCTGATAAAACCCTCGTATTTTGGGTAAACACCCAAAGCAATGCATTCTTGAAGCTGGGATTAAATAACAACAAACAAGCACTTGCACAAATTGCGGCCCTATTTGAACAACCCAGGAAGATACTCTAGAGAGAGCTCAGTCACACTGTCGGATAACTATACATTCTTAGTATACCTGGGCACCAGAAAGAAGTAAATAAAAATCCTCAGTGAAGTAAATAATAATACCCTAGGTTACAATTTTTTTTAAAGATTTTATTTGAGAAAGAGACAGAGAGAGAGAGAGAGAGAGAGAGAGAGAGAGCACACACGTGTGCATGAGCAAGGGGGAGGGGCAGAAGGAAAAGGATAAGTAATCTCCCTGCTGAGCAGGGAGCCTAATGCAGGGCTTGATCCCAGAACCCGGAGATCATGACCTGAGCTAAAGGCAGATGCTTAACCCACTGAGTCACCCAGGCATTCCCTAGGTCACAAATTTTTAATCAGATTTTTTCAAATGAAACCAAAATAACCAGGGACACAGGAGGCAAGGTGATAACGATAAGAATCATAGGTAATGGACAGTGACTACTGGCAGTCATAAATTGGAACTATTTCACAAAGAAATTGGAACAACTCTGATTACAATGATAGCCAAAATAAAATACCAGATCAAAGCAGTTTTCATGAAGCTATAAACTACTGAAAAAAAACTGCGTAACAAATTTTAAAGAAAAACAAATAGGACTTCTAGAACTTTAAAAAACATAATAACAATTAAGAATATACCAGTTGATTAAAACAATGAATTAGACATCTCTGAAAAGGGAATTAGTGAATTGAAATATAAGAAATATAACTGGAAATATCCAAAATACACCTGAAAGAAACAAATGCATGAAGTACAGAGAGGTTAAGAAAATAAGTTATAGAATAGGAAGGTTAAACTTCTAATTATTTTGGAGTGTTACAATGAGAAGAGAGTATGAACAACAAGTAATATTTGACAAGAAAATATCTGAAGTTTTCCAGAATTTATTAAAGTCTAAACACATTTTCAAGGAAAAAAAAATCCCTTAAGAATGCTAAATAAGGGACGCCTAGGTGGCTCAGCTGGTTAAGCAGCTGCCTTCGGCTCAGGTCATGATCCCAGCGTCCTGGGATCGAGTCCCACATCGGGCTCCTTGCTCATCTGGGAGCCTGCTTCTCCCTCTGCCTCTGCCTGCCATTCTGTCTGCCTGTGCTCGCTCTCTCTCCCTCTCTCTCTCTCTGACAAATAAATAAATAAAATCTTTAAAAAAAAAAAAGAATGCTAAATAAAAACTAACCACATGCATAAACACATCACTGAAAAATTGTAGAATATCGAAGAGGAGAGGTTTTTATTTTAAAAAGGCTAGGGAGAAATGGAGAGAGTATCTCCAAAGAAGAAATGTTTAACTTGCCAGACAACTTTTTTTTTTTTTTAAAGATTTATCTATTTGAGAGAGAGAGAGAGAGAAAGAGAGAGAGGGAGAAAGCACGTGCACACATGAGAGCACTAACAGGGGAGGGAAAGATAGAATCTCAAGCCAACTCCGCACTGAGCCTGGAGCCTGACACAGAGGTTCCATCCCAGGCAACTGAGATCACAACTTGAACTGAAACCAAGAGCTGGTCGCTTAACTGGCTGAGCCACCCAGGTGCCCCAAAGATATAAGTTTTAATTTATATGCTATTCTTTTCAATGCCATAGTCACAATCTACTTAAACTTAGGTGTAAACTAATTAAAATCCAATTAAAAATTAGGTTCTTCAGTCACACTAGCCACATTTCATCTGTTCAGTAGACATAATGTGGCTAATGGCTACTATACTGGACAACACAGATACAGACATGACAGAAAACTCTATTGGAAAGCATTGAATGCATAACAACACATAAAATAATGGGAGACTGTGTTATGTCCCAGATAACTGAGAGATAATGTAATAATTAAAAAATCCTCATAATCTTACAAAGTCAAAAAGTAAAATGTATAAAGAAAGAAAAGTAGAAATAGAAAGCAGATATTAAGCGGGCAGATTTAAAATCATAATACTGAGAATTACCTTAATGAAAATGTACTAAAATCTTCTGATTAAAAAAAATTAGATTAAGTACAAAAATAAAACTCAACTATATGTTTCTTATTAGATAGCCAACTGAAATATTAGTTCATGCAAGCTTGAAAATACAGAATAGAAAACACTATATCATGAGTACAAGCACAAGAAAGCAGTTGTAGCTATATTAATATCTTATAAAATACATACTAAGGAATAAAAGCATTGTTAGAGATTAAAAGGAACTTTTATTAATCATAAAAAATGCTTTAATTTACTGGTAAGCCAAAGCAATTTTAAATGTTTATGTATTTAATAATCTAAATTAAATATGTAAAGCATAATCTTATAGAACTTTAAAAAATTAAAAAAAGACAACTTAAAATTATAATAGACAATTTTAACATAGCTCATTGATTTATAGAAGATCAGAAAAAATATCAATAAATTTTTAGATTTGAACTATAAAATCAAAACATATGGCCTAACAGAAAAATGCATAGGACTGCTTCCTACAATTATAGAAGATAATAATTTTATGCACACACAGAACATTTTAAAAAAATTTCTACACTATGGGAAATAAAATAAATATTACACATTTTAAAGGAATTAAGCCATTAACATCTCACTCGAATGTCATTAAGCCAGAAATCGGATTGCAAATTTCCCTACCACCCTTACATATTTTGAAGTTAAGAAATGTACACTTAAAATCCCATGAACTACAATAGCCAATATATAGAAGTAACCTAAGTGTCCACTGATCGATGAATAAAGAAGATGTAAGTTCTATCTATCTATCTATCTATCTATCATGGAATATTACTCAGCCATAATAAAGAATAAGATATTGCCATTTGTAACAACATGGATGGACCTAGAGGATATTGTGCTAAGTGATATAAGTCAGACAAATACAATACCATATAATTTCACTTATATGTGGAATCTAAAAACAAAACAAAACAAAACAAACAAGCAAAAGAAGAAATAGACCTATAAACACAGAAAACTAAACTGATGGTTGCCAGGGTAAAGGAAGGTGAGGGGGGAGGGGCAAAATGGGTGAAGGGGAGTGGAATATACAGGCTTCCAGTTATGTAATGAATACATCACAGGGATGAAAGATACAGTATAAAGAATGTTATCAATGGTATGTGATAGAGTTATATGTTGGCAAATGATAGCTACACTTATGGAGAGCAGGGCATAATGTATACAGTTGCGGAATCACTATGTTATACACCTAAAACTAATGTAATGTTGTGTCAACTATACTTAAAAAATTTCTTTGCTAAAGAAGACATGACAATGAAGATCATAAGAACATTTTAATCTTTACAAAATAAGAAAGTTAGTAGAGAACTAAAGAGCACATTAGATATGAGAAAGTAGAAAAAATGAATTAGTGAAGTGAGGATACACTTAAAATACAGAAGATGAACATATAATAGAAAGCATCAACACAGCAAAAATCTTTATTTGGAACAAATAACAACAAAATCGATAAGCAATGATGAGATTGATCTAGAAAAAAAAGAAAGCACAAGCCACCAATATCATGAATTAAAATGGGAAAATCTTCATAAATTTTCAAAGAGGATATTAAAAGCAAGTTTATACAAATAATTTTGAAAATATAAATTAAGTTGACAAAAAAAAATTACTCCCAGAAATTGGTAAGGTAAATTATATAGTGGAAAATATGTCTAAGACATCTATACAGGCATTTCAAAAACAAAATTTCTAAATTACCAATGAATATACATGAAGATTCTTAGTCTCATTAGTAATCAGAAAAAAATGTTTTAAGAATCCCAATGAGAAACCACTAAACATCCAATAGAATGGTTTATCTTCTAAGTAATTACACTTGTATGTATATGTTCATACACACATGTGAACCAAGAGATAAGCACCAGCAGGTTCATAACCCCATTGCATATGATGGTACTAAACTAGGAACCCAAATATATATCAACATTTGAATGTATAAAAATATTATGTAAGACTTTTCTAATCTTGTATTAGTTTTCTGTTACTACAGAACAATTGCAAAAATTTAGTGGTTTAAAACAGCACACATTATAATCTCACAGTTCAGTAGTTCAGAAATTTAGACTGGCTAGATGGACTTCTCCAATCAAAATCACCCTGACCTTTTACCTGGAGACTCTGGAGAAGTACCTACTTCCAACATCATTCAGTTTGTTGGCTATATTTAGTTCCTGGTGGTCATAAAACTAAAAGTTCCTCCCAGTCTCCTTGCCAGCTGTCAGTAACAGGTAGCTCTAAAAATGTCAGGCTCACTCTCAAGTCCTTCCACCTCAGCAACAGAAAATTTTTCCTGTCAAATCCCCCTTTATGCTTTGAATTTCTCTGTCCTCTTCTGGGACTGGCTGGAGAAAACTCTCAGCTTTTAAAGAGTTCACGTATTCAGAATGAACCCACCCAGATTATCTCCCTTTTGATTAACTCACAGTCAACTGAATAGTAAGGTTAATTACACCTGTAATATCTATTTGCCATATATAGTAAAATAGTAAAACAATAAATATTAATAAAATGATAAATATTAATAAAATAATAATAAATATAAATAAAATAGCCATGGGGGTGATATTGTTTCAGGATCTTTTTCTCCATCCCTGCCTGTGGTTCTTAGTCACACTGCTTTGAAGAATGAAGAGGTAGACCAGACAGAGTGGTGGGAAGCAAAACAAGGATTACTGAGCAATAGCAAAGTAACAGCACAAAGCTTCTGACGAGGGAGAGGAACCTAGAAGGTTGCTACAGGAGTTTCTAAGTCTAGGGGTTTTTAATGGGCTTCTTGGTGGGCTCTTTTAATCTGATTAACCCTATCTGCTCCTTTCCATCCAGTCAGGTTTTTGTCACCTGGGAAAGAGTGGAGGGCTCCTTCCAGGGTGGTGTAAAATCCTTTCAAGGGTGGCTTCCTCTTAGAGCAGTTGAGGGGTGAAGGGGCTTGCCCCTGACTGCCTGACTTACAGCCTTCCAACTATTCTTCATGAGTATCTCTATACTCACAGTCCTGGGAATTAGGGTATGAAGTCTTGGGGGAATGACATCTTACGATTCTACCTACCATAACTGTAATATACCATGCAAAAAGAAAAGGAACAAAGTACATTTATATGCAATAACATTGTTGAAACTAAAAATATAATATTGAGAAAATGAAGCTCAATGCAAGGAATGTTTACTATTTGATTGAATTTGTATAAAGTTTAAGAACAAACAAATGTATGTTAGAACATTTAGAAAGGCATATTTGATGCAAAAACTATTAGTATAAATGAAGATACAATTATAAAAATCATGATAATCATTAATAGTGCACAAGATGGGGGGTTCTGTCATGCTATAGGAATTTTCTAATTACTAATCTGAGTTTGGCTACATTGTTATAGGCCTTATAAAGTGATGTGTAGTTGGATATTTAAGTTTTGTGCCCTTTTCTCTGTTTCTTATGTTCCACACACACAAAAAAAGGTTTAAAAATAAACAGACAAAATTTCTTGAGTATAATCAGGTTATCCTGTTCCATTATTCACAAGTTCTTTACTTATTAAATGTCCACTATATACAAGTCTCACTTGGTGGTAGAATTAAAACAGTTAACAAATTAAGAAATTTACAGTCTAGGGATAAGATGCTTACAGTTTTCTCCCTTAATTTAACTCTGGGTTTAGAGCACGAGGTCTAAAATAATCACAGTAAAATAACCACAGAGTAAAGTATTAATTTTATTCCAGTACCACGTGACATTACTTTTCTATAAGTATCTCACCAAAATTCAGAGGCTGATGTGGTCAAAGTTGAAGAGCTTTAAGGGCAGAGATCTGGAGTTCCACTGCAGGGTGGGGATAGAGGAGGGGTAAACAGTGTAAATACTCTCGGGTAGTACTGAAGGCAGAGAAGACCAATCATTGCATGCACTAGAAGGGTCCCAAACAAAAATCTCTACTTATCGCATTTTATTTTCACTGGATATCCAGGTAATCTTACCACAACTTTAATTTAAAAAACGAAAAAAAAATGAAGAGAGCAATATCTTTTTTTCCCCCAAGCACCTGTATTATTATGTTAAAAGAAAAAAGAATCATGGAGTGTTTACTGAATCACCCTAAATCTTGATGTTTTAAAATACTGATAAACTTTCATTTTTGAATGTAAAATTTATTAAAAAGCTACATGTCTCTCAGAAAATAGTTTGTAAAAAGCATCAGCTGTTGAGAACTAACAGGAAAAAAAGAAATCCACAGGGTTTAAATGTTACTTAGAGGCTACTGAAGAGGGTTATCTACTGAATCTTTAAGAAAGTTTTCTTTCTTTCTTTTTTTTTTTTAATGAAAGAGAAAGAATATAAAGGAATTTACCTTGGAATTTACTGAACAATCTTGTTTCCTCACAGTTTACTGGCCCAGAGGATTCTCATGCACTGCCATATGGGCATCTGCTACATAGAGCACCAAATGTACATATATTCATATATATATATAGAAAGAGAGAAAGGGAGAAAGGCCATACATATATATGTGCCATATGTGTTACTATTACCTATTATACACTAAATATATGCACACATTTATACTATGCAGTATTAAATATGGATACCATTTAATTAATTTGATTATTTAGTGTGTATTTGTGCCAGATAGTGTGACACATACGGAGAATACTGCTATAATTAAAATGATCATCGTCCTTACACTTATTGAAAAAGACAGCAAGTAAACAGATGATTACTGAACAATGAAGTGGCTGCCTCTGGATTAGAGTGAAGAGGTTGAAATACAGAATTGTATAAATTTATAGAATCTTTATAAAGAAATCTCTAGGATTCTTCATAAAGAATCCCTATGAAGAAAATAAATGGAAACTCAGAAAACAAATTATCACAAAAATGTTCATCTCTGGACAAATTATAATGACAAAAAAAGAAGCAACAACTCAAATGTTAGTATGATATTGAATATAATAAAATACAACAATTATCCAAAGCACTGTTACCTCAAATTATGTTATATAGAATTTGATTAAAATGCCAAATGCATATATTTACCTCAATAAACTGCATAGAAATATATAAATGCCATCAATGCTATCATCAATTGTCATGTACAAGCACCAAGAAAATATAACATTAAAATCACACTAACATCCTGTGAAAGATATAATTAGAATTTTTTAAAATGTCTCTTTAAGAACAGTCATGATACTACTCATGATATTATCTATCTTGACTAAAAATACAAGTAGGAAAACTGATCACATAATCTGTTGCTTCTCAATCCCTTTCAACACCTTAGTGCTGGCACCATCAACTTCCTAGTATGTAACAGCAAAGACCTCTTAAGACAGTCTCTACCTCCAAACCTTTTCACCTTCTTTGACCTGGACATTCTCCACATTGCAGACTTTTTTTTTTTTTTTTTTAAGATTTATTTTATTTATTTGAGAGAGAATGAGAGTGAGCAGGAGTGGGGAGAGGCAGAGGAAGAGAATCTCAGTCTCCCCGCTGAGCACAGAGCCCAAGCAGTCAGTCTCAGGACCCTGAATCATGACCCTGAGATAACAACCCAAGCCAAAATCAAGAGTTCCACATGCAACTGAGTCACCCAGCTGCCCCTCCACACTGCAGACTTTTATGATCTACCTTAAATGAAAATATAATCTTGTTATTCTTTAAGAATGGCATTGGGCATTATTGTTTTTCCATTCTCCACTCATACTCTCCCATTTCTTATTAACTTAGTTGCCCTTTGCTTCTACATGGATAGCATGAGGTTAGAAAAACTGATTATAGGAGTGCCTGGGTGGCTCAGTCGATTAAACCACTGCCTTCAGCTCAGGTCATGAGCCCAGGTCCTCAATCAAGCCCTGCATCAGGCTCCCTGCTCAGTGAGGAGTCTGCTTTTCCCTCTTACTCTCCCTGTGTGCTCTCCCTCTCTTTCTTTCTCAAATAAATAAATAAAATCTTAAAAAAAAAATTAGGAAAAGAAAAACTGATTATATATTCCTCCACTGGTTTACTTGTCATCAAGGGGTTGACTTGGTTGGTCCAAATTAATCCTATTCCCTTATCATAATCATTAGTTCCCCTAAACTTAAGATTTGGCTTCTTGGCACATTTCCCTGGTAGAAACAGTCTCAGGGCAGTGGACTATGAGAGACTTTTTTTTATAGGCTTTAGGAAAGGAAGTTTTGTTGAGCCTACAAAAAAGTCACTAGGTGAGATAGTCTTATTCTGGATATTGTAGAATGCTAGAGCAATTTATTCACCATAAGAAAATCCAGAATCATGGAGAAATCCACCTACAGCAAATACACAAAAGGGAGTCTTGGGGAAACAGTACCAGAGAGAGTAGGTTGAATCACTCCTGAAACCTTCTCAATCTCTGGACTTATATTTCCACCAGTCCATATGTTCCTACACGGTTCTGTTTATTTAAATGGAGTTGCCAGCTTCCTACATGTAATAGCATCTAAACTAACTTATAACCCTTCCATGACTTCCTTTTGATCTTAAACAAAAGTATAATAGATGGTACTTCAGTATACTTTATTTGTAGTTCCCCAAACTTTCCAAGCTTTCTGTCAACTCAAGGCTTTCTCAAGTGACACTACCTTGGCCTAGAACTCCCTTCCTGATGTGTCTATTCTGGACTAATCCTGCCTGACCTTCCCGTTTTGTCTAAGATGTGTCCTTTTAATGCCTCAATTAACTCCCACCTTTTCTACACATTTCCATGGTATGGGAAGCTAGGTACCTTCTCATCAAAACACCTAAAGAACAAGATCACACAGATCTGTAGTTTTACTCTATAATCTCCTGCAATGGTCTAACACTAAGCACTTTCATCATCAACCTAGTATCCCTTGTTCTAAGTATTGAGGTTAGAATATTACAACATCTGAATAAATAATATCAAGAGAAAATATATGCAAATGAACAAGTGGATTATGTGCACATTAGAAATTAAATTTTTTTGAGTTGTTGAAGTTTGAATCTATAAATCTGTGTTATGATTAATTAGATTCAGAAGGAGGATTTCTTCTTTTATACAATTTTATACACTCTGCTCTCTCTGTCCATGCTGGGTGATGCTTCTAATGGCACGGAAACTATTGCAACACTCCATTCTCAGCCTTTTGTTAATTTATGTTCCCAATGGCATGGATGCTCCAAAATTTTTATGACAGTCACCAAGATTGCTGATAGATGTCCAGGAAGAGGTCACCACTAATATTTCTCAAATTTTCAATAGTGATAGGTAAGTACTTAAAATACAAAATAAGTTGTGCATATAAACAATTTATAAATATGCATGTGATTTATCCTAAATATCTTGAAATAGCAACTTTATTCCTTTTGCAATAAGTGCTTTCATTGAGTGAAGTCCTGTGCTACAGGTTGATTTGTAAATGTTTATTAGAGCAACTTGGAGTAAACTGAGTAGAACACAGCAATGAGAACTAGCCATTTCTGAATAGGAATTGTTCTTTACAATTTGCACACTGTGTGGCTTCAGATGTAGAAGTTTATTTCTTCTTCTAAAATATAAGTTTAGGGGTGCCTGGGTGGCTCAGTGGGTGGAGCCTCTGCCTTCGGCTCAGGTCATGATCTCAGGGTCCTGGGATGGAGCCCTGCATTGGGCTCTCTGCTCATCAGGGAGCCTGCTTCCTCCTCTCTCTCTGCCTGCCTCTCTGCCTACTAGTGATCTCTGTCTGTCAAATAAATAAATAAAATCTTTAAAAAAATAAAATATGAGTTTGTGATTATTATAGAATTTTTCTAAGCACTAGAAATAATACATATAAAATATTTAGGACATTCCTTCTACATAATAAACTTTTGATAAATAGTGGGTTTTGTGATTGTTTTTATTGCAGCTGCTGTTATTATTAAAGATTACCATTCAGTTAAAAATGGCTGTCATCTTATAATTCTTCCATATGTTCATAAAGAAAAGAAAATACTAACCAAACATCTCAGCTGTCAAACTGAAATCAAAATTTATCCTTGTTTTATTTCAGCTCCTTGGAAAATGTATGAGGTTGGAAGCTGGGGGAGTAAGCAGTTTATTAGAAAGTATAAAGATAGGGTAAGGTGTGATTATGAGAGAACGGCAGACTAAAGAGGAACAGGGGAAGAAACTAGCATGGAGGTTGCTTTGTCACATATTTTACTTGTTCTTCATATAACATCCTTCTAAGTAGGAATTATAACTATTTTACAGATGAAAAAATTTAGAGTCTCAAATAGTTAACTTTCCTTAGATCACACAACTTGTGTCAAAGGAATGAATTAAACCTGGGTTTTTACAAACCCCTAAAGCTGTAATTTTCATACATTTGTCTTCAAACGAAATATTGGGAATCATTGTTCATTAAACTTCATGGCGAGTGAAGACAAATATAACAAATGTTAGTAGTTTATCAAAAGCTAAAATGGGAAAAAAATGCTAGTAGCCATCTTGACTAACTCTCATCTAAGGTAAGACTAATAGTTTAGTGAAACTAAACAAATTTAATTAAAAGACTTTACATGAATGTGTCACTTACATAAAGTTAAGAAAATTCATGAAATAGTTACTTCATCAAATCATAATATAAAATAATAAAGCAAACATACACTATAACTAAAGTAACAAACATTAAATTCTAAAAAAAATAAGTCAGGAAATGCATAAAAATGAAGGAATTGGTGGACTAATATGATTTTTCTTTCAAAATTTATGTGCTATCTTTTCAAAATTTATGTACTATTGAGATATTTCTGTCAAGATACAAAATAAAGTTGAAAACAAAGATATTCAACGTTCTAGAATTTAAAAGAAAAAAAAAAGAAAGAAAGAAAAAGCAGAAGAAAACTTCCCAGACAGGGGTGCCTGGGTGGCTCAGTAGGTTAAGTGTCTGCCTTTGGTTCAGGTCATGATCCCAGAATCCTGAATTGAGCCCCGCTTTGGGCTCCCTGCTCAGCATTCTCTCTCTGACCCTCCCCTCTGCTCATGCTTTCTCTCTTGATAGCTCTCTCTCAAATAAATAAATAAAATCTTTAAAAGAAAAGAAAAAAGAAAACCTCTCAGATAAATAAAATTTTCAGAGAAAAAAAAGTATCTAGATCTTATATGGCAGTGTATTTGCTGTGGATGTCATGAAAGATGACACTTGGGTGTCTTAATTTTTCCATTGCTTCTTTCACTCATTCTAAAATAATGAAAGATAAATTTGTTCAGAATATTTCTTATCCTTCTCCCACATAACACTGAAACTTGCAGCTATTTCCAAAATCTTCATTCATTTACTTATGTGTGTATTTCATGATTATTGATTCTTCTATGTACTCAGCACAGTGCTAGGCTCTGTTAGGAACAAAACACAATCTTGAACTCAATTCCAAGAGTCTATAAGCCTAGTAGAGCTGATACCTAATGTGCCTAAGGACATAAACACATCCGTCTTCCAGGTCATTAGATGAGAGAATATTTCAAGTACTGAAAGGGATAGTGTAGATAAAAAATTTCAGAATAAGTCAAAAATTGACATTGTTTTGGGCTAGCATTTTCAAAAAGTCATCACGAAAGTGAGGTCTCTCAAACTGGATCTTGAAAAATAAGCTAGTTATACAAAAAGGGATATCAATACTTCCTTAACCAAAACAGTAAGAGCTGTATAATCTTTATTCTACAGAACTGTAAACCTAGCAGTGACCTCTCTGCAACTTTATTCCAAAATGAATTATTCAATTTATCATACTGTCAGCCAACTGGTAAGCCATTTAGTCATTACTTTATTCAACAAATATTTGTTGGCACTAGTTTTATTTAGGGCATTATGCTAGGGAATAAGGACACAGCTAAATACACTAGATTCTATCTTAATAAAGCTGATAGTCTATCAGGAAATATATGATTCAGAGTAGCCCAAACCATAACCTCCAATCATGATAAGGATTAGGTAGGAGAAACATAGGTTGATAAAATTACATATTAGAAGAAAATCCCAGCCCCTCAGCACAGACCACAGAAGGCCATGCACACCACAACTTCAGGGACATCTTTCACAAAAATTACGGTGTGAAGGTCATTGGACTTTAATGGGAACTTACCTCTAGGAATGACATAATCGGCTATGGACTGACAAAAGATGCTCTGGTTAAAAGTCTGAAGAATGGATTTGGGGCTGAGAACAAGAGCTGGTATGGAAAGAAAAATAGCTGTTCTCATGGGACAAATAAAAATGGTGATGGGAATGAAGGCGGAGAGTAGTGGATGAATACATTTAAAAGACAGAATTAATAGGATTTGCTACAGGTTGTATATGAAGGTTTTAAAGGAGGAAGCAAAGTTCTGAGGAGTTATTTATCAACAAAGGCCAGCATTAAAGAAAAAAATGGTAAGGACATTCTATAAGTTTTCTTTATACTTTGTAAGATTTACCATGAAACCCTTAAGTGGAAATATTGATTAGGCATTTGGATATAAGGATAGAAACACACAAAGTAGGTTGGAAAATTTTATCTGGGATTCTTTGTTGAGACTGTTTAAGATATCCTGAAGGGAAGTGATATTGACAACGGAAACTAGTATTAATTTCATGGATTGAAGCAACTTTCCAAAAATCACACTAGTTAGGTGAACTTTAGCAGTGTTAAAGCATTAGCTTGACTCCAAAATTCACATTCACTAACATTGTGGCTGATGAGGAAATCTTTCCCCATCCTCAGACTGTAGCCTTTGGCTCCTGGTAGAGCAGTAGGGAAGGCTTCTGGCATAATCATGGCCATCACCCAATGTCAAGTTCCTCGATTTTCCCTCAGGAAGGCTGTGGCAGAGGCTAATGAATTTTTACAAGGTTTTTTTTGTTTTTGTTTTTGTTTTTGTTTTTTCCTATTTTAGCTGAAGAAAACTTCAGTGATCTGCTGCTCTCTGGCTCCTAGGTTTTTTATTTTGTTTATCTGCAATGATAAATCAAGAGCCACCATGGAGTAGTGAAAAGAACGGGTATCCAATAAACAGAGAAGCCCATCTTAAATTGTGGCTTTACTGGTTTTGAATGAGTTATTCCCTCAGTCTTACTCATTTATCTTGTGAACATTAAATATGGAAATGCATGTAAGTATGTCCAGCATATATTAGGTGCACAATAACTGTTACTTTCCATTTTCCTGCCCTGCAATGGACAATCCTTACTGTTTTTATTTCCTTCTTGTCTCTATTTCTGATCAATGTCTTCCTTTCCCCTCAGTCCTTGAGTATCTACTACTCCAGCTTGGTATACTCCCTGCATGTAATTCTAGCTGGTTTTAGATTGGGGAAAATCTACTGTGGGATCAGTGTATGCACATGGACTGCTGCTTGTTTACCACATTAAGAGATATAATTAGTGTACAAAGAATTTGGGAGGATCTAGTAATCAAAACTCAATTTAAGAAAATAGAGTTAAAAAATGACAATCTGTGATTACAAAGGAATAAGGGGGTTCTAGAAGGCCTTGCACTAACAATACTGCATACTAGTAAAGACACTTTTGCTTATCTGAATGCTTCATGTCCATGATTTTGTTGATTACTTACAATAATGTTATGAAGTACAAAGGGATGATACAGTTGTCATTTGAATGATAAGGAAAAAAGGCTCTGAGAATTAAATAGACTTAGAGGTTACACATGGTGGTCCCAAGAGACCTGAATTCCAGGCCAGACTTTCATTAAACCAGCTATTCTTACAAATTAGTTATATTCTCCAAGGTGTCCCATCTTCTTGTTGGTAAAAAAGGAACAGGACTTTTTAAAGATTTGTTCCATGCTTTAAAGTATGAGACTGTATATCTTATCCAGCATAAAGAGATAATAGGCAGAACTAAGATATGAATTCTGTTATTTAATTCAAAGCATATCAATATATCACTTTGTTCCAGGTATTTTTTTTTGGTCCTGAATGCACAGGAATAGTAATTTGGTCGAAATAAAATATCTGAGAGGCTGCATGGGAAAGACAGAAGAGAACAGACAAGAAAGGTGTCTAGTCTTAAAATATCCTTATGGTCCCTGCAAGTATATAGGTGATCGAGATATCATGTCAGGAGGATGAAAGTTCCAAGGGAAAGGCCAGGGCATATTTATAAATTAACAGTGGATAAAATGTAAGAATGGCCCATATATGCAGTTTTAGGAGAGGTGAGATTGGTGTTTAATAACTTAGATGGATTATAAAGAGTAGTGGGAATGGCTAGGAGGGAGTTTCCAGAACTGTGGTAGAAGGATCATGTAAGTACTTCACTGGATGTGAAAGGATTATGGGCTGAACCCCAGTGTTCTGTATTGGCCAACAGGTAAATATTGGTGCCATTCTCCAGGGTTTTCTCAGCCTGGACTGCTTCAGCAACTTCTCACTGCACATCAGTTGAAAATACATCAGTAACTCTTTTGTTCTCAAGTTTGGCCTACTAGAGCCAGATGAATGACCAAATTAGGGTATAATTTAGAGGCTAAGAAGCTGGTCAGCATGTCAACTCACCTGGGTGATAACATTTGTCCTTTTTTTGTTTTGTTTTGTTTTGTTTTTGAGTACCTGCTATATATCAGGAAAAGATATTACACTTTAGACTCAATAAATACAGATAGAATTATTCAAGAAACATGAATGGATGAAATTATGCAAGGAATAAAATGGTAAAAAAATATTTTCCCCATCCCCTGAAAAACTGTCATAATAGCAGAGGATATACACACTTTTATCATATATTTCTTTTGGTTAATAAACCAACAAAAACTGGGAACTCTGAGTCTAGTGAAGAGACACTACACACACACACACACACACACACACACACATCTCATAAGAGAAAACAAATTCTGTAAGGCTTTTTCAGATGCAAATTTCTCCCTAAAATGAATGCCTAGGAAAGTCAGGGAAGACCTCATAAAGTATAGGCTTCAAATGAATACTTAAAGAATGAAAAGGATTCTTCTGAAATATAAATGTGTATATATCACATATTACAGAAAAAGAGAAGATATGTCAGATTGCTAAAGAAACAACAAGAAGTTCAATATTTCTGGAGACTGGAACCATAGTTATATTGGTAAAAGAAAAATATTAACAGGCGTACAGGCCAGACCAAGACATGAAGGGTCTTATAATGTGTGGAAATACATTTAAATTATGTCTTGGAAGCCATAGGGAGATGTTCATGAAATTTAAGAACAGGAATAACATTAAAAGTGTCTCAGAAAGTGCTTTTTATGGTGCTGAAAATAGATTAGTTTTGGGATGTGGGGAGCATCCTAGAGGCAAAGGATGAGGTTAAGGAGTCTTTTACACTAACTCTAAGTAAATAAAGATAAGTGCCTGAACTGGGAACCTGGCTATGAAGCTTCAAAGCAGAAAATGTATTAGGTGGGCACAGACTGAATGGACTGACTTCCTTTGTTCTGTCTTGGGAAACAGAGAGATAATACCATCCAATAGAGCCATGGTACCTGGGGCAGACATGAGGAAGAGATGAGGTATTTGGATTTGTAGCTGTGTGGTTATTACCCAGATCTCCTTCCTTTTTCAAGACCCTAACTCAAAAATTAAGTTCCAGAGTAGAGAGGTCAGTGAAGGAGAAAATCGGATTATTTATTACTGATAGTATTCATTTTAGTTTAATGTCAATCAATTCATCAATTTAAATGTAATTTAAATCACTTCCCTAAATTATTAGGATATTATTGTTATTGCAAAATCTCTGTTGCATGATGTTGGTGATCACATTATTTTGTCAAAAAAAAAAAAAGACTACATTGTTTCCAGTATTATGATACAAATGCCTTTATTTCAGGGAATTATTACATATTACTATTGTTAACTACTATAGGAGGTTATTCAAGACATAGGTGGGCCATATATCTGTAACTGTCAGGGGAGAAAAACATAAATAAAGTTCTTGTCTTAAAGCTCCTTATGTAGATCAAATGTTATAAGGTGGGGTCCCTGGGTGACTCAGTTGGTTAAGCATCCTAATTTTTTTTTTTTTTTTTGGAAGATTTTTAAAGTTTATTCAATGGAGAGAGATACAGAGAGAGAGGGAACACAAGCAGGGGAGTGGGAGAGGGAGAAACAGGCTCTCAGCTGAGCAAGGAGCTTGATGTGGGGCTTGATGTGGGGCCTGATGTGGGGCTCGATCCCAGGACCCCGGGATCATGATTTGAGTTGAAGACAAACACTTAATGACTGAGCCACCCAGGTGCCCCAAGCATCCTACTTTTGATTTTGGCTCAGGTCATGGGTCCTGGGATTGAACTCTGCACTGGGCTCCATGCTCAGCAGGGAGACTGAGATTCTTACTCTTTCCCTCCTCCTGTCTCTCCATACCCCTCCCCTCTATTCTCTCTCTCTCTCTAAAAAATAAATTAATTAATAAAAATGTTATAATGTTCTGAAAGTGTCTTAAAAAGCTGGCATGAGACTAAGAATTACTGAGTTGACGTAAAGCTAAAGAAGTTTAAATTTCAAGGCCCCATCACTTACAACCCTTTTACAAAAAGTCTTAGTAATGTGTTCATTTGATCATTAGTTGTAAAGTTTGACCAAGTATAATATTATAACCATGATCAGTCAAGAAAGGACCCTCACCCTACTGATGTCTCCCATCACACTTGTTCTCCTATCAGGTGGTATGGGGCTTTTGTCATTAAGGGGTGAACTAAAGTAAAGTTGACATGAAATTCAGAGACCAAAGAAGACAATATAAGAAGTATAATATGCCAGACACTAAGACATCTACAACATATTTGTTAATAAGTGATGTGAACTCAAAGAATATTTAGTCACTGAAAGGAAATTTGAAATGCCCAACACTCTCAGAGCTCATCTGTGAATGAATTCCCCAAATTTGACAAGGATCCTAAAAATTTTCATGACCTCACCAATAATGACTTGTGAAGTCATTTTGAAAGACATAAATGATAATGAATGAATGAATGAATATGAAAACCACAATAAAGAAATGATATTTCTTTTCTGTATAGATAATAGTGAAAAATTATTGTCATATGAAGGGATAATTTTGTAGTAAAAAATGCAGGAAGGTAAGAAGTAACATAGAGCATGGTCAGGTATTAATGAATAAAAATATTATATTATTCCATGACTTATAAAATTATTGGTGACATTTGTCAACTGAAGATTTATAATTTGTCATTATTACCCTTTACAAATAAATATTGTTTCATAACTAAGTGTGTTGTTATTATTTTGTATTAAAAAGGCTCTCAAAAAGATGGAAACTTCAGGCTACACAAACACTGCAATATTCTTAAGATCCCTGGCACCACATAGAAATAGAAAGCTGTACAGCAAATTGTTCAGGAAGTGCTAATGGTTGAGTAAGGAAGGGTGAGGACCAGTAACTAAATGTTAAGCTAAATGATGAAAGAGAGGGAACATAGTATCCTCATCCTATTGTTAAGAGTAAGGCTAAGTTGGGGCACCTGGGTGGCTCAATGGGTTAAGCCTCTGCCTTCGGCTCAGGACATGATCCCAGGGTCCTGGGATCAAGCCCCACATCAGGCTCTCTGCTCAGCATGGAGCCTGCTTCCCCCTCTTTCTGCCTGCTGCTCTGCCTACTTGTGATCTCTGTTTGTCAAATAAATAAAATCTTAAAAAAAAAAAAAAGAGTAAGGCTAAGTCAATTTAGGGAAAGGAAAATCTTTTTTTTTTTTTTTTAAGATTTTATTTATTTATTTGACAGAGAGAGATCACAAGTAGGCAGAGAGGCAGGCAGAGAGAGAGGAAGGGAAGCAGGCTTCCTGCTGAGCAGCGAGCCCGATGCGGGACTCGATCCCAGGACCCTGGGATCATGACCCGAGCCGAAGGCAGCGGCTTAACCCACTGAGCCACCCAGGCGCCCGGGAAAGGAAAATCTTAAAAAAAAAAAAAAAAAAAAAAAAAAAAAATATATATATATATATATATATATATATATGTCAGTTCTATTAGTGAGTGTTTGACTCTTTATATTTGTCACAAACAGCTTCATAAACTACTTGGGCACAGAAGTTGACATATATGAAGACCTCAGAGAAAAAGGAAGCCATTTTGTGTCCGACAAAAGGCAAAAAGCATGTTACCTTTGCTTCTGGTCCTGAGAAGGAATAAAGAAAAATGAAAAACCTAAAGGAGAAGAGAAATAAGGGGAAGAATAGGGAGGAGAAATGTGTGTAATTAAGAGGAGATGGTAGAGAGAAATTGGATTGGGTGAGAAATGACAGCAAAATTCTCCTATGATATGGATGCCAAAAACTATTTTAAGAATGGTGGAAAATTCTATTTGAGTAATTGAGTATTGTCGGCACAATAAAAATGTTCTCTTTCTTCTGTGCAACCCAATTCTTTCCTGACTGAAATGCCAATGAAATCTACTCTACTCAAAATGCATACTCAAAATAAAAAGGATTTTTATTTCTTTTTAATTAAACAAATTGTTGAATTTTACATGTGTACCAGAACAGAGAATTCTGCAAGGAAGCAGAAATCAGGGAGGAAGAAGAGGACATGAGGATATATGAAACTTGAGGATTTGTAGAAATGGTGGAGCAGGCTATGGGCCTCTGCAGGCCACTGAATTGAAGGGTTTCAGACTTGCTGCCCAGATATTCATAGGCAGAGATTTGGGATATCACAAGTCTATGCTCTCTTCCTCCTTGACAGAGGAAAAATAGAGAAAGCAAGAAAGCAAACAAACAACAACAACAAAACAACAACAATAACAACAACAACAAAACAAAGAAAGGAGGAAGAGAGGTAGGGGGAAAAAGGATGGAAGGAAAGAATAAAGGATGTAGAAAAAAGAAATGTTACTACAGGGAAAAGAAGAGAAGAAGGTATTCATCTCCAAGTGAATTTCTCACAAGTATCTTAAATTTAACAGACCAGTATTCATTCATCTACTGCCAAGTCAACTTCTAGAAGCTCTACCCTCAGCCCAGGGTAGCCACTGAAGAAGGGCCAAAGGACAAAGTATATGGTGACAGGGACTTTAAAGGAATAATTTGTGTTAAGAATGAAAGTGAAAATTTTTTGAAATAGCACTAACTACATCTAACTTGAGTTTAATGCAGGGTGGAAAAATCAGCAACTTCCACATAAAACACCAAAGGAGAGGAAGAGGATTCAATTTAGAAAATCTAGTAGAAGAATAATATAATGAGTAAGATACAGGTGTGGAGAGGAATATTTATGATGATATTAGAGTTTTCAGAAGGCTCTGAGGCAGTAAGTAGCTATGGGATATGGGAAAAGTGCATTTTTGAAAGATGACTCTGACAATGTGTTAGATGGCTTGAAATTGAGGATGGTGTTATAAGACTTTAGAAATCATTCAAATGGGAATGATGAAAGTCTGAAAAACATCAGGAGTAGTGGGGAAAAGGGATGAAGAGGAATATAATTGAGATTTTTAAATATAAGATAACTGAAATCTGGGACTACCTGTCAAGTGAAGAGGAAAAGTTAGGAATTATTTTTAAATACCTGGCTTGATCACCTTTGTCTATTTTATAACCATTCTTTGCAAAAAGATAAAGATAGAACAAGTCAAGAAGAAAAGAAACTTTGACATGCCACAGTTCCCTCAATGATTGAAGAATGGTCCAGGGGACCTTTTCTACACTATAGTGTCAGATTTCCTGGTCTTCTCCACTCCAGTGGTTTTTGTTTCTACTCCATTTCAGCAACTACCTCTATAGCCACATTCTGAATGTTGCTAATATGCTAAAGTGTGCCTCTTCTAACATCTTTGACCTCACTAAACACTCTCAGTTTACAGTGTTCAATAATTTATATGATCTCAGCTTATTCCATTTTACCTACAGATCAGCATCTGATACCTGATATGATTCTAAAAGCAGCATTCTCCAATCCTTTTGATGTAATTCTGTAAGAATTTTTGAATTTTCAATTTAAATTGAAATCTTCCTATCAGAAAATAAAATCCCAAAGAGTAGGCAAGTTACCTATCTATACTTAGGAAGTGGCTGACACATTCCAGGCAAACAACAGTTGTCAGTGTTGTCTGATTATAAAACTGTATCCAAAAAAAAAAAAAAAAAAAATACAGGGGCTAAAAATTTTCTAATATAAGGATCCACCTAATTACCCTTTTTTCTTCTTTCTTTTTGGCTTTGGATAAATCACAGACTGCTTACCTCATTTACGTTGTATATTAAAGGTCTATAATGCTACCTTATGTATCAAGAGCTTTTATTGAAATTCAGTGGAATACTTTAAGGACTTTAAAAAAGCGTAAGAGACATTATGAGAAATGAACAATGAACATAAGTTTGAATGGCCAAAAAATAAGTATATGTCGGTTTTTACGATTTATTACAAGGACACACACTCATTCATTAATCCTTTTTTACAGTGACATATAATTCATACCTCTGGTTTATTTGCTTTAGATCTAGGAGCATAAATTTCTTTTTCCATTTACATAGCATGGTGTATTTGTAAGTCCAAATCAATAATATCTGTGTTGATTTCTATAGTCTCTAGAAACTGGAATTTTTGATATTCCCCACTCCAGAACTTAATTCACAGTAGTTCACATTAATGTTGGACTTGCTGTAGGCTTTTTTTTTTTCCTCAAGACATCTGATGCCTTTAGGAAAAAGTTAGCACTCTAACTTTCTGAGGTATTATTCATTTATAGCACACAGAATGGAGAGCAACGGAAATACCGTATGGAGACCTAGCTAGAGGCGACATGCCTTAATTCTTGTAGTGCCAGAAATGCTTACCTGTCTGGCTGCCTTTCTTACTCACTGCCCTATAGCAAATTTTTAAGATACCTATGAAAATGATTTTTCCAGATAACCCATACTTGTGCATAATCAAATGGAATTTGTCTCAACTGATCTAGGAACATGAAATCAAATTGAACTTTGAGTTACCCTTTGGGAATAGTGGTATGTTCTTATATGCAAAGAAAAATACACATATAACTACATATTAACGAATCCTATAGAACATTTGAAGTTTATCAGTCTCTTTCATATACAATATCTCCTTAAAGTCTCAAAACAAGTTTTTTTTTTAAAGATTTTATTTATTTATTTGACAGAGATCACAAGTAGGCAGAGAGGCAGGCAGAGAGAGAGGGGGAAACAGGCTCCTTGCCGAGCAGAGAACCCCATGCGGGGCTCGATCCCAGGACCCTGAGATCATGACCTGAGCTGAAGGCAGAGGCTTTAAACCACTGAGCCACCCAGGCGCCCCTCAAAACAAGTTTTTGAGTTAGGTTGGAATTGTGTTTCCTCTCAAAAGACTCCCTTAAAATAATTTGAATATATAGTAGGGTACAACCACAGATGTTAACCATTATCAGTATATGTGTTTGAGATAGAGTAAAATCTGCCAGTAAACAGTTCTTTTAAAGTGCTGACATAGTCCTCTGGGGGTAATGTGAATACTAAAATCAGGGTAAGTGATTTTATGATGCATAACACAATTTTATGCCATGGTATTGATGGATTTGTGATTATTGTTAATTGTCTGCCTTTTGTATCTTTCATTTTTTCAAGTATACATTAAGTAAAAAAGTCTGCAATGAATGCAAAAATGTTGTACTTGCTGGTGTTACGAAAAGATGGTGTGACTTCTGGGACTAGACAAATCTGGATATAAGCCTCCATAATATCACTCAACTAAGATTGTGTTCTTGAAAAAGTTGCCTCCTCTCTCTGAGATTCCATTTCTTCATTCTTAAAATGGCAACAGTGATGCTTTTATCCTAGCCTGGTTATGAAAATAAAATGAAATAGTATGTATAAAGTGACAAACACCAGGTTAAGAAATGTTCTTTCCCTCTCATCTCTGCACTCTTGAAAGCAGCAGGGGTGAAACTCACATGGCATTCTAAGTACACATCTAGCATTTCTTCCCCATATCACACTAAACAAATTACACAACTCTGTTATACATGGAAAATCCAAAATAGTTCAAATTTCAAGGAGAAGCTGTGTAGTACAGGGCTAAAAATATCATTTACATCATTTAAATAACATTAATATTCCAAATGAATTGCAAAAAACATACACTCACAGTATATAATCCTACAACTTTATGTAAGCCTGTATGGAACTATAATGAAGCATTTCATTGTGATAACTCATCTAGATCTGCTTTCTTCTCATGAAGGCAGTGGGACAATATTTTTGATACTGTCTAATCTAATTCAACAATTAGTTAAATTTTAATAAAGCAAATATGTCAATTGTGCCCAGTTCAGCTGACTTTATTGGAAACAATCAGAAATTTTATAATAATTTTTACTCATTGAGGTCTGCTATTTGGACATAAATGATAAAGAATAATAGTTATGTTTATACAGGATGTTAAAATGTATTTGTCTTGGAAAAAAGGCAAAAATACCAAGCTATATCTGAAATAATATCTGAAATGATGAGCTCACTTTAAATATTTGAGAATACTGGAAAACTCAGGAAGTCTGTTTTCTCCATGGTTCTAATATGCATGCATGTCAGTTAACAATAGTTTAAATAATGCCAATCCTTAGCAACACAGTTCAAATTTCAGTCACCATGGCATATTAACAGTGAATAACTGGACATAGTGCAAACTTCACTGATACAGCTCTTAGTTCAAAAATTGGTATTTTTATAAATAACAGATATAGATTGTGATGAGTGACCAATCCCATCATCTTTTTTAAAGCCTGTTGGTATTGGTCATGCACATCTGTTAGTTTACATGGTGACAGGAAAGTGTAGAGTTATGCTGCCTCCTTGTTTGAAGGCATAAGCCCATGTCACATTCTACTGATGAAAGAGGACTTTGGTAAACAAAGGCGAAAATGAAAAGTGATAATGAAGGAAGCGAAATCTGAATTGAATATATATGGAATTTATAGAAGAAATAGCTGATTGTAGGAAAGCTGACACTGCTGACATTCAAAGACTTTAAATATGCAGCTAGAGGACCTGAATTAATGCCAGCTTATCCATGTAGATGAACTAAGTGGTTGTGACAAGAAAGGGGGCAACCCAGGGAAACTGAAAAAGTGATAATGTAAGAAAGAAAGAGAGAGAGAAAAATGGAAGGAGGGAAAGAAGGAAAGAAGGAAGGCAAGAAAAAAGGAAGGCAGGAAGGAAGATTATTGAGAAATAGGGGATCCTGGGTGGCTCAGTCATTAAGCATCTGCCTTTAGCTTGAGTCATGATCACAGGGTCCTGGGATCAAGCCCCACTTTGGGGCTTCCCTGTTTGGAAGAAGTCTGTTTCTCCCTCTGCCTTTCCTCTGGGCTTGTGCTCTCTCTCTTGCTCTCACTTTCCCTCTCAAATAAATAAATAAGCAATATCTTAAAGAAAAGATTATTGAGAAATATTTCATGACACTGAAAGTATAAGGGGTTAGAATTAGAAGTGGACTCAAACTTAGAAGAGAGTAGACAATTTGCCATAGATATTCAAGATGTGTGCTATCATTAGTTATAAAAGCAATGTTAAAAAGAACTCTAATTCACCCAAAGAACAAATAATCCAATCAAGAAATGGGCAGAAGACATGAACAGACATTTCTGCAAAGAAGACATCCAGATGGCCAACAGACACATGAAAAAGTGCTCCACATCACTCGGCATCAGAGAAATGCAAATCAAAACCACAATGAGATATCACCTCACACCAGTCAGAATGGCTAAAATTAACCAGTCAGGAAATGACAGATGCTGGCGAGGATTCGAAGAAAGGGGAACCCTCCTACACTGTTGGTGGGAATGCAAGCTGGTGCAACCACACTGGAAAACAGCATGGAGGTTCCTCAAAATGTTGAAAATAGAATTACCCTATGACCCAGCAATTGCACTGCTGGGTATTTACCCTAAAGATACAAACGTAGTGATCCGAAGGGGCACGTGCACCCGAATGTTTATAGCAGCAATGTCTACAATAGCCAAACTATGGAAAGAACTTAGATGTCCATCAACAGATGAATGGATAAAGAAGATGTGGTATATATACACAATGGAATACTATGCAGCCATCAAAAGAAATGAAATCTTGCCATTTGTGATGACGTGGATGGAACTAGAGGGTATCATGCTTAGTGAAATAAGTCAATCAGAGAAAGACAACTATCATATGATCTCCCTGATATGAGGAAGTGGAGATGCAACATGGGGGTGTTAAGGAGGTAGGAGAAGAATAAATGAAACAAGATGGGATTGGGAGGGAGACAAACCATAAGTGACTCCTAATCTCACAAAACAAATTGAGGGTTGCTGGGGGGAGGGGGGTTGGGAGAGGGGGGTGGGGTTATGGACATTGGGGAGGGTATGTGCTATCGTGAGTGCTGTGAAGTGTGTAAACCTGGCGATTCACAGACCTGTACCCTGGGGATAAAAATACATTATATGTTTATTAAAAATAATAATAAAATAAATAAATAAATAAATAAAACTCTAATTATTACTGTAATTTTAAATTACAGTGTGTAAAATATTTGTTTTGCTGTTTTATCATTTTCTGACATTTAATGTAATGAATTTTGAATATTTTGACAAAAAAGTTTTATAGGTCATAGAATAATCAGAATATCTCTCATTGATTTTTATAATCCCTTTGTGTGATTTCAGGTTACATGGCCCATTTTATGGTTCTAAATTACTGGGCCAACTGAGAACTTCAGCAAATTAAAACATTCAAAAGTATAAAAATAAAGCTGTGCCTTGGTTTCACCTTTTATTTTTATTTATTTATTTGTAGAGAAACAGAAAAAGAGGGAGGGGAGGGGGCAGAGGGATAGGGATAGAGACAGGGAGAATCTCAAAGAGGCTCCACACCCAGCTTGGAGCCTGATGCGGGGCTTGATCTCACAATCCTGAGATCATGATGTAAGCTGAAATCAGAAGTCTGATGCTTAACTAACTGAGCCATCTAGATGCCCAATTGGCTTCACTTTTTAAATAAAAAGATGACTAAATCTGGGGAACTCTGGTTTTTTTTTTTTTTTTTTTTTTTTTTCTGGGGTGGGGGTCATGAGAAATCTAAATGCATGCTTGGGCATTTTCAAATGTTTTTCCTTTTCTCCTGATTATCAAGTGGTTTAATAGAAGCAGGAATTCAAATGTTTTTTTTTTTCCTTCTATTTAAAATAATTATGGAGTTTAGAAATAGAGTAGTAAACAAGTCTTCTATTTGTGAATATGGTCATTTCTATTTCAATGCTTCTGGCAGCCAGAGTTTAATGTTTTATCAGCACATGTGTCCATGAGGGAAGCGGAATATGTAAGAAGATGGAAAGCCTAGATAAACAACGCTAATCTGGAGTATTTTCTTCTATTTACTCCATGTCCATTGGTTTAATATTTTCCTTGAATACTACAAAAATAATAGAAGTGAAAGATCACATTCTTCTATGTCTTTGTGGTTTGCTTTGACTTTCCGGGTCATATGTAGAGATGGAACTTTCCCTGCTCCCTCCATTTCTTGACTACATGTTCTCATTCTGGTTTTCTGGATATTCTCTGGTGCCTATGTCCCAAGGCTCAATGCAATGCACTTATCTTTCTTTTTTAAAGTCATGGCAAAAATAGGGAAGAGGAAGAGGTTTAAATCCACATGATTTTTAAATAGTATTATCTAAGAGGTTAAATCCACATGATTTTTAAATAGTATTATCTAAGGAATTTATGTGACTGATACCCTATGACTTCCAAAAGGAACTCAGAGACAATTTAACTTAAACAGAGTTTCTAAGTTTTGAGTAGACCAGACAAGTATTGTTTGGTGATTGCATGACTTATTTTAAGTCAAGGTAGGATGATCAAATGAGACAACTCCCAACTTTAAGCGGCTCAACAAATTAAAGTTTGCTTTTCACTGAACTCAGAACGAGTGGATCCATGTTGACTGAGAGATGCTAGGAAGGAATCCTGCAACATATAATCATTGAAAGTCTTAGAGCCCATCAATCTGGAGGTTACATCTTGTGTAATCAGATTGGTAGACCAAAAAAAAGGGAAGGCACACCTGCTTTCTACTGCTTTGGCCTAAAGATAACTCACCTCACTTCATGTTCTGTTGGGAGAAATAATCATATGACTCACCTACTCACATGGGGTTGGAATATAGTCCATATACCCCAAGAAGAAGGAAACCTGATATTGGTGAGTACTCACATCTTGGCAAATGGCCTTAGTAGACTCAGACCAATTAGACAAAAGCAATCATAGACCTAGGGCCAACTGTGTAATCAAAGTGACTTAGAACGAAATGAAAAGTAAGGGTTCCTTTTCCTAAAAGCAGGAAAATGGGGATAATCGTAATTTCATCATAAAGTATTTATAGTACATTTTTATGCTAAAAACATAAAGGGTACTAAAATATAAAACATTTTCTGTTCTACAGACTCTCTCTTGACACAGCATGGTGGGTATTGTTATTTAACGTCATCCTTCATGAGGCATGAAGACACTTTCAAGGCATGTGTAGAGTATCACATGTTCCCAGAGTTCTGGCCTAGAAATCAGTGTGTGTATATGATTCACCAGCTCCTGAGTTCCCCCGCCTTGCCAGTCACTGAACTGACCTGTCACCTTGGCCATGAGTGGGGAAATCAATTCCCCATCCCTTAGCTTTCCATTTCAACCCTGGAAGACAGGTGACTCTCAAGAGATTACAACCTAGAACATGCTCAGTACTTGGGTCTTGGGTGGGCCAGAGCTTCACTCCTACTGATTCACCTGCTCCATGGGCATGGAGCCACCAACCTGGAACAGGGACGTTGTTAGCATGCTCTGCCCTGAGGTCCTATGGAATGTGAAGACCGAACCCTTAGTCTCCCTATGACCAGGCCCCGGCTAGCTGCAGAGGGTGATGGTGGAATGCAGGTCTCCCTGTGAAAGAAGCACATGGTCATTATTCCAGCTGGAAAGTTGTAGCAGTCCCGGGGTGGAGGAGGAAAAAGCAAAGGCTGAGCAAGCCCAGACTCTGGGAGGCTGGAAGACAGTGGGTGAGAACCCCTTGCTGGGGGAGCAAGGAGGTGATGGGAAACTATACTGCCCCCAAGCCATCAGCAGCTGTTCCATTGCTCCCCTGGACTTCACTTACAAACCGCAAATTCAAAGGTAAAATTACTAAGTTTCAAGACAACAACTACAGAGCATTCAACTTTCTTCTAAGTATAATCCCTGTGCAACTACACTGATCACATGCCCATGAAGCTCGCCCTGCATACACTACACTGGGGTAGCCATCGCAGACTCCCTCAGAGATGCCCCAGTGGAGAAGTGGCCTTTACATAGATATCCTTCACTTTTTTATGTTTATCAGACTAAAGTATCACCATACGGGAGGTAAATCTAAAGGCTTTTAACATAGATGTTCTTTCAAAATCATGAATCATACATTCTGCCCCATACCATTGATAGAAATGATTCTTCCTTCTCTGAAATGACTTTTTCTACTAAAGTTTTTAATACTTGAAGGGATTATTTCCATATTACCTCTTCTGAAAGGTTTTCTATGATCATCCCTGAGGGAAAAGATTCCCCTTTCCTTTCTTTACTTGAGTAATAGTAGTCTACATTTCAGAATCTCCCTGGAACATTATGAAAAATATGTCTTACCCATATCCACATTCTCCACATTGAAGACTAAGGCATAAGAAACATGTAGATTGAAAGATTTCTCAGTATTTTTCTGATATAAACTTTGAGTTCTCTATACTAATGCCTAGACTTTATGTAGACATCTTTCTTCTAATAAGTTTTACTTATGTTTTTCACTATATTTGGGCTGGTGCTAATCTCCCCTGTATTGAACACAACTTTTGCATAGAATGATGTCTTATTCACCTTTATTTTCCTGTGTTACATATATCCTTATCTAGTACATACATCCTTATCTAGTACATAGTGGGTAATACCTAATAAATATTTGTGATTTGAATCAATGAGTTCAGACTAATACAAATTTTGGATATTAAACCTCATACAGAGTGCATCAATTAGAATATAGCACAGTTTGACATGTCAAATGTCTGAAATTGCTTTGGGATGACCATAGTTCCTTAAGGTGCTATCTTAAATCAAATGAACCCTTTTTTTCTTTTGGGGGAAGAAAGCCAGCTTGGACATCAATGTCTGGAGAGCTTGACATGCTTTACAATCTGCCTCCATTAAAGAGGTATAAACCCGGATCCGGGTAAGTCATTTTGTGTGCCTCTGTGTTGTTTTCTCTCTTGGTCCACATTCTGTTTGCTTTCATAGGCTTAGAAGTTATGTATCCACTTAACTAAAATGGTAATCTTGTTGTTGTTGAGGTCCCCAAAGTCAGACTATACAAATGTTGGCACATTTTCCTAACTTGGAATATTTAGTCATTTGACTGTAGCATCTGCCTTGGATGCAGCAAATTCCTTCTGGTTTGCACCAGCTCCTGCAGTTGTAAAAGCCAAGGTGGTTTCCTCACTTTCTATTGCATTATGTCCACAAAGCATCCACCACAGATAGCTTTGGATTAATAGTACTTTGACTTTTAATTTATCAACTATCTAAAATGTGCACATGAGCCAGAAACTCTTAATGATATAAGACAGTTCCTAAAAACAATTACCCAACAACGATAAATTACAATATTACAATACATGGTTGTAAAGTTGGAACTTTTTAACAGAATAAGGAGGTAATTCAGCTAAATTAGTCAGTTATGATATTCTCACTTATTGTCAAGTGCCATCAACTTCTACACATCTTTGTGAATGAAAAATTTTAACACCTAGGGAGGCTGTGGGGAAAGATGGAAGAAGAGAACCTGCTGGCCATTCACGGGTAAAATCATTTCCTCATTTTGAAAAAGTAATAAATTTGATAAAGGGGTCTAAAACTTTTGTTCCTATGCGCGCGCGCACACACACACACACACACACACGTATCTAAAACAGAAACTTTTTTTTAAATTTTTTATTTTTTATAAACATATATTTTTATCCCGAGGGGTACAGGTCTGTGAATCGCCAGGTTTACACACTTCAGAGCACTCACCATAGCACAAACCCTCCCCAATGTCCATAACCCCACCCCCAACCCCCCTCCCCCCATCAACCCTCAGTTTGTTTTGTGAGATTAAGAGTCACTTATGGTTTGTCTCCCTCCCAATCCCATCTTGTTTCATTTACTCTTCTCCTACCCCCTTAACCCCCCATGTTGCATCTCCTCTCCCTCATATCAGGGAGATCATATGATAGTAGTCTTTCTCTGATTGACTTATTTCGCTAAGCATGATACCCTCTAGTTCCATCCACGTCATCGCAAATGGCAAGATTTCATTTCTTTTGATGGCTGCATAGTATTCCATTGTGTATATATACCACCTCTTCTTTGTCCATTCGTCTGTAGATGGACATCTAGGTTCTTTCCATAGTTTGGCTATTGTGGACATTGCTGCTATAAACATTCGGGTGCACGTGCCCCTTCGGATCACTACGTTTGTATCTTTAGGGTAAATACCCAGCAGTGCAATTGCTGGGTCATAAGGTAGTTCTATTTTCAACATTTTGAGGAACCTCCATGCTGTTTTCCAGAGTGGTTGCACCAGCTTGCATTCCCAACAACAGTGTAGGAGGGTTCCCCTTTCTCCGCATCCTCACCAGCATCTGTCATTTCCTGACTGGTTAATTTTAGCCATTCTGACTGGTGTGAGGTGGTATCTCATTGTGGTTTTGATTTGTATTTCCCTGATGCCGAGTGATATGGAGCACTTTTTCATGTGTCTGTTGGCCATCTGGATGTCTTCTTTGCAGAAATGTCTGTTCATGTCTTCTGCCCATTTCTTGATTGGATTATTTGTTCTTTGGGTGTTGAGTTTGCTAAGTTCTTTATAGGTTTTGGACACTAGCCCTTTATCTGATATGTCATTTGCAAATATCTTCTCCCATTCTGTCAGTTGTCTTTGGTTTTGTTAACTGTTTCCTTTGCTGTGCAAAAGCTTTTGATCTTGATGAAATCCCAATAGTTCATTTTTGCCCTTGCTTCCCTTGCCTTTGGCGGTGTTCCTAGGAAGATGTTGCTGCGGCTGAGGTCGAAGAGGTTGCTGCCTGTGTTCTCCTCAAGGATTTTGATGGATTCCTTTCTCACATTGAGGTCCTTCATCCATTTTGAGTCTATTTTCGTGTGTGGTGTAAGGAAATGATCCAATTTCATTTTTCCGCATGTGGCTGTCCAATTTTCCCAACACCATTTATTGAAGAGGCTGTCTTTTTTCCACTGGACATTCTTTCCTGCTTTGTCGAAGATGAGTTGACCATAGAGTTGAGGGTCTATTTCTGGGCTCTCTATTCTGTTCCATTGATCTATGTGTCTGTTTTTGTGCCAGCACCTTGCTGTCTTGATGATGACAGCTTTGTAATAGAGCTTGAAGTCCGGAATTGTGATGCCACCAACTTTGGCTTTCTTTTTCAATATTCCTTTGGCTATTCGAGGCCTTTTCTGGTTCCATATAAATTTTAGGATTATTTGTTCCATTTCTTTGAAAAAAAAAAAGGATGGTACTTGGATAGGAATTGCATTAAATGTGTAGATTGCTTTAGGTAGCATAGACATTTTCACAATATTTATTCTTCCAATCCAGGAGCATGGAACATTTTTCCATTTCTTTGTGTCTTCCTCAATTTCTTTCATGAGTACTTTATAGTTTTCTGTGTATAGATTCTTAGTCTCTTTGGTTAGGTTTATTCCTAGGTATCTTATAGTTTTGGGTGCAATTGTAAATGGGATGGACTCCTTAATTTCTCTTTCTTCTGTCTTGTTGTTGGTGTAGAGAAATGCAACTGATTTCTGTGCATTGATTTTATATCCTGACACTTTACTGAAAATCTGTACAAGTTCTAGCAGTTTTGGAGTGGAGTCTTTGGGGTTTTCCACATATAGTATCATATCATCTGCGAAGAGTGATAGTTTGACTTCTTCTTTGCCGATTTGGATGCCTTTAATTTCTTTTTGTTGTCTGATTGCTGAGGCTAGGACTTCTAGTACTATGTTGAATAGCAGTGGTGATAACGGACATCCCTGCCGTGTTCCTGATCTTAGTGGAAAAGCTTTCAGTTTTTCTCCATTGAGAATGATATTTGCGGTGGGTTTTTCATAGATGGCTTTGATAATATTGAGGTATGTGCCGTATATCCCTACGTGTTGAAGAGTTTTGATCAGGAAGGGATGCTGTACTTTGTCAAATGCTTTTTCAGCATCTATGGAGAGTATCCTATGGTTCTTGTTCTTTCTTTTATTAATGTGTTGTATCACATTGATTGATTTGCGGATGTTGAACCAACCTTGCAGCCCTTGAATAAATCCCACTTGGTCATGGTGAATAATCCTTTTAATGTACTGTTGAATCCTATTGGCTAGTATTTTGGTGAGAATTTTTGCATCTGTGTTCATCAAGGATATTGGTCTGTAGTTCTCTTTTTTGATGGGATCCTTGTCTGGTTTTGGGATCAAGGTGATGCTGGCCTCATAAAATGAGTTTGGAAGTTTTCCTTCCATTCCTATTTTTTGGAACAGTTTCAGGAGAATAGGAATTAGTTCTTCTTTAAATGTTTGGTAGAATTCTCCCGGGAAGCTGTCTGGCCCTGAGCTTTTGTTTGTTTGGAGATTTTTGATGACTGTTTCAATCTCCTTACTGCTTATGGGTCTGTTCAGGCTTTCCATTTCTTCCTGGTTCAGTTGTGGTAGTTTATATGTCTCTAGGAATGCATCCATTTCTTCCAGATTGTCAAATTTGTTGGCGTAGAGTTGCTCATAGTATGTTCTTATAATTGTCTGTATTTCTTTGGTGTTCGTTGTGAGTTCTCTCCTCTTTCATTCATGATTTTATTTATTTGGGTGCTTTCTCTTTTCTTTTTGAGAAGTCTGGCCAGGGGTTTATCAATCTTATTAATTCTTTCAAAGAACCAGCTCCTAGTTTCGTTGATTTGTTCTATTGTTTTTTTGGTTTCTATTTCATTGATTTCTGCTCTGATCTTTATGATTTCTCTTCTCCTGCTGGGTTTAGGCTTTCTTTCTTGTTCTTTCTCCAGCTCCTTTAGGTGTAGGGTTAGGTTGTGTACCTGAGACCTTTCTTGTTTCTTGAGAAAGGCTTGTACCGCTATATATTTTCCTCTCAGGACTGCCTTTGTTGTGTCCCACAGATTTTGAACCGTTGTGTTTTCATTATCATTTGTTTCCATGAATTTTTTTCAATTCTTCTTTAATTTCCTGGTTGACCCATTCATTCTTTAGAAGGATGCTGTTTAGTCTCCATGTATTTGGGTTCTTTCCAAATTTCCTCTTGTGATTGAGTTCTAGCTTCAGAGCATTGTGGTCTGAAAATATGCAGGGAATGATTCCAGTCTTTTGATAACGGTTGAGACCTGATTTAGGACCGAGAATGTGATCTATTCTGGAGAATCTTCCATCTGCACTAGAGAAGAATGTGTATTCTGTTGCTTTGGGATGAAACGTTCTGAATGTATTTCTGATGTCCATCTGGTCCAGTGTGTCATTTAAGGCCTTTATTTCCTTGTTGATCTTTTGCTTGGATGATCTGTCCATTTCAGTGAGGGGAGTGTTAAAGTCCCCTGCTATTATTGTATTATTGTCGATGTGTTTCTTTGATTTTGTTGTTAATTGGTTTATATAGTTGGCTGCTCCCACATTAGGGGCATAGATATTTAAAATTGTTAGATCTTCTTGTTGGACAGATCCTTTGAGTATGATATAGTGTCCTTCCTCATCTCTTATTATAGTCTTTGGCTTAAAATCTAATTGATCTGATAGAAGGATTGCCACTCCTGCTTTCTTCTGATGTCCATTAGCATGGTAAATTCTTTTCCACCCCCTCACTTTAAATCTGGAGGTGTCTTCGGGTTTAAAATGAGTTTCTTGTAGGCAACATATAGATGGGTTTTGTTTTTTTACCCATTCTGATACCCTGTGTCTTTTGATTGGGGCATTTAGCCCATTAACATTCAGGGTAACTATTGAGAGATATGAATTTAGTGCCATTGTATTGCCTGTAAGGTGACTGTTATTGTATATTGTTTCTGTTCCTTTCTGATCTACTACTTTTAGGGTCTCTCTTTGCTTAGAGGACCCCTTTCAATATTTCCTGTAGAGCTGGTTTGGTGTTTGCAAATTCTTTCAGTTTTTGTTTGTCCTGGAAGCTTTTAATCTCTCCTTCTATTTTCAATGATAGCCTAGCTGGATATAGTATTCTTGGCTGCATGTTTTCTTGTTTAGTACTCTGAATATATCATGCCAGCTCTTTCTGGCCTGCCACGTCTCTGTGGATAAGTCTGCTGCCAATCTAATATTTTTACCATTGTATGTTACAGACTTCTTTTCCCGGGCTGCTTTCAGGATTTTCTCTTTGTCACTAAGACTTGTAAATTTTACTATTAGGTGATGGGGTGTGGACCTATTCTTATTGATTTTGAGGGGGGGGGTTCTCTGAACCTCCTGGATTTTGATGCTTATTCCCTTTGCTATATTGGGGAAATTCTCTCCAATAATTCTCTCCAATATACCTTCTGCTCCCCTCTCTCTTTCTTCTTCTTCAGGAATCCCAATTATTCTAATGTTGTTTTGTCTTATGGTGTCACTTATCTCTCGAATTCTCCCCTCGTGGTCCCGTAGCTGTTTGTCCCTCTTTTGCTCAGCTTCTTTATTCTCTGTCATTTGGTCTTCTATATTGCTAATCCTTTCTTCTGCCTCATTTATTCTCGCAGTGAGAGCCTCCACTTTTGATTGCACCTCATTAATAGCTTTTTTGATTTCAACTTGGTTAAATTTTAGTTCTTTTATTTCTCCAGAAAGGGCTTTTATGTCTCCGGAGAGGGTTTCTCTAATATCTTCCATGCCTTTTTCGAGCCCGGCTAGAACCTTGAGAATCGTCATTCTGAACTCTAGATCTGACATATTACCAATGTCTGTATTGATTAGGTCCCTAGCCTTCGGTACTGCCTCTTGTTCTTTTTTTTTGTGGTGAATTTTTCCGCCTTGTCATTTTGTCCAGATAAGAGTATATGAAGGAGCAAGTAAAATACTAAAAGGGTGGCAACAACCCCAGGAAAATATGCTTTAGCCAAATCAGAAGAGATCCCAAATCGTGAGGGGGGAAAAAGGGGATAAAAAGAGGTTCAGAAGGAAAAAAAAAAAAAGAAACAATTAAAAAAAGAAAACGAATAAAGAAAAATATAAAAGAGAAAAAATATATATATATATTAGATAAACTAGTTAAAAAACGTTAAAAAAGAAAAGGGTAAAAGTTAAAAATAGCAGAAGAAGAAAAAAAAATTGAAAAAGAAAAAAAAATTAAATTAACTGCAAGGCTAAAGAATCATGGGGAGAAAACCATGAGTCCCGTGCTTTGCTTTCTCCTCCTCTGGAATTCTGCTGCTCTCCTTGGTATTGAAACTGCACTCCTTGGTGAACTTGGTCCTGGCTGGGTTTCTTGTTGTTTTTCTGGGGGAGGGGCCTGTTGTAGTGATTCTCAAGTGTCTTTGCCCCAGGCAGAATTGCACCGCCCTTACCAGGGGCCGGGCTGAGTAATCCGCTCAGGTTTGCTTTCGGGAGCTTTTGTTCCCTGAGCGCTTTCCTTTCCGTAGAGTTCCGGAGGGCGGGAATGAAGATGGCGGCCTCCCAGTCTCTGGCCCGCAGGAGCCGAGAGCCCGGGGCACCACTCTTCAGTGCGCCCTAAAACAGAAACTTTTAAACCTGAATGTATGTCTTAAGTCCACCATTTTACCGGTATAAACTTAGGCAATTATTTAACTGTCCTTGTTTTTATTTTTGTTATCTATAAAGTAGAGGTATTAATTAATAGTTCATTGTGTTCTTGAAAGAAACAAGAGATATGAAGCAGAATTGCTTTGCCTGAGGTAGAACATAGCAATTTCCAGCTACCTAAATCAAAACCATGTAAATATTTTTAATTATTGAATAAAACTGTTTACAAAGCAGGTTTTGATCACTTTCTAACCGTTTAATATGTAATTTTCTTCATAAAATTTGTCACTTTTTAAGATGTTACTTGTTTAATTCCATCTTTGTAGTATATTTTATTCATGAGATATCCAGAGAAATAGTAAAAGGTAACTCTTCACTCAGTTAAACAAGTAACCTATTTTCCTAACAAGAAAGTTAGAATTTTGTGTGGAGACCTCCAAATGTCACAATATTGGGTCCATCCATGATTTGTTGAGTGAGGCCCCTAATTCTATCAGGGTAATAAAGTTTTTGTTTTGTTTTCCTTTCCTCTGATGCTTGCCCTAACAATTAATGGAAAGTAAGCCTAGTTGGTCTTTTAAGTTTTTCTCAGAATTTGTTTACCCAGTCTACATCTTTTTCTTGATCATACCCCTAATTCTTTCAGTGCGCCCATCTGCCACAAGGCTGTCCTCAAGCTGGCTGCTGTGTAAGTCCCAGAAAGCTATTAGCTGAGATAAGAAAGGCTGTATTCTTTAATATTTCAATGTTTGTGAAGTACTCTAAAAAATTTCCTAGATTAGAAATCACAGTAAATCACTAGTTTTAATGGTTAATGCTTAGGTGCTGAGTATGCTGAGGGAAATATCTGGGGAACTAGAAGATTAACTGTGTAATTCTAAAATACATTCATAAAAGCAATTCATATTTCTTCTATGGTGCTACTGCTGACCATTTTATTCTGTTTCTAGTTCTCCTGATCAATCCTAAAATTAATTTCTTTCTTTGTATCTTGGTGTTCATTACTATAGAATGTGTCTAGCCATGTGAAAAGGAAAACTTAGACTGAAGCCTCGCAGGTCTACTTGAAGATGGAGGGGTTTTCAGGAAGATGGAATGTTTTTAAAGAGTTAAATTAAGGAAGACTATGTCTCTAAAGAGAGTCGAAGACAGATCATGGGCCAATTCCAAAGTTCTCTGTCTGTAGAAAGTCTCATGCACACACTTTCTTTGTCCAGCTATACATATAAGAGCTTTGGAATCCTTAATACTCGATCAGTTTGGTGAAGAATAACTCCAACTGAAACAGCTTTCAGCCAATTATTCTAATAACACAAGATATTGCTCTAAATGCTTTGTATATATTAATTTATTTTATCTTGGCATTGATTTTATAAAATGAATTGCAGCATTTCTACTCATTTTATATATGAGGAAACATAAAAAAACAGGAGGTTAAGTGCCTTGCCCAAAGCCCAGGGCTAGAAAGTGGGAAAAGTAGTATTTTAGCATTGGTACTAGAATCTGTGGTTTTTACAAACAGGTATGATTTTATCCAATTCCAATAAATTATATGTGTTTGAATGCATAGATAAAATCATAATGTGTCAAGCATATTACATAATTAAGTCAAATTAAATTCTAAGGATATGAATTCCTTTAGCTTTGATTAAAATCAAAACAAGGCATTTAAAATATATTTTCTTATAGTAGGGTTGTCATACATATGAAAAATTTTTGATAAGTTGAATAAAAATGTCACACTGCATGCCTTTACATTGGTGTATCCACTGTCTAAGTGTCTTTCTAGCTACCGATCTAATTATCAGAAAAAGTGTATGTTTAAAAGAGAATTTTGAGAAAGAGACAAATGGTATTTCTCAGTGCTTCACAGATTACATTGCCACGCAGGAATTTGGGAGAGAGACCAGGATTTCAATGTGAGAATTAGAACCTGGAACCTACTTCTAAGGAAAGGACCCTAAATTAGACTCCAGAGTATAGGTTAGTTTTCAGAAGCAGCCACTGTCAGTTCCAGGATACTTGCCAAAACAATTGAGCAACAGTGATCAACAAACAAAATAAAATCCATTTGTGCTGAACTAATTTGTTATACTAATATGCAGTTATCTAAATTTACTAGTAAAGCAGGTATTCATTTTATTCAATTCTGGTGCTTGAAATAGTGACACCTTGCTTAAACAGAAGTCAATCATGAGCGTGTCTGGCTGTCAGGAACAATGAAAATTCTGGGGGGCAAAAAAGGAACATAATCTTCCAAGCAGCTAAAATGATATGTAGGCACTAAAATGCCATTGAAGATTTGGTAAGGACTTTGATCAATTTCAACAAAATTTCACCAACATTAATAAAATGAGTTTTCTCCCTGTTACTACAATCACAGTGGATTTTTTTTTAAAGATTTTATTTATTTATTTGACAGACAGAGATCACAAGTAGTCAGAGAGGCAGGCAGAGAGAGAGGGGGGGAAGCAGGCTCCCTGCCGAGCCGAGAGCCCAATGCGGGGCTCGATCCCAGGACCCTGGGATCATGACCTGAGCCTAAGGCAGAGGCTTTAACCCACTGAGCCACCCAGGTGCCCCAATCACAGTGGATTTTTAACAAAACCAGAGATTATATTTGAAATGGTACATTTGAAAAGTTATGTGATAAACAAAATAATGCATACCCCCACCAAGATATCCATGCTCTCATCATCCCCAGAAACTGTGACTATCTTACCTCACCTGGAAAAGTCTAATTAAGTAGACAGTGGAATTAAGGTTGCTAATTAGCTAATCATGAGTTATCCAGGTAGGCCTAATATAGTCACTAGAGACTTTAGGTGGGTAGGTCCCTAAAAGGGAGACATGAGAGGAGAGTCAACAAGTCAGAGATCAAGGAGATTTCCTGTCTTTGAAAATGGAAGGGGGCTATGAACTATGAGTGTGGACAGTCTCTATAAGGTAGGAATGGAAAGAAATTCTTCCCTAGAGACTCCAAAAAGAAATGCAGACCTGCCAACAGGTTTTATTTGTTTTTCAATCCAGTGAGATCCATTTAGACTTCTGACCTTTGGATCTGTGAGTTAAAAAGCTTGAGGTAAGGGGCGCCTGGGTGGCTCAGTGGGTTAAGCCTCTGCCTTAGGCTCAGGTCATGATCCCGGGGTCCTGGGATCGAGCCCTGCATCGGGCTCTCTGCTCAGCAGGGAGCCTGCTTCCCTTCCTCTCTCTCTGCCTGCCTCTCTGCCTACTTGTGATCTCTCTCTGTCGAATAAATAAATAAAAATCTTTATAAAAAAAAACTTGAGGTAATTTCTAGCTATGATAAGAAATTAATATAGATTATTTGGTTCATAAAAAATTCACTTTGGTGGGGCGGCTCAGTGGGTTAAATCCTCTGCCTTCAGCTCAGGTCATGATCCCAGGGTCCTGGGATCGAGCCCCACATCGGGTTCTCTGCTTTGGCAGTGAGCCTGCTTCCCATCCCCCCGTACCGCACTGCCTGCCTCTCTGCCTACTTGTGATCTCTGTTTGTCAAATAAATAAATAAAATCTTTAAAAAAAAATCACTTTGGGAGACTTGATGATGGATCCTTCAAAAGGGATATGCAACCATCATTTGAAGTGTGTTGTGCCATTATTATCCTGTTTGTGCTCAGATCCTACTCCTCAACCTCTCTCTACCCCATTCAGTGGGGCAAGGTGGTAACCCTGCACATTTAGTCTCCCATGTTCCTGGGTGAGCTGCTTTCCATCCAAGCTGAGCCAAAGAGGCAGTAATGAGAGTTTGCTAGTGAGGGCATTTCTGGTCACCTCATTCTGCTTCAGTTGGTATCTTTGGAGGTGATTCGGGTCTTATTTGTGCTTCAGGTAAAATTATAGGGGGATGCTTGGCAGCTTGATCTACCCTTTCTGTGGTCCCATCTTGCATGGATGTCCCTCTAGATGATCTCAGGTTCTTAGAATTGTATCCATGGTTCTTTAGTCCTTTCAACTGTTGCTCATCATTGAAGAACCTTGTTCTCACCTAATAAATCTCCTCAGCTTTCCAAATCTTTTGATTAAATTCCACTTCATACACCCAGACAACTTTTGTCTTTATAACTGGAAACTGTGATGAATAATAATTTTCCAAAGAGTACGCTATTTCTTAGGTAACTTTTGTTATAACAGCCATGTTTCTTGGTGAGGAATATTACCTTTTGGAGACTACCAGCAAAAGACTCATGGAAAAGGAAAAAAATTAGGAAATAGGCCCGTATGACATGATAAAGATGAAGTTGTTGATGATAATGCTGCTGCTGTTGTCACTTGTTATGGCAATGACAACAATATCCACAGTGAAGGAAGAATCATAGAACTAGTACATTACTATTGAATGGAGGTTTTACACTTAGCCTTTGTCATCAAAACCAGTAGTATGAGTAAGCAATCGGCCACCTTGTAGCTGTAAGCTTCGATAAGCCATTTCACTGCTCTGTCTTGGTTGTTCTTTGTCTGTAATGTGAGGATTATAACAGATACTTTATGGATTGGGGGGAATATTAAATAAGATACACAGAAAAAAACTGATAATTTGGCATATAGGAAGTGCTTAATAAATGGTGGCAATAAGGCTGATCTTTTATATTGAACTCAAGGATTACTAAAGAATGATTCCTCCTTTCCTAAAAATGCACACTCACTTTTTAAAAATTGAAGTCTTCTAATATTTGTCTGGGATTCAACTTTTTTATACTTCTTTTTACTTATGATTGTAATGCAATGTTTGCCTCACATAAGGAACTCCAAATATTGCCTCTTCTTGCTTCTAGTTCTTCTAGTTCTTATCTTGTCCTGCTCCATCTCCCTGATGGACTTCACTTTGAAAATCCAGACTCTGGACTCTTCATGCACCTTTTACCACACACTTGATACCAAGCTCTGTCTACCTGGTTGGACTCTTTCCAGTTATATGCCGCTGGGCTGCTCCTATGTCAGGGAAATCCTTCTTGCTTCATTTGACCTTTCTGTGCTTATATATAGAAGACAAAACAGGAGCCACTTTTCATATTATTTGTGAGAACCCTTATGTGCTTGAGGACAATGGTAATATTCTACTTTTAGCATAAAAAGAAAGATACTCCCCCTGGACATTAGAGACTACTGAACAAACTGTTGTTCCCCTTATTCTATGAAACAATGACTAAAGCCATTTTCTGAAAATGAGTATTGTTAATCATTGGATCATTAACCTTTACAATGTCAATGTGTTCTCCATATCAAATTCAGTTAAATGACTGCTGGAGGTAACAGTTAAGGGAGCATTTCACATAGATGAACATATTAATGCTTTATTTAGTTCTAAATGCACTGTGAAGGATTTAGGTGAGAGCTAATCTATGTTAAGAAAGCAGAATACCTGAAAGAACAATCTCACAGCAAAGAAGAGGGGATTTGACAGATAAAATATAGTCTGCCCAAATCTTTCACATTTCTTTCTTCTTTAATTCTCTCTGTTTCTCATAGTTTGCTTTCTTCCTCTCAATAGAGAACACACACTAACCAGCTTGCATACAAGTAAAGAAAGGCTGGGTGTGTATGTGTGTGTGTGTGTGTGTGTCTATACAAGTACAATAAAGTCCATTACTGTAATGGGCATGTCTTTCATTCTTGTAGAAACAAGTAAGTCTCTTCTTGCCCTCTACCTGCACTTGTTTCCTGGTTCAGTATCACATTTTACCTCCTTTCCCCCACTTGTTTCCATGGTCCACTGGTTCAGATCATGTTAGAGATCATGAGCTTTGAGTTTAGATTTTGTATTACAAGAGTTAGTCATTGCATGAATTAACTCCTTCCACTTACATTTTTATTAGAAGTATTTGTGAAAAAACTCCTCTAAATTTTAATATCTTTTATATTAAAGAATTCAGTTGGAAATCAATTAATATTAATAATACTTGCTTGGGGCACCTGGGTGGCTCAGTGGGTTAAAGCCTCTGCCTTCGGCTCAGCTCAGGTAAATTCTCAGATCTAGAGCGGTAAGTCTTAACATGTCTACACATTAGACATGTTACATGGATTTGACAAAATTGTGAGCTTCCCTCGCAAGATAAAAAGGAAGAATAAAAGAGAAGAAAGGACCCTTTACAAGGAATAAGTTGAACCAGATTTAATTATATAATGGTAAGCCATTTGCACACTTCTGTATTTTAAATAAAAATGATAACATATTACTAAAGAATTCTTCCAAACTGTTCTTGGCATTCTACTTTCACAGATAACCTCTGTTCCAGGACCCAACAAACACGGTAACCTTAAGGACTGGGACCAAAGGGGAAGATTCTGAGATTTAGTATTTTGGAATTCAATCACCAAAGCCTTTCACTTTGTGAATACCATTAATCAACTCCAGTTTTTCCTGCCACATACCCATCACTGATGTTAAGCTACTTCTATGCAATGCCAGATCAACCGGTCAGCTTCATCAAGCAGATGAAAATGTCAGTCAAACCAATCACTCCAAGTTGTGGAGACAAGAAAACTTGGTGAATTAATTAATATTTCACTCTTTAGAAACATCATTGGTGTCATGAGGACAAAGGCATTGATTATGTCTTGGTGAATCTCCTGATGGAAGACTTCTTCCAGCTATGCTGGTGTGTGGACAATTTGTCTTCAGCTTATATCACTTCATATTCTATACCTTTTTAGCCTTCTGTGAGGATACCTGGGGCTTCTATTCTAGATTTCCTTTAAAATCCAATTTCAATATTAATCCACCTTATAAAAAAGAAGTCAAAATTATATTAAGGTGCACACTAATATGTGTGCAATTCCTTGGTATGAGTTCTGCCTGATGAGTTTCAATAAGTGCCTTAACTTTTAACATTATGCCTCAGATACCAGAGTGGAAGAGATATTTCAGAGCATAAAGGAGTCTGTCTGATACCCCTGAAATCATCCATCCAGACAGCAGCTGATCTCCCCTACCTTTAAAACCTCCCATGCTGGTAGGTTTATGGGATCCTGTTTATCAATCAGAGCATTTCCTCATTTGAGCCTCTGCAGAGCTCTAAACTTTGGCATGTATGTTGAAGGAAAACACAGAAAAGCTTGGAAAAATTATGGGACTTGTCAGGGTCTCTATATCTAGCTAGTGACTAAGCTGAGACTGGAATTTCAGACATTGTAGCCTCTAGCCCAGATTTGTTTTAATTATTTCAAGTGTTTTACATCATTTTAGGAATGAACTGGAATATGTATTTGTTCATATTACTATGCCCTTAAGTAAGGTGATCATGTGTATCAGTTTACCTGGGACATTCCAATTTATGTCATTGTTTAATTACTAATAACACTCCCTTCTCACTCTCTGAAGTGTATTTGGCTGTTAAAATGTTAAAGTTGAGGTAATTCTATATTTTAAGAGGTTCTTATCTGAGAATAAGGTCTTAGTTCTTTAAAATAATTCATACCATATTATTTTCATTAAACTTTTACCTTCTATGAAACCTAGCTTTTATTTATTCCCACAAACTTTGACCTCAGATGTCCTTACAAATCCTAAGTATTACACTGACTACTTTGGACTTGGAGTGTACTGTTGGGAAAACTGATACCTGTGCCTAGACATGACCCTGCTTTTGTTCTGGTATTTAAGTTCTGGTATCTTGCCTGCCTGTCTCACCTGTCTTTGAACCTCTTCTTCTTCTAAGGTTTGGTTTTCTTTCTTGTATCTCAACACAAATAGCTGGGAATAGACTTTCCTTGTCATGTTTCTCATTAATTAGCATACTGTTTTATTTTTCTGAATCTTTTGATTATTGGGAAAATTTCTGAATCCTCTGAAATGCTCTAATATTTTCTACAGGGATGCCTTCAATTCTGAAGCTTTGTTATTCAGCTTGGTGAGAGTAACAGTTCATGAGGATGACCTTCTCAATGAGCTTCTACAAGCAGTAGCTGAGGTATTTTCATGCCTAAATATCTGTGATCAAAATGCTGCTGGAGCTTTTAAGCTGCACTCCATCAATCCATTTGTTAAGTAGAAAAGGAAACAATTATTAATAAGCTTATCCCCATTTCTCGAACAGTGAGCTTGTCACTGCATATTACTCTACCTTTCTACCATGTTCTACATGATCTGGAGGCTCTCTTGTTGGTCAATTTGAGGAGAAACTGGAAGCAAAGTAAGTAAATCTGTGGTGGCTGAAGCTCTACTGCTCAAGCTATCTCTACACTGATAACAAGTTAGTCTTTGATGCCTTACTAAATTTCACTATGCTTCTGTTTCCTCATTTGCACAATGGAAATTGTTATAATATCTAAGTCATAGGGCTGTTGCGAGGATTTCATGAGTTACAATATGTGAAACACACAGTGAATGCTACCTAGTACTATTAATATTTCAATCTACAAGGATCATCTTGGTTAAAAGTAGCTAACATCCTGTGAATACTGATTGAACAGTCCATTTGCTTTCAAGTAAAGTTCAGTATAAGACCAAGGTTAATGTAGCATGGGCCTGCTTCTTGAAATAACCATTCCCTCTGCTTTTACTACTCACATGTTCTTGAGGCCTATTGAGAAACAGATAGAGCTGAAAGAGATGAGGTCAAAAGAGAAAGGTTAAGTTTGCATTGTAGGAAAACTGGCCACTATTTGATGCCTCTCTCTTACTGGAGAAACTAGGAATACTGAGTAGAGCTGCATGGGTTTGGGGATTAAAACAGGAGGAGAGATTGTCTATTACCAGAAGCAATGCACCAAAATCATTAGAACTGTGGAACCAAGGGGAGAATAATGAGAGGTCTCTAAAAGCTATAAAACTCAACTCAGCAGTAGTTGTCAGGAGATAAAATCAAAAGCTAAGCAGTCTCAAAGCCAGAGAAATAATGTCAGGGGAAAATATGAGAGGAAACTCTGAAATTATAAGAATATGATCCTACTGACCTCAATCAGAATATTTGATACATTTATAGGTTGTAGGGAATCCATCTGTAGTTGAATAGTCAGGGATTAAAAAACAAAACAAATAAAACAAAACAAACAAACAAACAAACAAACAAAATCTTCCCAACGTGAGCAATCTCACTGAAGGAACTGCTCTTTCCCTCTAGTAAGGAGGCCACTGGAATGGCTAGTCTGAGACTGACAACCCCATCCTTATGATCTTGAAAAAAAAAAAAATGAGGTATCTGCTTACTGATTTTTTCATCTCTATTTGTTTATTGTGAGTGTTTTGTGGAACTAAAGACCTGTAAAAAAGCATAGATAGGATGTCTTTACATAAAGACAGTATGTGAGTTCACTCTGGTAACTTATTCCAACTAAGACAGACCAAGGTAAAAATGAGATTGTATTGGATGTGAGTTAATGAGCCATTTATGACTAAAATTGACAAAGTGCAATACTCTGCACTGCATGTTTGTAACAAAAACACAGATACTTTCCAATGGAAATCAATATTGAGTCATATTGCAATGACTGAGAAGGACAGAGGTCAGCAGAAACATAACTGGAGGAAAAGGAGAAAAGATATCATATGCAAAATGAAAAGTTTGAGATAGGAAAGTTAATTGTTTACAGAAAGTAGTAAGATCGGAGGAGAAGACTAAAAATCTTTGATTCAGTGTCTGTGTATAGCATAGTAATTGTACACATATGAATCAGTTTCATCAAATAAATATCTATGACAAGAAGCTGAAGTATGTTCAAACTAACTCAAGTAGTAGTAGTATTGCAATGGCACAGGGAATGCTATGGTATCCAACTGTACTAAGTCCATTTGTCATGGAAAATGGAGAGTCATCAGGGAACTGTTCTCTCTGTGTTTTGAAGTACAAAATTTTCCTGAATATTTACTTTGGTATCTCTTACTCATTTAGTTATTTATTTTTACTCTAGTATATTTTCCAGATACCAGAGTACTTACACTCTGGTTTCTTCCTCTGTGGGACTCTCAGTTTGCACATGGCTTAAAGTCTTCATATTGTCCATTCTGGACTTACCCCTAATGAATTTGGGACTTTATTCCCAGATCTAATAATTCAATGGTTAAAACTGTTCGGGGATCCATATCTAAATTTCCTGGAGAGAAAATTTGATTGGTTTTGTCCTGACCACCACCATACACACACACACACACACACACACACACACACACACACACACTCACACACACACATACATATAAAATGTTTCCCCTAGGTCAAGTGTCATACCATGTCTAAACTATTATGGTCAAAGGATTGTTTCATCTTGCATTAATATTCTTAGGGTGTGTTGAAACAAAAAGTTTCAAAGAAGGAAATGTGAACTGTGTAGGCATACCAACTTCGGTCATTCAGTTATCAAAGTCAATAAGTTCATTTCATTCTTTATTTTTCCAAAACTATTTATAAAGTTAACTCTTTTTAAAAAGATTTTATTTATTTATTTGAGAAAGAATGAGAGAGAGAGAACACAAACAGGGGGAGTGGGAGAGGGAGAAGCAGACTCCCAGCTGAGCAGGGAGCCAGATGTGGGATTTGATCCCAGTACCCTGGGATCATGACCTGAGTTGAAGGCAGACGCTTAACTGACAGAGATACCAGGCATTGCAAAAGTTAAGTTTTAATCCCCTTTCCCACCTTGTCCTCAATTTAGAATTATTTATTCTTTTATATCACTAACATGTGAATAGTAACTGATATATAAACTGAGTATTTTAACTGATATAAATTGTATATTATATATATAGTATATATACGTAATATAAATGGTATGTTCATATTTATATAGCTGATATAATTAGTAACTGATATAAAACTGAATATTTTAAAAGTATTTTTAACAATGCCCCTCCTCAATTTTCCACTTGACTTTCTGGACATTTATTTTTCTTCTACTTTACTGTCAATGTCTAAAGAGACATACTTTAAATTTTAACCTACAGACACTTCCATGGTTCTACCCACAGCTTTGTTTTCTTGTTTCTCAAGCTATTTAAACTCCAGTAGGAGCAATCACCTTCTCAGTTTTAATTGCTACTTCTTTATGGGTGATGATTACACCTGTACTCCAACCCTTAACTCTCATCTAACATACAAACTGATTGCCCATTTATCCAAAGCAAAATACCATTGCACAACTTCTGAATGTTTCTCAGATAATTCAGCCCTATTAAATCAAAATCTGCACACATTATCTCTAACTGTTTAGCTTTATTTCTTATTGAAGGAGATAGAGGCAGGGATCTGAGTCCTTAGACATTAAAACAATTTCCTGAGGGAGGAGTCAAGATGGCTGAGAAGTAGCAGGCTGAGACTACTTCAGGTAGCAGGAGATCAGCTAGATAGCTTATCTAAAGATTGCAAACACCTACAAATCCACGGGAGATCGAAGAGAAGAACAGCAATTCTAGAAACAGAAAACCAACCACTTTCTGAAAGGTAGGACTGGCGGAGAAGTGAATCCAAAGTGACGGGAAGATAGACCACGGGGGGAGGGGCCCACTCCCAGCAAGCGGTGGAGCAACGGAGCACAAAATCAGGACTTTTAAAAGTCTGTTCTGCTGAGGGACATCGCTCCAGAGGCTTAACTGGGGTGAAGCCCACATGGGTTCAGCGTGGCCACAGGTCCCGCAGGGTCACAGAAGGATCGAGGTTGTCTGAGTGTCACAGAGATTACAGGTATTAGAACGGGGAAGCCGGCTACAGAGACAGAGCCGAGGAGTGAGCTCTAAACTCGGGGTTACCTTGAACTGGTCGCAGACTCGGTCAGCTTGGAGCCTGGCCGAAGGCCAAGGTGACGGGAGTCATTGGGCACTGTTCTCTGAGGGTGCACTGAGGAGTGGTGCCCCGGGCTCTCGGCTCCTGCGGGCCGGAGACTGGGAGGCCGCCATCTTCATTCCCGCCCTCCGGAACTCTACGGAAAGGAAAGCGCTCAGGGAACAAAAGCTCCCGAAAGCAAACCTGAGCGGATTACTCAGCCCGGCCCCTGGTAAGGGCGGTGCAATTCTGCCTGGGGCAAAGACACTTGAGAATCACTACAACAGGCCCCTCCCCCAGAAAAACAACAAGAAACCCAGCCAGGACCAAGTTCACCAAGGAGTGCAGTTTCAATACCAAGGAGAGCAGCAGAATTCCAGAGGAGGAGAAAGCAAAGCACGGGACTCATGGTTTTCTCCCCATGATTCTTTAGCCTTGCAGTTAATTTTTTTTTTCTTTTTCAATTTTTTTTTCTTCTTCTGCTATTTTTAACTTTTACCCTTTTCTTTTTTAACGTTTTTTAACTAGTTTATCTAATATATATATATATATATATTTTCTCTTTTATATTTTTCTTTATTCGTTTTCTTTTTTTAATTGTTTCTTTTTTTTTTTTTCCTTCTGAACCTCTTTTTATCCCCTTTTTCCTCCCTCACGATTTGGGATCTCTTCTGATTTGGCTAAAGCATATTTTCCTGGGGTTGTTGCCACCCTTTTAGTATTTTACTTGCTCCTTCATATACTCTTATCTGGACAAAATGACAAGGCGGAAAAATTCACCACAAAAAAAAAGAACAAGAGGCAGTACCGAAGGCTAGGGACCTAATCAATACAGACATTGGTAATATGTCAGATCTAGAGTTCAGAATGACGATTCTCAAGGTTCTAGCCGGGCTCGAAAAAGGCATGGAAGATATTAGAGAAACCCTCTCCGGAGACATAAAAGCCCTTTCTGGAGAAATAAAAGAACTAAAATTTAACCAAGTTGAAATCAAAAAAGCTATTAATGAGGTGCAATCAAAAGTGGAGGCTCTCACTGCGAGAATAAATGAGGCAGAAGAAAGGATTAGCAATATAGAAGACCAAATGACAGAGAATAAAGAAGCTGAGCAAAAGAGGGACAAACAGCTACGGGACCACGAGGGGAGAATTCGAGAGATAAGTGACACCATAAGACAAAACAACATTAGAATAATTGGGATTCCTGAAGAAGAAGAAAGAGAGAGGGGAGCAGAAGGTATATTGGAGAGAATTATTGGAGAGAATTTCCCCAATATAGCAAAGGGAATAAGCATCAAAATCCAGGAGGTTCAGAGAACCCCCCCCCTCAAAATCAATAAGAATAGGTCCACACCCCATCACCTAATAGTAAAATTTACAAGTCTTAGTGACAAAGAGAAAATCCTGAAAGCAGCCTGGGAAAAGAAGTCTGTAACATACAATGGTAAAAATATTAGATTGGCAGCAGACTTATCCACAGAGACGTGGCAGGCCAGAAAGAGCTGGCATGATATATTCAGAGTACTAAACAAGAAAACATGCAGCCAAGAATACTATATCCAGCTAGGCTATCATTGAAAATAGAAGGAGAGATTAAAAGCTTCCAGGACAAACAAAAACTGAAAGAATTTGCAAACACCAAACCAGCTCTACAGGAAATATTGAAAGGGGTCCTCTAAGCAAAGAGAGACCCTAAAAGTAGTAGATCAGAAAGGAACAGAAACAATATACAATAACAGTCACCTTACAGGCAATACAATGGCACTAAATTCATATCTCTCAATAGTTACCCTGAATGTTAATGGGCTAAATGCCCCAATCAAAAGACACAGGGTATCAGAATGGGTAAAAAAACAAAACCCATCTATATGTTGCCTACAAGAAACTCATTTTAAACCCGAAGACACCTCCAGATTTAAAGTGAGGGGGTGGAAAAGAATTTACCATGCTAATGGACATCAGAAGAAAGCAGGAGTGGCAATCCTTCTATCAGATCAATTAGATTTTAAGCCAAAGACTATAATAAGAGATGAGGAAGGACACTATATCATACTCAAAGGATCTGTCCAACAAGAAGATCTAACAATTTTAAATATCTATGCCCCTAATGTGGGAGCAGCCAACTATATAAACCAATTAACAACAAAATCAAAGAAACACATCGACAATAATACAATAATAGTAGGGGACTTTAACACTCCCCTCACTGAAATGGACAGATCATCCAAGCAAAAGATCAACAAGGAAATAAAGGCCTTAAATGACACACTGGACCAGATGGACATCAGAAATACATTCAGAACGTTTCATCCCAAAGCAACAGAATACACATTCTTCTCTAGTGCAGATGGAAGATTCTCCAGAATAGATCACATTCTCGGTCCTAAATCAGGTCTCAACCGTTATCAAAAGACTGGAATCATTCCCTGCATATTTTCAGACCACAATGCTCTGAAGCTAGAACTCAATCACAAGAGGAAATTTGGAAAGAACCCAAATACATGGAGACTAAACAGCATCCTTCTAAAGAATGAATGGGTCAACCAGGAAATTAAAGAAGAATTGAAAAAAATTCATGGAAACAAATGATAATGAAAACACAACGGTTCAAAATCTGTGGGACACAACAAAGGCAGTCCTGAGAGGAAAATATATAGCGGTACAAGCCTTTCTCAAGAAACAAGAAAGGTCTCAGGTACACAACCTAACCCTACACCTAAAGGAGCTGGAGAAAGAACAAGAAAGAAAGCCTAAACCCAGCAGGAGAAGAGAAATCATAAAGATCAGAGCAGAAATCAATGAAATAGAAACCAAAAAAACAATAGAACAAATCAACGAAACTAGGAGCTGGTTCTTTGAAAGAATTAATAAGATTGATAAACCCCTGGCCAGACTTCTCAAAAAGAAAAGAGAAAGCACCCAAATAAATAAAATCATGAATGAAAGAGGAGAGAACTCACAACGAACACCAAAGAAATACAGACAATTATAAGAACATACTATGAGCAACTCTACGCCAACAAATTTGACAATCTGGAAGAAATGGATGCATTCCTAGAGACATATAAACTACCACAACTGAACCAGGAAGAAATGGAAAGCCTGAACAGACCCATAAGCAGTAAGGAGATTGAAACAGTCATCAAAAATCTCCAAACAAACAAAAGCTCAGGGCCAGACAGCTTCCCGGGAGAATTCTACCAAACATTTAAAGAAGAACTAATTCCTATTCTCCTGAAACTGTTCCAAAAAATAGGAATGGAAGGAAAACTTCCAAACTCATTTTATGAGGCCAGCATCACCTTGATCCCAAAACCAGACAAGGATCCCATCAAAAAAGAGAACTACAGACCAATATCCTTGATGAACACAGATGCAAAAATTCTCACCAAAATACTAGCCAATAGGATTCAACAGTACATTAAAAGGATTATTCACCATGACCAAGTGGGATTTATTCAAGGGCTGCAAGGTTGGTTCAACATCCGCAAATCAATCAATGTGATACAACACATTAATAAAAGAAAGAACAAGAACCATAGGATACTCTCCATAGATGCTGAAAAAGCATTTGACAAAGTACAGCATCCCTTCCTGATCAAAACTCTTCAACACGTAGGGATATACGGCACATACCTCAATATTATCAAAGCCATCTATGAAAAACCCACCGCAAATATCATTCTCAATGGAGAAAAACTGAAAGCTTTTCCACTAAGATCAGGAACACGGCAGGGATGTCCGTTATCACCACTGCTATTCAACATAGTACTAGAAGTCCTAGCCTCAGCAATCAGACAACAAAAAGAAATTAAAGGCATCCAAATCGGCAAAGAAGAAGTCAAACTATCACTCTTCGCAGATGATATGATACTATATGTGGAAAACCCCAAAGACTCCACTCCAAAACTGCTAGAACTTGTACAGATTTTCAGTAAAGTGTCAGGATATAAAATCAATGCACAGAAATCAGTTGCATTTCTCTACACCAACAACAAGACAGAAGAAAGAGAAATTAAGGAGTCCATCCCATTTACAATTGCACCCAAAACTATAAGATACCTAGGAATAAACCTAACCAAAGAGACTAAGAATCTATACACAGAAAACTATAAAGTACTCATGAAAGAAATTGAGGAAGACACAAAGAAATGGAAAAATGTTCCATGCTCCTGGATTGGAAGAATAAATATTGTGAAAATGTCTATGCTACCTAAAGCAATCTACACATTTAATGCAATTCCTATCCAAGTACCATCCTTTTTTTTTTTCAAAGAAATGGAACAAATAATCCTAAAATTTATATGGAACCAGAAAAGGCCTCGAATAGCCAAAGGAATATTGAAAAAGAAAGCCAAAGTTGGTGGCATCACAATTCCGGACTTCAAGCTCTATTACAAAGCTGTCATCATCAAGACAGCAAGGTGCTGGCACAAAAACAGACACATAGATCAATGGAACAGAATAGAGAGCCCAGAAATAGACCCTCAACTCTATGGTCAACTCATCTTCGACAAAGCAGGAAAGAATGTCCAGTGGAAAAAAGACAGCCTCTTCAATAAATGGTGTTGGGAAAATTGGACAGCCACATGCGGAAAAATGAAATTGGATCATTTCCTTACACCACACACGAAAATAGACTCAAAATGGATGAAGGACCTCAATGTGAGAAAGGAATCCATCAAAATCCTTGAGGAGAACACAGGCAGCAACCTCTTCGACCTCAGCCGCAGCAACATCTTCCTAGGAACACCGCCAAAGGCAAGGGAAGCAAGGGCAAAAATGAACTATTGGGATTTCATCAAGATCAAAAGCTTTTGCACAGCAAAGGAAACAGTTAACAAAACCAAAGACAACTGACAGAATGGGAGAAGATATTTGCAAATGACATATCAGATAAAGGGCTAGTGTCCAAAACCTATAAAGAACTTAGCAAACTCAACACCCAAAGAACAAATAATCCAATCAAGAAATGGGCAGAAGACATGAACAGACATTTCTGCAAAGAAGACATCCAGATGGCCAACAGACACATGAAAAAGTGCTCCATATCACTCGGCATCAGGGAAATACAAATCAAAACCACAATGAGATACCACCTCACACCAGTCAGAATGGCTAAAATTAACCAGTCAGGAAATGACAGATGCTGGTGAGGATGCGGAGAAAGGGGAACCCTCCTACACTGTTGTTGGGAATGCAAGCTGGTGCAACCACTCTGGAAAACAGCATGGAGGTTCCTCAAAATGTTGAAAATAGAACTACCTTATGACCCAGCAATTGCACTGCTGGGTATTTACCCTAAAGATACAAACGTAGTGATCCGAAGGGGCACGTGTACCCGAATGTTTATAGCAGCAATGTCCACAATAGCCAAACTATGGAAAGAACCTAGATGTCCATCTACAGACGAATGGACAAAGAAGAGGTGGTATATATACACAATGGAATACTATGCAGCCATCAAAAGAAATGAAATCTTGCCATTTGCGATGACGTGGATGGAACTAGAGGGTATCATGCTTAGCGAAATAAGTCAATCAGAGAAAGACTACTATCATATGATCTCCCTGATATGAGGGAGAGGAGATGCAACATGGGGGGTTAAGGGGGTAGGAGAAGAGTAAATGAAACAAGATGGGATTGGGAGGGAGACAAACCATAAGTGACTCTTAATCTCACAAAACAAACTGAGGGTTGATGGGGGGAGGGGGGTTGGGGGTGGGGTTATGGACATTGGGGAGGGTTTGTGCTATGGTGAGTGCTCTGAAGTGTGTAAACCTGGCGATTCACAGACCTGTACCCCTGGGGATAAAAATATATTATATGTTTATAAAAAATAAAATTAAAAAAAAATTTCCCAAACATGTTATAAATTGCTTTTATGTGTGGCTGAGTATAATAGCTAAACGTATAGACTCCAGAGCAAAACATTTGTGACTCTAATTTCAACTCTTTCACTTGTTGAATTCTCAAAGGATAAATACATTGTTTCAGTTCCTAAATTTTCTCTTCAGTAAAACAGGGGTAATGACCGGAAGTACTTTATAGAGTTATCGTGAGGATTGGTCAAGATACAGGATGTGATCAGCTGAAGTTCCTACTGCTGTTATATGTATTCTTTGGATTGGTTAATAAGGATGTTATGTTGTCATATATGATTTTTCCTAGGCTGTTTATATTTTCTATTAGCATGCAATATCAGCTGAATGAAACATGTAAGCTGTACAAGAATTCAAGATAAAACAAATTCACTCTAATTCTTCTTTCTGAATCAATCTGGCCATATGCTTTGTCTTAGAAGTTCTTCATTCTCACCATCTCTTTACATTATTCTTTTGTTTTCATAATTCAGTAGATCCAACCTTTTCTTTCCACTTCATTAATTAGTGTACATTGAGCTTTTTAAAATGATATTACTCTATTATTTTTTTATTGAGGTATAACTGATATATAACTTTGTTTTAGTTTCAGATGTACAACATAATGATTTGACACTTGCATATTGAAATGACCACAACAGTGAATCTACTTACATTCCCTCACCACACAAAGTTATATTTTTTTCTTATGATGAGGACTTTTAAAATTTACTCTTAGCCAATACAATATTATTGACTATAGTCACTGTGTTGCCCATTGTATCCCCAACACTTATTCATTTTATAATTAGATGTTTGTACCTCTTGATCCCTTTCATCCATTTCACCTACCTTCTACCTTCCTCCCCTCTAGCAAACACAAATCTGTTCTCAGGAACTAGAGTTTTGTTTTATATTATTTGTTCATTTGTTTTTTAGATTCCACATATAAATGAAATTAGACAAATGGTCAAATTAGACAATTTGTCTTTCTCTGTATGACTTATTTCACTTAGCATAATACCCTCTAGGCCCACTCATGCTGTCACAAATGGTAAGATATCATTCTTTGTTATGGCTAAGTAGTATTCTATTGCATATGCATATACAGATCATACCTACTTTATCCATTCAATTGATGGATTGTTTCCATATCTTGGTATTATAAATAACCCCATTATGAACACAAGGACACAAATATCTTTTCAAATTAGTGTTTTCATTTTCTTCTGGTAAATTCCCAGAACTGGAATTGCTGGATCATATGAGAATTCTGCTCTTTAATTCTTTGAAGAACCTCCATACTGTCTTCCACAGTGGCTACATCAGTGTATATTTCCACGAACACTACATGAGGGCTCCCTTTTCTCCACACCCTCGCCAACACTTGTTATTTCTTTTTGATAATAGCCATTATAACAGGTGTGAGAAGATGGCTCATTATGGTTTTGAGTTGTATTTCCCTGATGATTAGTGATGTTGAACATCTTTTCACATGTTTCTTGGCCATCTGCAGATATTTTTTGCAAGAAAGACCTCTTTCCATTTTTTAATTGGATCATTTGTTTTTCTTTGCTGTTGAGTTGTATGAGTTTCTAGATATTTTATATATTAACTCCTTATCAGATATATGATTTGCAAATAAATATCTTCTCTCACTGAGTAAGCTGCCTTTTCATATTGTTGATGATTTCCTTTCCTGTGCAGAAACTGTATAGTTTGATGTAGTCCCAATTATTATTATTATTATTATTATTATTATTATTATTTTGCTTTTATTACCTTTGCTTTAGGAGTCAAGACTGATGTGAGGAGTTTATCTCCTATATTTTCTTCTAGGAGTTTTATGGCTTCAAATCTTAAAGGATTTAATCCATGCTTGAGTTAATTTTTGTATATGGTACAAGAAAGTGGTCCAGTTTCATTCTGTATGTGGCTGTCCAGTTTTCCCAGCACATTTACTGAAGAAATTGTCCTTTTCTCTTGTATATTCTTGCTTCTTTTGTTCTAAATTAATTGACCATGTACATAAGGGTTTATTTCTGAACTCTCTATTCTGTTCCAATGACCTATGAGTCTGTCTTTTATGCCAATACCATAATGTCTGATTACTATATATTTGTAATATAGTTTGACAGGCAGGGATACTCACCACTATACTAACGAGGATGTAATATAATTTGAAATTGAGGACCATAACACTTCCAGTTTCGTTCTTCTTTCTCAAGATTGCTTTGGGTTTTTCGTGGATCCATGCAAATCTTCGTATTGTTTGTTCTATTTCTGCAAAAAGTGTCATTGGAATTTTGGTAAGAATTGCAATGAATCTGTAGATTACTTTGAATAATATGGACATTTTAACAATATTAATTCTTAGCTCATGAGCATGGAATACCTTTCCATTTATTTGTGTCTTCTTTGATTTCTCATAGTTTTTCAGTGTACAGGTCTTTCATCTCCTTAGTTAAAATTATTCCTAGGTATTTTATTCTTTCTAATGCAATTGTAAGTGGAGCCGTTTTCTTAATTTCTTATATTAATTAGAATAAGATTAATTCTCTTAATAAATTATCTTAATAGAATTAAGAATAATAATTCTTATTCTTTAATTTCTCATATGGTTCATTGTTACTGTATAGAAACACAACTGGTTTTTGTACATTGGTTTTGCAACTTTACTGGATTTATTTATTAGTTCTTAGAGGTTTTTGGTGGAGACTTTAGGTTTTCCTCACATAAATCATATTGCTTGAAAATAGGGAGAGTTTCACTTAGTCATTTCCAATTAAGATGCTTTTTGTTTTTCTTGCCTAATTGTTCTGGCTAGAACTTCAGTAATATGTTGGATAAAAGTGGCAAAAGTGGGCATCCTTGTCTGGTTCCTGATCTTATAAGAAAAGCTTTCAGCATTTCATCATTGAATAAAATGTTAGCTATGACCTGTCATATATGGCCTTTACTAAATTGAGGTATATTCTCCCTATACCTACTTTGTTAAGTGTTTACTATAAATGGATGTTGAATTTTATCAAATGCATTTTCTGTATCTATTGAGATGATTCTGGAATAATTCCCACTTGATTATAATTTATGATCCTTCTAATGTAATGTATTCATTCCAATAATATTTTGTGAAGGATTTTTCTATATATGTTAATCAGAGATACTGGCCTATAATTTTCCTCTTTTTTCTTTTCGTGTGTGTGTATGTGTTTGTGTGTGTGTGTGTGTGTGTGTGTGTGTGTGTGCACTCTCTTTTGGTTTGGGTATCAGGGTAATTTTGGCTTCATAAAAGTAATTTGGAAACATTCCTTTCTCTTCAATTTTCTGGAAGAGTTTGATGAGGATATGTATTAAATCATCTTTGCAAGTCTGGTAGAATATGCCAATGAAATTGGTCTTGGACTTTCATTTATTGGGCATTACATTATTGATTAAATCTCTTTACTAGTAATAGGTCAGCTCAGATTTTCTATTCATTTTTTAATATATTCTTCTATTTCTTCATGTATGATTCTAGGAATGTATTTCTTCTACATTGCCTAATTTGTTTGCACATAACTGTTCACATTAGTCTCTAATGGTCTTTAGTATCTGTGTTTCCATTGTAACTTACCCTCTTTAATTTCTTATTTTATTTATTTGAGCTCTCTCTTTTTTCTTAGTGAATCCAGCTAAAGGTTTGTTAATTTTATCTTTTCAAAGAACCAGCTCTTACTTTCATTGATCTTCTCTATTATCTTTTTGGTTGCTGTCTCATTTATTTCTTTTCCAGCTTAATCATTATTATTTCTTTCCTTCTACTAACTCTGGGCTTTATTTGTTCTTCTCCTTCTAGTTCCTTTAGGTGTAGAGTTAGATTGTTTGAAATGTTTCTTGTTTCTTGAAGTAGGCATGTATTGCTAGGAACTTCCCTCTTAGAATTGTTTTTATAAAGCATCCTATAGATTTTGGTATGTTGTATTTTTATTTCTACCTACCCTTTGATTTCTTCATTGACCCATTGGTTGTTCAGTAGCATATTCTTTAATATCTACATACTTATGATTTTTCCAGTTTTCTTCTTGTGATTGATTTCTAGTTTGATATTAATTATATATTACTTGATATGGTTTCAATCTTCTTAAATTTTTTGAGACTTGTTTTGAGGCCTGGAGAACATTCTTTGTACATTTAAAAATGTGTATTCAGATGCTTTTGGATGGAATGTTCTCTATATATCTATTATGTCCATCTGGTCTAATGTGTCATTTAAGGCTGATGCTTCTTTACTAATTTTCTGTCTGGATGATCTATCCATTGATGTAAGTGGGGTATTAATGATCCCTACTATTATATTGCTGCTATTTTCCTCCCTTTAGGTCTGTTAATATTTGCTCTACATTTGGCTTTTTTAAAATAAAAAATTCTGTATTTGGTATGGCATTTTTTTATTAGGAGTTCAAAGTCTCTTTTAAGCTGTTCTTACTATTTATCAGGATCATTATAATTTTGGGTGGTGCAATGTTTACAAATTTGCAAAGGTTTTTAAGTAATCAACTCTGTATTATATTATATTTTCTAACTGTGCTATTTGGGAGCACAAGTTTGAGGAACAAGATGATTTTCAGAAATGCAAATGCCTCTGTGTGTGTGTGTGTGTGTGTGTGTGTGTGTGTGTGTACAGTGTTTAGAATAGAATGTGACCTATAGAGTACATTTTAGGAAATTTCTACTGTGTTCATAGCATAATATAAGTTCTAAAATACAATTTATCTTAAATAATGGGATGGGCCATATTTTCTCTAAGCAGACTTTTTTTTTTTTTTCCCCTTGGCTAGACTATCAATATTCTTCCTGGCCTCTTTCTTCTTAGCTTTTCCTTAAGAACTTCACAATCTAATGGTAAAAGGACACATTAAAGAAAATAAATTCAAAGAAATATATAATTCATTTTCTCCAAGGCTTATAATAGAGCATACCTGATTCACCCATTCCATATCTCTTTAAAGACCCCAGCTGACCTCATTCCACCACCAGATGTATACAGTACATTTGCCATTTTAGGAATAGAAGGGAGTACCTGTCAGTTTTAACACACTATTTGCATAAATCTTAAGAGAAAGGAAAGATAATAAATTATTAGCAAATACTTTTTTATGCCACTTCTATTTGTAATACTTTTATTTCTCCTTCTGGAAGCTTTGTGCAAGCAATGTTGTCCTTTAAATCCCTCCCTACTGCCGCAGCCGTATTAGATTTTCTTCACCAACTTGGGACTCAGAAACTGATGTGAAAAAATATTGAACTCCTTGAAATGATTCTTAATAAGGTATTGGAGCCCTTTTGTGTTTGTTTAAAATCCAAATTACCCACAAATTTTCTGATTCATTGTATCTGCCCTGGTGTCTGCATTTAATACATGCAAGAATCTTGATGTACTGCCTTAACTAAGAAATACCATCAGAGATTGGCATCTCTAATCAACACTTGGTGTAAACTTCTCCTTTCCCCTACATTTTATTTTGGCAAATCACTTCACTTAATGTGGGGACTCATCCTCAAAATCTCTTTATCTTCATCTTTGCCTTTCTCTCAACACCCACATTTAATCAGTTGGCAAATCCAAGGTGTAAATTCTGCAAAAATGCTTAAACCATCTCTTTCCCTCCCAGTCACTCTGCAGTGTTTGCAGGAAAATCCAGTCACCTCTCATCTAAAAGGATATTTTTGCTTAAATCGTCCCTTTTTCCTCACCCTCAAGAATCAATCTTCAGGGGCACCTGGGTGGCTCAGTGGTTAAGCCTCTGCCTTCAGCTCAGGTCATGATCTCAGGGTCCTGGGATCGAGTCCCACATCGGGCTCTCTGCTCTGCAAGGAGCCTGCTTCCTCCTCTCTCTCCGCTTGCCTCTCTGCCCACTTGTGATCTCTCTCTGTCAAATAAATAAAATCTTAAAAAAAAAAATCAATCTTCAGTCCTCTTCCTAGAGACCAAGTGACTATTAGATATTATTCAAAGAATTTATACAATCACCACATTCTCTTTATTAGAAAGGCACAGTGACAGTACCTGTATGCATATATATGTGTATATATGTATACACAAATACATATATATGTTATATATATATGCATACTAACATATATATGTGTATATATGTTAGTAACTAATAACTAGGAATTGGCTTATGAAATTATGTAAGTAAGAAAACAAAATCTACAGTGTGGGCCAGCAGGCTGAAGACCCAGGAGAGCAAATGGTGCAGTCCCAGTTTGAGGGCAGCCTTGCTCAGGGAGGCCAGTCTTTTGTTCTATTCAGGCTTTCAACTATTGGATGAGGCCCATCCATTAGAAAGGAAAATTAGCTTTGCCCAAATTTCACCAAATATTAATCTCTTCCAAAAACACTCTCAATGTTGACACATAAAATGAATCATTACACCCTTTAGAACTTCAGTCTAGCTGATCAGATTTACTAGATCCTCCATTTTGCCTGCTATACACCCTATGTTCTAGATATACTGAACATCTTTTCTTTTCCTCTATTTATTGGAATATATATTTATTAAGTATCTACTTGGTGTTAGACACAATGAAGAATATGAAATAAGCTACATTTTGTATTCCTTTTCCTCTTTGCCTTTGTTCACATTTTCCAATCTTTGGAATTCCTCCCAGTTTCTCATCCAAGATCAACGAGAAGTAAAACTCTGTTCAACTATCAAAATTTTCTCAAATCCTACTTCTTTCTTTAAATCATCCTATAACATTGCTATATTTAGAAACCCCCTCTCTTTCAATTGTGCATTGTGCCATGTATAATTAATTTTTGTAATTAAGCTTATAGCACTTTTGGTACATATGTGTGTGCATACATGTACACACCTGTTTTAATCTATCTATGTATCTATGATTGAGTGAAGGAAGAAACTGTACCTTACAGTAATTAACCCTACTCCTGGTATATGGGAAAGTTAAAAATGGACAAATAGAAACAAGACCAGAGAAAATAGATTGAGTATACTGCTTCTGTTTTGTTTAGAAAAATATATAAATTCAGGGTTTTGTACCCATGAAGAATAAAAAGTTCATGCACTTGAACAGGGTAGTGATAGTATCTTCTCTATACAATTTTGTTCTATTAAATCTAGGACGCTTAAATAGCAACTCTAGCTTCCTCAACATAGAGAAGAATCTGTGCTATTTGTTTCTCAAAGGGAAATTTTGAACAATCATTTAAGGAAAAACAACATTCTAAGTATTTTGTCAAATTTTCTTATGACATTGTAAAATGACCTCAGTTTTTATTTTCTGAACGCTCATATTTTTATTTTAGATTTTCTGGATTATATATTCCTTTTCCAGTTTTAGCAGGGGATAATCAATAAAACTGAGCAATCAAGGTAAACAGAGGAGCTCTTTTCAGGTAATTTTTCTCATTTATCTGGTCAAGTCACTAGATTATATAATCTTAGAGTCAGAGCTATTATCTAATATTAGTAATTTTCAACACTGGATGTATTATAAGTCTTTGAGATGTCTCATAGAATAAACTGCTAAGTTCCATATTTACATGTTTTTTCACACCTATCCCATATTTTTATTTAATGGAATCTCGGATTTCATAATTTAACACCTGTTCCTCATGAACTGCTGCATTCTTTTGGCATATAAGGACTACTGACCTAGTCAAATTTCTTAGATTTCAAATGAAATCTGTAGTAAATTAGTATTCTAATGCATTTGAACCCATATCTCCTGAGTGCTGGGTTGGAAGTCAGCTAGTTAACACTGTCTCTTCTAATAATAGATAACATATTGTATTAACCTGGCTAATAAGAATGAAAATTTATTGAACTTCAAATTGGCAAAAGCCATAGGTCCCAAGGTCCAAATAGTCCACAGGATACACTTGTGCTTCTATTTTCCTGGGCAAACCATTAGCATGATGAAAATGTAATTTCTGTAGATGGGACAGAGTGATCAATTTAAAATAAAGCCAGAAGAATTAGCCTCATATACACAGCATTACATTCAGTTTAATTAGGAGATAAGCCAGGATGCATAGTATCTTGTCTTTGTGCAAATACTCAAAAAACGGCAGAAGGAAAAAAATGGTATGACAATCTGGAAGAGCTGACAGACCCAATAAAAAATTCAACTGACAAGAAGTCCACATGTAAGGTGTAATTTGCTAATAGACTGGCACATTGAGCTTCTTTGAAATAAAATTAGGAAGCAAATTCCCTTGCATTCAAAAGGTACAAAGAATTAGTGGAGCTAATAGGTTTTATGGAAGCATTTACTGGTAGTTTGCTCTACCTGGATGCAAAGACTAACCCCGTAATTGCAGAATAATGAAACACAATCCAAGTCAGGGATGAAATATCCTTGAATAGCAATAACTTTATCAGCTAAGAAAGGATTTTCCAGAACTGCTTGATCCAAACAAGATGATTCAGTTAAAGGTACACATATTTTCCAATTATAATAGTCTGCTGATATCAGTGGAGAAAGACAGGAAAAAAGGCAGAAAATGTGCAGATAAACAGTTAACTTGTAAGTCTGAGACCATATAAATGGTGGCCAAAGAAGTAATGTGTTTCTACTCATTTAATAAATCACAAGATTGCTATTCTCCTTTGAATATTATCCCAGGATCTAATAGTTTAAGAAAGATGGTTCAGAAGAGTGCCCTGAAATTTTGAGATTATTTTTGGTATTTTTTTAGAATTTTGTTTATTTTGAAAGAGAGAGAGAGAGCAAATGCATGTGAAGGGGAGAAAGGGCAGAGTCAGAGAGGGAGAATCTCAAGCAGACTCCCGGCTGAGTGTGAAGCCCAGCACGGGGCTCAATCTCACAATCCTGAGATCATGATCTGAGCAGTAATCAAGAGTCAGATGTTCAATTGACTGAGCCATCCAGGTGCCCTAGTTTTTAGTATTTTTTTGAAGTTACTTTTGTTTTATTGGGAAATAGTGAAGTACAGTTTATACCCTTTATATGAGTTTGGCCTTTTCCCAGGTTTAGGATTATAGAACTTTAGAGCAGAAAGAGACCTGAATCATGTAAAGACGTGGTTCCCAAATGCTGGTATATAAGCAAGTGCTAAGTTGGAAGTATCCCAATCAGCTGGGGAAACTGTGAAATACAGAAATAAATAAATCCATCCATCCATCCATCCATCCATCCTTAGGCCTTTGGAGAATAACATATATTTGCTTATAATACAGTAGCACATACTAAGTTTCCAAGGCCTACACAGAATAGGAAGAACAGAGGGAGAGGTCTTCAAAAAAATAGTAGAAATGAAAAGACTGGAACTATGTTTGACCACTGAGAAGAATATTAATGTATTTATGACAGATTTGTTTGTAAAGATTTGATAAGAGGAAGAAGTTCTATCAGAGAACACTACTAGGCTGATCAGTGAGAGCTATTTATAGATTTATAGTCATGTAAATAAAAACTATTTACATAAAAATTTGGACATACTTAGCTTAAGGATGGGGGAATCCAGTGTTGTGTGGAGGTATTAGAAAGCTTAGTTTTCAACAAAAATAAATGTCAATAAATATGATCTAAACATATTAATTGAATACTGAGCTTTTTTCAATCAATTAGACTTGAATGGGAACAATACCTATAATAGTCAAAGAAAGAAAAGGTTAGGGGCACCTGGGTGGCTCAGTGGGTTAAGCCGCTGCCTTCGGCTCAGGTCATGATCTCAGGGTCCTGGGATCGAGTCCCACATCGGGCTCTCTGCTCAGCAGGAAGCCTGCTTCCCTCTCTCTCTCTCTCTGCCTGCCTCTCCGTCTACTTGTGATCTCTCTCTGTCAAATAAATAAATAAAATCTTAAAAAAAAAGAAAGAAAAGGTTAAAAAGAGTATTTACAAGAAATAAGAATGAAATGAAGGGAAAGTGCCAAAAGTTTTCATTATTCCTCTGGCTAGTCGGGATCTTTTCTAGTTCCACAAACACTTTAGGATTATTTGTTCCATCTCTGTGAAAAAAGTTGATGATATTTTGATAGGGATTGCATTAAATGTATAGATTGCTCTGGGTAGCACAGGCATTTTATTTATTTATTTTTTTAAAGATTTATTTATTTATTTATTTGACAGATCACAAGCAGGCAGAGAGGCAGGCAGAGAGAGAGAGAGAGAGGGAAGCAGGCTCCCTGCTGAGCAGAGAGCCCGACACAGGGCTCGATCCCAGGACCCTGAGACCATGACCTGAGCTGAAAGCAGAGGCTTTAACCCACTGAGCCACCCAGGCGCCCAGCACAGGCATTTTAACAAAATTTATTCTTCTAATCCATGAGCAAGGAATGTTTTCTCATTTCTTTGTGTCTTCCTCAATTTCTTTCACAAGTGTTCTGTAATTTTTTAAATACAGGTCCTTTACTTCTTTGGTTAGGTTTATTCCTAGGTATCTTACGGTTTTTGGTGCTATCATGGAATTGATTCCTTAATTTCTCCTTCTTCTGTTTCATTGTTAGCATATAGAAATGCAACCGATTTCTGTGAATTGATTTTGTGTCTTGCCTTGTTGCTGAATTTCAGTATGAGTTCTAGCAATTTTGGGGTGCAGTCTTTTGGGTTTTCCACATAAAGTATCATGTCATCTGTGAAGAGTGAGAATATGACTTCTTTGCCAATATGAATGCTTTTGATTTCTTTTCGTTGTCTAATTGCTGAGGCTAGGACTTCTAGTACTATGTTGAATAGCAGGGGTGATAGTGGACAGCCCTCCCAAGTTCCTGGTCTTAGGGGAAAAGCTCTCAGTTTTCCCCACTGAGAATGATATTTGCTATGGCCTTTTTGTGTATGACTTTTATGATATTGAGGTATGTTCCCTCTAATCCTATACTATGGAGAATTTTAATCAAGAAAGGATGCTGTATTTTGTCAAATGCTTTTTCTGCCTCAATTGTGAGGATCATATGGTTCTTGCCCTTTCTTTTATTAATGTGACATATCATGTTGGTTGATTTTCAAATGCTGAATCACCCTTGTAGCCCAGAATAAATTCCACTTGGTCGTGGTTAATAATCCTTTTAATGTACTATTGGATGGTATTGGCTAGTATCTTGGTGAGAATTTTGGCATCCATGGTCATCAAGGATAATGGTCTATAATTCTCCTTTTTGATGGGGTCTTTTCCTGGTTTTGGGATCAGGGTAATGCTGGTCTCATAGAATGAGTTTGGAAGTTTTCCTTCAATTTTTAGAAACAGCTTCAGAAGAAGCTTTTTTTTTTTTTAAGATTTTATTTATTTATGTGGCAGAGAGAGAGACAGTAAGAGAGGGAACACAAGGCGGAGGAGTGGGAGAGGGAGAAGCAGGCTTCCCGCTGAGCAGGGAGGCCTATGTGGGGCTTAATTCCAGGACCCTGGGATCATGACCCAAGCCACTTAACAACTGAGCCACCCAGGTGCCCTTTGTTGGGAGATTTTGATGACTGCTTCAATTTCCTTGCTGATTATGGGTTTGTTCAGCTTTTCTATTTCTTTCTGTTTCACTTTTGGTAGTTTATATGTTTCGGGGAATGCATCCATTTCTTCCATATTGCCTAATTTGTTGGCATATAGCTGCTCATATGTTCTTAAAATTGTTTGTATTTCCTTGGTATTGTTCATGTTTTCTCCACTTTGATTCATGATTTTATTAATTTGGGGACTTTCTCTTTTCTTTTTGATAAGTCTGGTTAAGGGTTTATCAATTTTATTAATTATTTTAAAGAACCAGCTTCTAATTTCATTGAACTTTTTCTTCTGGTTTCTATTTTATTGATTTCTGCTTATTTATTTATTTATTTTTCTTCTCCTGCTTGGTTTAGGCTTTATTTGCTGTTCTTTCTCCAGGTTCTTTTAGGTGTAAGTTTAGGTTGTGTATTTGAGACTTCTAATTTTTTGAAAAAGTCTTGTATTGCTCTGTACCTCCCTCTTAGGACTGCCTTTGCTGTATTGCAAAGGTTTTGAACAGTTGTGTTTTCATTGTCATTTGTTTCCTTGAATTTTTAAAAAATTCTTCTCTAATCTTCTGGTTGACCCATTCATTCTTTAGTAGTCCATTAGTGTGGCAAATGATTCTCCACCACCTCACTTTCAGTCTGGAGGTGACTTTAGGTCTAAAATAAGTCTCTTATAGACAGCATATGGGTGGTTCTTACTTTTTTTTTTTTTTAAAGATTTTTTTATTTATTTTTTTGACAGACAGATCACAAGTAGGCAGAGAGGCAGGCAGAGAGAAAGGAAGGGAAGCAGGCTCCCCGCTGAGCAGAGAGCCCAATGTGGGGCTCGATCCCAGGACCCTGGGATCATGACCTGAGCCGAAGGCAGCGGCTTTAACCCACTGAGCCACCCAGGCGCCCCTGGTTCTTACTTTTTTAATCCAATCTGATACCTGTGCCTTTTGATTGGTGCATTTAGTCCATTTACATTCAAATTAAGTACTGAAAGATATGAATTTGGTGCCATTTTTGTTACCTATGAATCCCCTGTAGGTAGTCTTTCTTTCTGGTCTATATTACTTTTGGGCTCTTTCTTCACTTACAGGTTCCTCTTTTGTATTTCTTACAGGGCTGGTTTAGTGGTCACAGATTCTTTTAGTTTCTCTTTGTCCTGGAAGCTCTCTCTCTGTCCTTCCATTCTGAATGATAGCTTTGCTGGATAAAGTATTCTTGGCTACATGTTTTTCTCATTCAGTATCCTGAATAGATAATGTCAGTCCTTTCTGGCCTGCCAGGGCTCTGTGTATAGTTCTGCTGCCTGCCTAATATTTCTACCCTTGTTGGTTAAGAATCTCTTGTCTCATGCTTTCAGGATTTTCTCTTTATCTCTGAAATTTGCAAGCTTCACTATTATATGTTGGGGTACTGATCTATGTTTATTGATTTTGAGAGGGGTCCTCTTTCTACCTCTTGGACTTGAGTGCCTGTTTCCTTTCCAAGATTAGGGAAGTTCTCATCTATGATTTACTCAAATATACCTTCTGGCCCTCTCTCTCTTTCTTCATCCTCAAGGACCCCAGTAATTCTAATATTGTTTCACTTTATGGTGTCACTGATTTCTTGAAGCCTCCCCTCATGGTCCATTAGCTGTTTTTCTTTTCCTCAGCTTCCTTCCTCTCCATCATCTTGTCTTCTATGTCACTGACTCTTTTGCCTCATTTACCCTAGCTGTTAGAGCACCCAATTTAGACTGCATCTCAGTTAAAGCATTTTTTAATTTCATACCAATTAGATTTTTCTTTCTGCACTAAGAGATTCTCTAGTGTCTTTTATGCTCTTTTCAAGCCCAGCTAGTAACTTTATAATTGTTATCCTGAATTCCAGATCTGACATTTTACCTATATCCATATTGATTAGATCTGTGACAGAGAGGATTACCGCTGTTCTTTTTTGTTATTGCTGTTGTTTTTAAACTTTTTTTAAAAAGATTTTTTAAAATTTATTTGTCAGAAAGAGAGAGAGCACATGCAGGGGAGCAGCAGGCAGAGCAGGTGGAGAGAGAACCAGTCTCCCCACCAAGCAAGGAACCTCATGCAGGACTCAATTCCAGGACCCTGGGATAATGAACTGAGCCAAAGGCAGCTGCTTAAACTGTCTGAGCCACCCAGACATCCCTGGTTCTTTTCTTGTGAATTCTTACTTCTAGTCATTTTGCCCAGAGAAGAATGGATGAACAAGAGAACAAAATAAAAAATATCAACCATGACTCAAGTGAAATATACTCTAGGCAAATCTGAAGAGGTCAGAAACCAAAAAAGAAAAGAAAAAAGAAAAAAAAAAGTATGTGTGTGTGTGTGGGGCAGGGGGTTGAGAATATAATCTCCCAAGTAGACAAAATACAGGGTGATCCACTTTGTCCTAGGTGTATGTTGGTCTGTTTGTTAGAAGACACTAAATCCCAAAATGGTAAAGAAAGCAAAACATATATATACAAAGATAAAATTGAATGCATTGAAAGGAAGCAAAAAATGAAGACTACATCTATAAAATATAAATGCAAAAAAGGAAAGTTAAGAAAGACTTAAAAACAATGAGTTGGTAAAAATAAGAAACTAGTTGAGAAGGAAAAAAAGAAAAAAGAAGGAAAATTTTAAACTGAAAAATAAATGAATCATGAGGAAAAAAATCTTGAATTCTATATACTATTTTTTCCTAGTGCTAGAGTTTTATAGTCCTGTGTACACATAAACTTGGTGTTCACCTATTGTTCCAGCTGGTCTTCTGGGGGGAGGGGCCTGCTGTGCTGATTTTCAGGTGTCTTTGCCTGGGTGGAGTTGCACTGCTCCTTGCCAGGGGGCAGGCTCATTGTAAGCTGCTTCTGGTTGCTCTATGTGGCTTTTGTTCCCAGAAGGCTTTCCACCCCTCTTTAGAGGATAAAGATAAGAATGGCTGCATCCTATCACCAGCCCCAGGGCTGAAAGATCATGGTCCTCTCTCTTAAGTAAACCCTTAGGGATAAGTGATCTTCACTTCTGTGTATGCCAAACTCTGAACACTCCTGCAGCGTGTACCAACACCAAACCTTCAGAGGGAAGATGGAGATTTGCGGCATTTCTGCCCTTCGCAGGCCCCCACAGGGAAAGCTGTCATCTGGTCATGCCTCGGTTCAGGGTTTATGGCAAACCAAGCTGAGAGTCCCCCTCAGCCTTGCTGACCAAACCCGGTTTCCCAGCTTGAATGCTTGGAAACTCTGCCAGCTCAGGCACCCCCATTCCTTCTGTGACTTTGGGGATCCTGAGACCACAATGTACCACCTAGAATTCTGCCCCACTTCACCACCTGAATACCTTTCAGGAAGACATGTCTCTCTGGAGCAGATTTCTAAAGGTTCCAATTTTGCCTCCAGGGCTATATCACTTTCCTGTAGTTGGCTTACAGAGGCTCCTTCCCCTCACCATTTATCTTCCAATATATAATTTCAGATTCACTTCTCCACACCTCCTGCCTTGCAAAAAGTGGTCACTTTTCTATTTGTAGAATTCCAGCAATTTTTTTCTTACCTCTCAGGTTGAATTCATAGGTGTTCAGAATGATTTGAAAGTTATCTAGCTAAATTCAAGGGACCAGATGAAACAAGATCCCTTACTCTTCTGCCATCTTGCTTTCCTTCCTCTATATTTATCTTATTGATTGATAGTTGCCAATGTATTTCTTGGTTGAATTAAATGTTCCTCAGGTTGCAAAGACCTTATTCCATTTTATCCCCAAATCCTGGGTGTTTCTTGAAAAAAATAAAGTTCTTTATTCTCTCATTCTTTTTGTGTATGATGCTTCTCCTACCCCTCTGAGATGCTTTAGGATGCTTCTCTTTATTTTTGACACTCTGTAATTTCATAAGGATTTGGCTTGTTCTGGGCTTTTTATTATTAAAAGTAATGTCTATTTATTGCTATGTTGGTTTGAAAATATATATAATTCAATCTGGGAAATTTATTTTATTATCATAATTTATTTTTGTATATGAATCTGAAATTTCTATAACTCCATTTTCCCTTTTTATTTCTCTAATATGCCTGTTATCTCTGGTAGCTGAACTTCAGTGAATCCAGTCTTCTTATTGTTCCTGTCTTCATTTTTTTTGTTCTGTCTTCTAAGAAGATTTCCTTGCACTTATAGTCAAAGCCCTTTACCATTGTTCTGTTACTTTAATTCTTATTTTTAAAATTTCACATGATCTCTTCATCCTCGATATTTTTTTTTAAAGATTTTATTTATTTGTCAGAGAGAGAGGAGAGTGAGCGAGCACAGGCAGACAGAATGGCAGGCAGAGGCAGAGGGAGAAGCAGGCTCCCCACCAAGCAAGGAGCCAGATGTGGGACTCGATCCCAGGACGCTGGGATCATGACCTGAGCCGAAGGCAGCTGCTTAACCAACTGAGCCACCCAGGCGTCCCACATCCTCGATATTTTAATGTTGTTCTCCTTCAGGGTAATTGATGTAATAACTGAGGCTACTAATTGCACAGAACTTTTTTTTTCAACTGCTTCCTGTATTATTTTATTTAACTTCACTTTTAAATGCCCTTTCCATTCATATAAGCACTCTCAAACAGGTGGCAATCATTGACTATCTATTTATAATTAAGAATAAGACAATGTTAATCAGGCTTTAAGCTCAAGGTAATAGAGGGAACATGTTCACTAGAGGTCCTGAACTTAAGGTGTTTGGGTGGAGAGAGAGATCTTTTGGAGGAAGATGCCACATTTCAGATCTTTTTAAAAGATAGGTTCTGAAGAAATTCAATGTTTTGGAAACAAACAAAAATCAAAAATAAAACTGTCTTCCAGGACCCAACTTAGGGAGGACAGAGAACTGCAGGGTGATAGAAGGTGTTGCGATATCTCATTATTCAATTTTCAGCTCCCATTTTATTTCTGTGTTTTTATTTTGTCACTTCAGTTCTCTATGACCCCATATCCAGCCATTCTATTCAGAAATCCAAAGGCTCTCGTGTAGAATATTTTTAGAGAACCACATCTTTTGAGAAGTTGGGCTGGATTAATTTCATGACTTTGGGGTTGAGGGTGAGGCAAATGGATAAAGGAGTATGCCCACAGTTCTCACAATTCTGACAAATTTTAAACTAATCTCTCTGGTTTTTGCTTGAAGCCTCATTCCCATCTTCTTTGGTAGTCTGTGCCATCAAGCCCCATGTTTCTGAAATTTCTTTTCAGTAAACTCTGCTTCTCCTTGCCATCCCTTTCTGTAGGCAGTCACTTCAGTCTGTTAAGTCACATAAGGCTCCTTTTGTCTGATAAGCCAGTCAATAATCCTCTACTGCCCATTTCCACTTTGTAGGACTCTGTTGGTATATTGGGCCCATTGTTGGCTAAACTCTCATTTTCTCAATCTTCATTGGTTTATATATCTTTTCCCCTTTACTGTCACCATAATGAAATCTTCAGGGAAAGAGAAAATGCATTTTTGCCTTCAATTCATTAAGTTTAACTCTTAGTCCAGATTTAGTATATTTTCTCTGAATTTTTAAGAAGGATTAAAACCCTAGTGAACTAAGTAGTCATTAAGATGGTCTTTTCAATTAAAAAAATATTATTTTCCTTCTGAAAGCAGTCTCAGAGTGACTGACAGAAATCCATTTTCTTGCTTTTATTACAATCTCACTTCACTCAGCTTTGTAGCAGTTTCTGGGTTGTTAGAATGTCTGAAATGACAGGAAAAACTATTCAAAGGCAAAAATATCTTGTAGGAGAAAAGGCCCTAGGAATTCTGCCTAACATAAAGGCTTTTTATTCTCCCTCCCACTGACTATGGGGGACAAAAATTTAAAGAACCGACAAAACCATATCAACAATTTTCATTAAAAACACATTCATATCAACATTAAGTAAGTTCCCATCAATTATAATGGGACATTTATGTATGTGCAAAGTAAGGAAATGAAAACAGCAATATAGGGCATAGTGCAACCCATTTAGGAGAAGTTCATCATTTCTATAACAAAATCACAAAGCATTTCAGATGCAGATTTATCACAAGATTATTAGGGAAAGACTCCTCTTTTCTCTTTTTCAATCCTTTTATCCAGTGCTTTGGCACATAAAATGCTTTCTTTCCCATCAAGTGTTGAGTTGGAGCACTTAGCTCTTAGAAAAATAGCATAGGCAAGGACGGACTTTACCTTTATAAGACAAAGTGTTCCAAGAGACTACATAAAACAATATGGATTAGAAAGTTACCGACAAACATTCTACCTCCCAATATGCATTCTAAGAACATTATACCTAAAAGTATTGAGATAAATTATGACCTATGGTTTGTATCATGCTAGAAATCAAAATATGGAAATGAAAGCTGACTTTCCAAGACTACTGCTTCACCCTAGCTTTATCAGGTCCCTTCTAACCCTTGACCAGCTCTCTGCTCTTGATCTCATTTACAGTGAACCAGATAGACATCTACTCCTCTGACTCATATACTACATTCTTTACTTTAGTTGAGTGCCATTTTTATGAACTATGGAATATTCCTATCTTGGTCTCATTCCTGAATATGAATTATAGGAGAAGATGAACTATTCAGACGGACAAGTCAATGAACATGGTTACTAAGCCTCTGTTTCATTTCTTTCTTCTAAATCCTGCCCACAGGAAATGGGTAAGCATTTGAAAACATAACAGAGAATAATAAAGCAGCATAGATTCATATAGGGAAAACACTTCATGATTTATATTGTTGTTTTATACACATTATCTTTTTAGATACTCATACCAACCACATAGAGTAGGCAGAAGGACTGAGCTTATTCCCATTTTACATAGTTTTAAAAGAAGGCAGGTGAGATAACTTCACACAAAAGTGGGATTGTTGGGATTCATATACCAGGTCTAGAACAGTATTTCAATTCAGTGCAGGACTCAGATTAGCCTTTCCCTTTTGTAGAGGCATGAAGTTAAATTGCAGCATCTTGTGTCTGTTTTTTTCCTTCCTGAACCAATTAGAATAGAAGGCATCCAAATGGGAAAAAAGAAGTAAAATTGTATCTGCTTGCAGATAACATAATCTTATATACAGAAAACCTTAAAAACTCTATCAAAAAATGTTTTATCTAATAAATAAATTCAGTGAAGTTTCAGGTTACAATATCAACATACAAAAAATTAGTTGCATTTTTATAAATGAACAGTGAGCTACCAAAAAGATATTAAGAAAATAACCCCATTTATAGTAATATCAAAAAGAATACAATACTTAGGTTCAATAGAAATTTAACCAAAAAGGTGAAAGATCTGTGGTTCAATAGAAATTTAACCAAGAAGCTGAAAAACCTGTGCACTGAAAACCATAAAGCATTGTTGAAAGAAATTGAAGAAGACACAAATAAATGGAAAGGTATCCCATGTTCATGGATTTGGTGAATAAATAGTGTTAAAATGCTCTTACTAGCCAAATCAATCTATAGATTCAATGAAATCTTATCAAAATTCCAATGGCATCTCCTAAAGAAATTGAAAAAGAAAATGCTAAAATTCATATGGAATCATAAAATACCCCAAATAGGCCAACCTATTTTGAGCAAGAACAAAACTGGAGACATCATACTTCCTAATTTCAAAATATATAGCAAAACACTATAGTAATCAAAACAGTTTGGTACTGGCATACAAACAGACACACAGATCAACAGAACAGAACAGATAACCCAGAAGTAAACTTATACATATATAGTAACCTAATTTTAAACAAAGGGGCTGAGAATATACAATGGGAAAAGTATAGTCTCCTCAATAAATAATGTTGGGAAAACAGGATATCTATATGCAAAATAATGAAACTGGACCCCATCTAACACCATACACAAAAATCAACTCAAAATCAATTAAAGATTTAAACATTAGATCAGAAACCATAAAACTCCTAGACAAAAACATACAGGAAAAGCTTGACATTGGTCTTAGCAGTGATTTTTTGGGAGATGACACCAAAATCATAGACAATGAGAGCAAATATTTATAAGTAGAGCTATATCAAACTAAAAAGTTTCTAAATAGCAAAGGAAATGGTTAACATAATGTAAAAGCAAGCTTTGGAATGGGAGAAAATACTTGAAAACCTTATGTCTCTAAGGGGTTAGTATCCAAAGTATGTAACAACTCTTACAACTCAAGAGCAAAACAAAACAAAACAAAACAAAAAACAAAAAACCAACCCCCCCAAAAAATCCCCACCAAAAAAAAAAAGCAAAATAATAATAGTAATAATAAATAAATAAATAAAAAAGAACCCCAACAAAAAAACAAACAAAAATCCCAATTAAAAAATGGCCAAAGTACCCCAATAGATTTTTGTTTCTGAAAAACACATGCAAAAGGCCATCAGGTAATGAAAAGACACTCAGCATTACCAATAACAGAGAAAATGCAAATCAAAACCACAATGAGATACCATTCCACACATGTTCAAATTGCTATTATTAAAGAAATCAAAAGATAACAGATGTTGGTGGGATTCAGAGATAAAGGAACTCTTATATATTATTGGTGGGATATAAACTAGTAAAGCCATTATACTAAACAGTTTGATGTTACCTGAAAAAATACATATAAAACTACCTATGATCCAATAATCTCACATATGGGTATATATCCAAAGGAAATAAAATTACAAGCTCAAAGATATATCTGCATTCCCATATTCACTGCAGCACTATTCATAGAAATCAAGATATGTAAACTAAATAAGTGTCTGATAGTAGATGAATAGATAAAGAAAATGTGATAGGTATATATATCACACACACATATATATGCACAATATTATAATATTCAGTCTTAAAAAGAAGGAAATCCTTCAATTTGTGACAACACAGATAAACCTGAAAGACATTATGCTCTGTGAAATAAGACAGATACAAAAAGACTAATATTGCATGAACTCCCTTATATGTATCATCTAGGGGGGAAAAAGCCAAATTCATTGTAACAAAGAACAGAATCATGGTTATCAGAGGCTGGGGGGCATGTAGGAAAAGGTTAGTTTAAAATAAAAATGGAAGAAATTAGAATTGTGGTTGCCAGGTGCTGGGAGGAGGGAGTCACAGGAAGTTAACAAGTGCAATGGTTTAGTTTTGCAACACAAAAAGAGTTCTGTGAATGGAGGGTAATGATGATGCCTCTATAATATAAATGCACTTAATATCATTGAAATGTACTCTTAAAAATGTTTATGATAGTTGATTTTATATGTATTTTGCCACATAAAAAATAGGCTAAAAAAATCAAGGCAGAAATACTTAACACTGGGTTCATGTATCTGTAGGAAGGTCTCTGGACATGATGGGGAGACAACAATACATTTGAAATTATTTGCAAATTGTGTATCCTCCCTCACCCCATTTGGGGAGAGATTCCAATAGCTTTCAGCAGAAACTTAAGAAATGCAAGCTGTGAAAATTAAGGAGAAGGCTAAGGAAAGCTTTACCAGGTGTTTGTAGCTTAAAAGTAATAAAAATCCAAAGGTTTTATTGTTAAACTTACATGTGAAAGAGACATGTATAATGTCAATAAATTATACTATCTGTTATCCAACCACTATAATTCATCTCTTAGAGATAGTGAATACTCTGCTTGAATGTCGAGGCTCACTTCTCTTAAATTTCAACATACCCCAAATTTGTAGCTCCATCTCCCCATTTGACTGTCAAAAATCAGTGTCTAGAGATGGTAAATGGGTTGGCCAAGGTGACACAAATGCCTATTTTTCATTCTAACTAAAATCAAGGTCTTCCAGATACCTTATTCTCATTAAGGTCAGTGGACACCTAGAATGTTATGAAATAATAACTAAGATGTATTATAAGCTCACTATATACTACTATTTTAAGCACTACCTACATAATGGCATTTCTCACTTTACAACATTCTTATGAGATAGGAGCTTATTAGTTTTCATAGTTTTTCAGTAGATGCTTTCATTTTACAGGTCAAGAAAATGAGGTATGTGAACATTAACTTGCTTATTGTGTTCAGACAGGAAGTGACAGAGTTAGATTCAGATTCAGGTAGGTCTGACTATAAAAGCCTAACTCTTCACCACTGTATTATTCATTCTCTAATTATGAATGAGGACTAAGCTATAGCCATTTACACAGAAGGTATATCTGATTTGATTCAAGAATACAGAGCTAAATAGCAGAGAAATGTGAAAAGTAGCCAGAGGTTTAGAACCCTGTGTGTGAAACTCTCCTTAAAATCTCTCAGTATTACAGAGTAATAGAAAGATTAAGGAGATCATTATTACCATTAATATTTAGACCAACAATAAGCAGATGGTGGAAATGAATGCTGCAATCTAAAGTAGACCACCAAAAAAGGGAGAGCTAATATCTAGGCTTGCCATTTACTAGATAGAAAAATTGTGTAATCTCAGCATATCCTCTGAAACACATAATTTCTCACATACTGTGCTCCTTTGATAAGGGAAATCTGTGTTCTGAGGTGGCTGGCCTATCCAGCAGGGGATCCCAGTCCTGGCCCCAGGACCATTCCTGGTTTTCCCCCCTTGCCCCGCCTGCCACGGGCACAAGAATGCCACAGATATGGAAATAAAAGTGTATAAACTACCCCCTTTGTTTGTGCTCAGGGCTCAGACCTTGGGAGATTACTCTTCTCTGAGCCCACCGGTGTTAAATAAACCTCTGATCCTCCAAGGTCTCCAAGTGCCACTTGGTTCTTTGGCTAGGATCCAGTCCAGGTTCTGTAACATTTGGTTCCCTGACCAGGAAAACCAACCATGTTGGCCCACTGTTGCCACCGGTTTGGGGGCAATGGTGGAGTGGTGACAGAATGATGGGTTGTAATGGAGAAGGTGCACCCTGCCTAATCTTCAGCAGTCTCCCACCCAGTCGCTTTGGACCAGCCCAGCTCTGCTGTTCCCACTGGACTCAAGGAGACTCAGCAGGTGAGGACCAGACCCCGACATTGGATTCTGGTAAGGCCTGCGGTTCCAGGACACAGTTAGGCTCACCTGTCAGGGTGTAAAGAGAGACTACCTCCCAGAGGCCTCTTAGAGGTCTCAGAGGTAGGGATTCCCAAGGAGGGAGGTCCTTCAGGTCAGGAACCTCCTAAAAGAGGGGACAGGAAGGAATATCCGAAAGGAAAGGAATTCTGCAGTTCAGGGCCTCCCAGGGGGAGAGGAACTGTAATAACTTCTGGAATGAATGTATGAGTGAATGTGCAGTTTGACCTGGCTTATCAGGTGGACTGATTCTGTGGTTCCATGGCCGGGCACCCTTAGGGGTCCCAGAAGCCTACAGAGTCCGAGTAGGCCCTAACCTGTTTCTGCCCTTCGGGGCAACAGTCTGAGGTTTATGTGGATTTGCTACAGCTAAGAGGCACCCAAGTCTCTTCTGGGAAGGCAGAAAGGTGGGCATGTGATTGGTCTTCCCTTTGGAGCTGCACCCACCCTTTATCTGTCTCTACACCACCACACACAGGAACATCACTATGGGATCAGGGCAGAGTAAACCTACAGTACTTGACACAATGATCAAAAATTTCAGGAAGGGGTTTTCAGAAGACTATGGAGTTAAGATGTATAGCGGCAAACTGAGAACCCTATGTGAGTTAGAATGGACCACCTTTAATGTCGGATGGTCTTCAGAAGGGATGTTGGATGTCCCAATAGTTCGTCAGGTGTGGCAAGTTGTAATAGGGGAACCAGGACACCCCGACCAGTTTCCGTACATTAACTCCTGGCTACGAGACCAGACCCTCCCCGCTTGGGTATAATTTGCTTGCAATAGGCAAGGACAGGCCAGGGTCTTAATTGCCTCATCCAAATGGCCCCAAAAGACTGACAGAAGCCCCAGCCTCCACAGATCCTAGCCAAAGAGCCCAAGGATAAACTGATCCTGCCCCCTCTGTACACACCCCCAAGGCCATATACACCCGACCCCCTCTAGTTCCAGACACTCCACTGCCATCAGTCTTCCCAGTGCTCCAGGCCTAGAGGATCAACTTCCTCCGGGACCAGCAGCCAGGCTGTGCCCCAGGCCAGGCAAGCACACTCCAAATGCTGGTACAAGAAAAGCAAGAACCCAAAAGGCACAATAAAGACATTACAGTTCAACCCAGCCATTCCATGATGTATTATTAACCTTTCTCCACCACTGACCCCCTCAACTAGACACATGAGCCCACCTGTTCATTCTGGAAAAGGGTTTTCAGAGTGGCCCTCTTGGCAGGTCTATAAGGTAGAGTGGCCCCAACCACTGAAAGGCAGAAAACCCAGAACACCCTTGGCCAGGGACCAAATATGTCTACTGTAAAGAAAAGGGGCATTAAAAGAATGTATGTCCCACCAGGGGAAAGGCTCAAAAACCCAACCACTATGAGGAAGAACCCCCAGAAGGGGACTTCATAGGCCTTGCAGAAATAGACTCAGACTGAGGGGAACCAGGCTCTTCTCCTTGGCCCCATGAGCCCACGGTCAAAATAAAAATGGGGCGCCAACCAGTGACTTTTATGGTTAATACTGGTGCTAAGCACTCTGTTGTCATCTCCCCAGTGACCCCTTTCAGCAAGAGGACTGCAACTATCCTTGGGGATACCAGGACATGGACAATACAACAGCCATTTTGCCAGGCTCATCAGTATGAACTCGGGGGCCCCAAGGTCCGACATAAATTCCTTTATCTACCTCATTGCCCCATCCCCCTCCTGGGCCAAGACATACTCTCCAAGCTTGGGGCTCAGATAACCTTTGAGCCCACTGGGCACACCAGCCTCTGATTGAACCCAGGGCAAGAGGAGACTGGGTCTTTGGTAGTAACAATTACCACACCAAGGGAAGAAATATGAAGGCTATTCTGTGCTCAGGCCCAGTCAAATGGCCCAGTGGAGTTCAGGCTCACCTTCCCTTCAGTATGGGCTGAAGATAGCTCACCTGGACTTGCCCAGAATCGGGGCCTTATTATTGTTAAACTGATCCCTGGAGCCCAACCCCAGAGGCAAAGGCAATAACCCATCCCACAAGGGGGGAGAAACTAAGATTGGCATTGAAGAACATCTATCCGGAATTAAAGAAGCAGGTATCCTAATCGAGTACCAGTCAGCCTGAAATACCCCACCTGCCAGTTAAGAAGCCAGGAAGGCAATATCAACCCAGTCCAAGACCTGCAGGCCATCAACAAGATAGCCATCTCCCTGCACTCAGTGGTCCCAAATCCGTACACCCTCCTAGGCCAAATCCCAGGGTCAGCCAGATGGTTCACTTGCCTAGATTTAAAGGATGCCTTCTGCCTCCATTAAGCTCCCCAGAGCCAGTCACTGTTTGCCTTTGAATGGACTAAACCTGATACAGGCACCAGATGCAACTGACCTGGACATGCCTCCCGCAGTGGTTTAAAAATTCACCAACCCTCTTCGGGAAAACGCTGGTTATAGGACTTGCCAGCTTCCCAAGAAAGGCTGCATGATGCACTCTCCTCCAGTATGTAGATGACCTCCTCCTTGCCAGTGACACATAAGAAGACTTCACAAAATGCACAAAGGCCCTCCTAAAGCTCCTGTCAGACTTGGGATATTGAGTCTCATGGAAGAAGGCACAAATCTGCCAACAACAGGTCTGTTACCTTGGTCTCCTCCTCACCCAAGAAAAGAGAGAACTAGGGCTGGTTAGAAAGTCATCATCTACTTGACATAGCCCCAGACAGAAAGGGGCCTACAAGAATTCCTGGGGGCTGCAGGATTCTGCCACATCTGGATTCCTGGGTTCTTGACCATAGCAAGACCCCTCTATGATCTCTTAGGCGGACCAAATCGAGAACCCCCTGCCTGGTTTGAGGAAGCAAAAGCTGCCTTCACAGAGATAAAGGCTGCCCTGGGGTGGGCTCCAGCCCTGGGGCTACCAAATATAGAAAAACCCTTCAATCTCTTTGTACATGAAAAAAAAAGATAGCACTCAGGGTACTCACCCAGGCTGTCAGGCCCTGGCAATGGCCAGTTGCATATCTGTCAAAGAAGCTGGACCCTGTGGCAGCAGGATGGGCACTGTGCCTCAGGACACTAGCAGCCACAGTCCTACTCATTAAGGAGGCAGAAAAGCTCACCCTGGGACAAGAACTTAACAAGTTCCCTCATGCAGTTGCGACCCCCTGAACACACAGGGACACCATTTCCCTTCCAACTCTCGGCTAGCACAATACCAAGGACTCCTCTGTGAAAATCTGTGGGTCACCCTCGAGACAGTAAGGACATTAAACCCAGCAACCCTTCATCCTCATGGAGGAAGGGGAACCAGACCATGACTGCACCAAAGTAACTGATGAAGTCTACGTGAGCTGTCCAAATCTCCAAGATCAAGCCATAAAAAATCCAGAGCTCACACTGTTCAGCGACAGCAGCAGTTACCTATAAGAGGGTGCCTAGAAAGGGGGTTATGCAGTGACCACAACCATTGAAGTCCTGGAAGCTAAGGCATTACCAGCTGGATGGTCAGCACAATGGGCTAAACTGTATGCCTTAGTCCGAGCCCTCATCCTCAGTGAAGGCAAGAGAGTAAATATCTACACTGACTCTCTGTATGCCTTTGCTACTGTGCATGGGGCCATTTACAAAGGGCTCCCTTACTGCCACAGAAAAAGCTATCAAAAACAAGAAAGAGATACTAAAACTCCTCGAAGCCATTTGGCTTCCAAGAGAAGTAGCAATCCTGAACTCTAAGGGACACCAAAAAGAAGACCCATAGCACAGGGAAATCATCTGGCAGATGGGGTTGCCAAGACTGCAGCCAATAAGGACATGGACAAAGCCCATTCCCTCAGCATGGCCCTGACACCCCCAGAAAAAGTCCCTCCAGCCAGTTACACTAAAAAGGAAAGAAAATGGGCCATGGCTGAGGGGGCCACCCTGACTGAAAAGAGATGATGGGTGATATCAGATGGGCGTGTCTTCATCCTAACAGCAACAGAAGGGCATCTAGTAAAGGAATACCACCAACTCACCCACCTGGAAAAAACTGCATTAGAGACCCTCCTCAAGAAGCACTACTACATTAGCCAGCTGCCAGCACTGTGCCAAGCAACTAGTGAGCAATGGATAACATGTGCTAAAAATAATGCTCGGCCTGCACAATGGCCCCCACTAGGTGTCCATAGGATGGGAGTAATCCCTTTTGAAGATCACAAATAGACTTCACACACATGCAGCCAAGCAGGGCATTCAGATATCTCCTAGTGAAAATGTGCATATTTTATGAATGGGTCAAGACTTCCCGACCAGGATGGAGCAAAGCCGGGATGTAGCCAAAGTCCTCTTGTGGGCGACCATGCCCTGGTTCAGCCTGCCATTAACAATCTGTAGTGACAGTGGGCCCGCATTTGTAGCCGAATTTGTACAGGTCTTGACCAAGTCTCTCAACATCACCTGGAGACTCCACACTGCCTACCAGCCCCAAAGCTCAGGGAAAGTAGAGCGAATAAATCACAACCCCAAGGAAACCTTAGAAAAGTTTCGTCAGAAGACTAACCTTTCATGGCCAGATCTGCTACCCCTGGCCCTCCTATGTGCCCATTGCACACCCAGGATGCTAGGTTACTCACCTTTCAAATAGTATATGGAAAGCCTCCTTCATGCCTGGGGAACCTTCCAGAAAACTTAGATCAGATTGGAGATAAAGAAATAAAAAAATAAGTTCAGGCCCTGGGGGCCACCTTAAATAAATTACAAAGGTACACCATTGAGAGGGCCTCAGGTATACTCCTTCCAGGCAGGAGACTCAGTCTGGATCAAAAATTTTAAGGGCGCCTGGGTGGCTCAGTGGGTTAAGCTGCTGCCTTCGGCTCAGGTCATGATCTCAGGGTCCTGGGATCGAGGCCCGCATCGGGCTCTCTGCTCAGCAGGGAGCCTGCTTCCCTCTCTCTCTCTCTCTGCCTGCCTCTCCATCTACTTGTGATCTCTCTCTGTCAAATAAATAAATAAAATCTTTAAAAAAAAAAATTTTAAAAAGGGTCCCCCTCAAACCACAGTGGACAGGGCCTCACACTTGTTCTAACCAGCCCTACTGCCCTTAAGGTCTCTGATGTCACTCCATGGGTCCACCACTCCAAAGTAAAAGAGCCCATCACCGGACAAGGAGCCACGCCAATGGAAAGTCCAGCCAAACCCCACAAACCTGCTCTGGCTTTGCCTTTGATGCAACCCCACCAACTGATAGACACCTGCTTGCCATGGTCCCTAGCTCTCATCAGTGTGATATCCCTCATTCTAGGGGTCAGACTTTATACTGTTGCCCTTCTGACTGGACTTTCCCCCAGACACTTGTCATTGTTGTTTATTGAGTAACCCTAGGGTGTATTACTGCACCTACTTGTCCACAGGTTTTATCTGCTATCAGGCTAGGCATGATGGCTCCCTCTAACTAAGGTTGTGGAACCCACTTTTATTAGCCCTCTGCTGTCTACTCCTAAATGCATTTCACTATGGTTTTCCTGACCCCAGTCAGTCCCAGTCTTCTGCTACCTGGTATGTTGTTCCTCCTCACCGCCTTTAGCTTGCCTGACCTCAGTAGGGGGCAAACACCCTGCACAATCAATCATGGAGGCTTGTCAGTCTCTTACCTGATCTTTCGGTCCACCCCAGGAACGATGCTCCACTTATATGGAGACCTCCTAACCACCCCTGATGCTCCCCCACGACCATTTCTCTTCTCATAAGCTTGCTGGCCACGTCAGGAGTTGCCTTCAGCACCACCTGTGTCAGGATGTCACAGGGGGCTAACTCAACAACTCATGGTGGATTTTTCTGCCTTCACTCAGTCACCTCCAGCCCTGCAGCATCAACTGAATTCGTGGTCCTCAGTGGTCCTTTAAAACAGGCACTGGCTCAACTTGCTTATGGCTGCACAAGGGGGACTCTGCCTCTTCTTGCAGGAGGAATGTTGTTTCTATGCTAGTAAGTCAGGGGTGATCCAAGAAACTCTGACCCAATTACAGGAACAAGTAAATCCCTGATAGGAGGCACTCCAGCGGGCGACTTGGTGGGATTCCCTCTCACAATGGTTCCCTTGGTTCATCCCTTCACCGGTTCTCTCTTTGAATTCTTAAAGCCCTTACTAGGTTTATCGATGCTCAAATTGTCAAGATTTAGACTCCAGTTGCTCCTTACTCACTATCACCCCTTAAAAAATAAAGACGATGCCCTCTAAACTAGGTATTTAAAAGGGCACAAAAGCAGGGAATGATAAAGGAAATCTGTGTTCTAAGGTGGCTGACCAATCCAGCAGGGGAATCCCAGTCCCGGCCCCAGGGCCATGCTGTGGGCACAAGAGTGCCACAAATACAGAAGTAAAAGTGTATAAACTACCCCCTTTGTTTGTGCTTGGGGATCAGACCTTGGAAGATTACTCTCCTCTGAGCCCTCCAGCAAGGTCTCTGAGTGCCTCTTGGTTCTTTGGCCAGGATCCAGTCCAGGTTCCGTAACACCTTCACTACTGAAATAATAACTTTCTTTCCTATTCCCCTTTCTACTAGATCACTTCTAACACCAAACATTATAGAGCAGCTCCTATTACAAATAAGAACAAAAACAGTGAAACCTGTTTGTTCCAATATTTCCTTTCAACTACAGCTCTGCCTCTCTCTCAATAGCAGAAGTATTTTAAAAGTATTAAAAGTATTGTTTAGAATTTTTATATCCATTTCTCACATACTAATCTCTTTTACAAATGACATATATAACAGCAGTTTATTCTTTTTTCTGTTATACATTGTTCAATTATATAAAGAGATGTTAATTTAATTATCCATTTAACTGTTAATGGACGTTTGGGTTCTTTCTATGTGTAATTATAAACAAAGTTGCTACATTTTTAATATTTATCCAAGGCAAACAATTGCAAGAATTTCTCTGGAGCATACACTTATGAGTGGACTGGATAAGTGTTTAAATTTGTTAGTAAGACAAAAGTTTCCAAAATATTTAGTTGCTACTTTTATCAACACATGATAAGTTATTTTTTGCTCTACCCAGAGATACTACCTGATTTAAAAACTTTGCTTATACTTTCAAATAATTTGTTCAGTTTTCAACTAATCCCTTGAACATTTTATTATGATGTGAAAGATTTACCTATATATTTGTATAGCAATATATTGAGGATTAAATATATTACAATGTCTTCTCATGAATATATTTTTATTTTGTTTTTTTGTTGACCAAGTGTATAAGTCTTATATTTTCTGTTTAATTTCATGCTTAAGTTTTTAATACACCTTAAATTTTGTGTATAGAGGGAGATGAGATAGCTAATAATTATTTACTAACTTTCTATGTATGGGTGGGTCATTTCCTGGCATTTATAAGATTGATTTTTATATATGTCTTTAATACATATTCTAATTAAATAGACATACACAAAAGGGCAAAAAATACAAATGTTCAGTTAGATGAATTAATATAAAATAAACAAATGTATAACCAATACTCAGATCAAGAGTATTCTATAAGTATTATTCTATAAGACCTTCTTACATCTTCTTACATCTTTGTAATTCTAATTCTCCATCATTCTCAAAGTTAAATAATTTCCTTATTTTTACAGGCATAGTTTTTCTTATCTTATTGAATTTTTTACAATGGAAACATCTGTTATTCATTCTTACATGTCTGGTTTCTGTCACTTAATATTGTATTTGCCTCTTTGTGTGCCTAAAAATGGCACTTGTTTGAATTCACCCAAAAAAATGGCAGTTTCATTAGTAGGTAATTACTTCCCCAAATTTTCTCTCTACACTCTGTGTTGTTGCCCTATTGTTATCTAAAATATAATTCTGTTAGGACATATCTGAGATAAGTTTGGTTTTCATACATTTTGGATAACTTTCCCATAGATGCTTTTAGATTTGTAGAAAACTATGTACAATACTAGTGAACTAGAAGATATGTGCGTAGAAATTATCTGGACTGAAGCACAAAGAATAAAGAAAAGTTATATATATTTGGAAATAGTAAAAATGTGGTTAAATGTATATTTAGTACATTTAATAACATATTTTTAGTAGGATGACAGGTAAAGAATAGGGCAAGAGAAATACTGAATACTTAATTCTATAAACACTTCCAAAATTGATCAAAGACATCAAGCCACAGAATCAAGACTCATCAGTAGTGTGTATAGCACATACATACTGTTACAGGTTGGGTTCTCTTAGAAATTGAATCTGAGATGGTATTTGCATATGGGAAGTTTACTAGGGAGCACTCTTGGAATCAACAACTGTGGCAGAGGGGAATAAGGAGAAATTGTTAGAGGGAGAGGTTGACCTACAATGGAATTTTAAGGCTTCAGCTAATTCCACGGGGCTCTCTAGAGTTAGGGGAGCCCTTCAGAGTTGTTCTGAATTGGAGGATATGGACAATGCCTATAAATGTCTGCATTATTGAATGTGAGTAGCCACCAGGAAGGGAACGTTACTTTGAGTAAGTTGAAACTCTTCTAAAGAGAGTTTTAAAGATAGACTCAAATGAGTATATTTGATGCTAATGCTCCAGAAGATGGGAGAATGAGTGCTTCGGTTCTGGAAAGAAAATCTACATGTCACACAACACCATCTACTAAATATACAACACGCCTGGGCACATTAGTAAGACTGCTGAAAACCAACATCAAAGAAAATATTTTCACTTTTTTTTTTAAGATTTTATTTATTTATTTGACAGACAGAGATCACAAGTAGGCAGAGAGGCAGGCCGAGAGAGAGGGAGGAGGAAGCAGGCTACCTGCTGAGCAGAGAGCCTGATGTGGGGCTTGATCCCAGGACCCTGGGATCATGACCTGAGCCAAGTGCAGAGGCTTTAACCCACTGAGCCACCCAGGTGCCCCAAAGAAAATATTTTCACTGCTGATTAAAAATGCAATTGCCTTTAAAAGAAACACTTAGACTTACAACTGACTTCTTGCTAGAAATGATAAAAAGGAAAACAGAATGGCAACCTTAAAATTAAAAAAAAGGAATTATTGCAACCTAAAAATCTATAATGCAGAAAGAAAACCCCCCAAAAGTAAATGTTTATTAAAACCATCTGGACATCAAAAAAGAGAGAATTTATGGTCATCCAAATAGCACTAAGTATTATAAGGATTTCTTCAGGAAGAAAAAAAAATCATGGATACAAAAAATTACAGAAATCTGAGGAGGTATTAAAAAGTAAGAGAAGGTTGTATCTCTTAATTCTCTTCACCTGTTTTACCCATCCCGCTAATCCCCTCCCCTCTGACAACCACCAGTTTGTTCTCCTGTATTTATGCTTTTGTTTCTGAATCACAATGTTGTACACCTGAAACTAAAATTACATTGTAGTCAACTCTACCTCAATTTAAAAAAAATAAGAGAACCGGCAAATGAATAGCTACATATGAATACTTACTAGATTGCTGGCTATATTGTATATTTTACATGGGTGATATCTTTTTAAGATTTATTTATTTGAGAGAGAGGGGGAGAGAGAAAGAGGGGGAAGGGGAAAAGGGAGACAGAGAATCTCAAACAGACTCTCTGCTGAGCACAGAGCCCAACACTGGGCTTGATCCCGCAACCCTGAGATTATGACCTGACCCAAAATCAAGAGTTGGACGACTAACCCACTGAGCCACCCAGGCACTCCTACATGGGTGGATTTTATGAGTCTGTTGACATTTTAAAAACACGTTGTGTTTTACAAGCATACATTTTACAGTTTTCTGCATGTGTGTTGCAGTTACATAACACAGTTTCTTGTTTTAAAAATATTTATTTATTTACTTTAGAGAGCTAGAGAGGGAGCATTAGTGGGGGGAAGGGCAGAGTGAGGAGCCTGACATGGAGCCCAATTCCAAAACCCTGAGATCATGACCTGAGTCAAAATCAAGAGTTGGATGCTTAACCAACAGAGCCATGCAGATGACCCTAATTACACACTGTTAAGATAAGATGAAACCAATCTTGAAGATCCCTTATGCAAACAAAACCATTTAGACCAAAACTTGGTCTACTGTATTTCATAAATGTGGGCAAAACTTAGGTTACTTCCTGTAAAACTTAAGTTCCTGAAAGGTACAGGATAATCACTTTTACCCAATCTCCTACTGTCCAGGTAGCCCCTCTGTAATAAACAATAATTATGAAGGTTAAACTACTTTCCCATTTTCACTTTATAAGCCATCCTATAACATCAACTTTGTGCCAGGTTCAGGTTGAGGTCTCCCTATTCTCTAACAGTTTGTTTCTTGCTCAATAAAACACTCATACCAAGTAAAGCTGTGAATTTTCTTTTGAGAACATGCACAAACTATACCTTTACATGTATAGGTATACATGTTCTATTTTTAAAATACAGATTCTTTTCAATATCTCAATGTTGAGATTTTCTTCCTTTCTGTTTAATTACTATTGAATGTGCAGTCCTGATTTATGCTAATGCCCAGAACTATGCATTTAACCTGTCATTCTTGTTATAAAAATAACTATTCTGTTTAAATCTTAAATTGTGATTGAAAAGCTGATATTTTTTTTAAACTGAGGTGTCCATGAGAGAAAGGGCCAGATCTCTCTTATTTATTATTGTGTTTAACTTTGTATCACCAAACTTAAAGGATTTCCATCTATCCCTTGTATACATTAGTAAAATGGCAATTTTTGGTAACAGTAGTTCCAAAATTAAAGTGAAGAACTCGTGGATTATAACAAGTGAGGAAAGGGGAGAAGTAGTGCTACCAGGCTGAGGAAGAGTGCTCCTGTGGTTACAGGAGAAGGAGTCCCCAACTCCTGGTCAGTGGGGAGCCCATTTTTTCCCTTGGAGACACACAGCACGGTTATTTGTACAGAACACACCTCACTCATTGCTTCAGGGCTTTATTCTAATTTTGATTAATCAGAATTCCCCTGATAGCTAGAGGGTTATTGAACCCAAATTTTAATTTCTATTTCCATTGGCAAATCCATCTCTTTTTGTCTTATAAAAGCTGGATGGTGACGAGGTAAATGATATGTATCTTTTTCCCACTAGAAAATTCCCATCCATTTTGATCATATTTAATTTTTTGATTTAATATGTCTCTGTGAGCCATTTCACAGTAAGGCAGCATGTAAATACATAACATTTTTAAAAGTACAGGTTGTTTTTATTATAATACTAGTAAGGGTAGACTGACCTGAATTCATTTAGCATTTGAATTTATTTGATCTCTTTCATTTAATAATATCATCACCATATAAATATTTGCTTATTATTTGATTTCCCACAGAAGTCTCCCTTTACTAATTTAAGCCTTTAAACATTCTGTGTTAAACACACACACACAGTATTTTCCCAATGGTTTTCATGTCACTTAAGGTTGAATGGCTTACTGATATGTGTTCTGAAATAGTTGTTGGGATAAATTTCTTGAGATCAGGAAATTCTTTTCACCTCTATAAACTTTAATTTCATTTTTTCTCATTTAGTAAAATGAGAAAATATTAGAGTAAATGATCTTAAAGTTTCCTTTCAGCTCTGATACTCAAGCACTCCTATGAAGTGCTCAAGTCTGTTCCAGGTTATAAGATATACTAGTACTAGGAAGTGGAAATAAAGTCCCCAGTATATTCTTTAGCTTTAATCAGATGACCTAGAGAAAAGAGAGAAATTTCATTAAAAAGAGAGTGGAGGAATCAATGAATCAAAGGTGATATGGAAAGTAATGTAAGAAATGTGAAATGTGAAGAAGAATAGAGATAAAGTTGTTTCAAAAACAGCCAAGGATATACTAAAGGGACCCTGATATGAATATACAATTTTCTTCTTGTGATCTATGCTTTCCCAAAACCTAGATTATCCAATCTAATCATTCCTCTACCTCTCCAAAAGTATGTTTTATGCAGATTCCTATGTAATCCTAAATCCCTGTTTATACTTAGGAACTCTTTTCTTCCATTTTGTCTGTACTTCCTCCCTAGCATCTTCCTTAATCGGAGATTTATATTTTCTCAGCAGCCTCACATGTGCCATTGGCCACTGTGAATGATAAATACTAGTCCTTTATACCACTGTTCTCTTCTTCCACCAGCTCCCTAAACTGTGGTTCATGTCTCTGTACTGAGAAACTATCTATAATGTAACACATAATAATTTTATTTTAAGGTAAACACCTTTCATTTTCTGACTAAAATTATTTGACTAGTTTTCCAATATATTTAAGTTTGAACATTTCATTTCCCCTTTTATTCTGTTAACTGAAGCAGCACTGGTGTCCCTGAACGACCATCTTTCCTCATCCACTTAAAAAGTGCCTGGATAAGTGCCAATTATAACCATTAGAGCAGAATTCTTCCCTTTTAGTCAAGCTCATCATTAAACTCTTAAAGGCTGTTACTAAGTTACTTTTTTTTCTTAAAAAAGGTAAAAAAAAACTTTAAAAAGTGATAAAAATGCATAAAGTAATATGTATACTTTATAGGAGGGAATGATATAGAAAGTTACACATGCATATACCTATTAAGGCAAATGGGTAAAATTCAATATATCCTTGATTTTTTTTATTCCCTACAGAAATGATATTTATAATCATAAACAGTTGAACATAAATTAAAAGAACAATATTACACATTAAAATGATATGAAATTCAAATTTTAGTATCCATAAAATAGTTTTATTAGTACACAGCCATGCTCATTTGTTTATGAATTGTTCATGATGGATTTAATACTATAACAAGAAGCTGAGTATGGCCCAAAAATCTTAAAATACTTATCATTTGACCCATTACTGAGAAGATTTGCAGTCTCTATATAAAACAAATACTAACTGTACCTATGCATTGCTCCCTTTGCTGTTCTTGAGTTCCTGCAGCCTACTGAACAACTTCTGTGTTTTTAATCCCCCTTATCCACACTGGGTTTCTTGTGCATTAATTGGTCCCTTCTGCTATTTCACCCACAAACTTATTACCAGTATAGCTCAACTACATTCCTTATCCTATGCCAATTCTTCCATGTATGATGACTTTTACTCCTTTCTCCTCTGCTTTTCCTCAGTGAACACCTTTCCCTAGGAAAAGCATCTGTTCTCAATAGAAGACACTAATTTTCCCATTTTTCTGAGAAAGAAAATATTCAACCACTGAACTTCCCAATGATATTTTTATACCATTATACTCTCTATATGCCAATAACATTTTTCCCTGTAGAATCTATACCTTTGCCATATATTGTACTCTTTTTAAAAAAATTTTATTTTTTCTTTCAGCATAACAGTATTCCTTGTTTTTGCACCACACCCGGTGCTCCATGCAATCCGTGCCCTCTCCAATACCCACCACCTGGATCCCCCAACCTCCCACCCCCCCGCCGCTTCAAACCCCTCAGATTGTTTTTCAGAGTCCATAGTCTCTCATGGTTCACCTCCCCTTCCAATTTCCCCCAACTCCCTTCTCCTCTCTAACTCCCCTTGTCCTCCATGCTATTTGTTATGCTCCACAAATAAGTGAAACCATATGATAATTGACTCTCTGCTTGACTTATTTCACTCAGCATATTGTACTCTTATTAATTTATTCCTCCATTCATCCTTCTACCCATCTATCCATTCATCCCACAAATGTGTATTACGTACATGCTAGACAAGAAGAAAAGTAACATACATGCTCTGCCCTTGCAGAGCCTATGAGAGCTGAAAAGACTGAACACTATATTAGGGGAAATTATTGAGGACGATAACTAAGGATCAAAGAGAATGAATCTACTATGTTTTATGATTATGGCTTTCCAACCTTTTCAACAATCTTTTAACTTTGATATTTTACCGATATTTTCTCTCTATTCAATTTCTTAGCATCATTATGGTCTCTTAATTCCTCAACCTCCTCTTCTTTGATAATGCCCAAATCTGCTCCACTCTCTTACCTACCCACATGAATGACCACAGTTAGGGTCCTTCATAGTGATTCTGAAATTTTTCCTCTGCCAGTGTCATTAGTTCGGGTTTTCCTGCTTTACTGAAGCTGCTCTTGACTCATATTTTGGCCTCCATTCTTCTACATGTACCATCAACCCACACTCATTTTGTCATTTCATTAAACAGAGAAATTCCCCAGTTGTCATATCAACTGTGCCTCAATAATTGCCCATGTACTTCAACTTTTGATCTTCCTCTGTACTCATACTGCCATGCCGATACTTTGGTAATGTACCAGTATTTGTTTCCTTTTCTCACATTATATTTGAAGGATTGCTGCAGACAATCAGAGAAGAGTGCAGAATCGTTCCATTAATCATTTGTGCTCTTTAATATCAGCTAGAGCTTTAGTGCTATATAATATTCTTTAAAGTTGTTATTGAAAACTACTTAAGTTCTCTTCCAGAAGTTCTCAAACTTTCTTCAACTTTCTTCACTGATTTCCATTAAGATAAAGTTTTTGGATTTTACTTTCTTCATCAGTATGTAGCCTGTGCCTAATTTTGGCCCCCATACCCTTGTACACTTCAGGTTTTAGAATACAACATTTGGTATGGTTCCCTGGGGCTTCAGCCAAATGGAAATTTAAATCATTTCTTCCAAAATTAGTAGAAGAAAGCTACTATATTGCCTCCAAATCAGCAGATATCATGGATTCAACACAGAAACCATAGTAGGGAATGTTCAGTAATAGGGAATAAGTGAAATGGCAAGCTATACCATGTTTGGGACAGAAAGTCCTGTTTCTATATACATAATGATTAATGGCAGGACACAGAAGAAGCCACATCTTCAATTGCCACTGCATTTGAATAAAATTTAAGGAAGTCCATATAATCAGTTAAGAATGAGGAATTAAGAATTACTATTTGTTATGGATGCATTACCTAAAGCTATACATGAGATACACAAATCTGACACTGCCACTTATCAGCTGTTAGCATTTGGGTTAGCCACATAAGCCAATTCTATCAAATTGGGTTCAGGATTCTATGTGTGCGTATAACACCCCCTGACACCATTCTCATATTTAAAATGAGATTGCATACAAAGCATATATAGCATATGTATGAAACATACATATGTGAGTGCCCAATAAATGATATTTTTAAAGCCAAAGAGAATAAGCCTCATGTCAACAGATTAAAAATATATTCCAGTAATACTGGATACAAAAATGATTACATTCAGAAGAGACCTTATTCTTTTGGTTATTTTGAAACAAAAAATACATGATAATATTAGATGAAAAGGAAGAAGCTCTTAGAAGATGAGTGAAGATAAAAGTTCACACACAGGGGAGCCTGAGTGGCTCAGTGGATTAAAGCCTCTGCCTTCAGCTCAGGTCATGATCCCAGGGTCCTGGGATCAAGCCCCACATCGGGCTCTCTGCTCAGCAGGGAGCCTGCTTCCTCCTCTCTCCTCTCTCTCTGCCTGCCTCTCTGCCTACTTGTGATCTCTGTCAAATAAATAAAATCTTTTTTTTTTTTTTTGGGTATTCATCCTTTCTTTTTTCTTTCTTTCTTTTTTTTTTTTTTTTACAGCTTTATAAACATATATTTTTATCCCCAGGGGTACAGGTCTGCGAATCGCCAGGTTTACACACTTCACAGCACTCACCATAGCACATACCCTCCCCAATATCCATAACCCCACCCCCTTCTCCCAACCCCCTCCCCCCATCAACCCTCAGTTTGTTTTGTGAGATTAAGAGTCACTTATGGTTTGTCTCCCTCCCAATCCCATCTTGTTTCATTTACTCTTCTCCTACCCCCTTAACCCCCCATGTTGCATCTCCTCTCCCTCATATCAGGGAGATCATATGATAGTTGTCTTTCTCCGATTGACTTATTTCGCTAAACATGATACCCTCTAGTTCCATCCACGTCGTCGCAAATGGCAAGATTTCATTTCTTTTGATGGCTGCATAGTATTCCATTGTGTATATATACCACATCTTCTTTATCCATTCGTCTGTAGATGGACATCTAGGTTCTTTCCATAGTTTGGCTATTGTAGACATTGCTGCTATAAACATTCGGGTGCACGTGCCCCTTCGGATCACTACATTTGTATCTTTAGGGTAAATACCCAGCAGTGCAATTGCAGGGCAACCACTCTGGAAAACAGCATGGAGGTTCCTCAAAATGTTGAAAATAAATAAAATCTTAAAAAAAAAAATGTTCACACACACACACACAATTAGTTCTGCTCTGGTTCTCTTCACACACCATCACTGGAACTATGTAAATGGTGTTACCTGACACTAAATTCACTGTTTCAGGGTCAAACTTTCAAATAAATATCGACTGTTTATAATATGGTGACTTTTTAGTGCACTAAACTGAATGTATTTATTTATTTATTTATTTATTTTTTTTAAAGATTTTATTTATTTATTTGACAGAGAGAGATCACAAGTAGATGGAGAGGCAGGCAGAGAGAGAGAGAGAGGGAAGCAGGCTCCCTGCTGAGCAGAGAGCCTGATGCGGGCCTCGATCCCAGGACCCTGAGATCATGACCTGAGCCGAAGGCAGCGGCTTAACCCACTGAGCCACCCAGGCGCCCCTAAACTGAATGTATTTAAAATCAAATATAGTCGGGGCGCCTGGGTGGCTCAGTGGGTTAAGCCGCTGCCTTCGGCTCAGGTCATGATCTCAGGGTCCTGGGATCGAGTCCCGCATCGGGCTCTCTGCTCAGCAGGGAGCCTGCTTCCCTCTCTCTCTCTCTGCCTGCCTCTCCGTCTACTTGTGATCTCTCTCTGTCAAATAAATAAATAAAAATCTTAAAAAATAAAATAAAATAAAATAAAATAAAATATAGTCTCAGAAACTCTCCCCATCCTCTCAATTCCGTATGTCTCCATTTAATATCTCCTTATAATTTTTAATTTTTCCAAGAAAGAAATAAAACTATTTTGAATCACAAGTTAACCCAAGAATCATGTCTTCTCCATTCTGATCTCCCAAGTCCTATTTACTTTTTCCCACATGACAATGTGACTCTTAACCCCTCCGTCTTTTATCACCCCTTTGCTGCAACATAATCCTACTAAATATTCCTGCCACAGTCTCTGCCCTACACAGTGCATGCTTCTGACTGTTAACAGACTGATATTCCTAAACATATATTTTAGAAAAGGCCATGGAGAGGTTGCCTTAACATCTATTTGGGTAGAAGAAATAAAATGACTTCCATAGGCCTGTTTTTCACCTTCTCTAATCACAAACACACCATAAATTCTTTTAAGGAGAGGTTCATACATTATTCACTTTTGCAAACTCTGTGCCACCTGACATATAGCCTGGTTCAAAATAAAAGTTCAAAATGTTTATTTGTTCAATAAACATTGAATGGGCCCCTTGATTCATATCATTACTTGATTGCCTGTCCCTATGTTATCATAGAATGTTTTCTCTCATCCATATTTATTTTAGCTAAGTGAAACTGGAACATTTAACGCAGTGCATGGCTGGAGGGAAGTTCAGGAAAGAAGGGGGAAATAAGCCTTAGACATTGAAGAAGATGCTTCAGCATTCTCTTCTACTCCATACCTTAGCAATAACGATACCCACATATGCAATTCATTAATGTGCTTAATGGTATTCAGAAGTTCAAAACTGCATTTATGAAAAATAGTAAAGTTAAAGAGAGTTACAGAATTTAAAAAGATAGGGTTCTGTCAGTACTCAACGGATAAAATCTAAACAAGAAGAAAACTCAGAAAGAAACCATTGACTTGTGTTACATTCAACGACCAACATAAAGCTATATAGTGAGTCAAATTTTCTTTTCTTTCTTCCAGGGATATAAATTTTATTATTCCCAGTGTAAGGCAGGTACATAGAAGGACAGTTAGGAGAGTCATCTCAAAGTACAACTGCTATGTTCTGTTTGTTGTGCAGGTATATAAATTCAACCCTTTTAACTTTTTTCCCCTATTTGCTCAACTCCAACTACCTTGTTAAAGCCACTTTTATCTTGAACTATTGTCTCAGAGAAGTCTCCTAAATACCTCCCTACCTACTGAATGCAATCCACTCTACAATTTCCCATCAGAGCTCCATGTGGTCCCATTGACTGAACTCTTTCACAAGATATTTTTTCTAACTGGAAAAAAAATGCAAGTAACTTTTAATGGGCATACAGCCCCTCAAAAATGATCCCCAAATACCTGGATAGTTCGTGAATGCTTTAAAAATGCAACTATAAAATACATCCAGTAGGAAATAAATCCCAGAAGGTTGTGGGACAGGAAAAAAAAATACATCATAGTAGTGAAAGCATGGAATTAAGACAGGATTTTGTTGTTACACTGCTGTTTGTTTCTCACCTAATTGATCTGTGTTGGGGCCCTTAAGACCCTCATATTTGTATATTCACTTGAAGGAATTACAGGACTCGTCATGTAGTTATCTCATGGCTAAGACTTATTACAGTGATGTTATAAGGATATAAATCACATAACAAGGAGAAAATATATAGGTGGAGTCTGGAGAAATCCATGTGCAGGCTTCCATGTGCTCTCTTCTTCCCGTAGTGGCCTCATGAAGTATATTCTTCTTCCGCAGCAGCTAAATACAACATGGACGTGATGTTTTTACCCAGGGAAACCCATCAGAGATTCAGTGCCCAAAGTATGTACTGTAGGGAGTCACATAGTCACCTTCTGTTTAACATGTGCCAAAATCTCAGGTTCCCAGAAGGAAAGCAAATGTTCAGCATAAATCATACCATTTGCACAAAAAGTCTAGAAACAGTGAACCATTTTTACCAGCTAACCGTTAACCGAAGGATCACCTTGCAAGCAGTTTTTGTAAGATCACAATCTCTGTCTTGCTAAGTTAACCATTTTCCTGCACACCCTCAGACTCAGATATCTAGACAGAGTGTATAATAGAAAAGTGTGAGCCTGAATGCATCAGAAACAGTGATCTAAATCTTAGGAGGAGATGCATGGGGCAGATTGTATTCTATACCCAAAACAGAACAGGAGAGGTGGCTGATGGAATAAATAAGATAGATGAATATGTTAGTGCACCTACCTCCCATGAATACAGGTGCACAGAAATCCTGTACATTTGGTAAGAATATGTGACAATTCTGACAGGAAACATAACCCATCATACACCTGAAGATAAGACAGAGATGCAACCATGTGCAGAAGTATTTAAGACAAAGTGAGAACCAGCTTCCAGCGCTTGTTTCCAACCCTCATTCTGAATGTCTAGAAAGATCAGTCACATGTCAATGTATGCCTGAAACCAAATGTCATCAGCTATTTTGCTCCTGGGAACAAAACTTGTCTCAAATCCTGCAATGACAAAATAAACTCACTTGTGTACACAGACTTCATCTTGAGAGTGATAGGAACTGGGGTGCAGAGGCAGGAAATGACTATTTACTAACCAAAGCAGGTGACTCAAAACTGAGGTCTGATATGAATGGACAAAATACCAAATTTGTTAAGAAAACTTAACATAAAGGAGATATTAAGTGACCAATCTAAGTTGTAATGCTATCTAGTAGGGAAAGGTTGGGGAACTCATGAAAAGGATTTCATACATTTTATAAAATAAAAAAATCTATACTACCTTTGCATATTTTTTGTTGTATGATTGTATTTTCAAACTCACAGTACAATTAATTGAACATGACACCTTTGATACTATCTTTTTCTACAAAGACATAAAATAGGGTGATAGATAATGGCTTGAGTGGGAAATTTCCTTGTAGATGCATTGATTAGGAAGCCTCACCTTTGAAGGACAGTTTTGAGACTTGAAGGTGAGAGAGGACCTCATTATTCAAAGTTCCCCACTGAAAGTACTCTAAACCTAGAAACAACTAGGGCAAAATTCCCAAATGTGGAACAAATTTAGTCAGAGAAAGGAACTAAAAAAATTTAATTTTGCAATAGTCTAACAGAGATGTAATGGTACATGTAAAGAGATTAGTTAAGCATATGGAATTGGCTGAATGTGGGAAGAGGAAGGGAAAAAAGAGGAACCCAGGGTGCTTTCCAAATCTTTACTTCCCTTTATATGAGGTCCAATAATTAAACCTATCTTTTTGGCCAGTATATAAAAAATGTAATCTATATGTTGGTAATGGCATTTTTAATAAAAAAGAGACTTGCAAAGCAACATTTTAATTCTGATCTCTTATTTCTTATGGTTTTTATTACTACAAAAATTCTTTTAAGCTTTCATATGAAAACTAGAACAGAACTTCTAATGTTCTTTATACTCTCTTATGTATTCACGTTTGTCATGGCTAAGGCAGATAAAGCAGCTTCCTTAGCCCAGAATAAGCAGAAGTGTATAAATTCTACTGAGGTCTGAATCATTGGCCACTTTATAATGTTTATGATAATGAAGGTGTAATGAACAGATACCTGGATGAAATGTACTTTCTACTTCAATGGAAAAATTCTCTTAATTGAGATGCAGTACATAGGCTGAATTAGTATGCTACAAAATAAAAAAGACTTTATCTTATTAAAATTATGACACGTTCCTTTCATTTATTAGCCTTTAATCTTGGAATATGTAGGTTTATTTATTCTCAATTATTTTCACTCATTTTGTGTAGGGCTGATGATTTGCCAACTGTTTTAAAGAAGACAACTGAACCCCAAACCGACTCTTTAATTCTACTGTCAACACAAACTAAAATACAAAGACATTTGCATGAAAAAGATGTAGTTACAGGAATGCCTGCTTTTTATCAGCAAATCCCAAAATATGAAAAATCCAGACTTAAAACACTGCTATGACTAAAACCTTTTCAATAAAGAACACACACACATATACTTTATTCTCTTTTTCAAAACAATTTAATATTTTTACATAAATAGCTAATTCAATTCACATATATTCAGCCTATATTTTGTGAAAGTTGCTGTATAGTGTTGCAAATGTTAAAAATGAAAGAGAATTTCTATCTATAAGGGAACCTGTGCACTAGAAGGAGAGTCTCAGAATTATACTGATTAATTCTATAAAGAACAACCAGTACTCACATGGGAAATTCTAGCCATTAACTTCTATATCTGGAGGAGTTTGGGGAGGGCTCAATACCTACTGCAATTCTTTGAGGGAAATTCAGGTAGAACTCTCATCTGGGAGATGGTCCCTTTACAATAAATATTTCTATCATTGTAGTGCAGAATGAAAATGCTCCAGTTAGAGACAATAGGCATGTGTGGATTTGGAGATGAGATACAATTCCTACACCCAAATGTGTTATATAAGTAGGAACGTGGAACATAGTCTTATGGCTGAAGGTGAGAATAAGCCTACTCACACGCACAGAGCATTCAGGAGAAAATAAGAAGTATCACAGTTTTCTCTTTTTTCTACAAAATGCCATCTATTTATCTTGCCTTGATGTATAATATGAAACTATATTAGCACTAATTTATTGACTACTGCCAAGTGCTTTGATAAATTTGTTAAACTGGTCACCTACCCAATATTCATTCTTCCCCTCTTCCTGGAAATCCCAAAGTACCTGAATTTTGAAGAAAAAAAGAAAAAAAAACAGCAACTAAAAATTAAAAAAACACCCAAAATACTGATGTTCACAGTTTCTTATGCAGGTAGAGGTGAGCAGAATGAAGGGAGCAGCAGTGAAAGTGCTAGAAGTCCAGGAAAATTCTTTAAAATAGTTGAATGCCTGGCAAGGATCCTCTTGCTCTACCAAATTTCTGATATGAAGACATGTTACAGAAGCTGTCACTTGCTAAACCATGTCCCTTCAGAGCCTTGGCTGGACAAAGAAACAATTTCAAACTTTTCCAACTGTTTTCCTATTAACTTGATAGCCCTTCTATGGTGGAGGATCCTCAAACACAGAAGAGAAATATACACAGCTGTCCCCGCTTCCAATCTTAAATCATTCCAGACTCTCTTTAGGCCTCAGCTCTCCTCTCACATCCTCTCTGCCCAGACTTCGGAATAAAATTGTACCACCCAGAGACTGGCCACAGATGAAGAGCTGGAACCAGAAACACATGAAGCCAAGATTAGGTGGGTGGGCTGAAGGTAGGAATGGTTGGATCCACCTATGTTTCAGCACCCATGGTTTTAGGGTTTACTTTTAATTTTGTCTTAACCTTATCAAATGAAAACAAAGGGATCATATAGCCTGTATGGGTCAGTCTGAAGAGAGCCCAGCCCAGCCACTGATACATCATGGGTGGAGACAAGCTTTATTAGTAAGAGCAGTAGGCAATGTTTGTAAGATGTTTAAATGTTCATCTTTTGGACATAGTAATTCTGAAAAATTTAGCCAGATCTAAAAAACATCTTTGATATACATGCAGATTTTTGCAAAAGTGTATTTGTCAGAAAAACTGAAATACCTATTAAGAGGCAAATATTTATAGAAGTTAAATACATTAATATATTAAAATAAAACATTTTAAAAGTTGTGTTTATATATATATATAAAGATATAAATAGTTTGAAGGAAACATTATGTGATGTTAAGAGAAAATATATAATAAATAAAAAACATGATTTTAATTAGACAGGTATTGGCAAGAATTTATGTGTCAAAAATCATGTATAGAAAAATTTCTAACTGATGATATTACTTTTTCCCAAGTTTTCATTACTTTAATATTTAGGAAAAAACATGAAGGTCATTTTTTAATTCTTTAGTTCTAGTAAAATAAGATTTTTTTTTCTTCTGATGGATGTTTGAGAAAATAACTTTTAAAACAGGACATAAACAGAAAATTTAGGAACATCTTTAAGTAAGATTTTAATGAGTCTCATTTTGATATGTCTTTTTTTTTTTTTTTTTCTTCCAATTTATGATTTCCTGTGGGCTAGTCCACAATCCCTTGTCTGGAACTAACCTACTGCTGGGTGGTACAATGTGTTTGTGGGACCAGTATAGTCCCCTCCTTCGGGTTATTCCTTTCCTGTAGTGAAGACCCTTCCAGGGCACTTAACACTTCAGTTATTTCTAACCTGTCTGGAATTCTCTTGTATGATTCTTTAGTAATTAATGCTTCTGCTTGCTTTTACTTTAATTCCTTTCTCAGTCCTTTCATTGCACTCTAGTAGAGATAACAAACTAGGACAGCTCCCAAATAGCTACTTAATTCATGAGAACCTTGTTTACACTATTTCCTTCATCAATGATTTATATTTCCTCAAGAGGATAGAACTGCTTAGGCTGCAGTGAGTCTGACTGATATTTCCTTTGGAAGATATACTCATGTAAAATACTTAGTTACTTCCCTGAAATGGTTTTTTCAAGTTTAATCACACTGGGATGCTCTTATCTTGAAACTAAATTCCCTTATTTTGCTGAATTGTACTCTCAGTAGGAAATACAGCCAGTAAAATAACTTGAGTTTAAGCGCAACCTAGCAGTTTTTCTCAACTTCCCCATTTCTTGAGGAAGAAAAAATCTCTTTACTTTCCCATTGTTATTAGAGAATCAAAAATCACAATCTATAAGAAGGAAACTCAGGTTAAACTGCTTTAAAAATGCACACTGTAGTTAAAAACTCTGAATTCCCATTGTAAGACTCACTGGATGCATGGCCATAAACAAGTTACTTGCATTCTATAGCCTTTAGTTTCCTCCTATGAAATTAGGGATCTCTTCCCTACAGGATTCCTGTGAAATTAAATAAACTACTTCAGTCAATATAACTGAAAACTAACAGGCCCTAAATATATGTTTGCTATTTTCCTACTATGTGTGAAATTTGTTAAATCATCAACTATATAATTATGTTCTTAGACCCACTCCCTGGATAATAATGAAATAAGCTAGCTCACATATCTCTTTAATCTACAAATCCTTGAAAGGATGTTGGGATTGTTGCAAGTTTCACATATTGTACTTTACTGATGATATAGAGTTATTGAATATCTGATATAATCAGAGAACTTAGAAGATTCTTGAGACAAGGTTCTAACTATGCTGACAATTCCTCTATGGGATAACTAATACATTTACTTGTATATTCCACACATTCATTCAAGATGCATTTATTAAGGATACTTTGTTTTACATGTTGTTAAGGCATTAAGAAGTTTTACAGATGAATAGAAAAACTTTTATACTTTAAAAGAACTTATAGTTTATTCAAAAAAGAAAGAAACACAGTTGTGTATAATGTAAATCTAATAAAATAAAGATATATCCATCATATAATGGGAGCCTGGTTGTAGCTCTGTAGGTATTTATCCTGGAGGGATCTGACCTTGAAATTTTATTATCTGGGAGGAAAAACTTTTCTTCTGCCCTCTTAGATTTTTGTTTAGGGGCCTGCAAATTAAACTGACAAATGGAGAATAAAACGGTTTTAATTATGTATGTAAGCAAAAGTTCACAAAGAAATGTGACTCAAGGAGTTAGAATTTGAGGCTTATAAAATCTTAATACAGAACAGGACAGGGTTTAGGGACACTTCTAGGAAAAACAAATGGCTTCTTAGAAAGGGGGAGAAAGGGCACTTATGGAAAAATAAATGAGTTTTTGCAAAGATAAATGAGCCCTTACGATAACAAATGGGTCAAATGATAGCTTTGCGATAATGTCTGTTTGGATGTGGTGCTAACTTTTCTTCTCTGAGATTTGAGTTGCTCCCTAGAAGTATATATGACAACTGAGTTTTGCAAGGAGATACTGCTTTTAGGCAGATACAGGATTTTAGGAACTCAGATGTTTTGTACTCAAAAATATTTTTTTATGCCATACTCGATTATTTTGGACCACTTGTTCACTATCTTTAAGAACAGAGATTTGAGGGGCACCTGGGTGGCTCAATGTGTTAAAGCCTCTGCCTTCGGCTCGGGTCATGATCCCAGGGTCCTGGGATAGAGCCCCGCGTCGGGCTCTTTGCTCAGTGGGGAGCCTGCTTCCACCTCTCTCTCTCTGCCTGTCTCTCGGCCTGCTTGTGATCTGTCAAATGAATAAATAAAATCTTTAAAAGAAAAAAAGAACAGAGATTTGAAAATTGAATTCAGAGGTGGAGGGAAAGATTATAAACAGATAATGCATGATGCTAGGGTCAGTTTAGTTTTACTGACCAGGGAATGAAGAAAGAGTCCTAGGTACTGTTAAACGAGAGCTGGACATTAGAGTGGTAAACACAGATTTTTTTTTTTTTTAATTTTTATTTATTTATTTGACAGAGAGAGAGATCACAAGTAGGCAAAGAGGCAGGCAGAGAGAGAGGAGGAAGTAGGCTCGCTGCTGAGCAGAGAGCTCAATGTGGGGCTCGATCCCAGCACCCTGGGATCCTGACCTGAGCCAAACGCAGAGGCTTTAACCTACTGAGCCACCCAGGTGCCCCGGTAAATACAGATTTTATTCAGAAACTATTCCAATAGGGGAAATGACAGCTCAGCATAGAACTGGGCTCAATTCCAAATATAACAAGCACAAATGGGGATTTAACCAAAATGCAGAGTAGGGTCAAAAGATAAAAAATTACAGAGAAATACGAGGCCAGAGGATTCTGTTTAGACTGCCTTAACAGGAATTTCTGAAGGCAGGCAAGGGGATCAGATACCTAAGAGTCGGAAAGAGGAATTTCATCAGGCATCAAGGGAGATTAGATATCAAGGATGGGAGAGTCTGGCTAAACTAACTTAGCAGGATTCTTGCTAAAACTGAATGGTGCAAAGACATCATGACCTAATTCAGAAGGGGGCTCAGAGGAGCCTGACGAAAGGTTAGTCAAAATGGGTCTATGTCAGTATGAAAGTAGGGAGTGGGAAGAAATGGTAACAGTGACAGATGTAAATGGCAAATAGGATGACATTCCAGAAATCTTGTATAGAGAACTTACTGCCTCTGATTTTCATTTCCTTTCTGTCCTTCTTCCCTTTCCTTTAAAAAATTTCTATGTTCAGTTCAAATCTCAGCCATTGGTCTAGTTTTGCTATATTGCTATGCCTTCAGGCTGCAAATAATTTTAAATGCAAAGAATTATTTGGGAGAAAGTTACCAAACCTAGCAGGACTAACTGCTCTGATGAGGTCAGAGCCTTAGTGGAGAACAATATCGATCATTAAGGGAAAGCTTTGCTGTAGTTGTTCTTGAATGGACTGAATTGCTCAGTGAGAAGATTTCTATTGAAAAGAAGTTGTCAGAATTGCTCGAATTCCTCTTTCTTAATTAGGCCTTTGAATTCGAGCTATAATTTCAGACAAAAAAAGGGGGTAATGAAATTCTATAGCTGGGAAGGGATGGTGAATGGAATAAAAGGATAATTTTAAAACCTCATGAAAACAGAAAATAACAGCAATTTGGAGAGCTCACTGACATCATTTTACTGTGTCTAATTGGTAGGCAATTAGCATGCAATTGTCCCATCTTGGTTTTCAGAAAGTTCTTTTTTTCCCCTCACACACTGGAAAATTATTGGCACTTTTTTTCCTCAGACTCTTCTGGCCTTTTCTTACAGGTCTTACTTTTTTCCCTTTAATCATATATTGCTTAGAAAGTGTATACATTTTCCAAAACAATGTTGGCAAACATAGAGTCCATATGTTTAAAACTACAACTTCTTGCCATTTTGTTAGAAAACACAACTTGATGTTTTACTTGTTGATGCAGTAATAGTTGCTAAAATTGTGTGATTTTAAAAGTGATAAAAAAATTTTTCTGTACAAAATACCTTTCCAACTGATGTCTGAAATTCCCTAAACAAAAATTAACTCACTAAACAGTGAAAATTTTTCAGAAATACAAATGTCTCTTCATGGATATTAAATAAAATTTGAACTTAGGATGGGCTTTCTGTTCATTTAATTAAAGAGAAAATTATTCAAAGACTCCTGCTAAAAAAGTAGTAAGACAGACTTTACTCAAAAAGGACTATCACCATAAGTATACAAGGGGACTATGAGAATAGGGTTTTGTAGTAGGGGAGAGAGATAGGGACAATGCAGACACAAACATGGAAATCCAAAAGTCAAGGTCTATTTGAAAAAGAGCTCAGAAGAGCTTCAGTAGAATTTGGTCAATGAGAGCATTTTTGTCAGTGTTCACAGAAGTATATTTTCAAGAATTTCCTCTCCTACTATAATGTAACTTTTCTGGATATAAAAAAATACGCTCCCAAACTGAAGGTGAAACACACAGGGTTATACCCAGTTACTGCATCCAGCAAAAAGGCCTGAATCCAGGTGTACTATATGTGATCTTGATACCACTGGATCAACGATCACTGCCATCACTACAAAATTCTCACTGTGTAATGCTAGAGGGGAAAGAAGATAACCTACATAAATCTTTTCTATTGCCATTTTCGTGGCATGTGGTACAGATAGTCAGCTCTCCTTTCTCTGATCAAGAGTGTTGTTACCATTGGCAAACTTGGATTTTCTCTGTCAACACAACCTTGAAAACACTGTCAGCTACATTCTGTATCAATCCTAGTGTCCTCTTGTAGTCAATAACCAAAAATACTATTGACTAATGGTCCTGTAACATATAACTTGTTTTTGCTATTTTGAGTCTCTTGGTGGTATCAGGCCTAAACTAAATGTCCCTGTGCTTGTATTTTGTGTCTAAGCAAAGTGAAATATTTGGCTAGAACAGTAAGACATGGCAAATTGCCTCTCTGCCACTTGGCTGTCCTCAGTGAAAAGTACTTTATGATATAATCACTACCTTTTCAGATCATTTGCTACTCAGCAAGAACTATTTGGGGGGATCCTGATGTATCAGTCTTCTAACTCTAGCTCCTCAAGTGTCTATCTTTTGTTAAAACTCTTTGCTTCTCCTTCTTGTTACCAAATATGTTAGCTTAAAAACAACTTTCTCTTTTATGAGGAATCTTTTATTTTTATTATATTTTCATTATGTCATGTTAGTCCCATACAGTACTTCATTAGTTTTTTGATGTAGTGTTCCATGATTCACTGTTTGCATATAACACCCAGTGCTCATTGCAATATGTGGAATCTTCTAAAAGGATGTTGGAAGCAGCCTACACATAATTCAAGTTTCTGACCTGTCTTTTTATTAAAACTTCCAAAACTCACACAAGTATAAGAATGCTGTTGAGGACTCAGGGGCCGATAGTTCACCCATGATTCAATGACAGGCATTATTATTACCATCATAATTTCCCAATTAGGTATAAAGGAAACTTCACTACTTATCATCCCACCAATCCTGTTTATTAGAACTTGTCACTTAAAACATTCACCACTAGTAGTTTTGTCACTATTACTCAAGGTTCATGTTGCAAAATACAGAGATCCATTTCAAACAAATGTAAGAAAAAAATAATGAAAATATATTATCTCACTTAAGGTGGGAGCTCAGAGATGGGAGTTGGCCTCTGAAACATCAGAAATGCAAAATACTTGATTTTTCAGTCTCTGTCCTTTCTTCTCTCTCCAAAAAAAAAATTTTTTTTAAAGATTTTATTCATTTATTTGACAGAGAGAGTGAGAGACAGTGAGAGAGAGAGAACACAAGCCAGGGGAGAGGGAAAGGGAGAAGCAGGCTTTCCACCAAGAGGGGAGCCTGATATGGGGTCAAACCCAGGACCCTGGGATCATAACCTGAGCTGAAGGCAGACACTTAACAACTGAGCCACCCAGGCACCCCCTCTCCAAGATCTTTTTAAGAGTTTTGCCCTTAACCAGACACCTGAGTGGCTCAGTTGGTTAAGCAGCTGAATCTTGATTTTGGCTCAGGGTTGTAATACAATCTCAGGGTTGTGAGACTGAGCTCCATACTGGGCTCTGCACTCAGTGTGGAGTGTGCTTGAGATTCTCTCTCCCTCTCCTTCTGCCACTCCCCACCACTTATTCTTACTCTTTTTCTCTAAGATAGATAAAATCTTTTTTAAAAACAGTTTTACCCTATTTCCCTATGCTTCTAGAAAGGGAGACTTGACTACACAGAAATAAAAGCTTGAATTATCTGAAATTTATAAACCATAAACAAAGAGAAAGACTCTTAGGGGGAGTCCACAGATAATGAGCCCATCCTTTGACCAGTCACTATCAAAGAAGGAGCAGGAGGGTGGGTTATAATGATTAACCAATACTTGGTCACATGCCTATTTCTATAGCCAGAGTACTCTACCTATAGCCTTCAAGAGCTATATAGAAATTGGGATGGCAAAGACCTCAAAGAGATAAGTGTCTTATTTTGAAAAGATGCAAGATATGATGAACACAAAAATACAATAAAATAAAACAGATGTCCATACCATATAGCTTTTCCTCATTTCTCTTGAGATACATACATTTAGATTCAGATTCTTGAAGAAAAATGTCAGTTTCAGAAACAGTTGCCTTCCATTTTGTTAACTATAAAATAAACATATCTCCAGGGGTGCAGTAATCATATTTTGATAGTTTTGCCAAGAAAAAAAAAATAAAAAGGAGCAGTTGTTGGAACTATTTATGCTCTAAAATATTTTTCCTGTTATCCCGAGATTCTATCATTTGTAACTTCATGGTATAAGCCATTAAAAGCCCTTACAAAAAGCCCCACAGAATTGATATTTAATAAGTGGAAGGGACCATAACTGGGAAGGGAACTGCACGATCATTAAGTCTACCCCCCATACCATTAAAAGAATACCATCTTTCTAATGGTTAGCCACTCTTTATACCTGATGTCCAGTGATGGTGAGTACATTGTACTGTAAGACAAACTAGTCTGGTTTTGGACATCTCTTGATTATTAGAGAGCAATTTGGTTATGAAAAGAGATATACATTTTAAATGCTACAAAGTACTTTTTTCATAATATTGGGATGAAGACTACTATAGCTGTAATCTCTTCTCCTTAATATTAGACCAAATAAATCTTGAGACAGCTCTTCACATATAACTAAAGTACTCAGGTATAAGTTTCACAGTTACCTAAAGCAGCAAAGTCTGATCTGCTTATGTCTCAAGAGTTTCTAAGCTCTATCTTAACTAGTGTGCTCCCCTTCCTGGCAATGGTTTAGAATACTCATTAGGTCATTCATCCCTAAAACAGAATGTGCAGTCTCCGTCACTTGGAAAGATGGAAGAGAAGAGCCCAGAACCTGTGTTCAGGTAGGACTGGAAAGCTATACTATACCAGTGTTTATCTTATAATTTTATATATTTATTTTAGAAGTAATTTAAATTTATTTAGACCTAAATTTATATCATATACTATAATATGTACAACTCTGAAAAAGCTCACATGTGCACTGATAATTGCCACTAAGTCATCACTGTTGTCTAAGATCTCACAGATTCAAAGGTACATGTTAATTTCAGAAGTAAGAAAACATGAAAGACATGTGTGTTTGAGACTCTATGGCAAACAGAAGAATAAGAAGAAAACCAAAGGCCCAGAGTAACCAATATCTGAGAGATAAGTAAGAGTCACTTAGCCTAGTCCATGAGAGGAACTGGTAAAGCAAAACTGGCCTAGATGGAATCAGCTAAAGAGGGGCAGGGGTAACCATGGGCAGATCATACAACAATATCACAACAGAAACTCATTCAGGCTGACCAACACCTCAGATAACCTGTCCATCAGCATTTAAGCATGAATCATATGTCATCTCCACAAAGGAGCCATTTCCACTGGGCAGACCTCCCCAGTTACATGTGTTTATACCCCCAGACCTTACAGGTTAATTTACTGAAGTCCAATCTGCTTATGTCTCAAGAGTTTCTAAGCTCCATCTTAACTAGTGTGCTCCCTTTCCTGGCAATGGTTTAGAATACTCATTAGCCCATTCTCCCCCAAAACAAATGTACAGTCCCTGTTACTCAGAGAGATGGAAGAGAAGGAAGAGCCCCAGTACCTGTGCGCAGGTAGGACTGGAAAGCAATAGAGACGTATCTCCCTTCCAGCTATTACTCTGTGTTTTAAAGCAAAATATTATAACTGGGTTTAATTGTGAATACTGGTAGCTTTAAGCAGTGTCTTGAATGTACCCTAATTAAAAAAAAAAAAAGCATGACGTTTGAAAGCAAACAGATCAAAGTATATATCTTACCTTGACAATTAATAGCTACTTAACTCTGTACAAGTTATCTCAACTGTCAGAGCTTCAGTTTTCTCCTGAACTAGGAACAGTAATAATGGTCTTCCTAGCATTTTTGTAAGAATTAAATGAGACTGTGTATAGTACTTAATATAGTACTTGAATATAGTAAAAACTCAATAAAATCCTAACATCATTTTGATTACCACCATCATCACCACCGTTATAATCATAACCCTTTTATCATCATCATGATGATTGGTTTATTACTCAGAGGCTCAATTTGGAAAGCAAACTTTTTTTTTTTTAAGACTTGTTTCTCTCACTGCAGGCTCATGCAAGGATGAAGGCACTTTGACTTGTGAACTGTTCTTACTTGGGCAAGTGACTATTATTATTAGTGCAAATAAAATTATTGGAAGTACACACCAGACTTGCCATAAACCAAAATGCCTTTATTTAATGAATAGTATACAACATATTATTTTCAGAGAGTATGAAACACTTAACTCATTCCATCTGGTCTTTTTATGTAAGCAAACCTCCCTATGACCTTAATGTAAACTCTCACTTCATAACTATACTCTAAACTATAGACATAAGGCACATGACACCTGAAATTCAGGTACCTAACTTTCATTTCTGGTTGCCTCTTAGATGGCTATAGATTCATCTACTTAATATTTCTTGTGATCCATTGTTGCTCCAAATTTGGAGCCTTGTTGCAAAAATTCTCATTTTTAAGATTATAGCACCATCTCTCAGTCCTTGGCTTTTCTTCTGTTTCTGAAAACATGGACTTACTAATGAGTTCTTCCTTGCAAGTCTGCTTCCAATGTATACTATCCAGGAGCACACAGTCATTGAAGTTAATGCCTGTTAAAAAATAGCACCTTATACTACAAAATGTAAAAAAAAAAAAAAAAAAATTATATATCCCAGCAATACTGAAACTACATTGAAATATGGGATAGATTTTGAGTTGAGATTTTTCTTTCTGTGATATTTTAGAAATTGCCAAACTGTTGAACTGTAGCATGGGGTAAAAGGGAGGTTTGATATGGGTATATACTAGATAGGATAAAGAAGTTCCCAAAGTCAAGAGATTTCCAAAACAGTCCACTCATTATTTCCATTGTAGAATACAAAATGATTTGTCTTGATATTGCAGGAATCATACTAAATATATCTGCATGTAATTATTTCATATTAATTATTTCAGTCACATAATTTAAGTTGTTTCTATCCTAATAATACTCTTAATTACTGGCATAAGTTAAATTTTCCATTTTTAACAAATGAGTTGGGAATACAAATAGCAAATCATATTAAAAATCAAGTGTACCAGAATGGCCTAATTTGAGTTGAAATGTGTTTAGATTTCCAATTAATCCAAATATCCGTGGCAATTCATAAATAAATGAGAAACAAAATATGAAAAATTTAAGTTAATAATTCTTGGAGACTAGAATATTATTCTTTTACTTTCAATCATTTCCTTCTCAGTCTTTTTTTTTTTTTTTGCAAGAAATAAATAGAAAAGTTAAACTAAAAATCAAAGCACTGGGGGGAAGAAAAAGAATCCTCAGTTTGGCAGGATTACTGTATGTATCCTTTAGAGTACCATAAATAGGTATATTTAAAATTAAACTTTTTCATTTCTGGGAGCATATTCTTAGTCTTTTATAATTAGAAAGGAAATTTTGCAGAATTTTGTAGAAAGAAGTACTTTATAACCCAGATCAGGAAGTAGGTTTCTTTCTCTCACATGGTACATGCCTGTGTGTGTGTGTGTGAGAGAGAGACAGAGAGAGAGAGAGGAAGAGAGAGAGAAAGAAAGGAGAAAATGGGCAAGTGAGTGCATTCAATGTTTTTGTTTGCTTATTGTTTGGAGTTTTATATCTACTTTCCAGCCTTAATTTCCTTCTGCTTTACTTCCACTAAAGATGGTTGAGATGTCTGAAGTAAAGAAAGTGAGATGTGAGTTATCACTAGTAGGTGATAAGACAAATTTTATAAGGAATTCAGCTACAATTCAGTTCAACTACATCCCTGAGAAGAGCTCACACTTGGATGTTTGTTAAAGAGAGAAATAAGAAGAGAATGAACACAGTGATCTAGAAACTGTAATGTTATGTTTTCATGTGAGCTGTGACAGACTTTTATTTTTCATAATAATATTTACTGAGGTATGGTATACAGTCTGAAATTAAAAAAAAAAACCCTTTAAACTTGGTAACAATTTTCAGTAATTCCAAAGATGTTTGATATAGACTATATCCTTGCAAAGGTGGCTCTCTCTCAATAGAACATGGCTTTGTTACTTATGAGACACATTGCTTACTTCCCTCTCTAGATCTCAGTATTCATGTCTGGGAAATGTGGTAATAAAGCCTACCACTCGGGACTGTAAGAGTTAAATATAGTGATGAATGCAGATGCTTAGCTCCATATGATGTACATAGTTAAGTACAATGATTATTGAAGAGTAGGTAGCTAGTAATCTAAAAATTACCAACTAAATAAAGACAAATGATTTTCATTCATGTTTCCCCAATATTTTTATTTAAAAAATATTCCATCATACAGAGAAGTTGAAAGAGTAGTACAATGAACATTTGCATACTCTTCAACTGATTCATTAATATTTGCTCATACCGGCCTCATTTCTTGATAGATGGTGAATGGAGAGATAGATAGATAGGCAGACTGACTATTTTGGCTGAACTATTTAAAAATAAGTTGCAGGGTCTAGCTAATGTCAGTAATGGCAAAATATGTAGCTCCTGGCTTTGGCTGACCTCCTGTCACAAACAGCAATTAGCCATATGCATAGAAAGATTGATTTCTGAAGATCTCAAAACCTAGGAATGAGGCTAAAGCATCCTCCCCCCCAACCTTAGACCATAGAAACTAAAACCAAAACCAAAACCAAACCAAACAAAAACCTACCACCAAAACAAAAACCCAGAAGGGTAAAAGAAGTTTCACTTTGACCACATTGGTCCTCCCCTAAAACTAGCACTGCACCATATTTGGTGCATCCCCTGAACCTACTGTTTCTCCAGTGGGAAAATGAAATCCCAAGGTAGACATCTAGATCCACCAGCATTCCAGGATGTTTCATGGGAGGCCTACTTAAGTACTGACTCACAAGAATCACTGGGAAAATCAGCTAGAGATAGAAAGGAGGTATGGCTCACAGGGCATTCCTGCTAGTGGCAGCACCCTAGGAGAGATCCCAGCCAGTGGCTGTATCTATTTGCAGAACACAGCCAGCATCCTCATTTGGCCAGGGAGCTCAGTTGTCAGTTCTGCCCAGTTTGGGTCCCTATCCAGTGAGCTATCCTGCCTATGGAGCCCATTCAACAACCTGCCCAGGTAGGAAACCAAGTTAGCAGCCCTATCTGACCAAGAAGCCTTGCCAGATAATCTGGGCTCCTGTGGAACTCACTCTAAAATCCTGTTCTGGGACGCCTGGGTGGCTCAGTTGGTTGGACGACTGCCTTCGGCTCGGGTCATGGTCCCGGAGTCCCGGGATCGAGTCCCGCATCGGGCTCCCAGCTCCATGGGGAGTCTGCTTCTCCCTCTGACCTTCTCCTCGCTCATGCTCTCTCTCACTGCCTCTCTCTCAAATAAATAAATAAAAAAATCTTAAAAAAAAAAAAAATAAAAAAAAATAAAATCCTGTTCTGCCAGGGAGCCAAGCCAGTATTCCTGCCTAATTACTAAGCATAACTTCTGGCCCCACGTGACCAGAGAGCCTAAGCAGTATTCCAGAAAGCCTGGGAAGTCTCAGAGTACAACCTGTAATACTGTTCATCTATGGAGCCTAGCCTATAACACTGCTAGGTTGCTGGGTGCATATCACCCAGGCAGAGAGCCCAACCAATAACCCCATCTAACTGTAAAGCCCAGCTTTCAGCCCCTTGAGACTAGAGAGCTTGACTAGTGACCTTCCAAGAGTGGAACACAATCAGTGGCTCACTCAACCACCAAGCTCAATCTATGTTCCCATCCAAAAGTATAGACCAATATCCATGATAAATATAAATGCAAAAATTCTAAACAAAATACTAGCAAACCAAATTCAGCAACACATTAAAAGAATCATTCATGATGATCAAGTAAGATTTATCCCTGGGATGCAAGGATGGTTCAATATATGCAAATCAATTAATGTGATATACCACATTAACAGAATGAAAGATAAAATCAAATGATTGTTCAATAGATGCAGCAAAAGCAATATTATGTTTGACAAAACATAATATTACTTCATGACAAAAATACTCAACAAATTGGGTACAGAAGGAACATATCACAACATATTAATTGCCATATAGGATAAGGCCACAACTAACACCACGCTCAATAGTGAAAGGTTGAAAGTGTTTCCTTTAAGATCAGAAACAAGAAAAGGTGCCGACTCTCATCATTCCTTTTCAACATAGTACTAGAAGTCCTAGCTAGAACAATTAGCCAAGAAAAAGAAATGAAAGGCATCCAAATGGGAAAGGAAAAAGTAAAATTGTCTCTGCAGATAACATGATCCTTTTTATAGAATATCCTAAAGATTCCATCAAAAAATGGTTAGAACTAATAAATAAATTCAGTAAAATTGCATGATACAAAACCTACATGCAGGAGTCAGTTGTGTTTCTATATACCAACAGTGAACTCTTTGAAAAGATGTAAAGGAAATAATCCCATTTTTCATAGTATTTAAAATAATAAAATATTTAGGAACATATTTAACTAAGGAGGTGAAAGATCTGTATACTTAAAACTGTAAAACACCACTGAAAGAAATTGAAGACACAGTAAATGGAAAGATATCACATGCACATGGATCAGAAAATTTCATAATGTTAAAATGCCCATACTACCAAAGTGGTCTACATATTAATGCTTAAAGACTTAAATATAAGACCTGAAACTACAAATTCCTGGAAGAAAATAAAGAGAAAGAGCTCTACTGGCACTGAAAAACACCAAAAGCACAACAACAAAAGCAAAAATAAATATATGGGAACATTAGACTAAAAAGCTTCTGCAAAGCTAAAGAAACAAAGAAATGAAAAGGCAAACTACAGGAGAGAAAATATTTGCAAATCATGTATCTAAAAACAGTTAATAACCAAATATATAATGAACTCATACAATTCAATAGCAAAAAACCCCAAATAACCTTTTGAAAATGGGAAAAGGACCGTAACAGATTTGTTTTGTTTTGTTTTGTTTTGTTAGAGACAACATACAAATAACCACCAAGTACACGAGAAGGTGTACTTGGTACACCTCAGGAAAATACAAATCAAAACCACCTACAAATCACACCTGTTGGCATGACTATTACCAAAAAGACAAGAGATAACAAGTACTGGTAAAGATGTGGAAAGCCTTTCTGCACTGTTGGTAGGAATGTAAATTGGTATAGCCATTATAGAAAATACTTGGAAGTTTCTTTAAAAATTAAAATAGAACTACCATATGATCTTGCAATCTTACTTATAGGTATATATCTGAAGGAAATGAAACCTCTATCTTAAAGAGATCTCTGCATCCTCAAATTCATTGCACTATTCCCTACAGTCAAAATATAGAAACAACCTAACTGATCACAGATAGATGAATAGATAAAGAAAATGTAAATGTACACAGATAATACACACACACAATGGTGTATTATTCAGCTTTAAAGAAGAAGCAACTACTGTTATTTGTTACCACATGAATGAAAAGCAACAAAACATACTGCATACTTTGATATGTGGAACTTTTAAGAAGTTGAACTCATAGGAACAGAGAGTACATTGGTGGGATCTAGAATAGGGGAAATGGTAAAGTGCTGATCGAAAGGTACAAAATTCCAGGGGCGCCTGGGTGGCTCAGTGGGTTAAGCCGCTGCCTTCGGCTCAGGTCATGATCCCAGGGTCCTGGGATCGAGCCCCGCATCGGGCTCTCTGCTCAGCAGGGAGCCTGCTTCCTCCTCTCTCTCTGCCTGTCTCTCTGCCTACTTGTGATTTCTGTCTGTCAAATAAATAAATAAAATCTTAAAAAAAAAAAAAAAAGAAAGGTACAAAATTCCAGTTATAAGATCAATCAGTTCTAGGGATCTAATGCACAGCAAGGTGAATATAGTTAATCACACTCTACTGGATGCTGGAATTTTGCTAAGAGTAAGTCTGAATTGCTTCACCACAAATAAGTAACTATATGAAATGATGGATGTGTTAACTAACCTTAATGTGGTAGTCATTTCGCATTATACACATATATTAAATCATCATGTTGTACATCCTAAAGTTATACAATGTTATTTATTAAGTGTATCTTGGTGAAGCTGGAAAAAAATAAAAGTTGCAGACATCATGATATTTCAAACCTAAATACTTCAGCATGCATTTCTTAAGACATATTATTTAAGTTTTTAAGACAGGAGTATGGTTATTTTTATGAAGTCAGTAGATTTTGTGGTTAAATTTGAGGCAAAGCATAGCAAAAAATAAAATTTTATCAGACACTTTCTATATGAGCAGAATACTGTGCTTTTCAAAAATCATATGCATCTACTATTTCACAGATCCAACCTTAATTCCATGATGGGGAAAATAGTCACTTTTGTATTGCGTTTTTAGTAGTAATAATAGTAGAGAAAAATAAGTAAAAAGGATTATGTGATTTGCTGGAAATCAAGCAGTGTGTTTTAAAAAGCTCCATAACTCCACTTCCCCAATTTCTTAAGTGATTAAAAGGACAGAGCTTAATGTCAGGCAGCATGCTAAATTTTTAGAATCATAATTAATCTTTATCAATATCTCTATATGTAGGTAAAGGTATCATTTCTTCAGTTTAAAGATGATCTAGTAACTCAGAGGAAATAAACATTTCACCCAAAGTCACAGGGAAAGTGGTAGAATTGAAAGTTAAAAGCTTATTCTTTCTGACTTTTAAAACAATGGCACTTATATTACCAAACTGAGTCTATCCAGATGTCTTTCACTGCTCAGTTTTGTACCACCTAATTACAGAGTGCCATCATTGCGTTCGAAACCATAACTTAGTAGATGCCTTTTTCTCTGTCTTCAATAATAATAATAATAATAGCATAAGTGGAAAATAGTAAACAAAATTTATCTGAAAGTAAATTCAAGGTATAGTAAGAACTAATGACCAAATGCATGCTAAATGACATGCACTGGGGCTAATACCTATATAATTAAATCTCAAAAGAGCCCAATTATATAGAAATATTTCCATCATCATACATGAGATAAAAGTGATAAATCAGAGAGAAAGTATACATTAAATGTTGGGATTCTGGATTTTGTACATGCTGTTTTCATTTGTTAAAATATTATCATTCAATGGCAAGTTCAATCTTGTATATACCAAGAATGTTATTTTTAAGTAAGTTCTGGAAAAGGCAAACCCAGAAGAGAATGGCCATGTTTGAGAAGATTACTTCCAACTTTCTATGCTTCCATCTCCTTTCCTGACATGATGTGCCCTGTTATTGCCCATGAGTCAGTTAACTCCTAGTAATGGCTTAGTAGTATGACTATTATCACTTTAATTTCCAAAGAGACAATTGTATTTGAATGAAATCTCCAACTTGGCAAAATGTCTATCACAGTGGAGACACTGTCCTGTAGAGCTGGGGACATTTGGTTGACAAAATGGTAGGATATAGTTGACAAAAACATTTTTGACCACTTCTCAAATCATACAATGGTGATGACAATTATATAATACAAAACTAAACCAGCTCAATATGGGATTTTGCAGTGAATATAGTCCTAGTTCACATTTTCAGTTTTTATCCCTCTTAAGAACTTTATAGCCAAGATCAGATTAAGCAAAATATACTAGTATGTCATTTATGCTCCTATTCTGTAGCTGTTTCCTTCTATTTGCCCATCCTTTCCTTTCCCCTTTCCAGAGTTCTAATGAGCCCGGAGGCTTTTATTCCATACCCTCTACAAAACGTGAGCTCAGATCGAATCTTATTTATTTATTTATTTATTTATGCTTGTTTGTTTGTTTGTTTATGTAATCTCTGCACCCAACATGGGGCTTAAACTCATGACCCTGAGATCAAAAGTCACACACTCTTCCAACCAAGTCAGCCGGGCACCCCAAGATCTAATTTAACAGTCACTTACCCCTTCTTGTAAATGTAACCATAGCAATATTAGTAGTATTACATTATTTTTATATATAATATTTTACCTAAGATTAATCATTAATTTCCTATTCTTATACTTTTAAAACATTAACTCAACTTCTGGTACAAAAAGAATTGACCCCATTATAGATATTTCTGTCTCACTAAGTAATCTATGTGTATAAGTCCTTTGTAGAGATTCTAAAATAATATCCCACAAAGTGGCCACCATTCTGCTTACATGAACTCAACCCTAAATGCTGTCTAATCTGTGGGTAGAAAATAACTAGATTATGTTAAAACCAAAAGAATTTATATTCAGTTAAGTTGAACCAGCCCCTCTGCTCTCTAATGAGAAACTATAATAAAATAATATATGTTCATACCATAGTGATGCTGGCAAGGAACAGATTGTCTCTCCTGATCTCTCAAGCATCTACTTGTCAAATCAATCCTCCTGAAATAGTTTAGGTCTAATTTGAATAGACGGGAATCCTTCTATTTCTCTAACTACACATGTATTCCCTTCCCCAATAGATATTTATGAACTTGTATCAATTTTAGAGTGATTTTGATAATAAACAAACATAAGAAATAGACATGAGGCAAATTCATGGCTAAAAGCAGAAGTAATAATTACATTTTAATCACAATTATTTTAAGTTTCCAGGAGAATATGTTTAATGCTCTAGAATCATTTAAACAATTAATACATTTTATCTCATTTTACCCATATGGACACAGTCCAAGTCTCACTTAGTTGGATCAGTAAGAATTGTTCCGGTGTTACACAATACAGCTAAAAACCTAATCCAAGCCCATAAATGCAAAGGATAATAAAGATTTAGTATTTACATAGGTGCTTTATTAATATCACCATATGTTTTTAAATTAACTTTGTTCAGCATTTCCATAAATTTCTTCTCAAATAAAAAAAGAAAAATGTCACTTACTTGCAACAACTTGACATGCAGATAACAGATGGCTGTGTTATTTTTTAGAGTAAAAAAACATTCAGAATGAGACATATCATCTATTATTTTGCCTTGCCCTCTTTATCATTTTCAATCTAAACAGAAAAATGATCTATTATAGGAAAATGGTCCCCTTTGTGACATTTCTGATATGACTATACAATTTCAACACCAGGGTGGTTCATTTTCTGAAATAAATGAGACATATTTAACATTTCACGAATTCCATGTTTTGGAAATGAATGTTACAGAAATTCATTAAGCTATTGCATAAATTCTAAATATCAGAAAATACATAATTTCAATGACAAAAAATAATCCAAGAAGCATCCTAAATTATGCATGTGTAAGTGAAAATGGACACATCAGGAAAAATTTTTAACTAATTAATAATTCCTTGTTCTTCTAACTGTAAAGAAGAAACTGGGTACCAATTATGCATAGTTGATACCTCTCTTTGTGGTAGAATTTCAAAGTGGCAATTCCTTTCCAAAATTGTCTTCCCTAGATTGCCTCTGTGCCGATTTGTTTTCCTTATTCAGTACCAAATAGCATTTGTGATGATTTATGTTGTGCTAACTGAATATTCTTCAGAGGTAAGTATGATTTTGAATCTGCCTCACAACAGCTACCCCATTATAGGGAGAGTTTAAATAAAACTTGTTCCAAATAAAATATTTAACAAAGTTTGCAACTGGGTTAGAATACAGATGAATCTGAGGCCAAAATTTTAGGCTTTTAACCAATTTTACAGTTTTAGGATTTTGGTATAGAATATAGAATAGAATATACAATTATTATAATGATGTATTATAGCTTATGATTAGAAGGAAATGAGGCTTACTCAAGAAAATAATAAAGTAAAAATGTTGATAAAGCTATATTTTATGAATTTTTACTTTTTCCAAATACTTTCTCCTATCATTATTAGAAATAAATAGGTAACTGTCACTATTTTAGAAGGAATCCACTTTTTTCTAGCCCTAAAAATTACATAAAGTCACAGGGCAATAAATAGTTCTGGTTATTGAGCAAAACTGGGAAGTTTCCACATCTCACAGACCATGGGGGAAAAATAAGATAACATTAATAAAATGTTTCATTCCTCATTTTGGGAAGAACTCTGATTGCTTAGTAAACGCCAACTGAACATCTTTATTTCTTTGCCCAGGCTGGCTCTTGCCACTGTCTTCTCTTCTCTGCCACTGTTCACGGCATAGCACAACACAGTACTGCCCTTCTCTACAATCACTGTGATCTGTGCCCATGTGGAAGACCTTCTCTGGCATGATGTTTCAAGCTGTCCTCTGCATCTCATCATTATAGAAACTGAGGAAATGTCCACAACTCTGATATATCACTGCCTTTCTGACAACCCTGATTATTGTTCTAATGTGAAATTGCTAACTCTTCCTGCTGGACTCTTTTAAGGATATCTCTTTAATGTCTCCCAAAGACATTTGGGTCCTGAGATAATTAAATCTTTTGGCATTATGTATACATAATTCTTCCTGTAGGAAGAGCAGAAACTACCAGAGTGACTGGATTACAAAGTTTTAATAAAAATTACTGGAATCTACTCAAAACTATTTATTACCTCCAGTGCTTAGTCTTGTTTTATACATCAACCAAATAAAAACATAGCTACTCTAGATGAAGTGGGATTAGAGAAACCTAGCTGTAAGGAACCTCCCAAACTTGTTCCCTACAGAAGCACCCGAGTTACACACAAGACACAAATTGTACACCACTGGTCTATAACAACAACTGATTTTTACAAAGTTGTATATCTCTATATGCAATTAAATGTTACCCTCCTAAATTAAGCACATGATTCCTGTAACTGTCTCATGATACAAAGCCCTGGGTATAAAAAGACAATTATGTACCTGATTATTTGATTTAAATGTATGCTGGAATGGCTTCCTGTTTAAAGTCCTAATACATACACAAACTAAAACATTTTAGGACAAAAAAAAAGGCCCAGATTTTTGTGAATAAGAACAATTAAAAATGTAAACATTGGATTAAAGTAAGATAAGTAAATAAAGTATTTTATTTTTCCCCAGTCAATTATACAGATACACTTATAGTAAGGGTATTTTAAAATTAGGTTCTGCTACTTCCAAAAGTAGCATGTTATAGCCAATTCTCATTTCACAGTTGAACTAAAAGCCAGAAATGAATAACCTATGGCCCATGGCCAGGCACCCACAGGAGAGATGAATAGTTCTGCCATCTGGCATCCCAATGGGGCCTTCATAAATAGCACCAGACTGTCTGAATTAAACTGAGTTTAAAGAGGGATAGCAAGGCAAAAACAGGAGAACACACTGAAGGCATGAGCAAACGGAGGGAAAAAAAGTAGACAGAATAACTTTTCCCTTAAATTCTCAAGAGAGAAGTACACATATCAACCACACTCTGAGCATAGGGCTCAGACTATTTTAGGAGGAAAACAAGCCCTGAGATAAAATTTCTGGACTTGGCTCTGCTACTAATCATCCATACAAAATGAAAAACATGCCAACTCTCTAGTTTTCTATTTATTTGTTGTTAAATATATAAATGTAAATACACACACGTGTGTGTGTATATATATGTGTGTCTGTGTATTAAGGCTATTCTGGGCTCTCTTATGAGTACATTGTCCTGCGATGATAAATAAAAACTCCTTTTCCTGACATATATTCCACTAACATTTCTGCCTACCCAAACTGTATTTTCTTTCTCATATTTGTAACATATCATTGTGTCTGCCTTGTTGTGCTTATGTCTCATTAAAAGGTGGTACTGTTTAATGGAATAGGAAAACTGCACTTATAAATTATTCTAATCTAGTAAAGATGGGCATTCAGCATCTCTCCTTGTATAATTATTCAATTGAATGTGATATTGCAAAATCATTAGCTGAATAAAATAATCAGGCGAACAAGCAATTTCATTGTGAGTCTAGCGAGATTTAAATTTGGTTCAGCACTAGCAAGCAGTATTGCTTACTGGAAGGACCTTTTAGGTATGTTATATGTTCTATGAATGATAAGTCCAGAGGTAAAAGGCATAATTTAATACTCAAGAACTACTGTACATCATAAAGTCATTTTTTATACCAGTCTTTGTTGTTGGATATGAAGACGAAAAATGTATTTATGTGGAAGAGGTAACATTCAAATAAAGCCTGTCATTTTCAATTCCTCAAGTCAGCTTAGCTGTGGTTGTTAGCAATCTACCTGGCCACATTTCCAGAAGGACTTAGGGAGCATTCTCTGCCAAAGGGTTTCAAAAATCACATGAAAATGTCGAGTTTTAAAAAAGTTCTCAGATTCCTAGATTTCAGATTGGTTTGTTGTTTCTGGAAAGCCTGTGAATTAGTGAAATCATCATTACTGAATGTGTTCGAGAGAGATGAAAACATATGTGATCTAGTTTAGTGCAGCTTGCTTTATCAAGGAATAAGCTTCAAAGAACCTTGACAATTGTGAGGTTCTATAGTTTTCCAAAGCTTTCATTCTATGAGTTAGACATTTTCAGCAGATTCATAGTTTTATAGATGTTTCCTCTTCCTTTTCAGTTTGGATTATCTGAGTATACATCAACAAATGCACAGAAGGAAATAATATTAATTGGGATACTGAGAAAATATACTTGAATTTTAAAATCTGTTATTCATCCTCTTAGCAAAATTTAACTAGAAGTGCATATGTATATATAATGCAATTGTGTATATATATATATGATATATATATAGTTTGCTATATATACAGAATATATAAAACACAGAAGCATATATATAACATAATTATATGTATATGATATAATTTATACTTAATATTTATATATATGTAATTGTGTAAATATACATATCAAATGTAAAATGGTTTTAATGCATATTTATCATAAGATTTTAGCCTTGAAATTATCCTGGAAATCCATTCTGTATGTTCTCCTATGGTCTTTTAATGTAGTCAAGTTTAGCAATTACATCTCAACACTATTGCTCATGCTATTTTGGTTGTTTAAAAATATTTGCATGGGGGGTGCCTGGGTGGCTCAGTGGGTTAAAGCCTCTACCTTGGGCTCGGGTCGTGATACTGGGGTCCTGGGATGGAGCCCCGCGTCAGGCTCTCTGCTCAGCAGGGAGCTTGCTATCCAACCCCCTGCCTGCCTCTCTGCCTACTTGTGATTTCTGTCTGTCAAATAAACAAATAAAATCTTAAAAAATATATTTGCAAGGGTAAACTACATTTTACTATTTTCATTTCATTATAAAATTTTTTTAAAGATTTTATTTTATTTATTTATTTGACAGACAGAGATCACAAGCAGGCAGAGAGGCAGGCAGAGAGAGAGGGAGGAAGCAGGCTCCCTGCGGAGCAGAGAGCCCGATGTGGGGCTCCATCCCAGGACCCTGAGACCATGACCCGAGCCGAAGTCAGAGGCTTTAACCCACTGAGCCACCCAGGCGCCCCTCATTATAAAATTTTTTTTTACCATATATTCTTGGCCTTATTGCACTGACTAGAATTTCCAGCACTGTTGAATAAAAGAGGTCAGTGGACTTTATTGCCTTGGTTCTGATCTTAGGGAGAAAGCATTCATTCCCTCACTATTATATGTAATGTTAGGTGTAGGTTTTTCATAGATACTCTTTATCAAGTAGAGGAAGTTCACTATAATCCCTATAATTCTGAGAGTCTTTTTGTTTTTTGTTTGTTTTAAAGAAAGGCAGACTGCAAAAAAAACAGTGCCTCCTTTGGATCCACGTCTGGAGTCTTGGAAGCTTGACTACCCTAGTTCTCCTACAAATTGACCATGAGAGCTTGTTTAGAGGTTCCAGCAGGGGAGCACAGCTACTCCTATACCCTTGACTGAAGAATGGTCCTCCTCCTCTATCAGGTAATGTCATCCTCTTCCACCAAACCTTCCCATTCTGGAGGGACACACATGATATGGGTAAGTGAAGAAGGGGACAGCCCCTTAGCCAGCCAGATCAGTGGAATCAACCGTGACGATCAATGGGGGTGACATGCAGCAGCCAGAGCTCCCTCACATCCTATTCTGAGAGTTTTTATCATGGACAGGTATCAAAGTTCATCAAATGCTGTTTTTGAAATATTTTGTATGATCATGTGATTTTTCTTTTTTAGTCAGTTAATATGATAGATTACATTGGCGTATTATGAATATTGAACTAGCCATGCATCCCTGGAATAGAGCTCACTTGGTTACATTTTATTCCTGTGTTTATATACCATTGAATTTGGTTTGCTAATGTTTTGTTATGGATTTATACATTGTAATTCATGAAGGATATTAGTCTGTAGCATTTTTTTAAAGATTTTATTTATTTATTTGACAGAGATCACAAGTAGGCAGAGACGCGGGCACAGAGAGAGGAGGAAGCAGGCTCCCTGCTGAGCAGAGAGCCAGATGTAGGGCTCGAACCCAGGACCCTGGGATCATGACCTGAGCTGAAGGCAGAGGCTTTAACCCACTGAGCCACCGAGGACCCCCCAGTCTGTAGCATTTTGTTTTTTGTTTTTGTTTTATGTTGTTATTGCCTGGTTTTGGTAATAAGGTAATAATAGCTTCACAAAATAACCTGAGCTTATCCAGAAAGATACGGAGGATTATCCTTCTTTTTCTGGCAGAGACTGAACAAATTTGGTGGTAAAATTCTTCCTCAGTTGGCTTATAGAATTCTTTAGTGATACTCATGTCTATAGATTTCTTTCACAGAGTTTTTTAAATTATGAATTCTGCTTCATCCACAGCTATAGGTATATTCAAAGTACAGATTCCTTATTAGGTGAGTTGTGGTAGCTTGTCTTTTTTTAGGGAATTCATCCATTTCATCTACATCGTCAGTTTTATAGGTGTTGAGTTGCTTGTAGCAGCACTCCTTTATAGTCCTTATGATGTCTGTGAAATCTAGAGCGGTATCTTATTTTGTCCCAAATATTTGTGATTTGTGTCTCCATCTCTCTCTCTTTTTTTTTAAATTTTTTGGGGGGTTGTTCTTTTTAGAGTTTTTCCAATTTTCTTGATATTTTCAGAGAATAAGCTCTTTGTTTCACTGATTTTCTCTACAACTTTTTTCCTGTTATTAATTAATTGATTTCTGTTCTTATCTTTATGATTTCCTTCTTTCTGCTTGTTTTGGGTTTACTTTGCTTCTTTTTCTCAGCTCTTAAGGAGATATTTTAGATTACTGAGGTTGTTCCTCTTTTCTAATGTATATATTTCATGATATCCTTCTCAATACTGCTTTAGCTGTGTCCTATAAATTTTGACATGCTGTATTTTCACTTTCATTCAGTTCAATATATATATAATAAATATATTTTATATGTAATAAATATATATATATATATATATATTTATTTATTTTATTTCCCTTGAGACTTCCTCTTTGACCAATGGATAAATTAGTAATGTGGTGTTTGAATCCCAAGTGTTTGGGTCTTTTCTTGTTATTTTTTCTGTTACTGATCTCTAATTTGATGCCATTATGGTCAAAGAATTTTGTTTTATGGCCCAGGATGTAGTCTATCTTAGCATATGTTCAGTGGACACTTGAAAAGAATGTATATACTACACTTTTGGAAGTAGTGATTAAAAAACCTTAAAAATGTTATACCGCCTAATATAGTAAGCTCATTTTTATGAATATACATCAAATAATCAGAGATATTCAGAGCTTTTTATATCCCACAACACTAAGAATCCTTATGCTTATAATAATAACAAAAATGTGTAACTGAGTGATGTGTTGGTACCACTTGTATATATCTATACCCAACTCTGCATTTAGTGATGGCACACTGATGTCTTGAAATCAGCTATGATGGGAATTTTTATATAACAAAAATTGGTAAACTTTATAAATCACTTCCCATTCCCACTGATAGGGGGTAGTTAAGTGTCTACCATCATCCCACTGGGAAAAATTAGTAAATTATGAAACATCTACAGAAACAGTACTGGAAAGCAATAAAGGATTGTTTTATCAAGAATATTTAATAAAAGAAAAGAATTCTTAATGAAATTATTATTTTAAATATTTTATTTACTTATTTGACAGAGGAAAAAGAGAGAGAGAGTATACAAGCAGGAGAAGCAGCAGACAGAGGGAGAGGGAGAAGCAGGCTGATGTGGGGCTCGATCCCAGGACCCTTCAATCATGACCTGAGCTAAAAGCAAATGCATAACTGACTGAGCCATGCAGTTGCCCCAAAAAATTATTAATGAAATTATTGAAGAGAATATAAAACTGTACACATTCATATAGTGAAAACATTTTACAGATAAGATACAGTCCATTAAATATTAAGTGCCTCATAAATGTTTTATATTTATATTAAGATATGTTTTTAATTTTAATATATTAGAAAATAATATGTAATAAAAAAGTAACTTGCTCTCTAGTATAACTCTGGTTTCATACATTTAGGAGAGATTGTTTTGAGAAGCATTACTAAAATAATTTTTTTAAATCATGAAATAAAAACTAGTAATGAGCAAAATCAATGCTCCAGCTTTTAGTTTATGTGAGTATCAAAAACTGTAAGTGATTACCCCCATGTAAATATATACATATGGCATAAAGTACAACATAAATATATAACACTACAAAATTCCCCAAATATCTGACATAACTAAAATAAACATTGAAGGGATTCCAAAAAATTAAAGTCCTGATCTTACACCAGTGCTCTAGGCTAAAACACCAAACTGAACAAATCATTCTTCACTACAGATTTGAAAGGAGTAACACACCCTTTAAAAAAGAACAATAAAGACAGCCATATGAAGAAGTGGAACTGTGTTTTCAGGATTAAAAAGAAATATGAAAAAAATGCCATTTAGAAGAAAGAACATTCCAGGTTTTTATTATCCTAGGATTTTCCCTTTCAAGAGGAAATAACAAATATCCAAAATATGATCTCCTTAGTTTGCTGATACCATTCTTATTGCTAAAAATATCTCACTGCACATTAAACTTGAAGCTTACTTGGCTTTCTTAAGATCCTGTGTGCCAGTTTTACTTACTAGATAGTTGGCTTTTTTATTTTTCTTTTTTTCTGTTTTAATGTGATCAGGTGGCCACTTGCTTTCCCCTTTATCCTGATTTTGAATGATTTTTTTCTAATTCCTACCCCTGGTTCATTATATGCTCACCACCAAATCTTCTATATCTGGTATGATACATCTGTTCCCTGTGGCTGAAAGTACATTTCCACACTGTCACTCCAGTATGTCTCCAATATGTGGGCTACCATGTAGCTTGAAGTCCATGTTCTAATGACCTAAACTGGCTATCCTCCCATCACATACAGCTGGTTCTTTCATCCCACACCCATCTCTCCTTTGCCCAGTGGTACTCTTCAGTGTCAAAGTTTCAACCTGCTCATTTAGCTAAAAAGAATATGTTCAATAAGTAAAGGGACCAAAAAAGAAAAAGACAAACCAAGAAACATATTTTTAACTATGTGGGACATACGGATGGTTACCAGAGGGGAGAGGGGTGGAGGGATGGGCTAAATAAGTGATGTGGATGAAGGAGGGCTCTTGTGATAAGCCCCAAGTGTTGTATGAAAGTGTTGAATCAGTATATCTGACACCTGGAACTAATACTACACTGCTTGTTAACTAACTGTATTTAAATAAAAACTTAAAAAAATAAGAAATAAAAATAATTTCTTCATTACAAATGGACATTAATATATATCAGTATAAATGATTAGAAAATTGTAAGAGAAAAGTCTTTTTTGATGCATAGCTCATCAGTGATTCATCTGATATGTAAATATATGTGTTTTTAAATATTTTTCACCCTATTTTGTGTGTTTCTCTGTTTGCATGATAAAATAGAACATGCTAATTATTCCCAACTGAGTAATATGTATTTTGTGAAACACTTCCTGAAGTGAAAGTACTAAATATTATTCACTTTTAGATGTGTTGTAAGAAAACACCATTATTCAGGATTTCCTTTACATGTAAAAGGTATAAGAATGTATCAAAATAAATGAGAGTAAGATGATATATAATAATAAAGAAGGAAGTATTCTAAAAGATAAATAACATCAATAAACAAATTTTTTGTTTGTTTTTGTTTTTCTTGTAACTAGTGTCGAACATATCTTATGAAAAATAGATGAAAATGGAGAAAAACTCAAAAATGGGCCCATGGGAGACTGAGCAAGGAACTGAGGAAAGATGCAGTGAGTCCTATGGTCACTTAGTTTCCCCTCTGACAATTTTATCAGGATTTTAAGAAGTTTAACTAACTACATGTTTACATAATAGAAAACTAAAATGATGCTGGGCAGGTCTTTGTTAAAAACAAGAAAAATAAGGTAGACATTTATTTGACAGTCTGCCCGTCAGTGAACAGTTTTGCACTGAGTACTTACCTATGTATATAATAGTATGCAGTATCCTGAAAACACTGTATTCCATAGACCTGACCTTTTCTCTTGAGGAGCTTACAATCTAGAGTTATAGATGGCATAGTCCTTTCAAGTGTTATAAAACAAAAAATTTAAACAACAGTATGAAATAATAATACCAGAAATAACATTTGGCATCTTATATAATAAAGCCATTTGTGAGGACAGAACAAGCACGCAAATAAATATTACCTACTATGAAAAAATAGAAGTTTACGAATGTTTTAAAGAAGGAAGAGATCACCATTGCTGGAATGATTAAAGGCAGCTGTATGGAGAAGTAGGATGTTTGCTAGGCCTAGAAGCATGTTCATAATTTAGATAGGTTAGGGTTATAAAAGGGGAAGTATATAAATACTGTCATACAGTGTGAAGTTACAAAAATAGCAGTGTGAAAGAACAGATAGAGACCACTTTGGTTTTATAGGAATTAGAGAAACTATTCAAATAGAAGAATAGGAGAAAGGTAGTTGCTTCCTGAGTTGAGAGGGACTTGGGGACCATCCTGATAAAGAAGTAATTCTCCAAGATGTTTATTTCACTAGTCCTCAGTTTCTTCATATGCACAGCAAAGGAGTTAAAATGTATAATCTATAAAATATTTTGTTGCTTCGTCATTGTATAAAGGTATGACTAAGTTCTAGGGAAATTCTATATAACATGGAGGAAATCAAGGATTGGCACTGTGCCAGATTATTTCGGGGAATTTTGAGTGCTAAATCATTTCAGGTTTAAAAGAACAGGATGGTAGGGGCACCTGGGTGGCTCAGTGGGTTGAGCCTCTGCCTTTGACTCGGGTCATGATCTCAAAGTCCTGGGATCGAGTCCCACATCGGGCTCTGCTCTGCGGAAAGCCTGCTTCCTCCTCTCTCTCTGCCTGCCTCTCTGACTACTTGTGATCTCTCTGTCAACTAAATAAATAAATTCTTAAAAAAAAAAAAAGAGCAGGATGGGAAATCTCTATGTCTTAAAGATATAGCCTTAAAAATCATTTTTATTCACAAGCTGAAAATAGATGCTAAAATGCACATTTTTCCCCTTTATCTTGCCTCTGGGGAAAAAAATCCTAATAATGTTTCTAGTTAACAAATCAAATAAAACACAATGACTAAACTCTTAATGGATTTTTAAATGATTACCCACAACTCTAATGAGTAATTATATCATTTGCTATAATGGCATTCATGAAATTAATTATGGATTTTGAAGAAAAAGTATATATGACATTACTGTGAAGAAAAAAGTGAGGTAGGAGTGCTAGGCTAATGATGGTGAATTGTACACATTTTATATAATTACACTTTTACGCAGCTTGAAAGCATTTGCTTTTTACATGTACTGGCTCTACATTAGCTTTTTAAAGCACTATTCTCAACATATTTTATTGAATTTAGTTGAATGTGGTCACCATAACAAATGTAATCTGATTTGTAACACAGGTAAGAAGCCAGTCCTCATTATGCTGAATGGATTTACTTGAAGACACACAGTTAATCAATAATTGGTAAAAGAAGACTACCGATGTGTATTCTATATTTTGACATTTATTTCTCATATTTATCATAATAGAATTCCCATGTTGATGATAAGTGTAATAATTCAAGTCAGAAATGTATACATGAAATTATTTCACTAATATCTTTGTAAGCATTTGTTGCTCATCAAAATAATGCTACAGATGATCAACTGTGAAAATGATTGCTTGGTAAACGGTAATTAACATATACAACCATAATTAACTTTTTCTTTTTTTTGGTAATTTCACATGTTTCCAACAACACATCTGAATTCTAGTTCACAGTCTCAGAAAATTTCAAAAACAACCACGTGGATCATGAATTTTTGGCACTTTGGACCCTCTCTAGCTGTAGTTTCAGACCTACCGCGTTGTCAAGAGTTCAGGTCATTAAACTTCAAATGCTCTTAAACCTTCTCAAATGGAGATCATTCCCTCAATTACCAAATTCATCTCTTCAGATCCTGCCCCTCACAGTACAAACAAGAAATGTTGGCAAAATTAGCTCTTCATTTCCTGGCATCTGAAAGGACAAGTCATGAATTTACCATGAATTAGCAACTTCTTTATGTGAAAGCTGTGTTGGCTCTAAGTATATTTCCTCATATCAAGTATCTCCTTAATGGTATTATGAAGAACTTAAATTGCAAACAACTTTCCACTGTTTTCCTATAGGTAGAGAGAGTAGTGGATTCTTGTTCCTGTGCTTTCTTTAAAAGATATCAAAGAGAAAAGGGCATCTGGAGAATTTCCTCCAAGGTCATTGTCATTTTTGCTCTATTGCCTTCTCTGACACATAACTCTTCTATAAGGCAAATGTCCAAGAATTACAAATGAAAGGGAAGGGGAAAGGTGGGGTTTTCAAATTTTTTATTTATTTTTTTCCTTTAAGAGAAGAAGAACATTTTCTGTATCAATTCCTGGGAATAATATCAGTCAGCATTTCACTCAGTCTTTAGTTTTTGTGTCAAAGACCTGTGAATCTTTGTTAGATCTTTTCAAATAATCTACTTATTTAGGTGTTTATTTTTTTTTAATTTTTTTAAAATTTTTTTAACAAACATATAGTGTATTATTAGCCCCAAGGGTACAGGTCTGTGAATCGCCAGGTTTACACACTCCACAGCACTCACCATAGCACATACCCTCCCCAATGTCCATAACCCTACAACCCTCTCCCTACACCCCTCCCCCCAGCAACCCGCAGTTTGTTTTGTGACATTAAGAGTCTCTTTTGGTTTGTCTCCTTCCCAATCCTATCTTGTTTCATTCATTCTTTTCCTACCCCCCTAACCACCCCATTGTATCTCTACTTCCTCATATCAGGGAGATCATATGATAGTTGTCTTTCTCTGATTGACTTATTTCACTAAGCATAATACCCTCTTTCCATCCACATTGTCACAAATGGCAAGATTTCATTTCTTTTGATGGCTGCATAGTATTCCATTATATATATACACCACATCTTCTTTATCCATTCATCTGTTGATGGATATCTAGGTTCTTTCCATAGTTTGGCTATTGTGGACATTGCTGCTATAAACATTCAGGTGGACGTGCCCCTTTGGATCACTACGTTTGTATCTTTAGGGTAAATACCCAGTAGTGCAAATGCTGGGTTGTAAGGTAGATCTATTTTCAACTTTTTGAGGAACCTCCGTGCTGTTTTCCAGAGTGGTTGCACCAGCTTGCATTCCTACCAACAGTGTAGGAGGGTTCCCCTTTCTCTGCATCCTCGCCAGCATCTGTCATTTCCTGACTTGTTAATTTTAGCCATTCTGACTAGTGTGAGATGGTATCTCACTGTGGTTTTGATTTGTATTTCCCTGATGCTGAGTGATGTGGAGCATTTTTTCATGTGTCTGTTGGCCATCTGGATGTCTTCTTTTAAACAAAAGATCTTCACAGGAGTTTCTTGGAATTAATAGTTATGAAACATAATTGTGACAATTGTGGAGTTTCAAATGATAAGAAGGAGTACTCAGAGTGTCCCTGTGGCATAAGCTAGAAGTGCCTATATCCAGATGTAGCAAGGGCTTTTGTCATTGGAGAAAAAAAAAAAAGGTCTAGATGTAAAATGAAGTTGAATAAATCACAAAGGGGTCGATTCAGGAACAAAACAAAACAAAACAACAACAACAAAAAACCACAATCTTTTGGGGAAGAATTATGAATCAAAGTGACATTGGAAACATTTCTATGGCTGGAACTAATCATTATCCATTCACCCAAAAACAATGACCAGGGTATTGAGTATTAGGAAAATCTGTTAAACAGTTACTAAATGATCTCCTGAAACTTTAATATGAAACTGTAAATAATTAAAAACAGGAGGCAGTATACTAAGTCTAACATGTCATTTAATCACAGATTTCACTATCTAAACTATACATTGGAAAATTTTCTAAAGAAATAACAGAAAATGGGATGATGAGGGTTTTTTCTCCTAGTTTTAAATTTCCTCTTTCTAACTTTATGAGAAGACTGTTCACAATATCTTTAGGATAACTCCATGAATTTTACATATTGATATAAACAAAAATTGATATAAACAAAATTATTGAATGCCTATTAGGTGGGAGGTATTGTGATAGCAAATAGGAGATATGGGAAAATGAAGAAAATGCCCTCTCTTCTCTAGAATTTTAAAATACAGGAATGTAAGTACAGTACAGGCAGGAAAGCTACTAAGAACTGATCATAATAAAGTGAGACAATTGCTTATAATTAGTAATAGTAATTACATTTAGTGAGGTCTTCCTATTACCCTGAATTTCATACTTTATTTCATTTAATCCTCACAAACAACTACATGATGCATAGATTTTATCTGTGCTTTACAGATAATGAGATGCTTTCAATGTGTAAAACCAAATCTCACAGTTAGTAAGTAGAATATATTGAAATGTTGTCCAAATATAAATTCAGTTTCCTTAACTATGTCTGCTTCCCTTAAGTAAAAACTGGTTCAACTTAAGGGAGTCAAGATTTTACAAATAAGGGCTCCTGAGTTGCTCAATTAAGCGTCAGGCTTCTGCTCAGGTTGTGATCCCAGTACCCTGGGATTGAGTCCTGCCTCAGGTTTCCTGCTCCATGGGGAGCCTGCTTGTCCCTCTGCCTCTCTCTTTCTCTCATGAATAAATAAATAAAACCTTAAAAAAGGATTTACATAAAAAGCAACAGTAGATCTGAAACTTTATATTTCTTAAAGATCTTGTTTGTTTATGGGGGAGGAGGAGCAGAGGGAGAGGGACAAGCAGACTCCATGCTGAGTGTAGAACCCGACATAGGACTTGATCCCATGACCCTGAGATCATGACCTGACCCAAAGTCAAGAGTCAATGCTTAACTGACAGAGCCACCCAGGTGCCCCTAGATCTGAAACTTTAAAGATTGATAAAGGATAAAGAATGTACTAAAGACCAAAGATAATGAAAATTAGCAAAGCATAAATATATGAAAAGCATAATATAATCAGGTAAGATACAAGTTTAGCATGTTTAGCATAGAGTTTTTAACAGGAAAAGATGGGAGACAAATTAAACGATAGAAAAGGATCTCATGGGCTATGCTGAGGGTTATGAGCTTCATTTAAGGGGCCACAAAGCTGCAGTAAAAATAATAATAGTTATCTATTGTAATAAATAATTTGGGAAGTGACACCATCTGACAAATACTTTCAAGGTGATATTACTGGCCTGGAACCTAGGGACAACCAAATATCTGCCCCAGTTCTCACCACATTTTTTTCAGCAAAAGTCCCAGAAGATCTATCGTATTCTGGTCAATGACACTATTGGACCAAGGTGCCATTGCCTCCAGGCTAGGCATCTGAGATAGGTCTTCAGTTTGTCACTTTGCTTTTAGTCTTCCTCCTTACTTTCTAATCTATCCTGCTTATTTTGCCAAACACATTTTTGAATCTACTCAAAAGAGTAGTGATTGCCTCTAAAATCCAGTATAAATTCTATAGTTACTTTGTGCATCTGCCCCCACGCTTAAATCCCATTTTCTCTCAGGAAGCTGCATTGCAGCATTCAGACAATAATTGGTTTTATACCCATACTCTGCCTGTGTCCATACTGACTGCAAACCAACTACATCACCTTTTCCCCTCACATTCATACAGTTAATATTCACTCATTCAAGCTAGAGCTAGACTACTCAATTCCATGAGACCACTTCCTATAAGCCAAATGTAAGAGCCTTCTGATGCTGAAGTTCTATTGTAACTTACAGATTATCGCAATCTAACTCTAAGAAGATTCCATGTGCACTTGTATGCAGACCAACTAAAATTCAACCTCAAATTTTCTTTCAGCTCTAAGATTAATTGTTATTTTTTTTTGTCACATTCACAGTAGGTGGGAATTAGCCTAGTACTGAAACATACAATTCAAAAGATCTTTAAAACACTGATCCTTAGGCTTTTGGAACACAACAGCTTTTGGTTCACATGGTTCTGGCTTTACTGAACATTCTGGAATTTACTGAACAATTCAGGCTTTCTACAGCCATTTCCTTTGAACAGAAAGGAAACTCACTCCATAGGGGTAAGGTCATGGGGAGATACTTTTCATTGTAGGTACTCAATAACCAGCTTTGACTTATATCCATACTCTGGAAAATGGTGTTAAAAGGTAACTGGAGAGCCTCAAATGGTTAAGAGCAACGAAATACTATGATAATACACAAATTAATAGAAACATTTGTTGACATATGCTTAATATTTTCACAGCCATCTCGTGCTGAATGTGGGCATGTGGTATTACAATTATCTCTACTTATGACAAAGGAAATGATTATGGTTTCTTACTAGAGTGTGCCTCATCCAGGGAGAGCTCAAGGCTGAAATTGCAAAGCTTGTGTTAGGTGCATTAAAGGTGAAAAATTTTAATAGAAACAAAGTAGACAAGATAAGATTTGGTGGGATGGAAAGCATAAAACAACAGAATATATACCCAAACAAATGCCAGTATTCTGATACTGGCAGAGGGTACAGGTATAGGAACATCAGAAGTAATGTGGGGCCACTCACTCCCAGAAATGATGTGTCACACACATGGCACTCATGGTGAAGAGTGGCAGGATTATCTCTCACACATTCATAACTTGGTACTTGGTACATTCATAACTTGGTAACCTTGCAGGTGTTGGGAGAACTATTTATATCTGACTTTAATTTCCACATCTTTCTTGTATAATTCGTAATTCACTTTTGCCTGTTCATCTTTGGAGAACTCAGTCATTTATTTATTTTTTATTTTAAAGGTTATTTATTTGTTTGAGAACAAGAGAGAAAGATCAACAGAGAGAGCACAAGCAGGGGGTTGGGGCACAGGCAGAGGGTGAAGCAGACTCCCCACTGATCAGAGACCCAGACATGGAACTTGATCCCAGGACTCCGAGATCATGACCTTAGCCAAAGGCAGTTGCTTAACCGACTGAACCACCCAGGTTCCCTCAGTCATCTATTTTAGGTACATTTTGCTCTTGGGTCTCACATATTCCTCACCAGAGATTTTTTTCCCTACCCTAAACCAGAATTCACCTCTGCTCCACCCATTCATCCAAGGTATGATGAAAATGAAGACCCAAACCTAAGATAGTAAAATTTAAATGCTGTTAACAATATTGTAGTTGCTAATATATAGCTGGTTCTCATATTTTTCAGTAATTATATCCTATAAAATCACCATGAAGACTGAATTATCAAATAGTGAAGCTTTATTCCTAGAGGAAATACAGGATTAGGTTCCTCTGAGTTTCTGATCACAATGTTTTCATTGACCAAGAAGTATATAACCTTATTTTGTGTGTAATTTCTGTTTAAAGACACCTTTTTTAATATACATTTTTGATTTGTCGATACTGAACTCAGAGCCAACAACACTGTAATGCATACCTGAACAAGGATATATAAGAAATATTTTCTCTGTAAGGCACATCACCACCTTCTTGTGCTTGGGAACGCTAGACAACACTATCTTGGGGACTATATCAAGTAGCAAAATCACTAACAAACAGAAAAAAAATATTAAAAAATGTTACACTAAATAGATCATGAAAATCATACTTGTTTAGATTATGAAAACTAAAACAAGAAAAAGAAGGCAGAGCATTATGGGGTTTTTTGTTTTGTTTTGTTTTGTTTTTTTAAAACCTCAGCTGGGAACATGTGTACTAGGTGACTGAAATATTTTCCCATTCTGTGCATGTGGGAAAATGATAGCAAAAATGCCACAGGTATTGATTTTGGGATTACAAATAAATTTTAGTGAATAAGAAAAATCACAAGTATGGAATAGTGAGGACGGACTGCATAGAGGAGTCTGGAAGAAGAACCAATATGGAAAAGAGATCAACAGTTTTATCTTGTCATATTTAGAGTTTCAGGAAAAGTTCTTTTGGACTATTTAATTTTTTTTTAAGATTTTAAAAAATAAAATTTTTTTAAAAGATTTTTAAGCCGAAGGCAGAGGCTTAAACCACTGAGCCACCCAGGTGCCCCCGGGCTATTTATAATTATGAGACAATTTCCCTAGTAAGAGAAGAGAGTAAAAGAGAAAAACATGTTGGGGCCAGTTCTCATAGATAACTGATGATGTACCGAATTACATAAAAAATCAATCAGAGGAAAAGATTGGAATTTGGGCAAGAACAAGTTGTGCTGAGAAATGAGAAACCTAATCAATCAAGCAACCTAATTACTTTCTTTTTTTTAAAGATATTTTATTTTGTTTTGTTTTAATTAGTAAGAGAGAGGGATGGGGGGTGCTAAGGGAGAGAGAGAGAGAGAGAGAAAATTCCAAGCAGGGCGTGGAACCATATGTGATACAGAGCTTGATCTCAGGACCCTGAGATCATGATTGCAGATGAAATCAAGAGTCAGACGTGCAAACAACTGAGCCACTCCAACCAAGAGGAAATATAATATTAGACTGTGAGGCTATGATTATAGTTGTCAAAGAAAGCCATATAAACTTATTGGCCTTTATAATTATTGGTGTCAGTCTCCAATATCTTCATATTTCCCCTACCACTGTCAGCTGGATTCATTAATACTTCTCATTTTCAATATGCTTTCCAACCTATTTCTTAATATGGCAGAAAACTTTAAAATATCTTAGCCATTCTTAGTCCATTTAGCTCAAATATGATGGGACTTAACATTAAATATGCCCATATTAGTTCTTCTAATGCTGAAACCAGAGGGTCCCTTAAGCTTGGTGATTTCATTATATTGACATGAGGTTAACTATACCAGAATTTCAGATCCAAAATCTCAAGAGTGGATTTCTGGTCATTCCCTACAATAATATGGTTATTCCCTGCAAACCTGTTTAGTGACTGATCCCCTCCCTGGGCACGGTGTCAGTGGCTAGTCTCATATTACCTAATGATTGACTTACATCATGTACTACCTTTCTGTCATTATACCTAATGTTGCTAGCCCCCTAGATTCCTCACCATTATATTATGTTCAACTTTAGGGAGCCTTCATTACTATATTAAGGAATTTTATTTCTTGGTATTACATACTCTGATTGAAGACTGCTATAACCTCTGAAAACTGAAGTTAGGATGCCAACTTAATTCTATGTTTATATCCCAAACGGCCCTCACAAGTCAGTGCCTGTTTTTTTGAATTCGACAAATCAATACCAATATTTTGCTTTAAAAAATCCTAATATACAAAAGAAACAATTCCATAAAACATATATAAAACTTTTGAATTCCTTACTGTATTTCCAAGTAGTAAAAATATACTATTCATGCTGATTTCTGCATCTATAGAATTAACAATGGCTGTATAGCATGTGATTCTGCTAAGGGTTGAAACCTTTAGATTTTAAAACCTTTTCTTTTCCAGGCCTTCTATAATCAGCTCTTTATAGAAGTGCCCTTCTTACTTGACTCTCTCATTTCATTTTTATTTTTTTGATATCACGTAGTCTCTGACTTTCTGATCACTTTTTGCCTTTCATAGCATACACCAAATCATGTTTCCTAATCCCACCTGATAAGCTAGTTCCATGCAACTTTGCTTTCCTTTGCCTCTCCAACTATTTATTGCTTCTCTCACAGTCATTTTCTATAACTATACTGCATCCATTTCCAATAGCACTTCCCTAAATTTGTGCATTCAACTGGTCATAAGAGTTTTGCTAGTAGCATTGTATCCCTATCAGTTCTTCAGATTCAATGTATGGAAATGGCGCATTCCTACTGAAAAGTTTGCTTACTCTAATTAGCACTTTTTTGCTAAAACAAATGCTGTATTCATAAGACTAGCAGTGCATCAGCTCCTGCAATCTTGATTGCAGCACTTTATTTAGCACTTTATCCTTTTTTCTCTCTACCTGCCCAAATCTTGCCACTTGGCACTTCTAAATAATCACAAAGAAAGTGCAAGCACTTGCCTAACGTATTCCACAGACAGTTGTTACTTTGCTGTTGTGGAGTGAAACTTTCAAGATTATTTACCAAAGAATACTTGTCAGTGTAACCTCATGCTGTATTGAACTTCCTATCTTTATACTAATTCTTATTTTCTCCTGGTCCTATCCTATTAAAAGTCAGCATGATGGGGGGGTAAAACAATACTGCCCTAGGACTGATCTTATTTTTCCTCAATCAACCTCTCTGGGTACTGACAAAAGTAGAATAGTTTTATTACTCTCATTCTAAAACGGGTAGTCCCTGATCTAGCTGCATTCCCTTCAGATTTTGAAATATCCGAGAACAAAGGTGTTATTAAGTTATCCAGAGAATAACCAAAATAAAAAACATACACAGGTAAATATACATTGAGTTCTTATAATGTATCTGATACTGTATCAGTATATGTCTTTTACATTGTCTCACAAAACTGCTATATATTACCTACTATCAACTGTTTTTACATATTATAAAAGTTATACTCCAAGAAATTAAATAATGTAATGTTCATATAAACAAACCATACCTGTTCTGTCTGAATCCAAACCTTGTGCTTTTTCAGATTCTCCATGCTTCTGTTCCTGTATTCACTCTTTGATTGGCAAAACTGTGAAGAATTATATATTGTTGATCATCAGTCTTGAGTTATTACCGAAAAAGCCACACAACAGAATATTTCTGGAATGGTGTACTTATACAGCTACTACAAATAAATTCTGAAACATGCAAATGTCTAATTTGGTGAAGCTGCCAGGATATAATTAAAACAACATATTATTCTCTTTACATATAATAATAATATAACTTATATGATTAAGTTATATTAATAAGTAATAATATAACTTATTCTTACATTGACTTGCCATTAATCAACACTCCTCTTTTTGGACTATTTGTTTTTGTTTGAACTATTTGTTAACTGTTTCTGCTTGGATTATTTATTAACTGATTTTTGATCTGTTCAAATATCCCAATATTTCAGGCTTTCCCTTCAGAGAGAGTGATGGCTAGCTAAGTTAAAGGAATACTAATGTGAACATTCTGATGCTACAGTCACATCTCAGCTGGATAGGTAAGCATTCCACACTCTAAGACACAACTGTGTCACAGGTGGCAAGGTAAGCATTCCAACCATTCTCCCCAATACTAGAGCTGTCCCAATGAGGCGCAGCCACACCACAGCCAGAAGAAAATCAGGCAAAATGAGGATAAAATGATAAATATTTTCCAAATAAAAAACAAGACAAAACCTCAGAAAAAGACTTTAATGAAATGGAGAAAAATAATGCACCTGATAAAGAGTTCAAACTAATAGTTCTTAAGATGCTCACTGAACTCCGGAGAAGACCAGATGAACACAGTGAGAATATCAATGAAAATACAGAGAATATAAGACAATAGGAAACAGAAGTCAGAGTGTTGAAGAATATAGTAAGTGAACTGAAAAATACAGTAGAAGGGTTCAACAGCAGACTGGATAAAGCAGAATTATGGGTCAACAAGACAGAAGACAAAGCAATGGAACTCACCCAGACAAAACACAAAAAAGAAAAAAAAAGGAAAAAAAAAGGTGAAGCTACTTTAGGAGATCTATAGGACAACATCAAGCAGAATAACATCTGCATTATAGAGTTCACGAAAGGAGAAGAGGAAAAGAAAGGGGGAGAAAATTTATTTGAAGAAATAAGGCTGAAAATTCCCTAATCTGGAAATGAAAATAGATACCCCTGACCAGGAATCCCATGGCATTAAATGCAAAAAATCCAAAGAGATCCACATCAAGACACATTATGATTACAAGGTCAAAAATTAAAGATAAAGGGAGAGTCTTAAAAAGCAACAAGAGAAAAACAACTTGTTACATACAAAGGAAACTCCATGTGGGTATCCCCAGATGGGAATAGAAAGTACCAAAATGAAATAACAAACAGACAACTTCTAACCAAGATATTCTACCCAGCAAGGTTATTTTTCAAAATAGAAGAAAAGATAAATAGTTTTCTAGATAAGCAAAAGCTAAAGGAGTTCATCAACAGTAAATTGGTTAGTATAAAAGAGACAAGAAATAACAAGTGTTGGCAAAGATGTGGAGAAACTGGAACACTCATACAGAGTTGGTGAGAATGTAAACTGGTAAAACCACTACGGAAAACAGTATTGAAGTTCCTAAAAAATTTGTGAAAAAAGAAATAGAATTACCATATGATCCAGCAATTCTATAATTTTATTTCTGGGTATGTATCTGAAGAAAATGAAAACTCTAATTAAATATATATACATGTTTGCAAGCCGATATATATAGATATAGATATATAGATATATGCATATCCATAAACACAAACACACATACCGCCCATTGTTCACTGAAGCATTATTTACAATAGCTAATATATGGAAGCAACCTAAGTGTCCATCAACAGATGAATGGATAAAGCAGATGTGGCATACAATATACAATGGAATACTACTCAGCCATAATAAATAATAAGATCTTGTCATTTGTGACAACATGGATGAAACTTAAGGGTATTACGCTAAGTGGAATAAGTCAGCAAGACAAAGACAAATACTGCATGTTTTTAATTATAAGTAATCTAAAAATCAAAACAAACAAACAAAATTTAAAAAAAAATACTCAGAGAAAATACAGAAAACAGACTCATGTTTGCCAGAGGGGGAAGGTATTAGAGGGGAGGAAAATGGGTTAGGGAATCAAGAGGTACAAACTTCCAGTTATAAAACAAATAAGTCAATGGGATGAAGAATATGAAGAATACAGTCAATAATATTATGTCAACTTTGTATGGTGTCAGATGGTTAACAGCTTACTGTAGTGATCAGTTGTCACTATATACAGATGTTGAATCACTGTGTTGTAAACATGAAACTAATATAAATGGTATTTTTAAGAAATACCATTAAGAACAATGATTAATAAAGACATAATAGATTATAGCTGCTAAGGTTTCCTCATCAACACTTATTCTGAACCTTATGAATACTCAGTATTTTATAATATGTACTGAACATTAAAATATTGTATAGTAAGCATCTCTATTCATTCTCACTCATTTACACACCAAACATTTCTTGGCTGTCTGTATATGTGAGATACAACTGAAGTGTAGAAATATCTCAAACTCATTACCATCAAGCCTCACCTGCCCAAGGTGATTTTATTTTGTCAATTTTCTCTCTCACTTAACAGTGACTAGGTAGTAAGGTCTCAACAAGACTGAAAATCCTCAGTGCTATGACAGATCCTTCTCTTTCTCTAGATCCATTCGACATATCTCTTGACTTTTCTGCTATTGAAATTATTAGCTTCTTTATTTCTCCAAGAACACTATGAACTTCTTAATGCTAGAAGTATGTGCTTTATGTTTAGTACTATAAATGGCAACAATAGATGCTCAATATAATTACTGAACTAAAAGGAAAATTCTCCGTTTTGAAAGCCAATTAATTCATCAATACACTGATAATCTACTGTGGAGACCATTACAACTGCCTCTTCATTCTTTTTATTATAGATTTTCTCCAACATCACCTTTAAAAAAACAGATCTGATTGGAATGGTTCAAACATAGCTAGACACCAATTAGCTGGTGACTGTCCCCACTTTTTACTAATACAACTCATTTATTACTGTGGCAACAATTCCCCAACTGAAGCAAATAATAATAATGAATTTTCCAGCCTCCCATATAGTTGGGAGAGGCCATGTGACTAGCTAATCAATGAGATGTAAGTAGGGTTATTCTAGGAAAGTTCTTTAAAAGTGTTTCCACTTTTTATCACATTTAGAGCTCTGGCAGAAATGATGGATCACTCATGAGACAACTTTAAGTTAGAAGGACCTACTGAACTGTTGAGTTGAGACTGAAAGGAGTCTTAGTCCATGATGATCAAGTTCCTACTTATTTTTGGTCTGTGTGAGAGAAAAATAAACATAAGTTTTATTTAAACAACAATTAGAATTTTCTCTCAAACACAGCTAGCTGTATCTAGACCTGAGCAGGCAAAATAAGTCAAAGTTAAACAATAGTCTTTTAATAGTAATTATTAAAAATAATATGTAAGATAGTATTTTTAGAACATTAAAGAACAAGAAATTGAAGAGGACACAAAGAAATGGAAAATATTCCATACTCATGGATTGGAAGAACAAATACTGTTAAAATGTCAGTATTACTCAAAGCAATCTATATGTTTAATGCAATCTCTATCAAAATACCAAAAGCAGTTTTCACAGAGCTAGAAAAAACAATCCTAAAATTTATAAGAAACTACAAAAGATGCCAAATAGTCAAAGCAACCTTGAAAAAGAGAAGCAAAGCTGGAGGCATCACAATGTTGAACTTCAAGTTATATGACAAAGCTGTAGTCATCAAAACAATATGGTACCAACACAAAAATAGATACACAGATCAAAAGAACAAAATAGAAAACCCAGAAATGAACCCACAACTACCTGGCCAATTAATTTTCAATAAAACAGGAAAAATTTCCATGGGAAAAGTCTTTTGTAGTGTTGGGAAAACTGGACAGCAACATTCAAAAGAATGAAACTGGACCACTTCTGTACAACATACTCAAAAATAAATTCAAAATGGACCTAAGACATAAATATGAGACCTGAAACCATAAAAATCCCAGGGAAGAATATAGGCAGCAAACTCCTCGATATTGGCTGTAGCAATGTTTTCCTATGTCTCCTGAGGCAAGGGAAACAAAAGCATAAATAAATTTCTTAGACTTTATCAAAATAAAAGGGTATGCACAGTGAAGGAAACAATGAACAAAAGTAAAAGGCAACCTATGGAATGGGAGAATAGATTTGGAAATGACATATCTGATAAAAGGTTAGTATTCAAAATATATAGAGAACTTATCCAGTTTAACACCCAAAAAAACAATCCAATTAAAAATGGACAGAAGAAATGAACAAAAAAATTTTCCAAAGAAGATACACAGATGGCCAACAAACAGGTGAAATGATGCCTAATATATGACTGATCATCAGGGAAATGCAAATCAAAACTATGGTGAGAAATCACCTCACACCTATCAGAATGGCTAGACTCTCAACAAGAAACAACAGCATTGGCAAGGATGTGGTGCAAATGCAAACTGGTGCAGCTACTCTGGAAAACAGTATGGCAGTTCCCCCAAAAAGTTAAAAATAGACCTACCTATGATCCAGCAAATTACACTATTGTGTATTTACCCAAAGAATACAAAAACACTATTTCAAAGTGATGCATGCACCCCTTTGTTTATAGCAGCATTATCTACAATAGCCAAGTTATGGAAACAGCCCAAATATCCACTGATTGATTAATGGATCAAGAAGAAGGGTTGTATACATTTACAGTAATATTGTATTAAACATTAAATAATATTGTAAATATTGTATAGTATTGTAAATACTAAAAAATATTATTGTATCATAAAAAACTCAGATCTTGCCGTTTGGAACAGCATGGATGGGGCTAGAGGGTATAATGCTAAGTTAAATTAAGTCAGTCAGAGAAAGACAAATACAATATGATTTCATTCATATGTGAAATTTAAGAAATAAATATAAAAAGGGTTGAGAGAGAGAAAGAGAAACCAAGAAACAGATTCTTAATTATAGAGAACAAAATGATGGTTACCAGAATGGAGGTAGGGGGACGGGATGTGTGAAATAGGTGACGGGGATTAAGGAGTACACTCACTGTGATGAGCACTGGGTGATATATGCAAGTGTTGACTCCATATACTGAATATCTGAAATTAACATAACACTATATGTTAGCTATAGTGGAATTAAAATAAAATTTTAGTTAAAAGAATAAAAATGGGGGCACCTGGGTGGCTCAGTGGGTTAAAGCCTCTGCCTTCAGCTCAGGTCATGATCCCAGGGTCCTGGGATCGAGCCCCACATGGGGCTTTCTGCCTAGCAGGGAGCCTGCTCCCTGCCCCCCACCGCCCTGCCTGCCTCTCTGCCTACTTGTGATCTCTGTCTGTCAAATAAATAAATAAAATCTTTACAAAAAAATAAAGAGTAGCTCCCACCTCCATGTCACCTATTCACTTATAAAAATATAAAATAAAATAACAAATAAAAAAATAAAAATGTCCCCATAAAGATGGGTGAAAATAATACTTTATAGTTCTATTGCCATAAAAAAAAAGAATACTAAAGTGTATGTATGACTAATGATTGTTTCATAAAAACACAATGAATTCATTGGTTGTTTAAAGTGTACAGATAAGATAAGGTGGAAGGACAATTAAAATAAACAGTTGAAATTTTGATTTATATGTATATATGGTTGCTTCTTCTGCAACTGGTTAGTAGCTAAATTTGACTTATAAAGTAACAATAAACCAAAATCATCATGGATTTTCAAAATGCTAGCTACCAAAAAGAATCTTTAAATTATCGAATTAATAAGTCATTGTAGGTTTGACAAGATGATTTATTTTGTACATCAGACTTTCAGCACATCATCAGTCTAACTAAACTGATCTTGTGATGACTCATGGAAGAAACACGTTCTGAACTTGATAGATAGCAACAACACTGAATATGGATCACTCAAGATACAGAAAATATCACTACATGTCTCTCAGAATGAGTACTCCTACAGCCAACATTAAAGAAAAAAATTGGCCAATACTGAGTGAAATATATAGTTTACATACAACACTGGAATTCCAATCCTAGGCGTTTACCAAAAAGAAATTAAAAATTAGATGTATTAAAAAGAAAAAAAAACCAAAAACATTCTAACATGAATTTGTACAAAAACATTATTCATAAACCTTAAACCTGAAAGAATTAAAATGTTCTTCAACATTTGGGAAATGTATAGCAAAATAAAAATTGAATGTGGGGCACCTGGGTGGCTCAGTCAGGTAAGCAACTGACCCTTGATTTCTGCTCATGTCATGATCTCAGTCAGGGTGGTAAGATGGAGCCCTGCATTGGGCTGCAGGCTGGGCATGAAGCCTGCTAAAGATTTTCTCTCTCCCTCTCCATTTACTCCTCTCTCCCACCCTGCTCTTGCACATGCTCTCTCTCCCATTCTCTCTAAAAACAACAAAAACTGAATCCAACCATAAAATGGCATACTGCTAAGCAAAAAAAAGGAACAGACTATTGATATTTACAACAACGTGGATGAATCTCACAGGTATTAAGCTAAATGAAAGAAACCAGACTCAAAAGACACATTTATATGACGTTATAAAATGGCAAAATTCTAGGGACACAATATAGATTAGTGGTTGCCAGAGGTTAGGAGTGAGGTAGGTCATGAACACGAAGAGGAATGGGGAAAACTCGGGGTTTGATATAATTGTTTTATATGTTGACTGAGGATGGCTACATGACTTTGCCAGATCTGCTAGAACTGAACATTTTAAGTATGAATATTACTATCAGTAAAAGAAAATATGGGGAAGTATACATGTTCTTAGATGAACAAAAAAACATTGAGAATGAAACTTCTGGAATCATTCTCTTTCTGCCACAGTAAGGGTACAATTACCTTGTTTTCATGAATTGTAAAAGAGAAGGACAGTTTAAAAAAATCAATGAATTAAGCATCTACCATAATAAATTAGAAACAGAAAACTATACATAAATTATATATACATGAAAGAGAATAAATTAATAGAGAAAACATATCTAATGTGATGAAAAAGAACAACAAAGTCAGAAATTGATCCTTTGGAAAAGCTATTAAATTAATAGATGTCTGTTTTTTGATGGATCAAGAGAAAAAGAGATAAAACACAATTATTCAATGTAAGGAATAAATGAATTGTACATATCATGGAGATATTAAAATAAAACAAAGTTAGTTTGAATTACTTTATGTCAATATTATTTGAGTTTTAAAGTATGATATGGACAAATTTCTAGAAAATGAACTTTTTCAAAAATTGTCTTAAGAGAATTTAAAAACTTAAGTTTAGATGGCACCATTAGCATGTTGTATTTAACATTCATATAAAAATTAATTTGATATCTACCATAAATTTTCTAGTAAATACAAGGAAGCATGTATTTCAAAACTTGTTTTATACAGCCAGTGTATACTAGAAAACATTATTTAAAAATGGTAGAAAAAAGGAAAATAGTCTAATCTACATAATCATAAATATAGTTGCATATTCTTAAGCAAAAAAGTAACTGAATCAAGTAATAGCTAAATAGAACAAAAAGCTCCACATATATGAGTTTACTATATAATTTGACTCATTACTAGAAAATGAGTCAGTGTAATCTACCATACAAAAAGATAAAAGGGTATATATAACATGATAAACTCCAATTATATAAGAAAAAAGTATCTCTTGATAAAAGTCAACATACTTTGAGGCTAAAAAATAAAAGATTTCTGGTTCCACATATAAGGACCTTGGAAGTCACCACTCTGTATTTAAGAATAAGTAAAAACTTAATAGACTGGAAACTAAGCTACTCTGCTTGGATCTGTAAGAGAGGGGTGGGCATAGAACCACTGCCCCCAAGACTGGAGAGGAAACAAACTCATGGAGTAAGTAACTGATTCCTGGAGCACAGACTCAAAGCAGAAACTGCAGGAAGACCCAGTGCTACGGTAGAAAAACCTGAGCTGGAATTGATGAACTGCTATTAGAGGCTTGGTGTAGATGAATCTGAGAATTAAAATCCCACAAGGACCCAGGCATAGAGGGTCCCTAAAATACTTTAAGACTTAATCTCCAGGAGCTCTATCAGGTTCCTAGAATAAACAACAGAGGAATAGTCCTTCATACTTTCTTCAGGAAAAGAAGAAAAAGAGTCATTTTGAAATATGCCAGAATACTGTCATTAATAAGGCCTGCCCTCAGGGGGAAACTAATTGACCAGAGCCTAACCATCTGAGGTATTATCAGAGCCTAAGTGACTTGGGAAGAGGGAAATGCCCAACTCTAGCCAACTCTAAACTTCCTGTGCACCTATGTGGGGAGAGAAAACAAATGATATATTCTCTGTATTTACTCGAAAGAGTTGAAAATTTTTACCTACACTGAAACTTGCACATAGATGTTTACAGCAGCTTTATTCATAATTACCCAAACTTTTTAGCAACCAAGATATCCCTCAGTAGATGAATGGATAAATAATTTGTGATATCCAGACAATGTAATATAATTGAACACTAAAAATAAATGAGGAATGAAGCTACAAGGAGACATGAATGAACCTTAAATGTATACTACCAAGTGAAAAAAGCCAATCTTTAAAGGCTACCTATATACTGTGTGATTACAACCATATGAATTTCCAGAAAAGGCAAACTTGTGGATATAGCAAAAAGATCAGTGGTTAAGGGTGGAAAGGAATGAATAGACGGAAAATAGGAGTTTTAGGGCAACAAAAATACTCCATATGATATTATAATAATAGAAAAGTATATATCCACAGATGAATGGATTAAGAAGATGTGAGATATATATATACACACACACACACACACACACACACACACATATATGTATATATATGTATACACACACACACACACACTGGAATATTACTCAACTGTAAAAATGAAGGAGATCTTGACATTTGCAGCATTACGTATGTTCCTAGAAGGTATAATGCTAAGTACAATAAAACAGAGAAAGACAAATTCTGTATGCTTCACTAATATATGGAATTTTAGAAGCAAAAATGAACAAAGAAAAAAAGACAAAAAAAACCCCACTCAAATGCAGAGGACAAACTAGTGGTTGCCAGAGGAGAGGTGGGTGTTGGGATAGGTAAAATAGATAAAGAGGATTAAGAGCACACTTATCTTAATGAGCACTGAGTAGTGTACAGAATTGCTGAATCATAATATTGTAAACCTAAAAGGAATATAACACTGTATATTCATTATAGTTCAATTAAAAAAAAAAGACTGAAACTGTTTCAAATTAAGGGACAGTAAATAAACACAACAGTAAATGTAACTTTCAATCCCTGATCAGCTTTTCTTTCTTTTTTTTTTTAATATAGATTTTGTTTATTTATTAGAGACAGAGAGAGCACAGGCATGAGCTACGGAAGAGGCAGAGAGAGAATCTTAAGCAGACTCCCATTGAGCATGGAGCCTGGATGGGGATTTTTACTGTGAAGGACATTATTGGGACAATGTAAAATTTATGTACAGTCTGTGGATTACATGCCAGTAATATATCAGTGGTGGTTTTCTCATTTGGATCATTATTTAATGTAAGAAAATGTTCCTCATTATAGGAAAAATTAAAGTATTTGGATACGATGGAACATCATATAAATAACAAGAGCAAAAAAGATCTTTGTATTGGTCTCCCAACTTTTCTGGGAATCTGAAAACATTTTAAATAAAAATAAAGACTGAGGAAATGCCAGAAATATTAAATAAGATGTACTACTAAATTGGCAATCATTAAAAAGTATAATCGTATCAAGTACTGATGACAGCAGTAGGAAATCTCATACACTACTGGTGGATGTATACATTGTTTAATTCATATAAGAAAACATGTTGAAATTATCAAGCAAATCTGAAAGATAACATAAACTCTATAGTCCAGCTGTAGAGAGAATTTTCATGGTCCTTACAACGTTTTCTCCCTGGTTTTACTTTGATGATTATGTTAAATTACACAGCAAAAAGGATTTTAGAAATGCATTTAAGGTTACTCATTAATTGCTCTTGAGACAGGAAGATTGTCTGAGTGAAACATATGAAATCACATGGTCCCTTAGAAATCAGAGAGTTTTTTTCCAGCTGGGGTAAAAGAGAAAGTCAGAGAGATTTGTGGCATGACAGTAATTTAGCACAGGGGATATACTTTGCTGCCAAAATAGACAAAGTCCATCAAAGAACAGTATAAGTGGCCTCCAGGACCTGAGAGAGACTCCTGGCTGACAGCCAGCAAAAAACCTTAGAGAACTTAGTCCTACAACCACCAGTAACTGACTTTGGCCAAAAACCTGGGAAAACAACAACAACAACAACAACCATAACAACAGGAAATTGATTCTTCTTTTTTTTAATTTTTTATTTTTTATAAACCTATAATATATTTATATTCCCAGGGGTACAGGTCTGTGAATCGCCAGGTTTACACACTTCCCAGCACTCACCATAGCACATACCCTCCCCAATGTCCATAACCCCACCCCCTTCTCCCAACCCCCCTCCCCCCAGCAACCTGTTTGTTTTGTGAGATTAAGAGTCACTTATGGACTATTGGGATTTCATCAAGATCAAAAGCTTTTGCACAGCAAAGGAAACAGTTAACAAAACCAAAAGACAACTGACAGAATGGGAGAAGATATTTGCAAACGACATATCAGATAAAGGGCTAGTGTCCAAAATCTATAAAGAACTTAGCAAACTCAACACCCAAAGAACAAATAATCCAATCACAAAATGGGCAGAAGACATGAACAGACATTTCTGCAAAGACGACATCCAGATGGCCAACAGACACATGAAAAAGTGCTCCACATCACTTGGCATCAGGGAAATACAAATCAAAACCACAATGAGATACCACCTCACACCAGTCAGAATGGCTAAAATTAACAAGTCAGGAAATGACAGATGCTGGCGAGGATGTGGAGAAAGGGGAACCCTCCTACACTGTTGGTGGGAGTGCAAGCTGGTGCAACCACTCTGGAAAACAGCATGGAGGTTCCTCAAAAAATTGAAAATAGATCTATCTTACAACCCAGCAATTGCACTACTGGGCATTTACCCTAAAGATACAAACGTAGTGATCTGAAGGGGCACGTGCACCTGAATGTTTATAGCAGCAATGTCCACAATAGCCAAACTATGGAAAGAACCTAGATGTCCATCAGCAGATGAATGGATAAAGAAGAGGTGGTATATATACACAATGGAATACTATGCAGCCATCAAAAGAAATGAAATCTTGCCATTTGCAACGACGTGGCTAGAACTAGAGGGTATCATGCTTAGTGAAATAAGTCAATCAGAGCAAGACAACTATCATATGATCTCCCTGATATGAGGAAGTGGAGATGCAACATGGGGGTGTTAAGGGGGTAGGAGAGGAATAAATGAAACAAGATGGGATTGGGAGGGAGACAAACCATAGGAAATAAATTCTTCTTAAGAGACTCCAGATAAGAGTGTAGAAGAGCAAACACCTTAATATTGGCTTTGTGAGACTCTGAGCAGAAAATTTAGCTGAGTATGCCCAGACTTCTGACCCACAGAACTGTGGGATACTGAATTTATGCTGATTTAAGCTGTCAGATTTGTGATAACTGGTTAGACCGCAATAAAAAACTAATATACCAGCCATTTCACCTCTAAGTATATAACTGAAAAAAAAAATACACAAGCATATGTGTGTGTGTATGAATAACATAACCACATTCCCCTAATAGCTAAAAAATAGGAACTCACATCTATCAATAATTAAATTGTGACATATTTATTCAATGGACTACTTCTGCAATGAAAGTAAATAATCTGCAGCTATGAAAATATGAATAATTGTACAATGTTGAACAGAAAAAATATAAAATGATAGGTACAATGTGAATCTCTTTGCATAAATTTCAAAAATATGCAAAGTCAAGTTATATTTTTAGGGATGCTTACATAAGTATTTACCACTACAAATTAAAACAAGGAAATGCTAAACACAAAAATCCATATAGTGTTTTTTTTTTTAGGTAGTCTAAACAATTTTGTGATTGTACAGAATGTAAACAAAAGGAAAATTATAACTAAGGCAAAAATATCTCACAGAAATGAAGATTTCTGTTACAATATAGTACAACTAGACCTAAACAGTTTTTTGATATTAAGGACACTTAGGATATCAGACAGTTCATGGGCTTCTAAATATCTTCTCTTGTCCCCAGTTACCAAATACCAGCAGCTGAAATTCTTACTTTAGGTGCTTTTTTTCTTTAGAATTTATCTCTGTGATCTTTTAAAACAGGAATACTTCCAAAGATCAAATATTAAACTAAATCTTTTGGACCAAGGTAACTTACCAAAACAACTTTTTTGAGTTTGAACAGTTAAACCTCAAATACCAAATACCTACCGAATGTTGGATACTGAGATGAGATGGAACATACTGAAAAAATGTGGATCTCACAGAGGTTTTACAAAAAGAAATTAACTTAAAAGGGGCATTAAGCACATTGAGAAAGTACTTCACTTGCATCATATCCCAATTTTGAGTCCTCTCCCTTTATCCCAACACACACACACAGTTTGGGCCAGAAGAGTTCTTATACTATCCTAAGAAATACTGAATGAAAGAAATAGTAAAAAAAAAAGTAGTTATATGTAAATATGAGGCTCAACAACAAATATACACTTGGAAAGGAAATCCCTAACAAGAAAACAGAGAATACAGACTTTAAAATTTCTTTCATGAGAAAATACCATGTGCAATAGAGAAATACAAAGACGAAAGAAAAGAGGAAAGGGGAGTGCAAATGTGTAGAATCTCCAACCCTGAAAACCTTTAAGAGAAAATCTGTCCTCATTTATAATATTAAGATTTCATATCTTTATCAAATCTTGATCTGTTCATCCACAGATCCATCCAGGTTTATGCTGATAAAGGCAATCAGATGGTTAGAAAATTATATGACTAAAAATGGGCTAAAAGAGTCATCAGAATGAATGAACAATTAATCACCCATCATCAGATGTACATGTCACATTCTAATTTGAAAAAGTATAGTACGAGAATTTGCTTTAAAAAGTAAGCAGAATTGGGACGCCTGGGTGGCTCAGTTGGTTGGGCAGCTGCCTTCGGCTCAGGTCATGATCCCGGCGTCCTGGGATCGAGTCCCACATCGGGCTCCTTGTTTGGTGGGGAGCCTGCTTCTCCCTCTGCCTCTGCCTGCCATTCTGTCTGCCTGTGCTCGCTCGCTCTCCTCTCTCTCTGACAAATAAATAAAATCTTTAAAAAAAAAAAAAGTAAGCAGAATTACCTACTATAGCCAGAAAAAAAAAAAGTAAGCAGAATCATACAGTTTCAAGAGAGCTTTTTGGACAACACACTGAAAACCCCTCAGAGACCACCATAAAAAGGCAGGGGTGAATGTACATAAGATGAAGATTCTATGGACAAATTGCAGCCTCCTCCCCCTCTACCACCAGATAATCATAATAGTTCCTCCTTTCACTGTAATATATAGTTTACATAGAGAAAGAATCTAGTAAGTGGTTAAAAGCTCAAAATGTGCTTTAAATATGCTGTAAAAAAAAAATGAGTTAAATGTTCTTCCCTAGTAATTGCCTGCTGTAAGAAAATATGCAGTCCATGGCTAAAAGCTAAAGTAAGCTGGTTCCTGGGCAAATCCTTCCCAAAAGTACAGGGGTTTCTCAACTTCACATGTCCAAAAATGTGATACTCATAGGTAATGAAAGTGAAGTAATATTCCATGAAGTACTGGAACTCTTATGTTATCTGGTCAACTCATTATCTTTCCAACCGGAAAATTCAATAGCAAAACCAAATTGAGATCCAGAGGGTGTCTTGGGAGGAGGGGACTGGGTTATGGGTGTTAATGATGTTAGTGGAGGAACTAAGTCAGGAGGAAGGAGGACCTGGTTTTTAACTTTCCTGAGCTGTGCTGAGCTCCAGAGCCTGGTGTCCTACCACAAGGCCAGTTAGAGCAAGGTAAGGAAGAAAGACCAGTAAGACAAATGGAAGATCTATCAGTGCCTCAAGGCTCTGGACTAGTAGATTGTGACCTCAACTTGGCATAGTCTTTTGTAATTCCAGTATAACCCTGCCCTCTTAATTTTCTTTTTCTTATCTTTCTGTCTTCTGTCATATTCTTTCTTTTGTTGCTAAAGACTTTTTAAAATGAAAGCCTGGATGGTAGCCTATTACTTCTGTTTTTAACCTTTCTCTGATACAATTAAGCATAGTCCCTAGTTGAATGAGATAAAAAAGGAAAATATATATAGAGAGAGGATGTATGGAGGGGAATAAAAAACAAAAGTTAATATGTACCCATATGTTGAGTGACTTGGCCTTACTGCCTAGAATTTGTGCTGGGATCCACAACAAAATACAAAGTATCTAACATCCTAGAGTTAACTGTAAGTGTAGCCTGTCTTCTCCCCTGTGTCCTCAGAGCCCCAGCAGAGAGGACCACCAAAGTCAGTGATTACAAAGTGAATAATAAAACTATTTCATGGTCAGATCCCACTTATTTGAAACTGCTCAATAAACCAGTAATGGGTCTCTCCCATTAACAATCGACCATACATTTAATTTCTTCACCGCTGTAACTCATTCGTGGTTTATGAGGTCATATAACTTGGAAAAAACAGAATCCTGCATATATCCTCTTTATTCCCAAATCCCTCAAATGGTTGTATAAGATTATGGCAAAAACTGTCTTAATTGGTTATACTGATTTAAGAATGGAATTATGCTGTTAAGGAACCATGTGATGAGGATTCTGGCCAGGTCTGCTAAACAGGATGGTACGTTTATAATTTTTTAACTTTTCTGAAACCCAAATGCTGGGGGTGGGGGAGTATTTAGCACATAAGTATATAAGCAGGATTACCAGATATAACAAATACAAATACAGAATACCCAATTAAATTTGAATTTCAGAAAAATGGGGGGGGGGTGTTTAGTATAATTATGTCCCAAATACTGCAGGGAACATCCTTAAAGCCAAAAATTTAGATTTTGTTTACCTGAAATTAAAAGTAAACTAAGTCTCCTATATTTTATTTGGCAATGCTGCAGGATGTCAGCTATCTCATATTGTAGGTTTGCATTTAGATCTCTGTCACCAGATTTTTCTTTGCCTTAAAGATCTGTGCATCTACAAATGGAATGAGCTTTATTAATAAGAAATGAAGCAATTGATTTTTCAATATATTTGATGGAAATGGGGAAAGGAATAACACAAGAACTGTCATACTGATTGAAACCATTTTATGATCTGAAGCTTCAAATTCTATCATTAATAGTCCATTTCTTTCTTGTCTTTTATTAGAATTCCTTTTTAAATATGAACTGCTAGTGTGTAGTATCATTCAGTTCTAATGCAACTAGATGTTAAAAATGTAATTCTCTTTTGTGTCAGTTTCAGGTAAGTTCCATAGACACCAAAAAGGAGCAAGTATTTTTATAGACCTAAGGTGATAGTTGCCTATATAGGTTTTGGAAAGCAGTTACCTTAAGATCATATTAGTAACAATTAGCCTAATTCCCAACTTGAGCGCATAAAATTATTAAGATTTAAGAAATTGGGAAAGAGGATTTTTTGAGGGGAGCCATCCTTAGAATTTAGTGAGATACCCTCCTCTCATGAAAAAGGTGGATGTTTGTTTTCTCTCCTATCACCACCCTCAGTGAAAAGAGCTACAAGGAGATTTTTTAGAGAACATAATGCTTTCCTGGAGTGGAATACTATTTGATTTAAGCATTAAACAAATAAATAAAAGAAAAAGAGAAAATGATATATAAGTAGCAGTCTGGCTGACATAGTTTGTGGAGGCAGGCTGTAAGACTATTTGGGGGAAAATAACTTTTACTGAAAGCAGGCCATAGTCTTATGTTCCTAGCATACCAGATATGGTGGGAGTATCGGTTAGTTAGAGGTAGTTTTAAAATCCCAAGAGGGTATCCTACAAGCAGTGAGATTAGTTAGTTAGAGGCTGAGGGAAGCTAACATATGGCAAACCAAAATAAACTTTGGCTACTTCTAAGTAGTTCCGGTTGCAGGCATTCAGGAACAGATCACTAAGACATCTATGAAAGGAGTAGAAGAGACATATTCAGCTTAAGTAGTGGCCAAAAATAGGGGAGACAAAGGTAGTTCAAAGAACGCCAGTCTCACATGACGTTTTCTGTACTTATTTCTGTGTCTTTCCTCTCTAAAACCTACAGGAGCCAGGGAACTTAGTGAGTCGGGAAGGATGGAAGAAGGACTTCCTAGGTAGGGAAACAGAAAAAGATGTAATCATGAGCCATCCCCAAATGCCAATTTTCAACCTGATGCTGGCCTAAGTTGAGGGAGAATTCAGAGAAATTTAAACCTGAAATGAAGCTCTGAGTTCCTGCTATTCTATGAAAGAAATATTTTAAATACTAAATGATTCTATTCTTGGGTTGAAAGTAACCAGAGGACTGCTTATTATCTGAATGACTACAGAAATTCTGTGACTTGCCCAAGATAAATCTTGCAAAGTCATGAGGAGAAAATGGCTAACATAGTGCATCTGCAAGGTAAACAGACACTTTTGTCTGACCTTCAGAGCAGCGGTCAACTAACTTTTTCTGTAAAGGGCCAGATAGTAAATATTTTGGGTTTTGGAGGCCAACAAGAAAAACTGAGGATATTATGTAGTTGGTTATAACAATAGTTAAAACATAATTTTTAAAAAAGATTTTATTTATTTGTCAGAGAGAAAAGGAAGGAGAGAGACAGAGAGCACAAGCAGGGGGAGCTGCAGGAAGAGGAAGAAGCAGACTCCCCATGTAGCAAGGAGCCCAATGCGGAACTCAATCCCAGGACCCTGGGATCATGACCTGAGCCAAAGGCAGCCGCTCAACCAACTGAGCCAGCCACGCATCCCAAAACACAAAATTTGAATTAAATGAATTAAAAATGTAATAATACCTGAGTAATTTTATTTATTTTTTGGTAATATAGGTCTACAAATGAGAATGGAATTCTCTTTTAGGGGATGACATTTTACACAACTGGGCTTAAAAATCAGCATTCCAAAAAAAAAAAAAAATCAGCATTCCTATTATCAAATCAATTACTGATGTTCATTTGCAAAATCAATTCTTACTCATAAGTCATACAAAAATAGACAGTGGGTCAAATTTGACTCATGGGCCATTATTCCTACACCCAGCATAGAGTCCCAATGTTTTCATTGGACTCATTACAATTTTACTTGAGTAATTACCTGAGAACTCCTAAATGAAGCTGGCAGGAGTAAAGCAAAGTGAGAGGCATGAGAGACGGTTGTCAAGCCCAAGGAGGGAGAGAAGTGGGAGCCTACAATGCATCACACTTCCTCTGTTTCTAGTGACTTCTCTTGTGGTAAATACCATCTTATGGTAACCTTGTTTCATTAGCAACTGCACAAACTATCAATTGATACCAAAATCTGCAAAAAGAAAAAATTTTCCAAAAGGGAGAGGAGAGATCACAAAGACACTCCTCTCATACAAGCAAGTAACTAAGATAGGAACTAAACAGGAAAGGGAAGATGGCAGAGGAGTAACAGGCTGAGATGACATCAGGTCTCAGGAGTTCAGTTAGGTAGTTATCAAAACATTCTAAACACCTACAAATCCAACAGGATATTAAAAAGAAGAAGAGAAGCAATTCTACAAACACAAAATCGACCACTTTCTGAAAGTTTATCTTAATATCTTTCTTTAAAAAAAAATCTTTCGAACGTTCATTATTATAGTCATATTTTATCCTTCATTGTATCTAACTTTATTTTTTGTATACATATAGGGTTTTTTCTTCTAAAAAATTTTGGGATACATCTTCTTCTAATAGATAAAAATATACCCTAAACCTAGCACAGGGCTTTGTTCTAGTCTCCAGCCTGAGCAAATTCTCTCCACTTTCTTTTTCTTTCTTTTCCCAACCAACTTATCTTATCAACTCCTTTTTTAGGATTTTTTTAAAGGTTTTATTTATTTATTTGACAGACAGAGATCACAAATAGGCAGAGAGAGAGGAGGAAGCAGGCTCCCGGCCGAGCAGACAGCTCGATGCGGGGCTCGATCCCAGGACCCTGGGATCGTGACCTGAGCCGAAGGCAGAGGCTTTAACCCACTGAGCCACCCAGGCGCCCCTTAGAATTTTTTTTAAAAATTTCATCTTTATAGTCACATTCCATCCCTTCATCATGTTTAGCCTTATTTGTGTGTGTGTGTGTGTGTGTGTGTGTGTGTGTGTGTGTGTATGTATATATGTTTTTCTTTCTTCAAAATTTTGGGAGGTAGTTTCTTCTAAGAGACCAAAATACACCCAAAATCAAGTGGGTGGCTCTGTGCTATTCACCAGTCTAATATCTATCTATCTATATATTTTAATTTAAAAAAAATTTTGGACTACTTTTTTTTTTTTTAAAGATTTTATTTATTTATTTGACAGAGAGAGATCACAAGTAGACGGAGAGGCAGGCAGAGAGAGAGGGAAGCAGGCTCCCCGCTGAGCAGAGAGCCCGATGTGGGACTCGATTCCAGTACCCTGAGATCATGACCTGAGCCGAAGGCAGAGGCTTAACCCACTGAGCCACCCAGGCGCCCCTGGACTACTTTTTTTTAAAAGATTTTATTTATTTATTTGACAGACATCACAAGTAGGCAGAGAGGCAGGCAGAGAGGTGGGGGGGCAGGCTCCCTGCTGAGCAGAGAGCCCAATGCGGGGCTCAATTCCAGGACCCTGGTATCATGACCTGAGCCAAAGGCAGAGGCTTTAACCCACTGAGCCACCCAGGTGCCCCTGGACTACTTTTTACCCCCTTCCTTCTCCCCACAATTTGGGGTCTCTTCTGATTTGGTTAACACACATTTTTCTGGGGTCTTTGCTACCCTTTTAGTATTTTATTCTCTCGTTCATATATTCTTATCTAGATAAAATGACAAGGCAGAAAACCTCACCACAAACAAAAGAACAAGAGGCAGTCCCGAAGGCTAGGGACCTAATCAATAAGACAATGATAACATGTCAGATCTAGAGTTCAGAATGACGATTCTCAAGGTGCTAGCTAAATGTCGGGGGTTAGGGGAATAGGGAAAGAAAAAATGAAACAAGATGGGATCGGGAGGGAGACAAACCATAAGAGACTCTTAATCTCACAAAACAAACTTAGGGTTGCTGGGAGGAGGGAGGTAGGGAGACGGTGGTTGGGTTATGGACAATGGGGAGGGTATGTGCTATAGTGAGTGCTGTGCAGTGTGTAAACCTGGCAATTCACAGACCTGTACCCCTGGGGTTAATAATACATTATATTTATATATTTACATTATATTTATACATTTATACATTATATTTATATATTTAATACATTATATTAATCTTAATAAAAGATTAAAATTTTTTTAAAAAGCAACTAAGATGCTTGTTCCATAGATTTCTTCCTATTGGCCCTCTCAAAAGAATTAGTCAAGTTAAATTGGTGCCATTTGTAAGGGCTCTGACATAAGTAAATGACAAACTTCACAGTGTATTTAATCAATATCTGAAATTATGTTAATTTTGCTCTGAATGGGAGATGAGATTTCTTCAGTAGAAAACACACTACTATAAATAATATTACATTTAAATCTGTGGCACTTTAGCATTTTCAATATTTTTCTCTAGAGTAAGGTACCCAAAATTAAAAACCCCAAAATGTACTGATATAGTTTGATTCAGTGCTATATCCAGTGAGGCAGTAGTTATTGCTTTGCTGAGATGAAAGAATTTTGTTATTGTTTTTTGAGATAGAAAATGAGCAAAATATATATAGCATAAATTTAATATGAGCTCAAGGAAATACTGACAAGTTAATATATATCATTATGTGAGACAGAAAGCAAGGAACAGCCATGAAATCTCTCCAAGATTTCTTCATTTTGGTTCACAAGCTATTTGGTTTGCTTTGATACATTCCTAATGTAGTGTGGAAATGGGTTTACTAGATATATAATGCACCATCTGGTTACCTGTAAAAAAGGAGAAAACTCCCAGGGAATCACTTCAATGTCATTTGGGAAGACCCATGTGATGCTCAGTACCAGTTAACTGCCTATTGGCAGATCTCTGTGTTCAGGATTGCTCAGATTCTGTTGACCCTTTCAAAGAGGAGATGCCAACTACTCCATTAGACTTTAACCGGGATGCAAATTGTTACAGGGAGATGATCTTAGAGTGGGAGACATTAGCTTTCATGTCACCTATCTGGCCTAGGTAGCTAAACGTCATTTGTAAACTTTACATCAACTTCTAGAGATCTGAGGATGCTTGCAACCTCAGGACTTATAAGCATCTTATTCACACATGGCCTGCTGGTTGAAAGGAAAAATGAAGAGAAGGACAAAACAAACAATAAGAAAAGAAACACAACTAGCTCTTTAAATGGGAGTATAATAATGTTTTATGGAACAAGAAACAGTTCTAACATGTCTGTAGTAGAGAAGAACTTAACTAAAAATTATTCAGAAATGTACCCACAATCCCTTAAAACTTGAAACCTAAGAAATTTTATAAAATATGACTGTAAAATTATTAGTGGATATTTCAATATATTTCATATTTTCCAGTTTACAAATGTTTTGTGAATATATACTGTTTTCAGATATTATATTTCAGGTATTATATATTTTTTTAGTTTTTAAAATTTTTTATTAACATATAATGTATTATTGCCCTAGGGGTACAGGGCTGTGAATCGCCAGGTTTACACTTCACAGCACTCACCATAGCACATACCTTCCCCAATGTCCATAACCCAGCCACTTTCTCCCTACTTCCCTTCCCCCAGCAACCCTCAGTTTGTTATTTCAGGTATTATATTAAAAACCAACCCAATCATAGACAGCCAGAGCCTAGGAAGGCCCTTAAAAATCAACTACGCCAGAATTTCTGTGGCTTCTGGGAAATAAATGTCAGTGATATCTCCCAGTCACATGTCAAACAAGAACTGTCACCCATATTATTCTTTCATTTTACAGATGGGGAAACTAAACACGGGAATTGGAGAACAATAAAAATATGACAGCATAGTTTTTTAAAGTTTAATACCTAGAATAACCTGACTCAAATTCTGGTTCTCATATTTACCTACAAGAAGATCCTGAGAAATTTGTTTTACCTCCATCAGCATTTATTTGTTTTTGTTTTGTTTAAAAAACAACAAAACAAAACCAAACCCATATAGCTTTATTTACCTCTAAGAGATATTTTTACTTGCTTTTCCAGGTGATCTTAAGTATTTTATAGGCAAAATATTGTCCTCAATGTTTCTGTGTTGGAAATTTATCTTACTAATTATGATAACAAACATGGAATTTTGTGATTAAGAATTCTTAAGGCCTTTCTGCTACTTTTCCTTAGACCCTACCTTTCATTTCCTCCAAGATTCAGAAAATTTTGAAAAGATCCCTAAAATTGAAGTTCAAAATCTAGTTCCCAGATCAATTACATACCAATTCTTTGGCTTAGGCACCAAATTTATTCCTCTATATACAATAACCCCCATCTACATACAGTATAGTGACAATAAGTCAACAAAAATATTAAATGTGCTTTTCCCAAAATTAAATATAAGGCACAATATAATTTAAAAGTATATATGTTCTTAACAGAAGATTTGTGTCTAGAACAAAGATTTATTTACAATTTTCTTTACACTATGACATCATGCTCTAAAGTAGAGCAAAGACTGTACTTTGTAGGGTTTTTGTTGTTGTTGTTGTTTTTGGTTTTGGTTTTTTGTTTTTTTCAGGGACAGATTTCTTCCTATTAAATTCTAGTGCCTCTTGTGATTTTTCACAATTCCTAGATACACAGTTCCCTGGTTGTTGAGAGTAGAGTGTTAATACTGTCCTGGAAGGCAAGCCTAGAGGGGCACTACATAAGCATCACAAAGTTTAGGAGTAATATTAAAAAGCAGCTGAGATATTATCATGATAGCAGCATAGGTCATCCCACTTCAGCCCTGCTCCCAGAAAGACTGGTTAGTACCATCCATAGAAAAAACACCAGTGAGAAAATCCTAGGAACTGGGGATGCGGCCAAAAAAAACCCCTAGACCACAGAGACTGAAAAGGACCTAAGTGAAAGGCTGAGAGGAGTGCCTATACTCTGAAACCCCTAGGCCAGAAGAGCACCACCCTAAAAGGTCCTCCTTGGGCCTACAGTTTCTCCAGTGTGAAATAAAATGGAATAAGATGTCCACAAAATGGACATCTAGATTCTCCAGAATTTAAGGTGCTTCCTAAGAGGCTCACTTGGTCTTTTCTCATAGGGATCAAATTGGAAATCTGCTGGGCTTAACTGGGATCAGATAGAGATGGAGAAGGGGAGTGGACCTTATAGCCATCAGAACTCAGATTTTGGCAGACTGCTTTCCTCTACACAGTTGCACCCAATAGAGATCTCAGCCAAAGGCTCTAACCATTTTCAGAGTCAAGCTAGTGGACTTGCTGATTGCAAAGTTTAATGGGCAGTTCTGTCTGCTGTAGGTTCACCAGCAAGAAAGCTGTGTAGACCATGGAAAGCATTCTATGACCCCATCCAGGCAGGGGACCAAATTTCAAGCCCAACTACTGTTACACATAGCCCACATACTGCCCAACCAGAAGCCTGAACAGTGAATCCAGGTAGCTGTGTGGCCTATCTTTTAGCCATGATTGTAGTGGCACCCAAGCAGAGGACCGAGCCAGTGGCTCTGCAAAACCAGTCTGGTGATCTTATCCCACCAGGAAGTTTGGTGTGTTACTTTTGCTTGATTTTAATCACCAGCCAGTAAGCCATACTAGCTATGAGTATGTCCTAGAGCCCTGCCTTGATAGGAAGAAAATTCAAAGCCCTGCCCAATTGTTGATTATAACCTCCAGACCTCCAACCAAGATGCCTGATCAGAATATAGACAGCCACAGATGACATTCTACAGTCATACTTGGACAGAAAGCTAAGCCAGTAGTCCTAAGTAACTGTTAAATATAGCCTCTGGCCCCACATAAGCAGGGGGCATTATAGTGACACTGGAAAGCCTTAGAATCCAGCCAACAAAACCACCCAGCTAAGGAACCCAGCCCACAGCCCTACCACACTATAGAGTCCAACTATGGTCTTGACCAATTGTTGAATGTAGTCTACAGCCTCACCCAAGAAGGGAACCAACCAGTGACCTAGTCAGATCATGGAGCAAAGCCTATTACCCCACAGTGCTTAGTCTCTAGCCCCACTCAACTACAGGATACAGCTGGAAATCCTCCCAACCTCAAAACCCAGCCAGTGACCTTTCCCAATAGCAGAGCACAACCGTGGTCTATCTGATCATGAAGCCCAGACTGTGTACACATAGAACTTAAGACACTCTCCTGAGTACCTGCCTGATCACTAAGTATAGTCTGAAAAGTCCTGCCTATAGACCTATCTAAACTTGAGAGTCCAGCCAGAATCACCATTTGGTCAAGAATTATATGCAGAGATTCTATCAAACCATGAGTGATTATAGAGCCAAGCCCATAGCTCTGCTAGTCCAACCAGTCGAACAATGACCTCATCCAAACAGACATAATGGCAAAGCCCAGCCAGTAGTTTCACATAACCACAGAGCACAGCCAGAAGCTGTATCTGATCAGGGAGTATACCATATAGTCCTACATGAACATGTAACCCAGTCAGCACACCCACCAAACCACAGAGCTCAGCCAGTACCACACCCATTCCCACCTCAGAGCACAGGCAGTGACCTCACCCCAATGGAAACCCTGATAGAAAGCCCCACCTCCTCAAGCATGCTAACAGTTAACCTGTTCTGAACCCCAAGCTGAAGTGAATAATGAAAGACTGTCTTCCAAAGAGAAATCTTGAAGTCTGGAAAAGGAAAATTTTTATTCAAATGCACACATATCACTGCAAAGATATAAGGATCATGAACAATCAGGTAAAGATGATATTACCAAAAGAAAATAATAAAGTTCTAATAAGTGACCCCAAAGAAATGAATATCTAAAAATTGTCTAAAAAGTGATTCAGCATAATCCTCTACAGAAGGTGAGTGCATGGGCCAAATGAGAAGTTCAACAGAGACTGAAACTAACAAGAAAAAAAATCTTAGAACTGAAGAATACAATGACTGACTGAAGAATTCTACAGAATACTTCAAAATCAGACTGAAAAATTCTATAGAAGACTAAAATCAGACTGAACCAACCAGAAGAAAGAACCAGTAAATTAGAGGATATGTCATATAAAATTATCCAGTCAGAGTAGCAAAAAAGAAAGAAATAAAAAGAATATATAGAGTGAAGAAAGCATAATGGACTAATGAGACACATTCAAAGGAACAATATATACATGATGACCATCAGAAAGAGAAGAGAAAGATAAATGGATTGAGAAAACTGAAACTTTCTCAAATGTGGAATGACCTGTGGATATGCTGATTCATGAGAAGCAAAGGACCCCATCAGGTAAACCTTCAAAGTGTTGCATTGAGACACATTATAATTAAATTCTCAAAAGTCAAAGACAAAGAGAATTTTTTTTTTGACAAAGAGAATTTTGAAACCAGTAAGAAAAGAGCAACTTATCACATACAAGGACACCTCCATAATAGTGAATTTCTCAACAGAAACTTTGTAGGCCAGAAAAAAGTAGGATAATATATAGGTAATACTGAACAAAAACCAAAAACCAAAAACACCACCACCAAGAACAACCTTTTAATCAAGAATATTATGCACAGTAAATCCGTCCATAAGTAAAGTTTTAAAATCTGCAAACAGATAAATACACACAGAAAAATGAGGGAGTTCACCAAAACTAGAACTTCCTGGAAAGAAATGCTAAGAAGGATTTTGCAAATAGAAATAAAAGGATTCTAATTAATATCATAAAATATAGGAATGTGTAAAACACAGTGGTAATAGTAAATATAGAATCCATGTTAGATTCTCTAATATTGTAATGGTGGTGCATTTGCTTACAACTCTAGCTTAAAAGTAAAGAATCATATTAAAAATCACCATCACTGGAATAATTTTTTATTGGTTATATAATATTAAAAAAGATGTAAATTATAATATCAATAACCTAAAATGTGAGTAGGGTTAGTTAAAAGTATAAAGTTTCACAATCCTACCGAAATTAATTTGTATTCAGCCTAAAATAGCATGTTATAAATACATTTTATGTAAGCCTCCTTTCACAAAGGAAAAACGAGTAGTAGACAGAAAACAAAAAAGATTATGATAAGGGAGTCAAAATTTCATCACATTGCAAAGGAAAGCAGCAAGAGAGGAATCAAGAAACAAAAAAAGTCAGAAAAGACAATGAAGAAATGGCAAAAGTAAATCCTTAACTATTAATAGTAACTTTAAATGGAAATGAATTAAATTCTCCAATAAGAAGACATAGTGTAGCTGAATGGGAAGTAACAAGAGTATTCAACAATATGCTCCATCCAAGAAACTCATTTAGCTTTAAAAACACATCTAGACTGATGGTGAAGGAATGGGTAAAGATAATTCAAATAGTAACAAAAATAAAACAGGGTTAGCTATGCTTCTATCAGACAAAATAGACTGTAAGTTAAAAAGGTCAAAAGAAACAGAGAAGGTCATTATATAATGATATAACAGCCAATCTATCAAGAAGATAAAAACTGCAAATGGTTATACATCAACATCAGAGGACCTAAATATATAGAACAAATACTAAGAGAAATAAAAAAGAAGAAATGAACAACAACACAATTACTATTTGGAAACTATAATACTCCACTCTCAACAAGGGAAAGATAATCCAGACAGAGAATCAAAAAGGCAACAGTGGATGTGAACAACACTGTAGATCAAATGGTTCTAAAAGACATACATACAACATACTATGGAACAGTAGCAGAATACATACATACAAGTGTACACAGAACACTTCCTAGAATAGAGCATATATTAGGCATCAAAATATTTCTCAAGAATTCAGAAGATAGAAATTACGTGAAGTATCATTACTGAGCACAATGGAGTGAAACCAGAAAGCAATAGTAAGAGGAGAACTGGAAAATTCACAATTACATGGAAGTTAAAACACCATCCTCCAGAACAACCAATGCATCACAGGATAAACCAAAAGGAGAAAAAAAAGTCTTGAGACAAAAATGGAAGCACAATGGAAACCAAAACTTAATGGGATATAGCAACAGAAGTTCTAAGCTTACAGTGATAAATACATACATCAAGAAAAAAGATTACCTAATTCAAATTACGAGTTTTTGTTTGATCTATGTGACATTTAGACAATTTTATTTTCAATCAGGTGGGAATTTTATAGTTATCTTTTGCTAATATTTTGCATTATTTCAATCCTTTAAAATTTTCTAAGAATTCCCTTATAGTCCAGGAAATGGCCAATTTTCTAACTGATATATGCTCTCTTGAAAAAAAAAAGTTTACTTGAAGTTATTGCATGCAGTATTACATGCATTTAATTTAGGTGTATTTTATTAGTGTTTTAATATCTTTATTTTGCTTTTTCAGATTTTTATGGATCAGTTACTAAAGAAAAAGTTTCAAATCTGTCCTTATTAACATTGATTTGTCTATTTTTCTTTTAATTTTGTCAGTTTTCCTTTATATATTTGAATGGTATATTATTGTGTTTAATTTAGTATTTTTGTATCTTTTTATATTTAAAAAATTATATCTTTATGAATTGTTCTTTGTCTTTAGTGATGAATTTAACCTAAAAATGTCTTGCTTGATATTAGTATAGACTGACCAGATTCATATTTAGACAGTGTTTCCATGATATATTTCATAATCTTCTAACACTTCCACGTCCTTATATTTAAGTGCATCTCTTATAAGCAATAAATAATTGATTATTTTAGTGCAGTTACTCAATCTGTATCCTTTCACAGCATATTTAGTCCATAACAGAATTATTCACTGTTGGGCCTTAAATCTAATCTCTTTAAAACATTTACTGTGATGTTATTAGGGATGTATTTATCCAGGTTCTTGTCAGTAGTGTCTTCTCTTATTTTGATGTTTTCTTATCAGTTTTGAGAACTCCTTAGGAATTATATCTTCAAAAATATCTCTCTTCTCATACTGAAACTCAAACTACATTTAATATTAGATCATTAAATATCTTTATCATTTTAATGTTCTCTTTCTTCCCATCTATACTTCAATCTGTATATTTGGTTTTCTCCAATACCCTAGATAATTCTTTCTTCTGCTAGGTCTAATTTGCAATGCTATCCATACATTGTATTTCTAACATTAGCATTATATTGTTTCAATTACAGATATGATTTTTTAAAATATTTTTCAATTATTTAACAAAACTCTCCATGTTGACTTTAATTTCTTAAAATAGTAGCCATAATCATTTTAGTATATATTTGATTCCTTTATTTTTTGAAATTCTTATGTATCTATGGTCTTCTGTTTTTCTAAATTTGTGGTCAAGTTGTATTTTTGTTTTAATTTTTTCAGTGTTCCAAATTTCATTGTTTATGCACCACACCCAGTGCCCCATGCAATACGTGCCCTCCATAATACCCACCACCAGGATCACCCAACCCCCTCCACCCTAAAAAACCCTTAGTTTGTTTGTCAGAGTCCACAGTCTCATGGTTCATCTCCCCCTCTGATTTCCCCCAATTCACTTTTCCTTTCCTTCTCCTAATGTCCTCCATGTTATTTTTTATGCTCCACAAGTAAGTGAAACCATATGATAATTTACTGTCTCTGCTTAACTTAGTTCACTCAGCATAATCTCCTCCAGTCCTGTCCATTTGATACAAAAGTTGAGTATTCATCCTTTCTGATGGAGGCATGATATTCCATTGTATATATGGACCATATCTTCTTTATCCTTCATCTGTTGAAGGGTATCTTGCTCTTTCCACAGTTTGGTGACTGTAGGCATTGTTGCTATGAACACTGGGGTACATATGGCCCTTCTTTTCACCACATCTGTATCTCTGGGGTAAATACCCAGGAGTGCAATTGCAGGGTTATAGGGAAGCTCTATTTTTAATTTCATAAGGAATCGCCACACTGTTTTCCAAAGTGGCTACACCAACTTGCATTCCCACCAACAGTGTAAGAGGGTTCCCCTTTCTCCACATCCTCTCCAACGCTTGTTGTTTACTGTCTTGTTAACTTTGGCCATTGTAACTGGTGTAAGGTGGTATCTCTATGTGGTTTCGATTTGAATTTCCCTGATGGCTAATGATAATGAACATTTTTTCATGTGTCTGTTAGACATTTGCATGTCTTCTTTGGAGAAGTGTCTGTTCATGTCTTCTGCCCATTTTTTGATGTGATTATCTGTTTTTTGAGTGTTGAGTTTGAGAAGTTCTTTACAAATCTTGGATATCAGCTCTTTGTCTGAAGTTGTATTTTCTCTTATTCCTGATTCATTTCAGTGGAATTCTAGACATTATTTATTAATATTTGAAAAGGTATTTCAGCTAGGTAATAGGAGCAAATCAGTCAGTATAACATAATGGGCTAAGATCATTCAAGCTTTACTTCTGAATTTTGATTTATTTTATTTTCATCCTTATTATAATTTTATATTCCTGTGATATCTCATTTGAGTCCAAATGTTTACTAGGGTGTCTGCTACTCAGGAGGTCCTGGCCTTTAACATTTTCCATCATCCCTGGAAGATCTACTTACCTTCTTACTTCTTACTATTGGTAGCCTCTAACTACCAATTTCATAGTTGACAAATCTTTTGATGTGAAATGCATCCCCAAAAGTCTGCCTCACCTGTGTAAACCTTCTTCTTTCTCTGAGATTTTAGCACCTAAATTTCATTACCTCTATACCTCATTATGCCTTCAAACAATTAAAACAAGCAAACAAACAAATAAACAAAAAAAAGTTTTAGGAGAAAGGTGATCTGTAACAGTCTAATCTATCCTTAGATAATACCAGTTACCTTTAAACAATTTGAGGGCAGGTTTTTGTTTTTAATTTTCTTTTTTATAACATAGAAATTTATCAAATTTTCTAAATGGTAACATATTTCTTTCATGGAATTTATTAAATACCACTATTTTTACCTATAAAATTAATATATATGGAATATCTGCCTTCAGAACTGACATGAAAAATAGTAGGAAGTCATCACTCCTGTCTCTATAACAATAATAATTAAAAAAGCTAAACAAAATGAAAATCAGTACATTTCTTAGCCTTAATAGAGACTGAAGTTGCATTGAAAACCACCACCCCAAAATCTGGAGAGACAGAGAAACACACAATAATTACAGCTGAGATAATCTTACCTGCATTCCTACAACTGGCAGGAAGACATAAAGAGTAATTTCTGCAAATTTTTGGAGGCTGAATATGAATCACCACGAGAGTGAGAAACTCAAGACTGTTTTAGAGCATTCTATATCCTTTTGAGTGTTTTATTTCTAAAAATATCACAAGATTCTCTTAGGAAAGAGCCAAGATAGAATCTTGTCATTTGCCACCACACGGATGGAGCTAGAGTATAATACTAAATGAAATAAGTCAATTAGAGAAAGACAAGCACCATATGATTTGTCTTATATGTGGAATTTCAGAAACAAAAGAAATAGACAAAGGGAAAAAAAGAGACGAGAAAGAATGGAAAAATATTTGAAGTAATAATGGCAAAGAATTTTCCAATTAATGATGAATACAAAACTACAGGTCCTAAAAGCACAGAGAACACAAAACAGGATAAATACATACATACATCTGTAGTATTTATGTATGGCCTTCACATTCACATATACAATGCAGAATTCTCAAGACAAAGAGCAAATCTTGAGAGAAGCTCAAAGGGGACATCTGATATATAGGTGAATAAGGATTAGAATTAGAGCTGTCATCTCTGCAGAAACCATACAAGCAAGAATGGGGTGAAATATTAAAAGAAAAAGAAACTCATCAACCTAGAATTCTATATTTAATGAAATTAACCTTCAAGTGAAAGAGAAACTAACTTTTTCAGTCAGATAAAAATTGAATTAATTCATTGCCAGCAGACTCATCCTGGAAATGTTAAAAGAAGTTCTTTAAAGAGAAGTAAAATTATATAAGTAAAAAACTCCATCTATACATAAAGAAAAGAACATCAAAGAAAAAATAAACATAAAATGAAACCTTTTTATTTTTCTTATTCTGAATTGATCAAGTACATATTAATTCAAAGGAACAGAAATTACAATGTATTAGGTGATTTTAGCATATGGATAGGTGAAATAAATGAAAATAATGCTTTAAGTGATGGGTAAGAAAAATTGTGAACACTCTGTTATAAAATATCTACACTAATTTTGAAATAGAATAGTGTTCCTTGTGGAGTTAGGTCAGTTGTAAATGTATATTGCAAAGTCCAGGTTAATCTCAAAAAATAAATAAATAAATAAGATATAATCAATATACCAATAAAATGAGAGTAAATGGGATCAAATACAATTCTCAATTAAAACCAGAGGAGGTGGGAAAGAAAGGATAAAAAAAGAGAAAGAAATAACAAGACAGTGAATAAAAGAAAACAGTTACAAACATGGTAGATATAGTTCAAATATATGAATAATCACTTTTAATTTCTGAATTGTCTAAATGTACCAATTAAGAGATTTTCAGAGTGAATTAAAACAATGACAAACTATATCTTGTAAACAAAAAACAAACAAACAAACAAAAAACTAGCTATAGACATATATAAAATAAAGAGAGGTGAAAGATAGAACATATTATACTTATCAAAATATTAATAATTAAAAAACAGTGGGGGTAGCTAAATTAAAAACAAAGCAGACTTCAGAAAAGAAAAATAACTATGAGTAAAAGGACAAAATATTATGGTAACAGGGTAATTTTTCTAGAAGACAGGAATTATTAATATGTTTGCATCTAAAACCAAGATGTCAGAATAAGAGACAAAAAGTGATAGAACAAAAAGAAAAATACAAATCCAATATTATAATTAGAAAATTCAACACTCTTCTTTCAACAACGTATAGATCAAAAGAGCAAAAAATCAGGGAGAGTTTAGTTGACCTAAACAGTTCTATTGATCAACTCATCCCAGTTGACATTTATAGAATATTGTGTCTAACAATAGCCGAACACATATTTTCAAGCTTACATAGAACATTCACCAAAATAGACCACATCCTAATCATAAAACATATTTTAATAGATTTAAAAGAATAGAAATCTACAAAATATGTCCTCAGACCACAATGTCATTAAATTAGATATAATAATAGGAAGCTGCTGAAAAACTTAAAAAAACTTTTGGAACTTAAACAATGAACACCTGAATAACAAACTGACTAAAGAATTCTCAACTGAAGTTTAAACAAAGTTTAAATGAAATGAATATGAAAATACAACCAATCAAAATTTGTGGAATATAGCAAATTCAGTGCTTAGAGGGAAATTTCTGGCATTAATGCATATATTAGAGGCCTGTTATCAATTTTCTACAATAGTTTCAAGAAATTAGGAACAGAGGGAATACTTCATAATCTAGTCTATGAGGTCAGCATTACTCTAATACTCAAACCATTAGATAAATAGACTACAAGAAAGGAAGATGACAGATCACTACCTTTCATGGCCACAAATACAAATATTTCTAACAAATTAGCAAACTAAATCCACCTATGTATAAAAATAATACATATCACAACCCCAGTGGGACTTATTCCATGTATGTAATAGTTCAACTTTTGAAAATCAATTATTTATAGTAGTCTACCATATATTTTTTAAGATTTTATTTATTTATTTGACAGAGAGAGATCACAAGGAGGCAGAGAGGCAGGCAGAGAGAGACAGGGGGAAGCAGGCTCCCCACTGAGCAGAGAGCTCAATGTGGGGCTCTATCCTAAGGACCCTGGGATCATGACCTGAGCTGAAAGCAGAGGTTTTAACCCACTGAGCCACCCTGGTGCCCCAGTAATCTACCATATTAACAAGCTAAAGGAGAAAAATCATATGGTAATGCCAATTAATACAGATAAAGTATTTGACAAAATGAGTTTTGGAGTTTGAAAGGAGTTAAGAGTTTGGAGGATGCCATAATCTACGGCAGAATGCAACTGAAGAATCTAAATATGTTACCAGGGTATGAAACATCACTAAAGGGTTACAGGAATAGGTGATGACTTACTTACTAATAAGTGACTTTGGAAGTGAAGGAGCCTGAGAATAAAAGCAGATGGAACTGTACATAAGCAAAGTACTCTGGCTGATAAAATTATTGTCCATGGGGGTATGGACTCACCACTGTTCCCTAAAACTCATCAAAATCAAGGAAAATCTGAGAAATTTTATTAGCCAATAGGAGTCTAAGGAGATGTTATGACTAACTGCAATGTGATGTCCTGGATGGGGTCCTAGGACAAAAAAAGGACAGTAGCCAAAATAAATAAAACCTAAATACTATGACTTTACTTAATAACATTTTAAGAAATGTATCATACTGATGTAACATGTTTCTTAGAAAAGGGGGAAACTAGGTATGGGGTATATTTAAACTGTACTTGAGAGCACAAGCTCACCAGGTATAGGTATACACAGGGCTCATACTAGGCAGAGAAGACTGCTTTTTAAGAATTTGCAGTATGAACTTTTTTTCTGCTGATATATGATGCTTTCTTTCTTGAATTTTATGCCTTAACTCTTTAAGACTTGCATCAGGACTGTCGGGATGGATAGGTTTAAACAGTCTGTGTAGGATTATTTGTTTCTAAGAATCTCCCCTGAAATCATACTGTTTTTAAAACCAGATTTCTAAAAGTGGATCTCTGCACCCATCTGTATGAAAACATCTATTATACTTGTTAAAAGACAAGGTCCTTGGCCTTCCTACAGTTTTTCTGAATCAGAATCTCTAGGGATTCTCTTTGAAAATACTAGATATCATCTTGGGTTGTACTATGGCATAAACTGTAGAGATTTAAAAATAGTGATATCTGGGTCCCACCCCAAGAGAGTCTGATTTAATTGGTCTTGAGTGTGAGCTGGGCATGAGATTTTTTTAAACAGTCCATGGATGATAATGATGTGCAGCTAAGGTTAAGAACCACTTTTAAAATAGCTCCCCCGGTGGTTCTCATGCATACAAATTTGAGAAGCACCACTTTTAACGAATTTTTAAGCAGCTTTTCCTGAACCAGGCGATCTTGACAAATCTCCTCCATCAGGGCTCTGATTTGCAAAAGCTCGATTTAAAATATCTCCCTAGATTTAAATGCCAATGTTGGGATACAGGCCCTCTTAGTCAAATGTGTCCCTTTGTTTAAAGAGTCTAACTTAAATACGCTCTTTCACCCAACCAGATTCTACCTGACAAGGAACTAGCAGCTTTTTGGAGTCCTGTCTTTGACTCAGTCTGGCATTCGCTCATATCATCTACTGGTTCCTGGACCCGGGGAGTGGAGTCTCTACACTGTATCCCACACAGTTCGAGCTCTTTTCACTCAGGTGACCTACTGTACCTTTTCTGCTTATTTTGTTGTTGTTGTTGTTGTTGTTACTCTGAATGTTCTCCATCTCTTTTTAGTCAGGCAATGAATCCCTTCTCTCTCTTTCCTCCTTACCCTTTGAGATATGCTTTCAAAAAAACATCTTATATGGGTTATTCTCAACTTAGAAGGGATATAGGTCACACTCATTTCACTCTTCCAGAGGAACTGACGTTTTTAGCAACATGTTATACTATGGAATGAACAATTTTATAAGTTAGCAGGTATTAAGCAACAATGAACATGTGGGAAAGGAGTATTTTAATGTTAATGAAACCTATCTAATTTCTAGAAATCAGAGATTATCTTGTTTATATGTATATATTCAACCATCATATTATGTGGGATGGAAAGTTTGCATCTTTTTTTTAACTAAGGGAAAATATTTTGAATTATTAAAACTTATTATCCTATTGGAAGAACAAATATTGTGAGAATGTCCATATATCCAAAATAATCTACAAATTTAATGTTATCTCTATCAAAATACCAGCAACATTTTTCACAGAAATAAACAAAGAATCTTAAAATTTGTGTGGAGTCACAGATGACCGCAAATACTCAATCCTGAAAAAGAAGAATAAGACTAGAGGTATCACATTCCCAGTTTCAAATATACTATGAAGCAGTACTAATCAAAATGGTATGGTACCAGCACAAAAACAGACCCACAGATCAACAGAACAAAGTAGAGATTCCAGAAATAAACCCACGTTTATATGGTAATTTAATCTATGACAAAGAAGGCAAAATATACAATGGGGGGGGAACAGCTTCTTCGACAAATGGTGTTGGGAAAACTGGACAACAACATGCAAAAGAATGAAACTGGACCATAGACTTACAGCATACACAAAAATTAACTCAAAATTGATTAAAGACCTACATGTAAAACCTGAAACCACAGAAATCCTAGAAGAGAGAAGGCAGTAATTTATCCAACACAGACCATAGCAATATTTTTCTAGATATGATTCCTAAGGCAAGGTAAACAAAAGCAAAAATAAACTATTGGGATCACATTAAAATAAAAAGGTTCTGCACAGTAAATGAAATAATGAACAAAACTAAAAGACAATCTATTGACAGGGAGGAGATATTAGCAAATGACATCTCTGATATAGGGTTAGTACCCAAAATATGTAAAGAACTTATACAACCCAACATCCAAAAAACAGATAATCCAATTTAAAAAACTGGGCAGAAGGGGCACCTGCATGGCTCAGCTGGTTAGGTGCCTGCATTCATCTATGGTTGTGGTTTCAGCATCCTGGGATCCAGCCCCGTATCAGGGTCCCTGCTCGGTGGGGAGTCTGCTTCTCCCTCTCCCTCTGCTCCCCACAGCCCCCATTTGTGCTCTCTCTGGCACTCTCTCTCTCAAATAAAATATTTTTTTTTAAATGGGCAGAAAACATGAACAGAAATTTCTCCAATGAAGTCATAAAAATGGCCAACAGATACATGAAAAGATGCTCCACACCACTCATATCAGGGAAATGTAAATCAAAGCCACAATGAGGTATCACTTCACACTTGTCAGAATGGCTTAACTCAACACCCAAGAAACAAGTGTTGGTGAGGAGATGAAGAAAAAACCCTCATGCACATTTGGTGGGAATGCAAACTGGTCTAGCTACTATGGAAACAGTATGCAGGTTCCTCAAGATATTAAAAATGGAACTATCATCTGGTATGGCAATTCCACTATTGTGAATTTACCCCCCAAATACATAACAAATAATTCAAATACAAATAATTAAAAAGATACATGCACCCCTATGTTTATTGCAGCATTATTTCAATAGCCAAAGTATGGAAGCAGCCCAAGTGTCCATACTCATGAATGGATAAAGAAGATATATCTACATCTATATCTATATCTATATATACACACACATACACATACACACACACACACACACACACACATATATGCACTATGTATATAGGTCTATATACACACATACACACTCACTCTATATATATGTCTATAGTGTGTCTATATGTAGACACACTACTATATATATTATATATATAATATATAATATAACATAATAAATATATATATTATATAATTAACATTATATATTAATATAAACATATGTAATATATTCATTATATGTTATATAATATATATTATATATATTAATATATAATACAATGGAAACTTACTCTGCCATAAAAAAGAAGAAATCTTGCCATTTGCCACTACATGGATGGAACTAGAGAGTATAATGCTAAGTGAAATAAGTAAGTTAGAGAAAGACATGTATGATATGATTTAACTCATATGTAGAATTTCAGAAACAAAACAAATGGACAAAGAAAAAAGAGACAAAACAAAAATAGACCCTTTTTTTAAAAAAAAAGATAATAGCATATTTTTAATTTTTTTAATATAGCTCTTCTTTTGGGGCGCCTGGGTGGCTCAGTGGGTTAAGCCGCTGCCTTCGGCTCAGGTCATGATCCCAGGTCCTGGGTTCGAGCCCCACGTCGGGCTTTCTGCTCAGCAGGGAGCCTGCTTCTGCCTCTCTCTCTGCCTGCCTCTCTGCTTACTTGTGATTTCTCTCTGTCAAATAAATAAATAAAAATCTTTAAAAAAAAATATATAGCTCTTCTTTTGCTTCAAGCTTTTATTTAAATTCTAGTTAGTTAACATATAATGTTTCAGGAGTGGAATTTAGTGATTCATATAACGCACAGTGCTCATCACAAGTGTCCTTAATAACCATCACCTATTCAGCCCATCCCCTGCCTGCCTCCCCTCCAGCAGTTTATCTATAGTTATGAGTCTCTTATAGTTTGCCTCTTTCTCTTTTTTCCCATTCCCTATGTCCACCTGTTTTGTTTCTTAAATTCTACATGTGAGTGAAATCATATGGTATTTGTCTTTCTCTGACTTGTTTTGCTTAGGATAATACACTCTAGCTCCACCCATTTCATAGCAAATGGCAAAAAGCAGACTCACCTATAGAGAACAAACTGATGGTTACCATAGGGGAAGTAGTAGGGGGATGGGTGAAACAGGTGACAGGGATTAAAGAGTAAACTTATCATCATGATCACTGGGTAATGTAAATAATTTTTGGATCATTGTATTATATGCCTGAAACTAATTAACACTGTATGTTAATAACTGGAATTTAAGAAAATAAAAAAAATTATTATCATACATGAGTACAATATGAACTTCTTTGAGCCTAAACGGAAACAAATTTGGGGGCTTTAATATATATTGAGCACTTACAACTTAGGCATTAATTTAAGGACTTTTCGTATTTTGTCTCAATCCTGAAAATAACACATAAGGGAAGCACTCTTCCTTTTGCTACTTTATAAAGGAGGCACTGAAGTCCAGAGACTTTGACAAACTTTCAAAGTGTAGTGGGGCTAGAATAGGAATCCAAGTAACCTTCCCCAAAGCCTGTTTTCTCTTCCTGGCATAGCTAGGTTCTCTACTATTCTATAGCTTTCCTTAATTTTTTGAGAATGTAACAACACTCTAAGTACTGTGAGGTTCAGATACACTTCTATTTTACATTTTATTATATCATAGTACCCAACATATAAAGCCTTTCAAAAAGCAAGCTTTTTAAAATAATGAAGAAATGGGAAAAAATAGATAAATGAAAGAACAGTGTGAGAAATAGTTATCAGTCTATGTTTATACAACCCTGAACGTACCTGACCTCATCTGATCTCGGAAGCTAAGCAGGATCGGGCCTGGTTAGTACTTGGATGGGAGAAATAGTTATTATCAGTTCCTATGGAAGTTTCATGGAAATATGGACTTGGATCCAGAAAAAAACTTTTATAGCTGCTGGTTGGCCAGGGGAGTCTTTGACCATTTCTCTTGACATTTACTGAAGTGCATTGCAGCTGTCAGGGTTACCAGGAGTGGTATCATGAAGTTTTTGGCTTCCTTTGTTGAATTAATTCTACATCTAGCTCTTCGGATTATTATGGTATGATTGTTTATCATATTTGGAAGCTTTGACAAAAGTAATAACCTAACTGGAAAATAAACAAATCTGTTATGTTTGGAGTATCTGCTAAGATGAATTTTATTAAACGTATACTCTAAGGACACTGTATATAAATTCTTTCCCATTTCTAACAAATTTTGCTATTTGTGCATCCAAAAAAAAAAAAAAAAGTAAAGGAGTAAATGCCAATAGAATTTAAGCCAGTGCATGACAATATTCTGTATGTAACTGCAAGTCAATTCATTAGTTGCTGACTTTCTATTGTTTATTCATTCCTTTATTCATGCACCATTAAGCATGGAGGTGGAGCACAGATGTGACATGGTCTAATGTAGTTTACAGAAGTATGAGAGATAAGTCACATATAAACTTTCTTAATCAGGCTACAGGGTATAATTTAAAGATTTTTTTTTATTTATTTGACAGAGACACAGCAAGAGAGGGAACACAAGCAGGGGGAGTGGAAAAGGGTGAGGTAGGCTCCCTGAGTAGGCTCCCTGTCAAGCAGGGAGCCCCATGCCCCATGTGGGGCTCAATCCCAGAGCTCTGGGATCATGACAGGAGAGTTCTGGGATGATGACCTGAGCCAAAGGCAGACATTTAATAACTGAGCCACCCAGCCACCCCTAATTTAAAGATTTTTTTTTTTTTTTTTTTTTTTTAAGCAGGAGAGTCATATGTTGAAATCTACACTTTAGCTCTCAGCTTTCCAGGATGGACTTTTCAAAAAGAAAGTATGAAGGCAAAAGAGAAAATTACTGATGCAAATATGATGGATATGTATTATGAAGTTTTTAAGAGGTTTCTTTCTTCCTTGAAATGAGGTACCTAACTTTCCAACAACTGTAAATAATTTTAGGCTCAGCAGTGCCCTCCAGGGTAAATATGCAACAGCCAGCACTACAGTCTTCTGGAGGCCAAAGGAGAGTGATTTATCACTTACTGATCCAAAAGGTAAATAGAGGTTATAATCAATCTGTATCTTCCAGCACACTCTAGGACATTAGAATGCATCCCCAAAGGGAATATGCTGCAGGATGACTATTATTTAAGCAGTTATAAGGTAGAATTCTACCTACAAATAAACAACAAAAGGATGGAGGGTCATCTAACAATAAATTTATTTCAAATATTATAGAATTCTTGTATTTATATGTGTACATATGTGTTATAGAATAACACACAAAGGGATTAGTTTTATTTCCTTGAAAAAAAAAACCTTCATAATCAATGATAAAGTCTAGTAAGATAAGGCTATTTTATGACATTCACAAATGTCCTCAAGTTTCAGTATTCTCTTCCTCTGTAGCTATACATATAGTCACAGATAAACACTAAGAATACTGACAGGAGAAAACATCCATTATATAATTTTTATCACCTTCCTTCACCAGGTCTCATCTTAGAGTATACTATGAATTCATATTTTTCAAAATCCTGCTTTCATCTTATTTCACACTGTTTATCTTAAGTAATTTTTTAGGTCTTTTTCTTTAAATACTTATTTGTCCTCATGTCCAAGGAGAGGGGAATTAATATTTATTGATAACAGCATCTCCTAGAGGCTGTAAACACATTATCTTACACATATACACATATGCACACACATACATATATGTGTGTACATATATACACAAAATTATACTTTTATTACCCATGTACTTTAGTACCCATGTACCATAAAGTACCATAAAGTACATGTACCATGTACTTTAGTAACCATGTACCCATGTACCCATATACTTATTTTACCCATGAAGGAAGTAGATATTCAGTGGTTAAGATTCTGGCACAAGACAGGGCAACAGAGAAATCTCTTTCAGGAGAATCTTACTATTTCCTTTAAATCTCATCACACTGGTGATACACTTGTGTCTTCATGGCAGACGAACAGCTGACTGAGAAAATCAGAGAATGGAATGCCTCTAACCTTCTTCAAAATGAGGCCTCATTTAGAATCAGAATGTTAGCTAGGGCTGTAATATTTCAGATGCCTATCAGAATACATTCAATGCTCCTAGGAGTTAAGTTTGCTGGCCAATAGAATCTTTTAATTAGTTATGTTTATAGAGGTAAATCCAGTCATGTTATACTGTTATATGTCACAAAATTCTCCCTACTATTCTACGTAGGAAAATGCTAAGAATACAAGGTGGAGTTCATGATTTAATGCTTTTGGTCATAATCACAAGCCTGTTTAAGTCATAAGACCTTTCTTCAATTCCTCATACGCACTTAACTCTTTCCTGCCTTGGGCCTTTGCTCTTTTCTCTCCTGGAATTCTCCACATCTCCTTATCTACTACTCTCTCCTTATCTACTACTCTCCTTTGCCTAAATATTTTTTTTCTCTCATCTATCGGAACTTAGCTATTCTTTTACTTTCTCAAAGAAACCATCACTAGTTCTCTCTACTAAATGAGGTCAAAGAGACACCCCGTAGTTTAGATTTGTAGCTTTTTCACAGTTATAATTGGGATATTGATTCCTTAAGATATTCACTAAAATTATCCAAAATATTAACAAAAAATCTCCTAAGTCTGAGTTTTTATTAAATACTCTCCTTTAATGTAAAGATAGCCTTTAAGGGGCGCCTGGGTGGCTCAGTTAAGCATCTGCCTTCAGCTTTGGTCATGGTCCCAAGTCCTGGGATCAAGCCCCAGAATGGGCTCCCAGCTCAGCAGGGATCCTGCTTCTCCCTCTCCTCCCTACTTATACTTCCTCCCTCTCCATCTCTCTCTCTCTCTCTCTCTCTCTCTCTCTCACTCAAATACATAAATAAAATCTTTAAAAAAAAAAGATAGCCCTCAAAACAGTGGTTGTAAACTAGTAGCCCATGGTCCAGATGCAGCAGGCAGATGTATCAGTTAGGCTCATATGGTGTTTAAAAAAATATGTTTAATTGCGAGTACGTAAATAATTAAAAATTTAACAAACAAAAAAAATTCTTCTCCTGAAATTCAGAAGATCTGACACATCTAGAATCTTTCCTGAATGACAATAATGAACAAGAAACATGTAGCTTCTGTACCATTTTTAGATGGAACATTTATAAAATATATTTCTTACTTACCACTATTCCTGCCTGGTTTTATGTCTGACTTTGTCACATTTCATTGGCTCCATGTCATTTCTAGGCATTTGAATAGCCAATCCAGTCTGGCATGTTTATATCTGAAATCATCTACCCCTTAAGCCCTAAGCCAGTGCTTCTCATTTCAATGTACTTAGGAATTCTGAGGAATCTTGTTAAGATGCAGATTCTGATCCAGTAGATAGAGGTGGAGGGTTCTGTGAGTCTGGATTCATAACAAGCTCCCAGGTGATACTGAAGCTGTTGAAACATGAGCCATATGTTAATCAAGAAGGCAGAACTGCATGTACCTAAGTGAAAAGGAGATTCATACGGAATTGTTCACAGAACAGGATGATCCTGGTATTTGGCAAAATAATGAGGTTGGGTCTGTGGCCTCCTGCCCGGACTCAGGGAAAAAGATTTGAAGAATTTTCTGGAGTAAGGTGCTTTGAGCTATGTGAATAGAAGGCAAAAGTGAGTGGTGCTGAAGGAAGGCGTGCACTTAGGTACTAATGGTATACTCAGCCAGGTCTAACCTGATTTACATAAGAAACAAATGAAAATAGTACACCAAAAGATGGTGGTAGATGGAAAAAGGAGAGAGGGAAATAAGGAAGAACACATGGCTGAATTTAGGTTGGGTAAAAACAATGAAGGACAGAGAATGGGCAGGCCTGTTCACATAAAGTCAATTATTAATTGTGTTTTAGAGAATAATCACTGCATCTAACTTTGCTCTTCAGAAAACTTTAAGAGAAATAACATAGTTATTCAGTGCATTAAAGTTAGAACAATTCTCTTCATATTATAACTATGCCATTATAGAACTTAAAGGAGATAAAATCTGGCATAATTTTATTAATTTTATACCTAAAATATATTTTACATATCATAACATACATATTGTATGTTACAATACATGTATTGTAACATAATGTATGTATACATACATACATAATGTATGTATTGTAACATACATATTGTAAATGCAAAATATTTTTATTAATTAGTCATTTATTCAAGTTAATATTTTTTCATAACCCTGGCAGGTTTATAAAATGACTAACATTTTGTATGCAACTTAGAATATTTATGTCAAAAATATCAAATGATTAAAGCTGGAGATCCTTTGTCCAGGGATAGGCATGGTGCACTAACCATCACAACTGATTTCTCCATTTTATATGCCCGACATTGATATACTGATTTCAAATCCTCATGACAGAATTTAGGATTTAATTTTATACACACACACACACACACACACACACACACACACGTATATATGCATATAAAGTAGTATTAAATGTTTCATTTCATATTAGAATATATAGATAATTGATAATTACAAAATTATTACAAAATTGATAAGATTATTACACAACTGGTTCATAAATACCCTAAAGAATAAAGAAAGGAACATGTGAAAGATGATTTATTTTTGAAATACAGAAAGATGAAGACAAAAAAAATTGAATTAATATGCAGATTCCAGACAAATCAAGTAGTAAGTCTTACTGATAATGAGAGAAAAATGAATATTTAGGACAGTGAAGGTACAGAAATACACACACATTCACATAATTTTTTGAGTAAGTAATATCTAAAAAGTAAAATAACATTTGTACTGCATTATTAAACTTTTATCTAAAGTATCCTCCTTTACAGAATTATGAGCAGAAATCATAGAAATGTTTTTAAACATTTAACTCAATAAATGCTAGAATATCTAAGGGGGTATTCACCTGCACAGTCTCATCCTTGTTCACTTTCTCTCACTTCTGCCTCCTCCACTTCTTCCCCAAAGTTCATTAAAGACACTACCTAAAAACTCTGCCGTCTATATGCAGAAGCCCATCTTAATGGAAGCAAGTACAGTACAGTCTCACTCTTATTACATAGAACTTAGAAACCAGCTACTTATCCAACTTGTTCCTCAAGATAAGGATAGACCCTGGAAAATGGTAAATGATCAATAAGTATTTGTTGAAAGAATAAATAGATGGATAAATTCTTTTACAGCATCATTCTGTTCTGAAGTATCCTTTGTTGCCAATTAGATCTGAAATCCTCCAATGCCCTGGAATGAATTATCCTGTGTTGCTCCCAAATTAAAGTTTTCCATCTTGTCTGCCATGGCCTAGGCCTGAAACTCACTGTCAGACTCATCAATTTGACCCCCTGCTCTCCCAACTAAAGATATCAACTGTTGCATCAACCCCTTTATCTTCTTTTAGATTTTGTACTTCTTTTACTTTCAATGTCAGAGTCATCCTCAAAAGCTTGGGCAATTTATCTTCCAAGTTTTCTTCCATCTCAATAGTAAGGATGTGTTTTTTCATCAGGTTCTATATGACACTTTCAAGCTGATCTCAGGCTTTACAAGCTTGGGACCAAAGCAGAGTGGGAAAGGTAAATTATATCAGAGAATACCCACAGATTTAAAAACATCAGCATCCACATTTAAGATTTAAGTATGTGAACACATAATTTCTGTTTTTTCCTCCTTAACTTACTAATTTTATTTCAAGGAATCCACAGTGAGATACTTCCGGGAAAGTGTGAAAAACTTCGCATGAAGTAAATGGAGGAGAACTTGAGAAAGTGCCAGAGGTAATTAAATCATTAGCCAAGTTTTAAGAATCTCATCTAGGGCAGAAATTATAGCCCTGAGTTCTTTACTATGGTGGAAGTTAACTGTGCCATCAGTAAAATGCCTGAATGGAAGCTTCTAATGGTTCCTTGCCCAGGTTTAATTTCATAATAGTTCATTTGCTAAGTGTCTGTTAAATGCTAAGTTTGCATGAAGGACATATGGTGGGGGGCGGGGGTAGTTAGTATATTGTGGTTATGGAATAAAACTGACAAAAAATCATAAATGAAATGGGACAAAAACAAAAAAAGCTTTACAACTTATGGAGAAACACATTAAAATTAAATGTATTAGCTCCTTTTGAAGTTTTTATTAAATATCATTACTAAATGAAGACAACCTTTATGATGTAGGAGAGAAATGTGAAAATCTATGAGAAGTGTATGATGCTTGGTCATTTCTCTTGGAGGAGGTTGTCCACTGCTTTTCATAATATTCAAATTGTTTGGGATCACTTTTTACTGAATCTCTCCACAAAATACAGGCCGAAGTTCCATCATTGCCATTTACTCAATGATCATTTATTTCCCAGCTTGTCTATCATCTCCATTTCAATGTTATTACTGTTGAGTAAATTGTCCAAAGGCAACAATCTGTCATTTACCAAAGACAACTTCAATCCTCTCAGATCTTTAGAAGGACTATAGCTATAGCACTATAGAATATAATTTACAAAATGATATTGTGGGATCCTGAAATCTTTCGTTTACTTCACATGATAAGTCATTTCTCTGAAAGTGGTTATGTCATCACTGAATTGTGGAAGAGGGCCAAGGGCAGATCTTTTTAGCTAGCTGAGATCACTTGGCAAGCCTGCTGACAATTCTGGTCATGACGAGATTCATCTCAGTGACCAAGTAAATCTTCATTTGGCAATATAAAGCCATCGAGTCCTGTTGGCTAGGATACAGTAAAATAGTCTCATTACCCATCTAGAATTCTGTGATAAGATGAAATTTAATTTTCTTATATCTAAATGAATGACCATAGAATGATCATATAAATATTGAATAAAGGATTGATTCATTAAATCATTTATTCCCTCAACTAAACTTACAGAGTGCCTTCTATGGCAATGCATCAGACATAAAAGGAGAAGGTAAATGCATTAATATGAAACAGATATCTTGCCTGTCAAGAGTTATATAAGAAATTTGAAGGGATGTTTAGTAAGAAACACAAAATAATTTCTATAAAACTATTTAATTATAGGTCAGGGAGGTGTGATGTTGGTACCTTTTCCATTCCTGAATCATATTGTGATCTCAAAGGTAACTATGCAAAGAATCAAATAGCTCTTAATGTGAAGGCATGGCACCCCAGAGAATCCCCTGTGGTGGACATGGGTCACCTGTAGGTAGGGCTCCCTTAAAGAAGAGTCTGGAATCTTTCCAGAAATGTATTAGGAGAGCTGTCCACAAAAGCATGGACTATCTCCCTGGAGAACGGAGGCCAAGTCTTTTTATTATTTTTTTAAAAGATTTTTATTTCTTTATTTAACAGAGAGAGAGATCACAAGTATGAAGAGAGGCAGGCAGGGGCGTGGGGAACAGGCTCCCTGCTGAGCAGAGAGTCCGATGCGGGGCTCGATCCCAGGACCTTGAGATCATGACCTGAGCCAAAGGCAGAGGCTTAACCCGCTGAGCCACCCAGGCACCCCCAAGTCTTTTTATTTTACCACAATGTCCATGAAGAGTTTTGCCATCAGAGCAGACCCTATGTGTCAGTGAGGAATGTGTGCACTGTTGTGTAGTTATTTGTTGCTTTCCTTCCCCTTTTTTCTCTTATGATTAAAGAATAAAATTTCACAATAAACTTAATATTTCAACTACAAAAAAAAAAACCTAGAAACTTCCTCTATAACTGATCATACTTGATAAATCCAGCCCCATCAACCCACTACCCACTGTAGACTTGCCTTCCTTTCACTGCTGGTTCCTTTCCTCTGCTGATATTCACATTCTAAATTGCACAACCTTTTAAAATTAAGGCAGGCAAAAGAGATTCTAAAGTATTTCAGTAGCCCACCAGTAAACCCACTCCTTTCATTTTAACATGTATCAATAAATTTGGAATGGAATGAGTTTTCTTAGGAATCATGATCTTTTTAAAAAAAGAAGCCAGGCTAGTTAGTGGCTGTTAATTAGCACTGTTCAATTCTGAGTTCATGCTCCAGAATTTTAAAATATATACTTAATGGTACACTGGAAGAATCAAGTTGTAGAAAAGACATGCGAGAAGTGAAAATGACATTTGGCAAGTACTGCAAGCCAGTTAGAATGAGAGGGGAAAAAAAAAAGAGAGAGAGAGAGAGAGGGAAATAAAGAAAGAGAGAGGGAGGCAGGAGAGGACTGCTGGTCTAACTAGACATCTTCAATTCCACTCTATTGAAGGCAGGAACAATCTAAATAAAAGGTAACAAAAAAGATGCACTTGATTAGAAGTTAAACAATCTTATAATTCAAGATGCTTACCATTTGGGAAAGCTGTTTGTTTCATGAACTTCAATTTCCTGATGTCTAAAACAGGGGTCAGTTGTTATGAGGATCAAGTAAGATCATACATGTGGAGCTCTGTGTTCAGAATAGATCCCAGGAAAACATTTGAATCCTTCCCTGTTCCACTTAGTGTAGACAGCTTGTTGTTTTATCTAATTCTGAGACAATCACCATAAGTTCCCAAAATATTCCTATTAACTTTTCTCCTAAAAATAAAATCTATAAAATTCTAAGCTGAATACAGCATGGAAATACTTTTCATCCTTGTACCTAATATAATAACTTCTAAATATATTCTTTTCAATCTATCTTCTCCTGTATTTTCTGTTTGTACTGACATATCAGTAGTGTGAGAAAACATACTGAAGCCTGGTACAACAACAACAAAAAAATCAGTAATACTGATCTTATCTCCATTTTAAAATCTGACTTATTGTTCATCATAATTTTTTGCAATAATTCCGACTTTTAAAAATATGTTATTAAATATTATTATCTTGACTCCTGATTCCTCTGGAACCTCCTCAAATTGTGTATCTAAACAAATATCTGATTTGCCTTACCCTAATCCTGGACCTGTGGGAGATGTTTTTAGATGCAGATTCTGAGATTTTGTTTTTGTGTTACTTTACAATACATGTCAAGATGAACCTCACCAGAGTATATTCTGTCAAATCAGTGATAGGAGTGGGATTAGTTGACCCCAACCAAGAAAGTGGTATCCCTTGAAATATTCTCCCTTCACTTTTATTATCTTCAGTGTGACTCCTTTGTGGCCTATGTCCCAGTCTTTGGAGGTCCCTGCAAGGTGTGTGGCTGGAAGGCCATGCAACTGGAAAACCAGGCATCTCCTCTTTTTGCAAAGACTCCCCTAATGCTTTGTGTTTTTCTACCAATAAATTATGATTCACTGAACATTTATATCAGGCATTAGAATATATTTTTGCCCCCAGCTTATTTCTCTCAAAGAAGTTAATAGGAAATTATTATTAATAACAATTTAGAGATGCAGATTTTAACAGATGAACAGATTTAACATTTGCAATGAAGAATCTAAAATTCATAAACATTGGACAACCTATCAAAAGCCTTTTCTTTGAGTCAAGTTTCAAATATGGCAGCCTTCCTCAAGGAAAAAGAAAATTGGAAGAAATTAGACAAATTAGAATTGGAACTCTGAAGTCTGGAAATAAGAATTAGACTACAGACTACCATGTCTATACTTGACAGATCTTTATGATCTACATAATACCAGAAACATCTTAATTAGAGTATTATAACCTTGAAAAGAAATCAACAACATAAAAACGCACTCAAAAAAGTAAAAGTGTAAGCCATGGGAACAAAGAAAAAGACATAAGGCAAAGATATTACTGTAGAAGGGACAAATTGGTCAGGCAGTAGGGAAATCCCAGGAGCTCATATTGGCAGAGACTGGAGAACAGAACACTATGATTAGTCTAGAAAAGATACAGCCCATTAATCAGTTGGAATTTGGCAAGCTCTCTGGTGATTAAAAGCCAAATAGAGACAAGTGGCATAATTACCTGAGGGTATGTAGATGATAAACCATCCTGGTTTACCTGGGACTGAGATTTTTCCAGACATAGGTTATGCAGTGCTAAAAGTAGGACATCCCAGTCTCAGGCAAGGCAGGATGGCTGGTCACTCTAGAGTACATTAGAAGTCCAAACTCTTAGCAATCAATATACAGAACCAGCAAAACTGGGTGAGGGCACCAAAGTCAAGTACGCTAGCTTTGGAGATGAAAGGGTAAGCGAAGCGGTAGGACAGGGCAGATTCAGAGACGGAAGTATAGACAAGAGAGTCAAAGGTCTTAGTCATTCAAAAATCCATTGGGTTAATTAGTAGATAATACATGTACACAGTGTTTCAAAGTAAAAGATAATGAATTTCATAATAGAAAAAGAACAAGAATTATGGGAATTCAGAGAGGATAGAGTATTGCCAATTTCAGTGAGATGAGAAAGGACACATTAAAACTGAGATTTTAAGCATGACTGGTTTGTTATTAAGCAGATTTGGAAGAGTCAGAAAGGGAGAATATGATATCAAAATGTACAGGAGATGCACAGGTTATACACCAGATCTGCCCTTTGATCTGAGTGAAATTTGAAGGTGAAATAGACAGTATCTCGTATTAACTTTGGGATTTGTCTTTTGATGTGAAGTTAATCACTTCAGATTTTATTCATCAAATATCAATGAACCAACTATAAAAGATTCTGCTCAGGGAAGTGGGCAATGAAGCTGACCTTTGCTTCTGAGGAATTTGCACCGACAATGGCGAGCAGGTAGCTTTGGGATAGGGGGTCACTGGATACAGAGTTCTTACAAAGCACAGTGATAATTACACAGAAAGTGAGAAGAAACAAAGGCTTGAAAGAATGAGAGGAGGGCGGAAAAAATAGGATAGTGAAAGGATTAGAATTCAAGGCAGTGTGGCAAAAGAGGATAAACTCGGGCTTTAGGAACAGAAAAACCTTGACTGATGTCCCTAATCCTCAGCTTACTGAGGATCTGACAAAATGTCCTGACATACTGACAATGTAGCATCAAGAAATCTTAACCTTTCCAAGCCTCAGATCCTATACATAAAATATGGATAATATGACCCATCAGAAGTCTTATGTAAATTATCAAATATGATAATAAAGTCCATATTATAATATACAGTACTTAGACTTTCATAGAATGACAACCGTTACTCTAAACTAAAAGAAATTTGTATAGTATATAGTATAGTATAGAAATGTCAAAGATATCAAAATTTTATTTTAAGTTTACATAAGATTCCTTACAAGTTCAAAATATAACTATGGAGGGTCTCCCTCCATAGATGTAAATAATTTAACCTGGTTTCAAGTTTCATCTTTCCCACATTCTACCTCTATGGATTTGAGTATTCACCTAATTTTTCTGGTTATTATATGTGGTACAAACAAATATAAATGGATTTTTCATTTACCAGTTGATAAATACCCTACAAAATGCTTATATTCTTAAATTTTTCTTCAGGACTAGATTTTAGTATCAGGCATGCCAAAACCAACCAACAAACAAACCCAAAACAACACAAGAATCACTCTCTAAAGAAATGGGCTCTCAATTATTTGCAACATAAAATAGGTGATAGAGAAGTTTACGATGTTGTGCCTGACTGGATGGTACCAAATTAAATCTAGTTGACGCTCAGATAAGAAAGATTGTACTGTGGGACGGGTATTCCCATGGTAGGTTTATGGAGGATGCAGGATTTAAGCATCAGTACACAGTAGGAGTCATTTGATGGAATTCTTAAATAGGAATCAGAGTAGTGTTTGCAATACTCCAACCTGTTCCTTAGAGTGCAAGTGCTTCGGTCTGTGATAAAACCCTGTGGAGTCTTTCCCTTTTCTAGATTCATAAGTGGATTCTTCTTACTGCTTGGAGATCCTGATGATGGAGATTTGCATGTTAAAGTGTTAAAGCGGGACCAAAAATTTTCCAGGATCAGTCATCTGACACCAAGTTATAAAAATGTCTTGAATGATGGCAATTTAAGAGACCTAATGATCCAGGCCAAATGGAAAATAAGCCTGAATGTAGTACAGAACCATGCCTAAGAAATGTTGGCTTTGAAGGAAGTTCATTTTACATGCCACACTGGTCCTCTCTGAGGATGATTTTTTAAAAAGAGGCAAACTGAGGACATTCTGTGCTTCCCACACAGCCCATAGTAAAATATGAGAATACCAGTGCTCACATTGGAATTTCCATAATGACTAGAGAATATACATCCATATGGTTTGGGAATGTCCCTCAGCCAATAACTCTTAGAAGGAAATTATAAGTACACTAAGGGGCATCGTTAACAATGATATTCTCTTAACCTTACAGCAATGTATTTTGGTTTATGGAACTTATACCAGCATTTACGATCTTTGGGGAAAGTACTAAATGTGAGTTTAATAACCATGGTTAGATATGTGAATGACCAGGCTGGTAAAACTCTTTTTAAAAGCATAATCCTTTTTTTTAGTTTCAACAGGTGTTGGAAAAATAGATCTGCATGGAATATCCATACCCTTGTATGAATATATCTATCTAGCAAAGAAAATGAAAGGTGCTCTATAAAAATTCGTTACTAATATGAATATATTAAGAAAACCAAATTGTTGGTTGCTAGCATTAAATTAATTGTGCTTTGTTAGAGAAAGTTGAATCCACAAAACAATTGTAAAGACATTCACTGCAAGCATTTATTGGATACAACAGCTCAAGCTAACACATTTTTATGAGAGGTAGATACGATTCAATTATTTGCTGTTAAGTTACATTCCCTTCCCTCCCTCTGTGTCTAAAGCAGTTGCCTTAGCAACACAGGTGCCCAGATGACTCATCATGCATATTGTTTTGTCTTTTCTTCTGTTTTGATCTGCTCTCTAATATGAGGTTTGAAAAAAAGAGAAAGGAAGACTTTTAAAAAAACTGCTTTGGGGACATTTATCAAGAAAAGACCATAAGAAAGGGGGGGTTTATATACCTTTTTCCTCCCACTATGTACATTTAATTGTGTTTTTCGCTCAGTGTGGTTTGTGCATCCCGCTCCATTCCCTACCCATTTTTCAGTTCTTAGTTAACTGGCTCGTCTGTGAAGTTCCTTGGTAGCATATTTGCTCAAGTCTCTACTGATTCTGAAGTTTTATAACAATTCATAAATGGACCATTCATCGGTCTGCTTTGTCCTGTAGTTATTGTTTATTTGTATGATAATACTGAATAGTGTAGAAATAAGGTAGAGATATGGTAGAAATAAGCAGCTTGCGATACAAGCACAAAGGAGGAAAATTTGACCAAGTAAATTATAACTTGCCTGATGCTCTGGCACATAAAAGAATATCTTGGATGAAAACAACCCATTACTGTATAAGAGCACTGCTCATATATATAAGTAAAAGATGGTAATTTTAATAATTTTCCTTGCTGGCTAACAGAAATTGTATCTAAAGTGTAGGCACATATGTGTAAATAATTTCATCAGAGGTTAATGCCAGAAAAGGACTGAGGCCTGGATTTTACCTTTACTTGCTATAATATACACAGAATGAATTAAGTGGCTAATTAGTTTCCTGTACATACATTACACAGAACCTACTCTAAACAAAGGCATAAAGTAGATGACTACCATATTCAGCAAAGCTCTATGTCCCTCTTCAGTCACTTCTTCCCCACAAAGCTGCTGTAGTACTTTATGAGTTGGTTTCTTTTTTCTTTTCTTTTTTTTCTTTTATCATTTTTTTTAAAGATTATTTATTTGACAGAGAGAGAGAACAGAAGTAGGGGAGTGGGAGAGGGAGAATCAGGCTTCCTGCTGAGCAGGGAGCCCAATGTGGGTTCCATCCCAGGACCCTGGGATCGAGCCCTGAGCCAAAGACAGACACTTAATAACTGAGCCACCCAGTGCCCCTACTTTCTGAGTTTTTGAATATGGAATTTCTTTCTCTTTAGTAGCCCCTCAGGCTAACCAAGCCCTTTCTTCCCCACTACCCTATGACTGCATCACCCCCAGAAAGAAGTTAATTTTCACTAAGGTGGTATGAATGGTGTTTGCCAGACCTGTTTAATACATTCTATCTCAGACATAGCACTTTCATATTTAATAAATGTCCAGTGGCACAATTTTCTAGTGTTATGGAGGATTTGTGGACAAAATGCATTTTGGTGCACAACAAATCATACAGAGTAAATGTCCTTTGATGGTACCAAGGTCTCCTCTGCTAACTTGGCATTACTAAGTGAAAAAATATCAATTATCTAAAGCCAACTCTTTCTTGGAGAATGGAAATTTTGCATTTTTCTGTCTTTTTCTCCCTAGAAAAAACTGCTCCTCTTACATGGACTATGTCAGGTACTTCTCTTCCCTGGAGATTGCAACCTCACTTAGGGGACTATGAAGTGTGATGCAGCGCAAATTCACTTTATTAGGAGAGAGGGGAACAGTGAAGCTTTTTAAGCACTTTCCTTTTTCTCATTAGTAAACCTAACTGCATGGTGTTGTGCAGGCATGGTATATTGATCGAGATCTCACATCTTTACAGTGCAGGACCAATGTGATTCATAAATCTTACATGAATCTGTTCTAGCGGTAAGCACAGAGAAACAAATACTTTGCTTAAATAAGCATATGAAACATAAACTTTGTAGAAACTAATTCTTCAGTTTGAAAAAAAAAAGTGGTAGATAGAGGCATGCTACTGTACAACTGATTAAGTCCCTTCTGAATGCCTGAGATTTCACTCCCTAGTCAATGTTTCAAAATATCTCCCCAATAATACTCATTTTTCATATAAAAAATCCACATGATTTTTATTAGGATACTCTTCTACAATCCTTTATGGATGCCTTTATGCTTTATTTTCCTCCTGATTCCTGCAAAGTGTGAATCTTGGCTCAACAGAAGTATAAAGTAATTCAAGGCTACTTGCTTTTCCTTCTACCTACACACAGGAATGTACTTTACACCAAATGTGATGTCACTAATTCATAAAAAATAAAAATATAACCCCCGATATTCCCTCCCTTAATGCTCTTAAGTATAAGAGAGGTTAAGTGAAGTGCTGGAACATCAGACATTAGCGATTATCCAGGCCCAACACTGATTCTCATTGCTGGAAAGTCAGCCCCTTTCTCAACTTCTTTCAAGTCTTCTCTTTTATGGAATAGGAAAATTTGGTTCGCGTCTAGTCTGTCTATATCAATATCACTCTACCACTCACTAAATAAGTCTCGAAGTTATAGTTTCTTTATCCTTAAAGAAGAGATAATAAAATATCCTCCCTGAAGCAGTTGTTCTCAGGATCAACTATGGTATTGTACCCTTATAAAATATTTAGAAACCAGAATGCCTCACACATGATAACAGCACAAATTCAATGAGCAATCACTAATGTCATTACTATTTTCCATTAAAATAAAAGAAAAGGCAGACTCCAGACTTAGAATCTTAGGCATGAGGACAGGTATTAATATCTTACTAGAATTCAAAAATCTGCTTTGCTTTCAGTTTATATTATTGTTTACTACTATTTAAAATATGTGTTCTGTTTGTGGATGTGCTATAGCATTTTCTTTATGAGTAAGTTTATTCAAGGAAAATGTAAGTCAATATAAAGAAAATATGAATTAAAGCATACTTCGGGGGATGCCTGGGTGGCTCAGTTGGTTAAGCAGCTGCCTTCGGCTCAGGTCATGATCCCAGCGTCCTGGGATCGAGTCCCACATCGGGCTCCTTGCTCGGCAGGGAACCTGCTTCTCCCTCTGCCTCTGCCTGCCATTCTGTCTGCCTGTGCTTGCTCTCTCTCCCTCTCTCTCTGATAAATAAATAAAAAATCTTTAAAAAAATAAAATAAAGCATACTTCGGTTCATGCACTGAGATAGCAAAATCTCTGAACATAAAGAACATAAAGATAACGACTTTGTATGTTAGTGTGAGGATTAAATTAGATAAAATATAGGAGACATACATTAGCTACCCAAATTCAATAAAAGTTCACTGACAGCTATACTTGTATTTTAGAATCACATCTGTTTTCACTTTCCTTCCTCCCTCCCTTCATCTTCCTTTTACAACTATTCTTTGAGCATCTTCTTTGGGCAGGAACTTTGCTCAGTACAGATAGTTCCCAGACTTACATGGCTTGACTTACAATCTTTTGACTTTACAGTGGTGAAAGAGTGATATGCATTCAGTAGAAACCATACTTTGAATTTTGATCTTTTCCCAAGGAAGTGATATGTGGTATCATACTTTATCATGATGCTGAGCAGTGACAGCAAGACACAGCTCCCCAACAGCCATGTGTTCATGAGGGTAGGAACCTAATACAACCATTCTATACTCATATAACCACTCTATTTTTTTTCCCACTTTCAGTAAGTATTCAATAAATTATAAGATGTTCAATGCTTTATTGTGAAATAGAATTTGTGTTAGATGATTTTTCCCAACTGTTGACTAATGTAAGCATCTGAGCACATATATAGTAGGCTAGGCTAAGCCATGATGTTTGTTAGGTTAGGTGTATTAAATGCATTTTCAACTTAATGACATTTTCAGCCTACAGTGGATTTATTGAGAGGTAATCCCACCATAAGGAGAGGAAGATCTGTACTGTGTGTGACAAAGACAGAACAGTTGGGCGTCTGGGTGGCTCAGTGGGTTAAGCCTATGCCTTCAGCTCAGGTCATGATCTCGGGATCCTGGGATCGAGTCCCGCATTGGGGGCTCTGCTCAGCAGGGAGCCTGCTACCCCCCCCATCTCTCTGCCTGCCTCTCTGCCTACTTGTGATCTCTCTCTCTTTCTGTCAAATAAGTAAATAATCTTAAAAAAGAGAGAACAATCTCTGCTCTCTTCCCCAAGTCTCTCACCAAAACCATATTTATTCATTTAATTTTTGTTTACTGAAGCTTTAACATATCTCCTTTAAAAGTTTTTGAGTTTACTTACAATAAAAGGCATTTAAAATAAGACCACTTATATTTCAATGTTAAGTACAAACATTATATGAAGGGAATGGGATGTAAATATGCCAAATACTTCAGCTAATAGAATTACTGTAATTGGACATAAATTCAGCTGTGCAGTCTTGGCAGCCTGGCCATAAGGGGAATTGAGACAGGTTATAAGGCTGGTATTTTCAAAGTTTTCCTAGGGCTGACTCTGGGCCCTGAAAGCTGAAAGTTGCCTTCAACAAGTTGGATCAGGGATAGTTGATTTATAAATTATTTTCCTAAGTGTTTTCTGTTGGGGAATATTTGTCATGTAAGCATGGTAAAAGTTTATTAAATATAACTAGGTCAGGCTACATGTTTCAAAAAAACATTTGTCCAGTCTGTCACTGTTTTTGTGTTTTCTTGGAAAACATTCAACTATAGATTGGAATTTGATATATCCGCCACCAAGTAACCAAAGTGAATGCATAATGCAATATTTAGATCTAAGGAATAATTTTGGGGTAGCTGGTATACCACCAAACTAATTCTCTCCATTTGCTTAGTATTTTATAGTTTACAGAGTGCTTTGGAATATATTATCACTTTTAGAAACACAGCTGAAATATATTAGAAAGAGCTCTGGAGTTGAAATCAGATGATTTGCATTCAAATCTGCCCACCAGTCTTATAACTGCTCCCCTTATTTCTGTAACTTCCTCTTCTTGACTCATCTATCTAGAATGATTCTACAGATAGGCATCTCCAAGTTAGCACAAATTTTGATTATTAATTCTTTTATACTTTTTTTTATTACTACAAGAGAATGCTGGTATAGGCCATTATATAAAAGAAAATGATTAAGTTATTAGCCAACCATATAGAAATGTTAAAAGACATGTTATTCCCTGAATTTGCTTCCTCCCCCCACCCCCCAGTTGGTGTACCACGGACTTCACATAGTGGTCTAGAATCCCTTTATCTTCTGACATTCAGTCACCTTCCCTCTTGAAACTCTACCCCTGTGCACTGCTGGCTCCATTCTGGAGACAAATGGAGAACTGCCATAGAGCTTGGTATGGACTGTTAAGAACAAATGAACAGTCAACTCTCAGATAACAGTAGTCACTTTTAACATAACTTCTACATCTTATTTAACTAAAATTTTCCTGTCTAGTTTTGTTGTATCGCCAATGACAACTTCCCCCTCCTCCAAAGAGTTAGAGGAAGGAAACCAGGGAGTGACAGAGAGAAAAGATGTATACATGCCCCCTACCACCCAGTAGATTGAAGAGACCTTGGAGGGAGAACCAGGCTTATTCATCCTTGTTCTTTTATCACCTAGATAACCCCATTTCAAATGGGTACTCTTTAATGTCCAGTCAGTAAGAAAATGAAAATTCATGTGTTGATGAGAGAAGTCATGTACTTCATGAGAGAAAGAATATTTCTTTTGGGTTCTAATTCTGAGAGGGTTCTTTTCATTTTACCCTTCAGGTACATCATATTGATTTAATAATTTTTAGTATATGTCACAGTATGTTCATAGGTACCTGATGCTAGGTCAGTCTATATCTCTATCTCTACATTTGTCTTTATCTCTATCTAGTTTGTTTTGTCCTCCTCTCAGATCCCCACTCCCATTCATTCCTTACACATACCTTTATAACACCAATTCATTCTACTGGATATTTATAAAATATATGGCAATAATTAATTTGTTTGTCTCTATAGGAAGAATATTGTACTGTAAATCCCGTCTCTTTATTCCTTTGACACCTATACAAAAGATATATCCATGCTGTCCTATATCTATCAGGTTCATGTCTTTGTACTGCTCCACAAAATTCCATTCCTGTATTTCTGAATCTTATTTTCTATTCCAAAGGCGATAGGCATCTAGATCACCTATAATACCTTGTTATATTATGCACTACATCCTTCCCTGCATAGAACCCTCACAAATGATGTGAACATTTTTCCTGGAAACACACTCAAGATTGGGATTAGTCTGTCACGGGTATTCATACTCCTCATATCATAAAATGTCCCCAGTGTCACTATCACCAAAAGTGTACCAGTATTCCTCTTGTCCCAAATTCTTGCCAACAGTTGGTTTTATCCAACTTTCTAATGTTCACCTCTAATGAGTATATAGTAGCATCTCATAATCATTTTAACTTACATTTATCTAATAATAAACTAAGCTGAACATTTTATATTCCCATGTCCACAATATTTTTAAAGACAATTTTTCAGAGATTTTTTTTATAACAAAATTGAGGGAAATCTACAGAGATTTCCCATTTATCCTCTGACTCCACATATGCATAGCATTCCTTATTATCGACATCCCCAACCAGAATGGTACTTCTTTTTTTTTTTAATCAAGAAGCTACATGAAACTACCATGAAACTACACTGACACTTCATATCACCCAAAGTCCACAGTTTACATTATGGTTGCCTCTTAGTGTTGTACAGTCTATGGGTTTAAACAATGTATGAAATATATCCATCATTATAATATCACACATAGTATTTCCACTGTCTTAAAAAATCCTCTATGCTGTGCCTATTTATCTATCTCTGGTCTCTTCCCCACCCAACCAATGATCTTTCCATTATCTTCATAGTTTAGCCTTTTCTAGAACGTTATATAGTTGGAATCACACAATATGCAGCTTTTTCAAATTGGCTTCTTCCACTTATTAATATGTATTTAAGATTCTTCCATGTCTTGTCATGGCTTGACATCTCCTTTCTTTTAGCACTGGATAATATTCCATTGTCTAGGTATACCACACTTTATCTATTCACCCTCTGAAGGACACTTCAGTTACTGTAAACTTTCTTATAATTTTAGTTGCTGTAAAGCTGCTATAAACATTCATGTACAGGTTTTTGTGTGTACATAAGTTTTCAACTTCTTTGGTAAATACCAAGAAGAGCAACTGCTGGATCAGATGGTAACAGTGTGTGGAGTTCTGTAAAAAATAGTGTCAAACTGTCTTCCAAAGTGGCTATATAACATTTTACATTCGCCTCAGCAATGAATGAGAGTTCCTTCTGCTCTACATCCTCGTCAGTATTCAGTACTATTAGTGTTCTGAATTTTGGCCATTTAACTTATGTGTACGGTAGCATCTCATTATTTTCATTTACATTTCCCTGATGGCATACAATGTAAAACATCTTTTCATATGCTTATTTGTCATCTGTATAATATCTACTTTGCTGAGGTGTCTGTTAAGGTCTTTGGGCCATTTATTAGTTGGATTTTTTCTTATTGTTGAGTTTTAACAGTTCCTTTTATATTTTAGATAAGAGTCCTTAAGCAGATGTGTTTTTTGCAAATATTTTCTCCTAATCTGTGTCTTATCTTCTAATATCAAGTATTTATTTTGTAGATATGTCCTTTCGTGTTGTATCTACAGAGGGATCACAATAGCAAAAGTCATCTAACTTTTCTCCAATGTTGTCTTTTAGGAGTTTTACAATTTGGAATTTTACATTATAGTCTGGAATACATTTTGAATTAATTTTGGGGGAGGTTATAAGGTCAGTATCTTGACCAATTTTTTTTTTAATTTTTTTATTTTTTTTCAGCATAACAGTATTCATTATTTTTGCACCACACCCAGTGCTCCATGCAATCTGTGCCCTCTACAATACCCACCACCTGGTGCCCCCAACCTCCCACCCCCCACCCCTTCAAAATTCTCAGATCGTTTTTCAGAGTCCATAGTCTCTCATGGTTCACCTCCCCTTCCAATTTCCCTCAACTCCCTTCTCCTCTCCATCTCCCCTTGTCCTCCATGCTATTTGTTATTTGACCAATTTTTTTAAATGGAGATGTCTGATTAATCCAGCAGCATTTATCAAAAGACTATCTTTGCTCCATTATATTCCTTTGTACCTCTGTCAAGATCAATTGACTATACTTATGGGTGCCTATTCATGGGATCTCTGTTCGTAAGGTGTTCTTATTGCTCTATTTGTTTATTATTTTGCCAACATGACACTGCCTTGATTACTATAGCTTTATAGTAAGTCTTAAAGTCAGGTTGGCCTCAATCCTCCAACTTTGTTCTCCTCCAATATTGTATCATCTCTATTGGGTGTCCTGCCTCTCCATGTAAACTTTGGAATCAGTTTGTCAATATCTGCAAAATAACTTGCTGGGATTTTGAGTGGCATTTCAATGAATATACAGATCAGGCTGAAAAGAACTGACATCTTGACAGTATTGATTCTTCCTACTCATGAATATATCTCCCTTATTTATTTATTTCTTCTTTGATTTCATTCATCAGAATATTGAAGTATCCTACAGAGTTCTGATGCATATTTTGTTATATTTATACCTAAATATTTAACTTTGGGGGAGAGTACTAATGTAGATAGTACTTTATACTTAATTTCAAATTCCATTTGTTCATTGTTGGTACATAGGAAAGCAACTGACTTTTCTATGATAACTTTGTATCTTGCAACCTTGCTAAAATTATTAATTAATTTCATGAGGGTTTTGTTTTTGTTTGTTGTTTGTCAGTTCTTTTGGATTTTCATGGTAACTATGAACAAAGATTGTTCTATATCTTCTTTTATAATATGCATAATTTTATTTCAGCACTACTTTTTAATAAAGATGACTAACTTCATGAGGACTATTTATTTTCCCTTCTATGCAATTCCAATTCTTCTGTTGTTGCTTTTTTTTTTTTTTTTTAAAGGTTGGATGTTTTGTCTTTGTTGTTGATTTTAGAACTTTATTATAAATTCTGGATATTAATTTCTCATTGGTCTAAAACATGAAAATATGCTCTTCTTTCAGTTGTCTGTCATTTTGTTTGTCATTTGTTGAAGAAAAATCTTAATTTTGCATGAGTCTTTTTAACAAAATGATAGATAATATTATAGGAACCTTTCTACACTGTTGGTGAGACTGCAAGGTGGTGCAGCCACTCTGGAAAACAGTATGGAGGTTCCTCTCAAAAAGTTGAAAATAGAGTTACCCTAAAACCCAGCAATTGCACTACTGGGTATTTACCCTAAGGATACAAATGTAGTAAGCCGAAGGGGCACATGCAGCTGAATGTTTATAACAGCAATGTCCACAATAGCCAAACTATGGAAAGAACCTAGATGTCCAACAACAGATGAATGGATAAAGGAGATGTGGTATATATGTGTGCATGTGTGTTTATACACATATGTGTATATATGGTATATATGTGTGTTTATATATGTTTATACATATATACATATATGTATACACACATATATGTGCATATATGTCTCTGTGTATATATATGTGTACACATATATACATATACACAAAGGAATACTATACAGCCATAAAAACCTGAAATCTTGCCATTTGCAATGGCATAGATGGAACTAGAGGGTACTATGCTAAGCGAAATAAGTCAATCAGAGAAAGACATTTATCATATGATCTCACTGATATGAAGAATTTGAGAAACAAGACAGAGGATTATAGGGGAAGAGAGGGGAAAAATGAAACAAGATGAAAATCAAAGAGGGAGACAAACCATAAGAGACTCTAAATCTCAGGAAAGAAACTGAGGGTTGCTGGGGGTATGGGGAGAGGGATAGGATGGCTGGGTGATGGACACTGGGGAGGGCATGTGCTATGGTGAGTGCTGTGAATTGTGTAAGACTGATTTATCACAGACCTGTACCCCTGAAGCAAAAAATACATGATATGTTAATTAAAAAATTCAAAAAAAAATTAAAAAAATGTAAACAACATTCTCCATATTCCTGATTCAAACATGAACCTTAAATACTGACTAGACCGAATTGAGGCTCTATCTCCTTAAAAGAGACGCACAGACTAAATCTGTTTGTTTTGATGGTTGATTGTTTGATTTGTTGGCATGTATCTATCCATTGTATATTTTATTGCATTGTGTCCTATTGGTCTAATGAATGTTACAGTTTCTACTTCTTCATTAACTATGTTATGAATAATCCATAAAATGAAATCCATAAAATAATTACATAATAAAGAAAGATGGAACTTATCAGAAATACAAAAATAGATATGGAAATTCAGGAGAAGGTATATGAAACAATACTCTTAGCCAAAACAAAGTTATATTATTAAAAAAAAGAGAGAGAGAGAGAAAGAAAAGAAATTGTCTCACAAAATTACATCATCTTTCAAAGGCAGAAAAGGAGTTAAAATTTTTAAATTTGATACCTAAAACTGGTTTTCTAGTGGGCAATAACCAAAGTAATCCCTTTGGACTTTCTAATCATATATAATCTTTTGCCAACTCAACAATCTCCAAAATCTTTGAAAAACTGACTTTACCACTTTTCTTAATGATTCCATGGTATGTAAGGCTGTGCTCATATTTTAAAAGCCTTTTAACCTGTCATATTTTCTTTTAGGCAGGTGTTCTGAAGAAGGTAACATACTCATCTCAAGAATCAATAGGGTCAAATCTGCATGATGCCAAAATAATAGACCAATTTGTACAATATTGGTAAAGAGTCTGTCAACCTGTATTTTAGTGTCATATTAAACTCAGGAAAATATTAACAATAAAATTCAGATAATAAGACTTAGGGGAAACACAACAGCTCCATGAACTATTTGAAAAACTCTCAAGTACAAGAATTTGACTTATCCTGCATCATGTCAGAGGAAAGAACTAGAAGCAGAGAGTCAAATTTTAGCTTAATTTTAATGTTCCAAAGCTAAAGGAGTTCAACAATAAAATAGACTGATGCAAAAGGTAGGGAATTTGTTACAAAAGTCAAGTTAACCCTGGAATTGTATGGTTAGGACTAGGAAAGGACAAGAAGAAACATGAATGGAAATTTGGTAATTTGCTTTCCAAAGACCTACTCTTCTTTTGGACTGGTAAAGGGATAGAAGAAATTAGGTCATGTTTAAAATCATTCATATCGTTGAACACTACAGCAAGACTAATGATGTACTATATGCTGGCTAATTGAACATAATAAATAAATAAATATTCAGAATGCCAAGACCTCCAATTTCTGTATCTCTCCTCTTCCTGCTCTTTCTTCAAAATATTCAAATACCAAATGTCCTTAGCTCTATTCTCCCTTCAACTCTTAGTAATTCCCATGCCTATAAAATAACCCGGGATTAAATACACAAATAAAGGGCTTTAATAATATTTGCATTTTACCCAAGATGGAAGTTTGACATGAAATTAAGATAATGTAATGTTGGCATTGTTCACTGAGATTAGGAGTATTAGAGGAGCTCAAATACCCAGAGGTAAAGCTTAGGGCATGTTAATAATAGAAGCACAGTTCTAGCATACATATTGCCAGTGAAACTGTATCCATCTTGCTTCCACATTCATTTGTTAACATACACGGGCACGTGCACAAATGCATGCTCACACACACACACACACACACATCCTATTCGCACAGAGAAATTCTATTATTTTCATCTAGTACCAAGGAATCAAAAATATCTGGGCCAGAATTGCCTGTTCAAACCTCTAAATCTTGGGGGTCTTTAGGAATCAGTATATAGTTTTAGTCCAGATTTCTTGAAAAGGCTTGCGTCATGTCCAAACCCTCACTGTACCCAAATTTAAGATCTGTCATTCATTTTCAGATGTTATTGCTCTGGAAGGCCTTATATCTGGTAATTTGTTTCCACTGACTTTCTGGTGACTTGCCTCATAATGTAATTTTGTTTCCAGGAAATCAAGTATCAGGGTAGTGGTGTAGAAAACTGTGCATTTATGTGAAGTAGTTTTGGGTCTTCTTTATCTAAATCTATTTTCCAGGGTTAAATGCTGACATTATACTTTTGCTTAATGGGCCTCAGAATATCATCCTGCAAGTGATAAAGGACCAAATTTAGCAGGAAAAGGAGCTAATGTAAACTTGGGGGTTAGGGGCTGAGTAAAGTAGCTCTTAAGTACTTAAAGAAATGTCATATCCAAATAAGAGTTCAGACAACTTTACCCTAAGGAAAAACCCAAATCCAATAGACATGCAATCTTAGGACAAAGAAAAATACAAAGTTTGGAATATCAAAAGTTAGTGGGAGAATCAAGGTCCAACTGAAGAAAAGCATTAGAAAAAACAAAGTGCATATAATAAATATAGAACCCATATAAAAGAGCTTGAAGGAACAGGCAAGAATGCAGCACATAGATGCTTGGCTGGGTGTAGAGGAGAACATCTCCATAGTTCTGGGTTATGTAATGGAAAGAAACAGACAAGGAACCTAGATTTCTAAGACACAGGCTTAAAAAGAATAGATGGTAAGACTTGGCTTCAGCATGGGATATCCAGGAAAGATCTCCAGTAGACATTTCTTAAAGTGTTCAGTATAGCTGCCCAGGAGTATTTCTAATCAAATACTGTCACAGAGTAGGTTAATCATCACCGCTGGTTCCTGAAGTGGAAGGTTAGTCTGCAGGTGCCTGGGTGCTCATTACCCAGGTTCAGGATGAATCTACCTAAGGAAAGAATTTGTGCCCACTTTGTGCTACTTGACATAGATTTTTTTTCCCCCACAATCCTTATAAACTAATTTTCTTTACATATTTATCATTACAAAGCACATTTTTGCTCTGTGTAATGACAGTAACTATAGCTTTAATTAGCATGTGAGTTTGTAGCTTTTATAATCAACCTCACATAATTTCATATGGGAGAAAGTTGAAGTTTAAGCTTTGCTAGGAAGCCTTCCTATGTGTTCACAAGGTCGATGGACTTAATTATTATTTTTCAGGATATAGTGATCAACACCTTTGGGGAGGTACAATTTGCAACTAGAATTACAAAATCTGGGAATACAAAAGATTAAAAATAGACAGTAATAGAAGAAAAAGTAATAGAAGAAAAACATGAACTATGGATTAAATTTAGAAGTTTATGGAGGAGCACTATAATGCACTATGGATTAAAGTTATTTTGGGAAAAAATGTTTTTTATTGACTTATTAGTGGCCATTCCTTTGGCTCCAAAACAGTTACTTATAAGCATAATTTTGTTCATCTGTTGTCAGTCTCTTCCCAAATCATGAGTCCAGTGCTCCCTACTGGGGATATGAAGACTTGATGAAAAGCTGAATGCAAATAATCTTCTTTGCATTTTGTAATTGTCAGTTCTTTTTGGGATATGGTTTAGGGAGCGAGAATCAGTGCAGTTTCATGCTTACTAATACTGCTCTCTCTCTCTTCACTCAGAATCAATATTTTAGATTCACCATGACATCTTCTTACTCCTCCCTCCTCACGTCAGCAAATTGTTTTTTTTTGTTCTTCTATGATATCTTTTATATATTATGTTTCACTCCAGCATAAATAATAGAAATAATAATAATAATGCAATCTTATTAATTATTAACTATTGAACACTTGTTAAGTGCCAGGTATCTTAAGCAATTCACACACATTACTTCAATCAATCATCACAGTAACACAGAAATTCTCCATCTACCAGTAAGAAAAATGAGGCTCAGAATAGTTAAACCATATTGCTCCAAATCCCATAGCGGAAAAGTAGACTGGGATTTGAATCAAGAAAATCTGAGCTTTTGAGCACTGTTCCACACTTCTTTCTTGCCACACTTTCTACAGACACTAGCCCTAGTTTAAACTTTCCTTAATACTGTCACCTGATTTAATCTTCCTAATATGAATCTCTAATTACATCAGTTCTCTTTGTCAAGAATTTTACCCCAGAGCTCAGATGTGCACTTGAGGACTTTGGGGAACAGGGTTTAGTGAGAAGTGGGGAAAAGGATGCTTAGCAGTGGCTGTTGCCCTAGGAAGAGGAGATCAGCCAGTAAGCTGATCTATGCAGAAGTCTCTGGAGTCAGGGAGAACAACAGACAGGGGTCCACGTGGGACCTTCCTTTTGTGGGGATGGTTTTTCCTTTTCTTTTTCTTTCTCTTTCCTTTTTTCTTTTTAAAGATAAAACGTTCAGAGCCCCCGGCCCAATAAAGAGTTGTTCCCCCTTACTGAAGTGAGTATAGTAGTTATTTGTACTTAGGGTTCTAGCAGCTGACTGTCTAGATTTGAAGTTTTATTCAAGTATATCAAAGCTTCTAATGTCCCCTTTGTTGGATATTAAGACTGAGTCTTATTGATCCACATATCTGTAATAAATACCTGGTTCACAGTCTTACACAAAGTACTCACTCTACAAATATTTATAGGAATGAGCTTAACTGAAAAGAGATGAATTTTTATTAAAAAAGATAACTCTGATTATATAAAAGAGGTTAATGTTGCCACTTTTGGGACTATTGATGACATTACTGAGATAAGAAAATCAAACTTTTTGTTAAATGATGTAGGAAAACACAAATAACAGAGAATGATACAGTAAAAGATCAAAAAGACATACAGTAAGGTCTATCTTCACTTACTATGAAGTAATATGACATACTGGAGAACTCAGTAAGCCCTCGTGTCCTAGGAAGTCATCAGTTGAACAAGATAGTCTCTGTTGGGCTGTCATATCCTCTATCATTCTCTCATTCTAGTCTGTATCTATTGTACTCCTTCAGTCTAGTGATGACTTCCAGGATCTTCTAAATCATAAAATCTATTTTAGGTCTTCCAAAACCTTATTTACTTATTTTTGGTTCTGGCAGTAAAGGAGGAATTCTCTTCCTCCATGGCTCCAACCAAACCAGAAATTCTATTTAAGAACCAGAGATCATGGATATAACCTTGCCTCACAGATGTGTCACACTGGGCCTCCACTAAAATTACTTGACTAAAGAATCCCACAGTGTATAATCTTGATAACTTATCTCTCTCATACCAAGTGTAAGATGAATTATTTCTTAAGGTAAATCTACTTTATAGGCAAGGATATGTAATTCTGGGATTCTCACAGATATTGAAATTATATTTATCTGGAAGGGTGGGTTTGTGAACATATTTCTAGAATACTTAAATACAAGATATTGAAGTTAGATTGTCAGCTAAAATCACCAACCACCATTTATAATCAGTGTGATACTCAAAAACATACTTAATTTCTCCATTCCTCCATCTGTAATATGAAACTAATAGTAGCACTCCTGTGATAAAATTGTTTTGAAGATTCATGAGAAATTAATTGTAAGCAATATCTCCAAACATAGTAAGCAGGCAATAAAATAAATATCAGATGTTAAGTTTGTTTTGGTTATTATTATAAAGTACTACCATATAATTATTCTAAGCTTGACTCTACACAGAATGAGCCTAAGACATTTCTTCTAATAGGATTTTTTGGAAGGATATGAAAAACATTTCTGCTTCCTATAACTGATACTAATATAATGCATTGGTTAGTTTAAATTTTGTAGAAGAAGCATTAGGAAGAAAAGAAAGATCTAGCTCATAGGGTGAAACATCTGAAAGGAGAAACCAACCTACCTTACATTTTTTCCTTCCTTTCTTCCTTTTCCCTCCTTCCCCCCACCCTTTATTCTTTCTTTTGTAGACTCTACACCCAATACAGGACTTGAACTCAGGACTCTGAGATTAAGAGCTGCATGCTCTACTGACTGAGCCAGCCAGGTACCCCAAGAGAAATCTTTCATTAAAAAAATATTGTGTGGGTGTGTGGGTGGCTCACTTGGTTAGGCATCTGACTTCAGCTGGGGTCATGATCTTGGGGTCCTGGGATAGAGTCCAGCTTTGGGCTCCCTGCTCAGCAGTAGGAAATCTGCTTCTCCCCCTCCCTTTGTCCCTCCTCCCCACTTGTGTTTCTTCTTTCTTTCTCTCTCTTTCAAACAAATAAACAAAATCTTAAAAAAAAAATACTGAGCATTTAAAACATGCCAGGTTTATGCAAAATGCTGTGGGACTGTATATTGTATATTGACAATTAAGCCATTCATACCAGCGTACTCAAGGAACCATATATTTCCCTCTTAGAGAAAGAGAAGCAAGAAAACAATTGCGACAAAATGGTATAAGTACTCTAACATATGTAAATGCAAGATCTGTAGAAAATGAAGTGCCTAATACTTTCAGAGAAAGTGAGAATGCTTTATAGGTAAGGTGACACTGTCTATACAGAACAGATGTTTGTGAGTCAGTTTGTCAGGCAGACAAAAGAAATCAGCATATATGGAGACAAGAGGAAGAAAAGGCAAGGGATCTCTACAGATTCAAAAGTAATTCAGTATAACTAATGTATAGTATATGGTGGATGGAGTCCAAAAGCTTTAGCAGGAAAAGAGGCTGGAACTTAAACCTGGAATTTATTATTAGAGATCTTACATGGGAAGCAGTTTGCTCTTAATTCTGCCTATGAATTGCAAGCAAGAGGTTTCTCAGAATTCAGAATTTATTTCTGACAGTGAAGTATAAGGAGCGTGAGTGAAGGAAGAGGAGACAAGAGTTCTAAAGCAGCCCTTCTGCAAATGTGGTCCCCAGACCAGAAGTATCAGCAGCACCTGGAAACTTGTCAGAAATGCAAATTCTCAGTCTCTACTCCAGAAATCCTGACTCAGAAACTCTGGACAGCTGCCCAGTCACAGGTGTTTGACCAAGCTCTCTAAATAATTCAGACATTCACTAGTGTTTGAGAAGTATGGTTCTGGATGGATTTGTTGCCCTCGTCCAGTTAGAATTATATGCCATGTCAGAGTCCCAAGGAAGTCAGAGAAATAGTCCTGAGTTTAAAGTGGGACATCATTGAGGCACCAGATGTGAGAAGTTTGTGAGAGGGAGATGCTGAGAATGAATTTGGTGGGGCAATCAGTCTATAAAGTTTAACAAGGAGATAAAGAATTCAGAGTGATGTAAGGGGCAATTGGAGGGTCAAAAAAGGAGTTTTAGAGTCTTGTAGTAATAAATATTACAATCAGAATCTTGAGCATCTGGCAGAAATGCCTAACATGGGGGTGTGGAGAGAAAAGAGAAAAACAGCTTTACTTACATCCTAGACTACACCTAATTTTATCTACATTCTTCATGAACTTCAGTAATTTTGGTATTGGACTATATGAAAATAATGATTTTGTTTTAATAGGAAAGGATCAGAGTTGGAGAGAAATTTGTGGAGATACATCATATTCCTTGAAATCTTGGTATATGATAAATATGACTTCCATTCTCTTCCCTACAACATGCTAAAAATAATAATAATCCCATCCTCCACCAATTTACACAAGCCCAGATATTTGTGAACTCTACATATTTCATACAGAAGCTCTTTGTTTCTGCCTCTTAAGCTCTTGCCAATTCTCAGTTTGACAGTGTTCTTTTATCAAGCAATTTGAACCAATTTTATATGTGAAACTTCATGAGACACTTCATCAAATTCTTTGCTTCAGCCCAAATATATAGCATCCACTGCACACACTGAGGCACTAATCTTATAATTCTATCTCAGTGAGTTTGACTACCATGGAGTGCTTTCCTTTCTGGGTCCACTTAAACACCCTGTGAAATTCTGGGCTCAGGTATAGTGCTCTAAGGTGGGTCAGGCAAGAACAGGAACAGTGATTATGGTCAGAAACCAGGGGACACATGGCGAACCCTAAGTAGTTATAAAGAGAAATAATCCTAAGGAAGTCATAAGTAGAGTGAAAGAAGGAGGGAAGAACCTAGCACTGCACACAAAAGGTATATACAAATGGAAGAAGTATTTTTATATGGTCAGCTTTAGGTATTATAATGGAAGGTAGTCTCTCGTTTTCAAGAGACTCCCTTATGCTACAAGAATGCAAGAGACTTTTTTTCTCCTATACCCTTCTCCTATACTACTCTAAATGCCCACTGCAAATCTTGTCATGAATTAGTCACTCCTAAATACTTTGTTTCAATGTATGAATGAATCCACCTTCACAGATGCCTAGTTCCATCTTATTCCAGCACTGACATTGTACCTCATATCCACGCCACTCCAATGTATGTTATCACCTGCTGGATACTTCTAATGACCCACTACTTCATCTTGCCACTGCATTTGAAAGCTAGAAAGAGACAGGTTGTTCATTTCAAAGTATAAGGGTGCTCAGCTATCTTCAACTGATTCAAGAGAGAGCAATAAAGTCTATAGGATGCCCAGGATAATCACATTTCTCCAAAGGGACAGACAGTAAATAGTTTACAGTGTTTGCAGTCCATAAATCTCTATTGCAAGCACTCCACTATGTAATTGTAGCACAAAAGCAACCCATAGGTAATACATTAAAAAACGGGCATGGCTATGTCCCAATAAAATTTTATATATGAAAACAGATGTTGGGGTATGTTTAGTTCCAGGGTTTTACTTTACCATTTTGCCAGGGATAGACAAAGTCTTTGTTGCCTATATACCTGAGCAGTTCTAACATTGTAGCAAGATCCATTGTCAAAATATTGATATCCATGCTCCAACTAAATATTGAAACAAGAAGAACTCTTTGAGGCTAATGTATCAATTGCAAAAACATGATGGACTTTATACCCAGTTTTACTATATGTTCTTGGCCAAGAGACATGCTTTCTTTAGCCTCTGTTTTTCCCGTCCTCAAAATAAAGAAATAACATGCACTTATATTTTCAGGTTATTATGAAAATAATTCATATAAAACATGAAAGAGACTAGAACAGAGGAAGAATTCTGGGGAAGGAGTACTGGAAAAGAAACGGAAACTCAAGATCAGGTGATCTGCTTAAATTCCAACAGCTTTTGATAGATGATGATGTTCCATAGAACCACCACAATGCTTTTTCATCATCCATACTAGGCAACTGTGCCCTACAGTTTCAGAGGTCAGAGGAATGAGTTCACCCTTCTTATGTGACATGAACCAGTACAACTGAATCTATTCCAAAAATATGGTATGCCAGTCAATAAAGATACAGATTTAATCACTGAGAACAATGTGTTAGGACATTGTGCTGTCTTTCTAGATAATGATCAATGTCAGGCAGCGGAATCTTTTCCTTTTTTGCCATCTGCTTACGTACCGGTTAAGGATGTATTTCTGTGTTTCAAACATTTTATGAAAAAAGTTAATGGAACATAAATGGGGACACACAAAATTGTTGTCTCACCATGCAGCATAAAAATACATGCCGTATTCTGTTCCCTGCATCTTAATTAGTCAGAATTCACTATGTAATTCCTTACCAACCTGAACTTCCAAGATCTGCCAATGGATATAGACTCCATGTTGACTTTTGGAAAGAGTCACATTTCCGTGCATATATGGCCATATTTTAAGGGTAAAGTGCAAGTACATCAGATGAAGCTGCCAACTTGTTACCACACACAGTTAGCAGGCTACATGCAACATACCTGATACAAGACTGGAATTAAGGAGAAAGGACTTAACGGATAAATGGAAGAAAGCAACTCTTCCACATAAATTCATGCTAAAACTTTTTAAGAAAGAGTCAACAGAGATTTGGTCTTTAAGATGATCACAAAGCAGAAACAAACCCAAAATGCAGGTCACATACCTCTAGTCTGTATTTTTTCCATTAAACTATGCTATCATATAAATCATACACATATAGTATATTTACATATTTATTTGGCTTAACAATAATTTCAAATATTTTCTTTCTTTTGAATTATATCCATAAAAATCTAAATAAGTGAATTATTCAAGATCATTTTTCTATGTGCAAAACTGTTTAGTGTCTTAAAAAAAAAAAAGACAATACTGTGATTCTAAATATTGCTCACCCTCTTCACATTTCACAATGAATCATGTCATGTTCTCTCAGAGCCTTCTGCTCCAAGGCAGAGTGATCAACCCAGGCAAGAGATTGAAGTTTCCTGTAGAACAAAGAGGTTACTATTCTATTGACTTATTTGACTGCTCTTAGGTAAGCTATAGTTTTGTGTGTGTGTGTGTGTGTGTGTGTGTGTGTGTGTGTGTGTATTTTAATGTCAGCATTTTACAGTAAGAGGAAGAATACTAAAATTGAAATCTACATAATGCCACAAAAACCAGGCCATATTAGGCCCTGGAGTTTATACTTGCTGGAAAAGACAAGACCTAAGAAAGGACTTGGAGAATATGAAGAATCTGCCTTTTTTAGGTCAGAGACCTGAGGTAAGAAGAGAAAGGCTGGCACATATCACTGAGCATGACCCCATCCCTTTAGCTTCAGTGGTGGGAAAGGGGAGAAGATCTAGATGACTGTGGGAAGACCACTGAGACCACTGCAGACAAAAGCACCAAAGTTTTAAAAGAAATTCTGTAAGTAATTACTTCTAAAGAGGTGAGGAAGAGTGGTAAGTGCCCTAGATATGAAATGTTGCATAGATGCTGCTGCCTTGTTTCTGGCTTCTCCTCGGACACCTGTGGACTGCTGGATCCCAGGAGTTTCAGCTTGCTTTGGTGAGTGCCCTGCATAAGACTTGGCTTCTGGAGGCCAGGGTCCCTGTCTTTCAGGAGAAAAGAAAAATCTTACTCTACCCTCTTTGGGTCTCAGGCTGGTCCTAAAAATTAAACTGATAAAAGATAAACAGGAGAAAAGCATACACATTATACAGAAGTTTTTCATGTACATGAGAGTTTTCAAAAGAGAATGAAAACCTGAAGAAGTGAACAAAGAAGGAAGCTTTTATACCATTTGGGCAAAAAAACAATAAATTTGTAAAGAACTGAGAAGACAAAGGGGATTGGGCTAGGGGCCGTAAATGGTGAAAATGTAAATAAGATGAGGATTAGAGTAAGAAGGTCTGTGCATATAGACTTCTTGGACCCAATTCCTTGTCTCTGGTGGTAACAACTTCTTCCATCCTCCTGCTACAGGGGGCATAACTTTCACATTGGAGTTTTATCTCCTCCTTTCAGGAAGACAAAGAGTGGGGGGGGGATCAGAGTGTCCTCTTTACAGGTACTGTTTCATAAGTGCCTTTATTCCAAAATAATCAATATGCCAAAGTGACATATTTTGGGAGTGAAATGTTCTGAACTCCTTCAGTGGCATATCAAGCATGAGCAATTTAGACCAAGTACTCCAGCCATGGGTTCCAGTATGTCATCTTGCAATGTTACCTCCACTATCACCTTTGAGATAGGGCTCTCAATTATCTGAAGAGCCACAAAACACTGCATTCAGGCAAGAGCCCCTTCTACCCACAAGTACAAAATCTTAGAAATCCTTGTATATGCCCAGATTCCATGAAGGGGATTAAAGAAAGAGTACAGAATTCAGGGATAAGTAAAAATTTTCTAAACCTACGGACTTATCTTTAAGAGCTTATTTAAACTATTTAGGATAAGAGATAGAAGATTCAATATTTAGAGGATTATTAAATATAATATTTGGAATTTATAAGGCTATATATTTAAACTGAAAAGATTTTTTTTAATAGGAAGAAAGAAAATGTTTTAGATTGGGAAATACAACTTTCTCAGGCAGTCTGTGGGACAAGGATCACATGGAAGGGATGATCAGCTATAGAAGTGAATGAAAAAATATAGTAGGCTTTTGTAATTCTGAGGAAAGATGTGAGCTAGTTATGTCCATAAGACATAACTAGTTTCACAAACTAAGATAGTTTGATTCAGGAATAAAACTCATGACATCATTTCTAGGAGACTGACACCATTAGCATGTATTTTAAGTAATAAGAGTATCATTATCATTTTATATGAGGGCACGGAGTCTCAAAGAAGTTCAACAATGTTGTTAGGACCACCTATTAGGGGCTTAACTTATGTGACTGCTTGAGACAACTGCAGAACATCTGAAAAGTATAAATCTCTAGAACCTCTCCATAATCTACAAATTTTGGGGGTGAGTAAACTGTCCACAAACACCAAAATAATCAAATAAATGTACAGTATACCTATATATCAAAATAAATTGAATTTTAGATGGTTCAATCTATCTGTGTTAATATAAGTGGAGATATGTATCAAATTATAATGCTGTGTCAATTTCTGGAAGGATTATTCATGTTAACAAATGTATTTCTTTTTAATGCTCAAAAAATAAATAAGGGAAAAAAATGACAGAACTCATCAATCAGCCTTTAAACATAGCGCTACAATCTCTAGACTAACATGTCCTTCACAGATCTCTGAAGTTTGTTGATATTTCTCTTACAAGAAATTTCCAGGGATACTGAAACAGAGAATCCAAGGCCATCAAACTTCTCTGAAAATTTTCTGAAAGGCACTGAAAGTAGAAAGTATGATAAGATGAGGAAGACCACAGCTTAGTTTCTTTAAACTCAGAGAAAATTTAGGGAAGAAAATTAACCTATTCTAGAATAGTAAAAGACAACCCATCAAATTTTATAGGAAGCATTACACTTTAATTTGCAAATTATTTCAAGTATCAACACATTAAGAGGTCTTTATTAAGTTCTTCTATTGTATCTCTTCAAAATTAGATTTAATCTTTCAGTACCAGGAAATATTAATCTCTCCCTCTCATTTCCAGTTTCTCTTAATTCAATAATATCTATTCTTTTTGGGAGGGTGGGCAGTAGGGGAACCACCTAAAGGCTAGCAATTTGGAGGCTAGTCAATTCCCTAGACACAAACAGAAAAAGGTCAATATTTGGTTTAATTTGTATATTTTCAAGTTCATTATTATTATAAATTGTTGCATTCTAACAATGTCTTAAATTTTCCAGATTTAAAAAGTGAATTCCCATCAATTCAGGGGTTTTTTTCCTTGTATTACACTTCAAAAGTTAGTATCTATTAGATGATATACATATATTAGATACATTAGGTTCTTCAGCTCATAACAGAAAATGAATATTCAAGGAGTAAGAAATAAAAGACTCAGTGATATCCTTAATCAAGCAAGGAACATGAAGAATGCTGTTCCCTATGGATAGAAGGGTTCACTTTGCTTCCAGAATCCTAAGGCACAAATCAAAAAAACCCCTACTTTTAAAGTTGAAATTTGAGTCAATAAAGCAAAACTGCAATGGTAGAGAAAAATATATAAGGTCTAGGAACAGAAGTCTTTTTATGGGCCTAACTTTTTTCTCCCTAACTAGCTATATGACCTTAGACAATTTAACGAAATCTCTGGTCCTCAGTTTTGCCATGGATAAAAATCTAATGGTATAAAATACATTTTTTCCAAAATATACAACGAAATGAAACCATGTAAACACCTCTTTAAAATGTTTTTTCAGGGGCGCCTGGGTGGCTCAGCAGGTTAAGCCGCTGCCTTCGGCTCAGGTCATGATCTCAGGGTCCTGCTCAGCGGGGAGCCTGCTTCCTCCTCTCTCTCTCTGCCTGCCTCTCTGCCTACTTGTGATTTCTCTCTGTCAGATAAATAAATAAAATCTTTAAAATGTTTTTTCAGTTAGTTTTCCATTACCTTTATACATACTGCTTTATTATAATGTATGCTACTAAATTACATGGATTATATGAATTAGATTCCCAAAGAGTTCAGAATCCCAGATTAGTTAAGGAAAAACATTTCACCCATCATCCACTTGCTCTGAGTTTTTTTTGTTTATTTGTCTAGTGCTTATCACCCTTGCACTCTAAAATTTAAGATCCATTAGAGCAGGGACATTGTGGGTTTTGCTCATTGATTTTTCTGTTGCATAGATCAATGTATAAAATAATGTTATCAAGTGAAATATGTCATTCAGAATTCCCTAAATTATGCTATAGTTACAAAAACCCACAAGTCTTTGTTATTCAATGTGCACAAAAATTTATGAAAGTTTTGTTCACACTACATTTCCTCAGTGAGTTAGCAAGGGAGCATGCCTAATGGTATTGTTATGGATGGGGTTGTATGTCTTCAAATTTCAAGTGTTGAAGTACTAACACTCAGTACCTGAGAATGCAACTGGAGATAGGGCCTTAAAAGAGGTAATCTTCCACCTTCAGAGTTTTCTTTTCCATGTAGTAGCAAAGAGCAATCCAAAAATGAAGTTAAAAAAATAATTCCATGTATAATAGTATGAAAAAGAATAAAATACTTAGGTATACATTTAGCAAAAAAGAGTAATACTTATACACTAAAAAATACAAAATATTATTGAAAGAAATTGAAAACCTAAGTAAATGGAAAAATGTCTTGTATTCATGGAAGCCTTAATATTTAGGATAATGTATTACCTGAACTGATTTACAGATTCAGTGCAATTCTATCAAAACCCCAGCTGCCTTTTTTGCTGATCCTAAAATTCATATGGATCCATAAAGGATCTAGAAGAGCCAAAACAATCTTGGAAAGAAGAAAATTGGAGGTTTCATACCTTCTAATTCCAAAACTTACTAGAAAGCTATAGTAATCAAAAGAGTGTAGTACTAGCATAGGGAACAGACATACAGACCAACTGAATAGAATTGAAAGTTTAGTAATACGCTCATACATTTTGTTCAGTTTATTTCTGACAAGCTTATCAAGATCATTTATTATAGACTGAATATTTGTGTCCCCCTAAAATTTACACATTGAAACTAAATCCCCGATGTGATGGTATTTGGAGGTATAGTCTTTAGGAGCTGGTTAGATCACAAAGGCAGAGTCCTTATGAATGGAATTAGTGCCCTTATAATAGAGACCCCAGAGAGCTCCTTTGCCCTTTCTACCAAATGAGGTTAAAGGGGATGATGATGGTCTATGAACAAGACTCTCACTGAATTGGCTGGCACCTTCATCTTGGACCCTCCAGCTTCTAGCACTGCAATAAATTTCTTATGTTTATAAGTCATGGTATTGTCCCTGGTATTCTGTTATAGCAGCCCAAAGACACAATTTAATGGGGGAAAAATAGTCTTTTTAGCAAATGGTGATAGGCCAAGTAGATATTCGCATGCAAAAGAATGAAGTTAGATCCCTACCTCACAATATATTAAAAATTTAAATAAAAATGGATGAAAGATACATTTCAATTTATACTTAATATTTATACTTAAATTTATGCTTAAATTTATACATTTAAGAGCTAAAACTATGAAACTTTTGGAAGGATATGTGTATATATGTACATATATACACACACATATATTCATAAATTTGGATTATACAATTGTTTCTTAAATATGACATGGAAAACACAAAGAAACCAAAGAAAAATAGATAAACTGAACTTCATCAAAATGAAAACTTTTGTTCATCAAAAGACAGTATCAAAAAACTGAAAAGATGGGGCACCTAGGTGGCTCAGTGGGTTAAAGCCTCTGCCTTCGGCTCAGGTCATGATCTCAGGGTACTGGGATTGAGCCCCATATCGGGCTCACTGCTCAGCAGGGAGCCTGCTTCCCTCTCTCTCTCTGCCTGCTTGTGATCTCTGTCTGTCAAATAAATAAATAAAATCTTTAAAAAAAAAAAACTGAAAAGACAACTCCAGGAATCCAAGAAATATTTGCAAACCATGTATCTGGCAAGGATTTGATACAATATATAAATAATTAATTTTTAAAAAAGATTTTATTTATTTATTCGAAAGAGAGCAAGTAAGAGAGAACATGAGAGGGGAGTAGGTCTGAGGAGAAGCAGACTCCCTGCAGAGTTGGGATCCTGATGCAGGACTTGATCCCAGGACTCTGGGATCATGACCTGAGCCAAAGGCAGTTGCTTAACCAACTGAGCCACCCAGGCCCCCAAGAACTACTATAACTCAGTGATAAAAAGACACAAAACCCAATTAAAAATGGATTTGATTAGATAATTCTCTAAAAAAGAGAGATGGCAAATCAGCACATGAAAAAAATGTTCAATGTTATTAGTCATTAGGGAAATATAAATCAAATTCATAATAAATACCACCTCACACACACTAGGAGAGCTATTATCAAAAGGGAAACAAAAAATCTTGGGTGTTGAGAAACTGGGATCCTTATACACAACTGAAGGGAATGTAAAATGAGGCATCCATTTTGGAAAAACAGTCTGATGATTTCTCAAAAGATTAACAGAGTTATTGTATGACCTAGTAAATCTATTCCTAGATAAATACCTGAGATTTGTAAACATATGCCCACACACAGGCAAAAACTTGTACATGAATGTTCATAGGGGGATTACTTATGATAGCCAAAATGTGGGAACAACCTCAACTTCATCAACCGCTGAATAGCTAAACAAAATGTGGTGTATCCATACAATGGAATATTATTCAGCTATCAAAAAGAATAAAGTAATTACTCATGCTACAACATGGAACAACCTTTAAAAAAATCATGCACAGTGAAAGAAACCAGACAAACAAGGCCATATATTGCATGGTTCCAATTATCCAAAAACACAAAAAAGGAACATCCATAGAAAGACCTAATTGTTTGTATATTGTTTTTCTATCATCAGAGAATGAGACAATGATCAGTAATAGTCATTGTTAAAGTTTCTGAATTGAGAAGTCTCATGGTGAAATGTTATATAAGTTGTTTTGTTTTATTTTTTAAAGATTTTAAAAATTTATTAGAGAGAGAGGGAGAGAGCACACAAGTGCTTAGTAGGGAGCCCTGTCTCTGGGCTCAATCCCAGGATCCTGGAACCATGACCTGAGCGGAAGGCAGATGCTTAACTGACTGAACCACCCAGGCACCCCTTGTTTTATTTTTAATAAAATATTAAACGTGTTATGCTATGGGAAATTGGAAAGAGAGAGGGAAACATTTCAAATGGTGACAATACTTACATTCAAAGAATACAAAAATAACTAGATTAATAGGAATTCTCAGTTTTTAGTTAGCTGACTAGTTACCTCAGATATGGGAAGTTTAAAAAAAAAATGCAGGTACCTAGACCTAATCCAAGAGTTAATGAATTACAACTGATGTAAGAAGTTATGATGGGAGGGTCCTGGGAATTTCTATTGTTGAAAATGTTTCCCAGGTATTTCTAATATGCAAAAATACATAGGAATCACTCTTATAACCTGTCTCCTGGAGGGCAGATACCATGCTTTACTCATATGTTTATCTTTTAAACCCAGTCTAGAGCAGTTTTTCAACAAAAGGTAAACTAAAATTCTCACTTGATATACATGAATAGGTAGAGGTAAGTAACTCACCCATTATTTAACTAGCAGGGTCAGATTATATTAAGGACTTCAGCCATAAAAAACTCCTTAATATTCAAGTTACTAAATGGGTAGCCAATCGCAAAATTTCTAGTGATCTTATCAAATAACTCAATCTTTTTTAATTAGCAAACTTTATTGATTTGGCTTCCTTTTTCAGATCTGAATCTGAGCATCTGTATACTTTATTAAAGCCATTACCTTCCATATTTCAATGCAAGGCATTTTATGGGAACCTGTCATTAACCGTATAAAAACTAATTGCAAGTTGTATGCTACATTAATTCTCCCCATAAACAAACATCCAAGAATGAAACATATGCTAATAGAGAACTGATAATTTTATCCACATACCTGCCAAGACAGATGGAAGGCACCTCAGACAGAATTTTGTTATGTGGAAGATTACAAGCTAAAACACTCTTTCATAAGGACTTGACAGGTTCCATGTGATCTACTGTCACATTTACACCATCAGGTGCCACTTTCCTACACCACCTTGCCTTTCAGTTTGAACTCATATTGGATTTCCTGATGAGATATGGGTATTTTAGGTAAATTAAAGACAGGTTTTTGTGATAACTGCAATCCATATCAAACACACAGCTTTGATCCTTACATTCCTGAGCTAATAGTTGTCTGAAGACATCACCTGGTCCTTCCTCCTGGCTTTACACTGGTGAAAATCTATGTCAGCTGGCATAGATGGCTATCTGTTCTCCTCCTCTGATATCTAAAATACAAATTCTTTGAATATTCTTTTAGACAGTCTTTGAGGATTCTCCAAGGATTAAATCTCATATACAGCTTGACTCAGATAAAGGGGCTTCCTGACAAGCAAGTGCTCTATACATATTTTCTAGACCATGTTAGAGCAAACAGAATGATAACCTCTTCCCAGTTGATGAAAAAGGAGAACAAGTTAGGCTTGTTGCTGTTTCCCTTTTTATCACTGGAAACCTAAAGAAGGTAATATGAGGCTAAGGCTATTCGTGTTTTAAGCCTGATAAATTTGTCTATTATTTCTCTTCAAATAACTATTGATAGTTTTACCTGATTCTTTTCTCCCCCACAGGATTGAAGAGTTTAGAGAAAATTGCTGAACCGGCTTTTGATAGGTAAATAAAGTTTCAAGGGTAAAAGGGAAAGGATAAATTAGGAAATTTACAAATTTCATTTGACCATTCTAAACATAACTGCAATTGAAAAGGCAGAAATATCCAAACAGTGACTAATTACTGAAAGCTGGTTTGATTTAGTTGAGTGTTATAGAATATACATATACCCATATACTGCTTACCAAACACACATGCTCTTCCTCCATGCCCAATCTTCCTGTGATGGGGTGTCCATGTGATCAGCTCTTGCCACTTGATTCTGAGAGCAAGTGACAAGTATCTCTTCTAAGCCAGGATATAGAGAAGTTGTGTCTTCTCCAGGCACTCTGTTTCTTTCTCTTGTCACCCTGGAAGACACACATGGAGACTGAAAATCTCCCAAAAGGAGCATGGAATAAATTTCCATGGGCTAAGCTCTGGAGATCTGGGGGTTAATTTGTTACTTCAGTATAACTTAGTCTATCTGAATTGACACAAATATATATTAAATTTATAATTTAAAAAACCTGAGTTTTAGTCCCAGCTTCTTTATATTCTTTACTGCATTGATAGTGTCAGGCAACTTCAGTTAGTAACTTCTCCATGAAGTTACTGTTCATCAAATATCTTTTTTTTTTCTCTTACATCTCTCAACCTAAGTTACACTTAGTTTGCAGCCATATGACTAACTCTGGTCTTACATCTCTCACCCTAAATTGTACTTAGTTTGCAGCCATATGACTAATTCTGGTCAATGGACTGAGAACAATAATGATACGCATTCCTTATAGTCAAAGGCAATAAAGAACTGGTATTCCTTCTTCATCTCTCTTTTCCCTTCTCAGGGGGATACAGAAACCAAATGTTCCAAGTGGTATGAGCTTGACCTACAATGGACCCTGAATGATTGAGAAAGAATGCTTTACTATTTAATCTGTTGAGATTTTTACAATTAATTTTAACCTCATCATAGATGGGTCTATCCTCATTATTTAAATGGTCTTTTTTAATAGCATGTTTTGATTCCTTAGAAGCTACCATATTTTCTAGAGCAGTAGTCCTCACAGTGTAATCTGCAGACCTGTGCTGAATCACAAGCTGAGTGTCACCAGCTAGCAATTAAATAAATACAGAATTTGAGAGTAAGATTACAGGCACTTTTTATAGAAACTGAATATTTCCATGACTTCTAAGAGTGTGATTATATTTCTGGTGATTCGTTTTTATTGTATTTCACATGTTTATTATATTTTATTCAATTGTATTGTTCCATGACTGATTTCAGGACTAACAAGGAAACTGGCTTCTACAACACATCAAGCACCTGAAAGTGATCAATGAATGAATTAAAATTCCTGTGTTCCTTATATAGAGAGACATGGTTTGGCTTGACTTTAAAATGAAATGTACTGTTTTGGATTGATGTGATATATACTCAACTAATGTAAATAATATATTGGAGAGTACACAAAAGTTACCAAAATTTCATTATTATTAACATTTTGGTTAATAATGTGCTTTTAAGCACATACTTAATTGCATTATAAAATGCACATTTATGCACTATTCCTTTTCAGTCAAATATATAACATTGATCAATTTACATGTCAATAACTTCAATTTTACTTATCATTATTGACGTGTACCTAGTTTTTTATTGTATACTCATACCATAGGTTTTTTTAATCCAGTCCCACGTCAGTATAAATTTTGGTTATTTCCAACCATTTGTCATCTGTGACAAATGGTAAAACCATAAACATATTTACAAATATATATGTTCGTATGATGTTCCTTAGGGTAAATAGCACAGGATTCCTGAAAATGGGTATGCCTATCCACAGATAGTACTGATTTATGATATTTTGAAGAAGGTCCATTTCTTGTTTGCTTCTTCAAACTCGGAATTTTAAAAAATATATATTCGTCACATTTTACATAATAGGGATCCATTTTCTTTTGCTAGTCGTAGCAGTAATGTAGTTCTTAGGGCCTGTACACATGTGATATGGAAGGGACTGCAATTACTATAATTTACTTTTATATTATTGGGAACAAGCCAAGGACAAACCCAGCTGGCCAGTAAGGCCTGCGAAACCATTCTCTTGGATGGTTTTAAGTATATGAATTGGATAGTGGCTGTTTTGTATCGCTCCCTTGGCCAGCAGGTGTAATGGGATGAGACTAAATGTTCCTTGGTGAGCCCATACTTTTATGATCCATCTGTTCAAGTAAGAAGGAATGAGGCAGGTGGGATTCTTCTTGCTACAACAGGGCCTAGATAGAAGCAAATGGAAACAATAATTTTAATAATCTTTGCAGAGCTATAACTCATAGTTTATCATTCCTATTAAAATTCTATTCCCACTGTCATGGAAGCTATGACTAAGGAAGGGTGAATTTTAAAACAAAATTATTTATCTCCAACATATTACGTTTTTTCGTGAACCTTTTCACCAGTGGCAGCTGAGGCCGGGACGAGGCCTACCTGGTGCTGTAGCGGCCAGACGCGGGGAACCAGTCCGCACGGCGGTGCTACAGCCCGCGGCAGGAGACGCAGCTGGTCTCCCACGGCCTGCGTCACTAGGCAGTGGCCGGACTTAGTAGAGTCCTCTTGGGTGAGGACACGCAGGTTCGCCAAGACGCCGGAGAGAACGTGGAGCCTGACCAGCCTCAGGGGCGCCACCAGAAGGCAGCACGGCTGGAGGAGTGAGGTGCGCAGTTGGACGATTGCGTCCTGTCGTGCAACCGCAGGCTGTGCGCATGGGCAGTGCCTACCAGAGCGCCGCTCTATCTGCAGTTGGCGGAGGCTTTGCTCCAAGGACCGAGGGCCGTGGTTTGTGCTAAGGAACCATGGTATCCTTGGCTTGTTATGGAGCTCTGTGAAGGTGGAAACCAGCACCCACAAAAGCTTCATGGTACAGGTCACGAGCATCACTGCCTCCCAGCACAAAATCCATATAGTACCCAGTGACGTAAAGCCAGGTAACAGCCTCATCACGGAGCGGTCGAGCACCCCCACCCAAAAGGTAGCCGACTTTGGACTAAGCAAAGGCTGTACTGGGCTAGCTCCCCTGAAGCAAAGAGGGCACTCAAGACAACAAAAATGTGAATGTGAATAAATACCACCTGTCCTCAGCTTGTGGTTCAGACTTCCACGTGGCTGCTGACGTCTGGGACAGACCGGACCCTATAGACAGCCATGGCTGATATCTTTATCACCCGGGCATTAGCACCTGGACAGATAGAGTCACTGTCATTGACTCTGAGACCAGGAAGGAGTGCTTGAGGATCTGTATCAAACAAGGGCGCTAGGTGGTCCTTGTTGGTGAGGCGCAGCTTGAAAACCCAAAGATGGACTGCTTGCTCATCTGTCTCTCAGAAACTCAGGACTTCCATGTCTGAGGGATAAGCAGTTCTTGAAAGATATGTTAGCTGCTAACCCACAGGACAGGCCAGATATCTTTGAGGTTGAAACTAGAGTGGACCAGGTCTTGTGTGCCGCTTGAAATTCCGGGCAAAGCATCGGGAGTGTTTTTTTTTAAAAAACTAGGTGAGTGTACTTTTTTTTTCTTCATGCATCCTTACTGGACTGGTTGCCTCATCCTGGGCCCTGGGATGGGCCCCGGGATGGGCCCCGTGGAGCTGGGGAGAAAAACAGGACTGAAGAAAACTAAGTGCTTGTTACCAAAGTCCCCCCACCCCAGTGTCCTTGAGGTATGTGGGATTATTTAACTAGGAATTGGAAGTACTAGAGGAGTCTTTGGAGCTTTTTAGAAATGCTTTTTCTCATCAAATTAATAAATGATTACTATAGAACCTGCAAAAAAAAATGCTGGATGGTTTATTTGACTTGAAACAACTTTTAAGTTAAAATGATCAGGAATTATCATCCTCTTGAAATAGAAAGACATTGTTTTCCTTAGGTTTCATAGCATGTAAGGGATTCTGCAGATTCTTTCCTTCACATTTCAGGGAGCTGTGTACAACTTTTTTGTTGTTGTTGTTGTTATATACATACAAGCATTCTGCTAATTGTATTGTTTCAGTGGTATCTGGGAAAGGAAAGGAAAGAAAAACACTTGATAGGAAATACTACAAACTGGATGTTTATTCCAAAGGAAGGAAGCATTTTTTTAAAAAAATAAAGATCCATTTCACAGATGTTAAAGGAATGATGGGAGGAGTATATTTAAAGGAAGAAAGGAGGTTCCCAGTAGTTGTAGTTGGAAAGATTAGCGGGGTCTATGACCATACCACCCTGAACGTGCGGATCTCGTCTGGAAAGATTAGCGGGTACCTGAAACCTGGAAGCTTACTGTGGGACTACTTGTTAGTTAAACATTAATCAGAGACCATTTTGTTTCAACTTAGTGGATGTCTGGGCAGCATGAAAATGAAAAAAATGCCATCTAGCTCAAACGTGGACATTCTAAATAAGGATTATCCAAAAAGAAAGAAAATGAAGCAATTTATCTTGTAACAATTTCATTGCCTTAGTGTGTATCTGTGTGTGTAGGTGTGTAGTTATTCACGCCTTTGGTGTCGGGGCTACTCTAGGACCTCAGAGACTGCACACATTTTTAGGAAAGGTGAAATTCAGCTTGTCTCTGTGACCTTTATGTATAATGCAGGCGCGCTTGTTCAGGCTTTCATCAGAAGCCAGATTGAAGTGGTTTATGTAAATATTTAAGGCCCAGTTTTCCAGAAGACGGTCTGAGACCCTAATATTCTTTGAATCCGTACAAAATCCATAGAAAGATTTTTAGTTGATTCACCCTTTTCAGGAACCCAGAAACTTCCTTTTTTCCAAGTCTACAGAAATATAACTGGCATATAGCTTTGTGTAAATTTTAAAGTATACAACATGACAGTTTGACACACACAAAAAATTGTGAAATAGTTACCACAGTTTTTTAAAACTTACTCCATCATCTCACATAATTACCTTTTGTTTGGTGGTAGAACATTTAAGATTTACTCTTTCAGCTCTTATTAACTATTGTCACCATGCTATATGGTGCATCCCCAGAATTTACTCATCTTATAACTGGAAGCTTGTACCCTTTGATTTGATCAGTATCTATTTCCCCCACCCCTCAGATCCTAACAACCCCCATTCTATCCTCCGTTTCAATGAGTTCAGCTTTTTAGACTCCATGTGTAAGTGAGGTCATGCAATATTTGTCTTTCTCTGACTTATTTCCTTTAGCATAACACTGCAAGATCCGTACATTTTGTCACAAAAGGTTAGATTTTATTTTTTTTTAATTTAATGGCAAAAATATGTGTGTGTGTGTGTGTGTGAATATGGGTATATATTTTTTCTGTATCCATTCATCTGTCATTGGACATTTAGGCTTCCATGTCTTGGCTATTATGAATAATGCTGCAGCAAACAGGAAGTACAAGCTATCTCTTCGAGATCCTGATTTCATTTCCTTGGTATATATACCCAGAAGTTGGATTGCAGGATCCAATTAGTTAGTTTTGATAGGAACCTTGGTTAGTTTTTTGAGAAACCTCCATATCGCTTTCTAGAGTGGCTGTACTGATTTACATCCACACCAACAGTTTATAAGTATTCTCTTTTCTTCACACCCTTACCAACACTTCATTGTACTTTTGATGGTAGCCATCCTAACAGATGTAAGGTATTATCTCATTGTTGTTTTTATTTGCATTTCCTTGCTTATTAGTGATGTTGAGCACCTGTTCATGTACTTGTTGGCATTATTATGTTTTCTTTGGAAAATATGTGTACTTGAGTTTTCTGCCCATTTTTAAATTGGATTACTTTTTTAAAAAGTGTGTGACTTCCATATATATTTTGGATATTAACCCCTTCTCAGTAGATTGCCTCTTCATTCTATTGAATGTTTCTTTTTGCTGTGCAGAAGCCTTTTAGTTTGATATAGTTCTCTTCATTTATGCTTGCTTTTGTTGCCTGCTCTATTGGTGTCATATTTGAAAATTCATTGCCAAGATCAACATTAAGAGCTTTTTCTTGTGTTTTCTTTGGGAGTTGTGCAGTTTCAGGTCTTACATTTAAGTCTCTAATCTTTATCTATTTTGAGTTAATTTTTATGAATAAGTAATGTAAGCTAGGCTCCAGTTTTAGTTTTCTGCATGTGGTTATGCAGTTTTCCCAACACCATTATTGAAAGGACTAGCCTTTATCCATTGAAGGATATCCATTGTATGTTCTTGGCTCCTTTGTTGAAAATTAATTGACCGTGTATACATGGGTTTATTTCTGGGCATCAGTTTTGTGTCATTGGTTTGTGTGTCTGTTTTTATGCCAATACAGTACTGTTTTGATTACTCTAGGTCTGCATAGATGGGCCTGGATTCTGAGTTAGGGAAAGGGGATTGATTAAAAGCAGGAGACCACTGGTGTGGGTGTAGCATCTAAGTCTGTGGAGACCTGACAAGAGTTGGGTCGGGTTGGGAGCCAGCCTGGAGCTTGGGACAGCTGGCAATAGCTTGTCACCTGGACAGGCCTGGAGCCTTCATTCATGGAAGTCGCTGAGACAGGAAAGGAGCCTGGGAGACTGGCCTGGTGCTGGGGCAGGCTGAAAGCCTGGGATCCCAGGTACTTGGTTGGGCCTGGAACCATGGGGGCCCACCTGGTGCTAGGGTAAACTGGGAACCTGGGGTACCAGGAGCCAGTCAAAGGGAGCTGGTGCAGGCCTGGTGCAGAGGTCCACAGTGAAGTCAGGAGGGAAGCAAAGCTCCACTCTCCACACTGGGCTGACATGGTTTGGGGTATGGGTTACAGGGTCATGTGAAACTGTCTTTCCTACTCTCTTTAACATGTATTTTCTTATTTCTGTGCTCCATCCAAGTGCTGTCATATGTTACCAGGAATCCTTAGCAATTGTGAAGGTCATTTTCTGTGCAGGTGTTTATTCAAATTTATGTTTCTGGGAGGAGAGAGTTCTAGAAATTCCTATACCACCATCTTGCTAACCCCAGAAACTTTTTTTTTCTTCCAGCCAAATCTGGATGAACTCATTCACATGGTCCATGCACATTCCAATTTTTGTTTGGAACATCTTAGATACCTAGATACACATTTTAATATTTATGACTCTCTCCCATGTGTAGCATCTATAAAGCAGAAAACACAAATTGATCATAATGTCAGTTAGGAAAAGATTAAAGTATAATATTCATGCTATATTACAAGAGTGGTGGTGTTTGGTTTGGAGGGGTTGGGCCAGTGGGAAATCAGTATTAAAGCATGTAGCTTTTACTGGGGTGGGGGGATGCTCAATAGAAATTCTGAAATAGATGAAAACCAATGAAAGTGATTCTTAACAACTTACTATATCAGCCTAAACTGCCTTTATAATAAATTTTAGGTATATAACCGCTCTTTGTTGGAGCATATAATGTAAGTAAAGTCTTTATCTTTTCAGCACTAATAGCCACGCATAGACTTTCTCCCTTAAAACTTTTTTTTTCGGATTTTGATGCAGCTCTGTTCATACTTTTCATCTCCTTCATATCTGTGTACATCTTGATATTTCCCTTCCCAGAATGGATAGTAACAAGTTTTCAGTCAGTTCTAAGCAAAAATGTGTCCCATCTTCATCATAATAAACTTGCTCCAGCTTCTTCCATTTTTATGTGCTCTTGCTATGGTCTTGCATAGGGCCAGAGAATGACAGACCCACTGACAAGTGTCCTGAATAACTTCCTTGTCTTAAACAACAAAGGAAAAAAAAAAGTCACAGAATGAATCTATACCATATTCTGTGGTTCAAAAAATGACTGGTTGACTGTACTCTGAGGTTCTGGAAAGCTTTCCTTTCTCTTCCCTGCCTTAAATTGTTTGGAATTATATACCAAATCAGACTAAGCATTAAAACCAGAGCATTCCAGGGATCTCCATTCATTCAATCCCAGCCCTCTGTTTTTCAGGAGTAGCTCTTCTGAAGAATGGTGTTGCTTTGGAATCTGTATCCAGATGGCAATGCAAAATGAGGAGAACTTGTCTGATAATCTCAGGATTTTTTTAAATGTTTGTTTTGAGTACTAAGAAATAAATTTGTAAGCCTGAGCATGTGGTGGTGGAGAAGGCACAGGCAGCCTTTCTAAATCGATTCTCAGTCGCATAATAGAAAATTGTTTGCCACGTGACTTTTAAAACCATTCATTGATTTTATGAAGCAAATATTTCTTTTACCAAAAAAAGGATTGCTCATCATGCTGTGACCCTGAGTGTGTATTCTCCTCAAATTATTCTTCCCTCCTGGATTTAGGGGTTAAGAACACACAGAGACATGATATATTAATTTAGAAGTCAATTCTAAAAGGCTTCCCCTTTTAGAATTGGATAAAGCCTTCCCCACCTTTTGATTTGAATAACTCCGTACCTATATTCCTCCTAGTATGACACAAAAAAAGCTAGTATCCTGCAAGAAATGATCAGATTCTCAAATTTCATAGACCCTATTAGATTAGCATATATGGCAAAGATTATTTGTAAAATGTGAGAGCAAAGAGGTTTTATGTCTAAATGAAAAAAAATTACAACCCATATCTATGGCTTTATTTTTTTATTTTTTAAAAGACTTTATTTATTTATTTGACAGAGAGAGAGAGAGAGAGATCACAAGTAGGCAGAGCAGCAGGCAGAGAGACAGGGGGAAGCAGGCTCCCTGCTGAGCAGAGCGCCCAATGTGGGGCTTGATCCCAGGACCCTGAGATCATGACCAGAGCTGAAAGCAGAGTTTTAACCCACTGAGCCACCAAGGCACCCCTATATTTGTGGCTTTAAATAATTACTCCACCTCCAGGGTGAATCTGTCTTCATCTCCACTCCTTTTTTTTTTTAAGGTTTATTTATTTTATTTATTTATTTTTAATTTTTTTAAAGATTTTTTTAAATTTTTTATTTCTTTTCAGTGTAACAGTATTCATTGTTTTTGCACCACACGCAATGCTCCATGCAATCTGTGCCCCCAAACTACTAGAACTCATACAGCAATTCAGCAACGTGGCAGGATACAAAGTCAATGTACAGAAATCAGTGGCTTTCTTATACACTAACAATGAAAATACAGAAAGGGAAATTAGAGAATCGATTCTATTTACTATAGCCCCAAGAACCATAAGATACCTGGGAATAAACCTAACCAAAGAGGTAAAGGATCTGTACTCGAGGAACTACAGAACACTCATGAAAGAAATTGAAGAAGACACAAAAAGATGGAAGACCATTCCATGCTCTTGGATCGGAATAATAAACATTGTTAAAATGTCTATACTGCCTAGAGCAATCTATACTTTTAATGCCATCCCAATCAAAATTCCACCGGTATTTTTCAAAGAGCTGGAGCAAATAATCCTAAAATTTGTATGGAATCAGAAGAGACCCCGAATCGCTAAGGAAATGTTGAAAAAACAAAAATAAAACTGCGGGCATCATGTTACCTGATTTCAAGCTTTACTACAAAGCTGTGATCACCAAGACAGCATGGTACTGGCATAAAAACAGACACATAGACCAGTGGAACAGAGTAGAGAGCCCAGATATGGACCTTCAACTCTATGGGCAAATAATCTTCGACAAAACAGGAAAAAATATACAGTGGAAAAAAGACAGTCTTTTCAATAAATGGTGCTGGGAAAACTGGACAGCTGTATGTAGAAGAATGAAACTCGACCATTCTCTTACACCATACACAAAGATAGACTCAAAATGGATAAAAGACCTAAACGTGAGACAGGAATCCATCAGAATCCTAGAGAAGAACATAGGCAGTAACCTCTTTGATATCATCCACAGCAACTTCTTTCAAGATATGTCTCCAAAAGCAAAGGAAACAAAAGTGAAAATGAACTTTCGGGACTTCATCTCCACTCCTTTTCTTTTTCAAGTCATGAGACTTAAGTCATTAGAGTCTTATCTCTCCAGTGATACAAAGTTGTTTCTACTTCGAATATATAGATGGGCAGTTAAGCTGAGCAGGAAGCGTTCTTTCTTTCTTTGAAAAGAAATTATAATTATGATGGTTATTGGAACTGGACTCTCAAACTCAAAGAACCCAACTCCAAAGACAGTAGTAGATTGGGTGAGTTGAGTCATAAAATCTTTGATTAGAAAGGAAATAGCACCCATACGCAATAGGTACCTAAGGGATTGGGTGATGGTGATGTGTGTATATGTGCATGTGTTTGTGTGTGTGAGATTAGATCATCATATAGCAAATATCCATCACCTCCCACTTGACCACAGTGGAAGGTGCCACTGATGTTGGGTTTTGTAGATAAGTTACTTTAGCCAATAGAATGTAGAACAAGCAGAAGCTCAAAATGGCTATACAGCTATGCTTCCTTTTGCAAGCTCCTGCATTTCACCATAAGAACATGCTTCAAGTGAGGGCTGGTCTGATGAGGGTAAGAGTTACCTAAAGCAGATCCTGATCCAGCCTGCAGCTTGGAACCTAGCACAGTTGAGTTGTTTAAACCAAACATACCTATAGATACGTGAGTGAAATGATTATTATTGTATATTTCTCAATTTAGTAGCATTTTTATTATTAGCATATTGAAAACAATGTAAAAATAGCTATCTTTAGCTATTTGTTTATTTTTAATATCCTTTTTCCAATAGCATTTCCTCACACTAATTATGGCAGTGATTGTGAATATCGACTATAAGTCAAATAACATATGTTCAAGTTCTTGCTCCTCTGCTTATTATTTTCTGTGGATCTTTGGGATTTAACCTACATACACCATAGAGTTCTAATTCACAAAACCCAGTAGTGATATCTACCCTGTGGAGTTTTTGTGACTATTAAGTATGACGGTGTATGTCAATTTATAAGCAAAATATCTGAAACATTGGATATAGTACATAGTAGTCATTATTATCATTTTGATTGTTTATACTTAGTGTATAAGTGTATGGAGTTAAAATATATTTATTTTAACACAGCACCACACAAGATACCAAATGCTCTGAACTCTGTTACCCATCTACTGAATGAGCTATTTGTGCACATATATACAGTGTCAACCAATAGCTATTTCAGTTGCAAGAATATGGCCCAGGAGAGGCTAATATGCATTAAAAGACCAGTTCTAACAGATTCAGTTCATTTACACAGCAGCAGACATGTCAAACCAGGCCAATTTTGCTATCATAAAGTTGAGATTCCAAGTCCCTTCAAGAGAGTAATAAATGACATCACCATATCTCAAGCCTAACTGATGCATTGGGAAGTATATTCAAAATATTTTTTTTTCTTACTGGAAGAGGCAAATCAATATTTAAATATTCTTCTTTTGGTATCTTTTTAACAACTGTTGAATGGATAATTTATGGTATTTTGTTTAGTCTTGCAGGGTTTCTAATTATGAATTCTTGAAGGAGTTTAAAGAGAAAGAAATTAAAAATTCCAAATTAAGTAGAAGTTGAAAATTCATCAAAACCTAGTTTCAAATACCATTTTACCTTCTTCTTCTTAAAACCCGTTCTTTTCTTTTTTTGTAACCTGTTCTAATTTTTCATGAATTCATCACTGTAATAGAAGTACTAATGGAAATGTGGGGAATGATGGCAAGATAGTTAACAAGTTATTAGGTATATAAGATACAGCAAAAAAAATTGGTGAGGAAATGGAGATCAAAGGTGTATATGGGAGCGAGAATGAGTGTGGTGCAGTGATAACATGCCTAAGCAATAGGAATTTTCATTCTTCTTTTGTAAACTTTATCCTTTAGGCTACACAGGCAAAGTCATACATAAATTGATCCTAAGATAATCAATTTATGCATAAAACTGTATAGACAGCTTTTAAAAAATAGTGAAAATTTATTTCTGTAAAATAAGGTAATAATTATGATCATTTGTGATTATTTTGTGATCTGTGATTATTATCTGTTGTGATAATTGATCTCTTATGATTAATAATTTATTATAAAAACATATTTTTAAGTTTCTGGTAGACCTTTTTTAGGGCAATTTTAGGTTTTCGGAAATGGAGAGTTGCCACATAAAGGTTCTCCCCTAACAATTTCTCCACAGATACTAACATTTTGTAATAGTTTGATACATTTGTTAAATTGATAAACCAATATTAATATATTATTATTAACCAAAATGCATGGCTTACATTAAAGTTTAATCTTTGTGTTGTAAAGTTCTGTGGATTTTAACTAAGTAATAATGATATGTGTCCACCATTACAGCATAGCACAGAATAGTTTCACTGCCCTAAAAATGTCCTTTGCGCTACATATTCACCTCTGTGCTCCTTGTTCTTAATCCCTGGACACCAATGAACTTCACTGTATCTACAGTTTGCTCTTCCCAGAATGTCATATAGTTGGGATCATAAGGTGTATCACTTTCCAGACTGGCTTCTTTCACTTACCAGAATGCATTTAAGGATCCCCCATATATTTTCAAAGTTCTAGAGTTCATTGCTTTTTTATCACTGAAAATGCTCTGTAGTATGGACGTGCCACAGTTTGTTTACCCAGTTACCTATTTACAGACATCTTGGTTATTTCTAAGTTTTGCCAATTTGGAATAAACCTGCTGTAAACATTCATGTATGGATTTTTATGTGGGCAAATATTTTTAACTTATTTGGGTAAATATTTAGGAGTGTGATTTCTGGAACATGTTATAAGATGATAGTTAGCTTTATTGACTGCCATATTGTCTTCTAAAATAGCTGCACCATTTGGCATTTCTACCAGCCATGAATGAGCATTCCTGTTGCTCCACACCACCACCAACATTTGGTGTTGTCTGTGTTTTAGATTTTAGCTATCTAATACGTATGTAGTGGTATCTCAGTGATGTTTTAATTTGCATTTCCCTAGTTACATATGATATTGAACACCTTTCATACGCTTGTCATCGGTATATTTTCTTTGGTGAGATGTCCAGTTCTATTGTCCACTATTTTAATTGTTTTATTATAGCTGAGTATCAAAAGGCTTGTATATTTTGAAAACCAGTTGTTTACCATATATGTGTTTTGAAATATTGTTTCCCTGTCTGTAGATGGTCTTTTATTCTCATAAGTTCTTTTGCAGAGCAGAAATTTTAAAATTTTAATGAAGGACAACATACCAATTATTTTGATGAATCATGCTTTTGATGCTGTATCTACAAAGTCATTGCCAACTTGAAGGTCACCTTTGTTTTTCCATGTTACTTTCTACAAACTATGTTTCTTTATATTATATTTATGGTATGATCTATTTTATATTAATTTTTATAAAAGGTGTAAGGACTATGTCTAGATTATTTTTTCTCTTACATGTATATATACAGATGTTTTAGTGCTATTTGTTGAAATTACTAATCTTTTCTCGTAGATTTGTTTTTACTCCTTTGTCAACGATAAGTTGACTATGTATGTGATTCTATTTTTGTGCTCCCTCTTTTATTGTACTGATCCGTTTGTCTTTTCTTTTACCATTGACACAAAATCTGGATCTCTGTAACTTATAGTAAGTCTTACAGTCATTTAGTCAGCATTGTGTTGGCTCTTCTGAATCTTTTGTTTTCCCATACAAATTTTAGAATTAGTTTGTAGATCTTCACAAAATAACTTGCTAGGATTTTGAATGGGATTGTATTGAATCTGTAGATCAAGTTAGGAAGAATTGATATCTTAATGTCTCTATATTTGTGGAATATCACTCCCATTTATTTAAAGATTTGATTTTTTAATCATAATTTTGTAGTTTCCCTTATATAGATCTGTAATCTATACATGCTTTGTTAGGGATGTAACAAATTATTTCAGTTTTTTGTTGTTACTAATGTAGTATTTTGTTTTTAATTCCAGATTCAAATTGTTACTGATGTATGAGAAACCAATAGATTTTTGTATATTAACTGTATTTTCTAACTATGTCATAATCACTTTTTAGTCCTTGAAGGTTTTTTCTTTTTGTCAGTTCTTTGAGATTTTTCTACATAGATGATCATATCATCTGTGAAAAAGATTTATTTCTTCCTTTCTAGTCTGTATGTCTTTTATTTCCTTTTCTTGTCTTGAATTAGCTAGGACTTTCAGTACAGTGTTGGATAGGAATGGTGAGAAGGGTCATTTTCATCTTGTTTTGGATTATAGGGAGAAAAGAAGTAGCTTTTTACCATTAACTATGTTGTTAGTTTTAGGGTTTTGTTTTTTGTTTTTGTTTGTAGATTTCTTTAGAAACTGTAGTTTCTTGGGGCACCTGGGTGGCTCAGTGGGTTAAGCCGCTGCCTTCGGCTCAGGTCATGATCTCAGGGTCCTGGGATCGAGTCCCACATCGGGCTCTCTGCTCAGCAAGAAGCCTGCTTCCCTCTCTCTCTCTCTCTCTGCCTTCCTCTCCGTCTACTTGTGATCTCTCTCTGTCAAATAAATAAATAAAAAAATCTTTAAAAAAAAAAAAAAAAAAAAAAAGAAACTGTAGTTTCTTTAGCAAACTGAGGATGTTCCTTCTATGTATGTCTGGTTTGCTGAAAATTTTTTTGAGTAGATAATGGATTTGTCAAATGTGTTTTCTACATTTATTGGTATGAAAATACTTCTTTTTTCTATTTAGCCTATTGGTATCATGAGTTAACATTAATTGATTTTTGAATTTTAAACCAGCCTTGCATACCTGGAATAAATCATATTTGGACATAGTATATAATTTTTTCTATATATTGTTGGATTCACTTGCTAGTATTTTGTTGAGGATGATTGCATCTATGTTTGTAAGAGATTTGGTCTGTAATTTTTCTCATTAGTAATGTCTTGGTTTTGGTGTTGGAGTAATGCTGGTTTCATGGAACATGTTATTTTTTTTTAAGATTTTTTTATTTATTAATTTGACACACAGAGATCACAAGTAGGGAGAGAGAGGCAGGCAGAGAGAGAGAGAGGGGAGGAAGCAGGCTCCCTGCTGAGCAGAGAGCCTGATGCAGGGCTGGATCCCAGGGTCCTTGGATCATGACCCGTGCCGAAGGTAGAGGCTTTAGTCCACTGAGTTACCCAGGCACCCTGGAACATGTTATTAAGTATTCCTGCTGCTTCTATTTTCTGGATGGAATTGTAGAAGAATTGGTATTATTTTTTAAGTGTTTCATAGAATTCACAGTGAAACCATTTGGACCTGGTATTTCCTGTTTGAGGAAAATTACTATATATAGCTTCAGTTTCTGTAATATATAAGTCTATTTAAATTATCTATTTCTCCTTGTGTCCCTTTTAGTAGATCATGTCTTTTAAGGAATTAGTTTATTTAATCTTATTTATCAAATTTGGGGGTAGGAGTTGTTCAGAGTTTTTCTTTATTATCATTTTAATGACCATGAGATCAGTTGTGTTGGCCCCAGTTTCATTCTGATATTAATAACTTGTGTCATTTTTTTTTCTCCTTTTTAGGTTAGCTAAAGTTTTATCAATACTATTTATCATTTCTAGAACCAGCTTTCATTTTCCTTGATTTTCTCTGTTAAATTCCTGTTTGCAATTTCAGTGATTTCTAATTTTTTGTTATTTCTCCTTTTCTGCTTACTTGGATTCAGTTTGCTCTACATTTTCAAGTTTCTTAATGTTGAAGCTTAGATTATTAACTTTTATATTTTTGTCTTTTCTAGCAGATGTATTTAACATACATTTCTCTCTAAACACTGCTTTTGCTACAACATAGAAAATTTTAAAAGTTGTATTTTCATTTTCATTTAGTTCAAAATTGTTTTTGTAATTTCCTTGATAATGTCTTCTTTTATCCATGTATTACTTCAAAGTATATTTTTTAATAACCAAATATTGAAATGTTTGGGGATTTTCTAGCCTCTTTCTGTTATATATATCTAGTTTAATTCTGTTGTCATCTGAGAATATGCTTTATGTAATTTTTATTCTTTTACATTCGCAAAGATGTGTTTTATGAGCCAGGATCAGTTCATCTTGGGAATGTTCTATGTGAGTTTAAGAAGAATATATATTTTGATGTTTTTAGATGAAATACTTTATAAATGTCAATTAGATTCAGTTGATTGATGGTGCTGAACACTTCAACTATATAGTGATTTTCTGTCTGTGAGTCTATCAATTACTGATATTGGGGTTTAAATTCTTCAACTAAAATATGTGTATTTCTCCTTTCAGCTCTATTAGTTTTTCCTAACTATTTTGATGTACACATTTTGGATGTGTACACAGTAAGGATTATATGCCTATTTGAAGAATTGACTCCTTTATCTTATGTTTATCTTTATCTTGTATTTTATCTTTATCTCCCTCCTTATGTCTGATAATTTCCCTTGTGCTAAAATCTACTTTGAAATTAAAATAGCTAGTTCTACTTTCTTTTGATTAGTGTTAGTATAGTATATTCTCTATCCCTTTACTTTCAATCTGTCTTTGTTTATGATTGTGTTTTTTATAGACAGCATATATTTGGAATTCTTATTTAGCCCACTCTGATGGTTTCTGTATGTATATTAAGACCATTCACATTTAAAATGATTTTTGATGGAGTTGCCATCATCTTCCACATCTGTTACTATTTTCTATTTGTTGTGTCTTTCTTTCTTTTATTTTTATTTTGCTTTTAATCAATCATTTTACATGACTTAGTTTTCTTACCTCTCAGGATATTGATCATATTGATCATACCTTAATTTTTTTTCAATTTTTTTTTCCCAGTGGTTTCTCTACAGTTTGCAATACACATTAACGACTAAACTAAGTCTACTTTCAAATAACACTATACCACTTCATGGTTAGCTCAAGTATTTTATAACTTGAGTATTCCAGATTTCTCCTTCCCATGCCTTATAACATTGTTGTTATATACTTCATTTAACCATAAGCTATAATCATCCAATATATTGTTCTATTATTATTTTGTGTTTTTTAATTATTTTTGTTTCTTGTTGCTATTATTATTTTGAATGAACTGTTATTTGTTAGAGCACTTAATAATACGAAAAATAAAAATGACTTTACTTCATTTATTCCTTCTCATGCCTATCCTTTCTTTACATAGATTTGTGTTTCTGACTTAATCATTTTCCTGCTTTCTGAGAAATTCATTTTGATGTTTTTTGTACATCAGGTCTACTGGCAACAAATTCCTTCTAATTTTGTTTGAGAAAGTATTTCTTCTTCACTGTTGAAGGATAATTTTGCTGGATCTAGAATTCTAGGTGTTTATTTAATTATCACATTTAATTACTTTATTCCACTGTCTTCTTGCTTGAATAGCACCTGAAGATAAGTCTGATTTAATTCTTATCTTTGTTACTCTATAGATAAGGTATTTATCCCACTTCATAGTGTTTCTCTAAATTTTTCCTCTTTGTCTTTAGTGTTTTGAAGTTTGAGTAGGAAATGCCTAGGTATAGCATTTGTTTGTTTATTTGTATTTTTCCAGTTTGGTGTTCTGTAAGATTCCTAGCATTGTATCTGTCAAAAATTTTAGAAAATTCTCAGCCACTATTACCTCAAATATTTTTCTTTTCTTTCTTCATCTTCCTACATTCCTATTATGTGTATGTTATACCTTTTGTAATCACTTCAGAGTTCTTAGATATTTTATTACATCTTCTCCTTTTGTTTTCCCCCTCCTCTCTGCATTTCACTTTGGGAAGTTTCTGTTGTTACATCCTCAGGCTCACTGATTCTTCCCATGTCTATACCCAAACTACTGATGAGCCCATCAAATGCACTTCTCATTTTTGTTATAGTGTTTTTTAATTTCTAGCAGTTCCTTATGATATTCTTTTAATTTCCATCTCTCAGCTTATGTTACCCATCTCTTGCACATTACCCACTTTTTTCAGTAGAGCCTTTAATCATATTAGTCATAGTTATTTTAAATTTTTAGTTTGATAATTTGAAAATATTGGTCATATCTGGCTCTGGTTCTTTTAGCATGATTTGCAATTTTTTGCCATTGTTGAAAGCCAGACATGATATATAATGTGGAAGGAAACAAAGTAAATTGGTCTTTATTGCTTGGTTTTATGTTTATCTGGCTAGAAGTTAAGCTGTTAATCGTTTGCTCTAGCTATAGATGTTAGAGGCTAAAATTTCCTCTGGTGACCTAGTTTTTGTTTCCTCTGCTGTCTTGTGTTACCCTAAGGACTTTTTAAGTAGGGTCTGAGTCTTGCAGTTCTATTCAGCTATAGTCTCTTATTATTATACAGGAGCCCTATTGGTGTGATAGTAAGATGTAGGGGGTGAGAAAGCATTTTGTAATCCTGGGATTAAACCTCACATTTTATTGAGTCTCTTCAGCTGTGCTATGATCTCTCTAAGTGCTGGTCAGCCTTCTATTTCATACCTCAGATGAGACGGAATACTAGAAGGGGCTGGAGTTGGTTATCTCCCCACCGCCCCCATTGGTTAGGTACTAAAAAATAGTTTCCCTTGAGGGCAAGCATTTGGTGAGGAGTAAAGAAAGCTACAGTCTTATTTCAAACGGCTGCTTTTTGTCTCTTCCCGGTGAAAGTAGGAAGTCATTTTTCTCGAGACTTTATAGTGAAAATCTGGTGGAGCTCCTGGAGGAAAACTTCACAAAAGTGTGGAGATTTCCCCAATGCACGGTCTCCAGGAGTTTTTATTTCTCAAGCTAGCCCATACTCAGTCTCCAGGAGTTAGTCAGCTACCCTTTAAATATTCCTGCCTGATGCTGGCTCCAGCAGTGGTTTCTGTTCTTGGTAAGATGTAATATTCTGTATCTACTTGTCTTTCCAGTTTTCGGTGACTTGTCTTATCACCCTAATTTTCTGATGGATGTCTAGCAGGGTTATTGATTTTCTGTTTTTAAGCCTTTGTTGTTGTTGTGGGGATAGAAGTGACACCTTTTAAGTTCTTTGTATGTCAGACTGGAAATCAGAAGTGCATTATATTTAAATGTAAAAAGAAAACTCTCAAAACAACAACAAGGCAATTGAAGAATGTGGAACAACATTTTAAAGAAGAAAAAAAACCTCTAAACCTATAAATTCTATACACCACAAAAATATCTTTTAAAAAAAAGGCAAAGAACATTTCAGAGTTACAAAAGCTGAAAGTATTTGACACCAGCAAATCCATACTTTAATAGGTTTTGAAGTATGATGAGTATGAACAAGCCATTCAGGCAAAGAGAAACTGTTGCCAGATTATTAAAAAAATGAATTCAGTTGCAACACAAAAAGTAACTATGTGAGTAATTATATAACATTATTTTTCTTATGAGGTATCTTTGAAGGATAGCTGACTATTTAAACAAAAGTTGGAGTGTATTCAGCGTAAAAACAATAGCATAAAGGCTAGAAGGTGATACAGGGAAGTGTATTTTTGTATAGTTCTTAACTATGTTTGAATTTATGCAAAGTGTTACTGATGGTTGGCTTTTGATAGGGAAGGATGTATATTATAAACTCTAAAGCAACTATTAAAGTATAAAAAAAATCCCTAAGCGTTATAGTTATTAGATTAACAGAAAGGAAAAAAAATAATAAAAGACTAAATCCAGATAAAAGCACATTAAAGAAGAAAAAAATTAAAAATATAAAACAGTTAAAAATTAAATGACAGATTTAAACTAACCACATTCATTGTAATATTAAATATAACTAACGGGGCGCCTGGGTGGTTCAGTGGGTTAAAGCCTCTGCCTTCGGCTCAGGTCATGATCCCAGGGTCCTGGGATGGAGCCCCGCATCTGGCTCTCTGCTTAGCAGGGAGCCTGCTTCCTCCTCTCTCTCTTTGCCTGCTTCTCTGCCTACTTGTGATCTCTGTCTGTCAAATAAATGAATAAATAAAATCTTAATAAATAAATAAATAAATAAATAAATAAATAAAACTAACAATTAGAGATAGATTGGTTAAAGAAACAAGGCCCAGGTTAGTACTGCTTACATTGGAATATAGTTTTAATATAAAAACACAAATAGGTTAAAAGTAAAAAGATTAGGAATGAATAATGCTAACCCTAATAAAAGGAAAGCTTGAATGTCTGTCTATATTAACATTACACAATACAAGTTTTGGAGTAAAGAATATTATCTGAGCTAAAAATAGTGATGAAAGTGTTGAGTTATCAAGAAAGCAAACAAGGGACGCCTGGGTGGCTCAGTGGGTTAAAGCCTCTGCCTTCGGCCCAGGTCATGATCCCAGGACCCTGGGATCGAGCCCCACATCAGGCTCTCTGCTCAGCAGGGAGCCTGCTTCCTCCTCTCTCTCTCTCTGCCTGCCTCTCTGCCTGCTTGTGATCTCTATCTATCAAATAAATAAAATCTTTAAAAAAAATAAATAAATAAATAAATTAAAAAAAAAAAAAAAAAAGAAAGCAAACAAATGCTAAATATTTATGCAGTTAATAGTAAAGCTTCAAATACCTGAAGCAAAACCTTAAAAACTGCAAGGAGAAAAACAAAAGTGAAATCACATTATAAGATTTCAATATATATCTCTGAAAAACTGATGGAACAAATAGAAAATTAGTAAGGAGTTAGAAAATTGGAATAACAATTTCAACAAACTTTACCCAATTGAAATTTATAAAATACTTTGCACAGCAACGATAGAACGGATATTCTTTTCATATCCACATGGGACATTTACCAAGAGAGAATGTATTCTGAGTTACAACAAAAGACTCAAATTTAAAAGGATTTAATTCATACAGAGTATTTTCTCTGACCACTATGGATTTAAAATAGAAATATTAACAAATCTCTGAAAAATTACCATATATTTATAAACTAAATAAAACACTTGTAGAAAGCTGTGTTCCAAAAAGGATCCATAAATGAAAATAAAAGGTATTTAGTACTAAATAGTGAAAACATAACACATCAAAATTACAGGATGCCACTAAAACAGTATTTAGTTGGAAATTTATAGTCTGTCAGAAAAAAAAAAAATGCACCAAATCAGTGAACTCAAAAAATGAAAGCAGAAGAAAGGAAAAACATAAATAAAAGCCAAAATTATTTAAACAGAACCCAGAAAGACAATAAAGAAAATAAAACTAAAGCTAATTGTTTGAGAAGATCAATAAAATTGATAAATTTCCATTCACAGTGACCAGTAAAAAAGAATGAAGATATAAGAATAACACCTGAAATTTTATAAGAACATCACTACAGACTCTTTAGATAATAAAAAGAAAATAAAGGTCTAATGTAAATTAATTTATGCCAATAAATTCAGTTACTTAGAAAAATGGACAAATTCCATGGATGATACAGCATCTGAGATTTACTCAAGAAGAAATGGCCTAAATTGTTCTATAACTATTTTTTTTTTAAATCAGTATCAATAAAAACAAATAAACTAAAACTTCTCACAAAGAATACTCCAGACCCGGATGTCTGCACTGATGTGTTCTACCAAATATTCAAGGAGGAAATGATAACAATTCTATAATAAATGTTACAGAAAATGGAGGAAAGTTTGATCTGAGATCAGAGCATGTGGACTGATATAGATCTTTGCTAGCTCCCTCACTCACTTGTGATATCTGTCACTGACCATTGATGGACAGGAAATCAGATCACATGGCTCCTCTGTCATGCGGGCATGACAGTCCAAATTTGTCACTTACAGAAGAATGCTGGTCTGGCAGATTCACATGAAAGTCTCAGTTCAGATGAATGTTGGTGACTAAAAGATTAAATATTAAAGGTTAGCATCGTACATAGGCAAAGAAGATTTAATATCAGATGATTTCTACCTAAAATGAGTTTTTTCCCCTACCCATCTCAGTCTCATAGGGTGAAAGAGTGGGCTCTGGCTTCAAATCCTAAATCAGTTTGATAATCTAAGCTGGTAGCAGTTGAATAGGAATAGAAGACAGAATGATTGAAACTTGGCATAACTTCTAATCAAATAAGATATCCTACCTCACTTGAATTTCTTTTCTGCGATGAGAATTTAGACTTATAGAATTTAGACGTTTAATTAGAGTGGGACTAGATTATTGAAGAGACTTGGGAGAATCGGGCAATAAAAAGGGTATGAATGCTGACCAAACCAAGTTTCAAATTGGACTCTATCTAGCATACAGACATGCTACTTTATAAGGACTACTCAAACCCAGCTCAGTTCTAGTTAATGTAATGATTTTGGAAAGCCATGCTAGCATCAGGTGACTCTGCTCTCCACACGGTGGTTGTGGTGAATACATGGCCCAAACTAAGGAAGGGATGCATTTTTTTTTTCCCTTAACTCCAAATGACTGCTCAGTCCTGGTGCCTGACCTACCGTGTCAGCAACACAAAGCTAACGGTAGGTTTATGTTTTAGGAAGTGAGAATAAGACCCCCTTCAAGGACCCCATTTGGTAGCCTGTGGCCAAAGGATGCAGTTCTCTCCTCTCCCCACCAGACGTAAATATAGATACATGAAGAGTGAAAGAAACCATTTTTATCACTATATTTTTAGAATAGAAGACTTTAACCTTCTTAAAACATTTATTTAGACATAATTGACAAATTATATGCTAAATGCATTTGAAATATGCATATGTATTTATTTTAATACAAATATAAGTAAATAAATAAGTACATTTACATCTATTTATCTGTTGGTCTATCTATCAAGGGAGGTAGTGGACATCATCTTAGTTCACCTTGGGATTCTTCTGTATTTTTATCTATTGGCTTCCATGATATTTCTTTTTATTCTTTATAGTTCTTTATAATAAATTAATCCATATGTAAATTACTGAGACTGAATTTTGTTTTTTGCCACTAAGGATTTAGACTATGACAGGGATGTGTTAACATTTAAATGCTATAATAATTTACCATCAGGAGCAACAGAGTTCAGGTCCGCATGTACTATCTGTGACAGATGACTAGTTAATTTCTTTTTCAATACTCCCAGGACCTAAACCTAAGTCTGTAAAGCCACTATGTCAAGAATCCATATGTTTAATTAATGCAATCCTATAACTTCTGAAAATACTTTTTATTTTGAATTAAAATTTATCTCTGTGTAAATTCAATCCATCAGTCTTAACTCATATTCCCTTAGAATTATCACAGAATATGGCAGGGTCTAAGGAATGTGGACTCTGGCTTCAGATCCAAGGTCAAACATTTTTTGGTATTGTGACCTTGGACAAGATACTGCACTTTGCTATACCCTGGTTTCTGGGTAGTTGTGGTGATTGAAAGGCATAAGGCAGGTAATTTGCTTGAATCAGTGTGTTTACTGAACACTACTCTCTGCTTCAGATTGGTAATCAGAAGTGTTTGGGATATTTGGTAAGTTTTTATTTTGTTAACTATTATTTGATAGTTAAAAAAAAACAATCCCATTTTTTATTCCATGGCAGAGGCTGAGTATCCTTAAGATTTCTTTGGAACTCTTGATTTGTATCCCCAGAGCAGATGCACTAAAGTGAAACAACTTGAGAACTGTTTGTCCGTGGTAGTTGTAGGAACTTGAGGCCAGACAGCTTCTACTTTAAAACTGTTGCTCCCTTTCCCCATTTTGTGACCTCTCCTATATCTGTTGGTCCTCTAGCAGGAATTCCATTGGATACTTGTGTAGGAGGAAGCTGAAGCATCCTGTACAGGGGAAGGAGCATGTTCAGACTTGGAGGAGGCTTACCTAACTTTCCTTCCAAACTGAACACTTTAGCCTCCAAGTTACTGGGCACTACTGGCAATTAGGAAGGATTTGATAGATGCACCAGTAAATGACTAACTAAATATAAGTTAGAGATTTGGGACAACCATAAAGATCATTTCTGATAAGGAAGTAGGTCTCTGCCAAGCACTGCTTTTGAATTTTTATTACTCTTTTTTATTTTCAATTTGGATCAATATGAGCCTTTTCTTTTCTCTTTTTTTTTTTTTTTTTTTTAGATTTTATTTATTTGTCAGAGAGAGAGGAGAGCGAGCGACCACAGGCAGACAGAATGGCAGGCAGAGGCAGAGGGAGAAGCAGGCTCCCCGCCAAGCAAGGAGCCCGATGTGGGACTCGATCCCAGGATGCTGGGATCATGACCTGAGCCGAAGGCAGCTGCTTAACCAACTGAGCCACCCAGGCATCCCTGAGCCTTTTCTTTTAAAGCAGCAGAATCATAACTGAAATATTGTTGAGTTTGCATACAGAGTCAGACCAGTCAGCACAATTTACCAGTCAGAATTGTCAGAAGTAAGTATTACAGCGCTTATACCTACTCTAAACTTCACAAAGAAAACTCATAATTACTAAGTAGACATGTTAGTAAGAATTCTATTGAAAATTTTCTCACCAGCATTCACAATGATTTTTGCTTTGTCATAGCCAAATATCCACATGATTGTTTCAACCATATTTTGTTTTAATCCAGATGTTCCAATAGGTACTTTATAGGCCTACAATTATCACAGGAAATATTCTCATCTGGAAGAGATTCTTCCAACTTTGATCTCACAATGAAGATATTGTTCTATAAATAAGTGGTTAATTCTTTGGATAGAATCCCTTTGACATTATTTATATTTAAATCTATGTACCTTACTACTTATTATTTTAGTTTTGTTTTATACTTATTTAAATCTATGCACCTTATCTATTCCATATTTGGTAATAGATGTAACAACCAATTTGTTCTATTTACTACACCTAGATAACACTTTGCAATTTTGAGTAGATCATAAAATGGATAATTTGCAGTGAAATTATGTTTGTCAGAACTTTATCCATATACCATTCTGGATTCATTACTTTTATGTAAGAGTTTAATCACAGAACATTTTCATATTTTATTTACTTTACTGCATTCTTGTCCGGATTCTCAACTTAAAATTTTTGTCACTGCCTGGGCTAAAGATGGATGCTTTAGTAATTCACAGCACAATCATGAATGGATGAAGTTTGATGGAGGTCACTTAAGTCATGCTCTTGTCATCCCTGAGGTTTGTATATGAGTATTTGGGCATTGATAGACTTTTGTGTAATTGTCAGAGCTCTCCAGTACTGAAGAGTTTCCAATAACCTTCAATTATATAATTAAGTTCATCTACTGCTTCTCCAAAGGTCAAGTCTCTACATCTTCAAGAAACCTATACTAGCACTCATCTTGTTAACAAGACCTTCTGTTGTGTTTTATAGCATTACGTATACTCTGTTATTATGTTCATTTACTGGGTTCCTAACACATACCAGGTACTAGAAGTGGAGCGTCGATAGGACAGATGAAATCATTGCCATCATTGGGCTTACATACCATGTTATCATACATCCATAACAAAATATCCAGAGATACTATAATTTTTCAGAAAAAAATAGTCAAGATAACAGGTGTGGGCAAGATGTGATGTAGTAGACTGCACAACTCTAAATTTTATGAGTAAGTACAGTGGTCAAGTAGCAGTGGAAACACCAGAAAGTCACATGAGTTAGAATCAAGACCACTTAGAATGAAATTCATTCACTTATTTACTCATTACTAGGAGCTGCAAATTTTAAAAATACTGTTTCCTGTGACATTAATAGAGGTAAAAGGAGAACCTGAAATTTTCATTATATATGATAAGCACAAACTGTTAAGGGTGAATGGAAAGGAGGAGTATAGACTAAGCCTTCAGATGCATGGATACTGCCCTCAAGAAGCTTAGTGGATCTTGAAGGATGAAAGATTTTTTTCACAGGAGGAAAGAAAGTTCTAGTAAGAGCTAATAGAATATGGAAGTCTGCAATTCAAATATACATGTCAGAGACAAGAGGCAAGCCCAAATCCCAGGAATAAATGGGTAGAGGAATTAGAGAGTGAAATCCATATCTCATATGAAATTAAGCATGACACAGCTCAGACAGATTATATAAAATGTTTGGCACTATCTTAGTTAAATTTGCTCTTTTAGCATCTTAAAATCATCCTTCAAGGTTTGACATTTAAAGTGGTCTCATTCTTTCAGCGATTGTTAAAAACACTGGGAATAGCAATAGACTGTCCAATATTAAAATTTAACTCTTCTTCTTAAACTTACAGTGACTGTCAGTCCTGACCCTCCAGGAAGCCAATGCCACGATGGGATTAGATGTGTATGAGATTTACTGGGGAAACACCTGTGATGGACAAGGAGGCTAGAGCAAGATCACCTTTAGATTACAGTGCATGTCTGTCATCTGTAAAACCTGAGTAAGAAGGAAAGAGGATTGGGTAGGAAGATGCTCAAACTTCTCTTCAGTTCTAAGAAAGGCTTGGCTACGTCAACAGGGCATTTCTGAGCCTATCTGTCTCAGTCCTGTCCTCCAGAAATGGGCCAACTTTAATATTTCCACTGTGCTTTCCTTTTTCCTGGGAAAAGCTAGGAGAAGCATGGCCTGGATGGCAACATAGTGGTAGATCAAGGGAATGGCAGATGAGGCTGTCAGTCCATTTTGCTCCCCTCAGTGGGTAATATGAGTGGTGAATTTTTATTTCTGCCACAGAGACTATGGATGACCGGATTAACTCTTGTAAGGCCAGTTTTGTAGTGGGCAGAATAAAGGTAATAGCATGGCTGTCTTTCTGGGACTATAGTAAGGATAACTGAGTTAATGCCCATATAATGGTTAGTATAGTGCTTAACATGCAGGAATCATTGAGAATATTCTGTTTTCTAAAATGCTGTATGCCTTTGTAAAGCAGGGATATCCTCATCTTTTTTCTTTATCATGGTATACAATGGTATATATCTACCAGATCATTACTGTTATAGAACTCATATAATGCATGTTTAATACATAAATTGCCATTGCCTACCTGTCACTGACCATTGAGAACACACTATTTAGCAAACAAAGATGAGTTTATCATTTGCTAGGAAAAGGAAACTGAACACCCTGAGGAAATGAGGGCTGTCTCAGAGGGTGTCAGAAGGGGTAGTTATGATATTTGGTCCCATAATAGGTAATTTTGAGAAAGGATCAAAGAAGCATGGTCTTTTCTTTAGTTTGAGTGTTATCAGAAAGTATTTCGTTTTGTCTTACCCCATCACACTAGAGTTATCTTGTCCAATGTTGGTGTTCTGTGAGTCATTTCTGTTGAGTAGTGAGAAACCCAGCCAAGATCTTTAGGGCCAGGCCAGCTACCAACGGGCAGCTCCTTGAGTTGGTCAAATTAGAAGAAGCCACAATTCTAACCTAGGGAACTGAAATTAAGGAGAGAGCTAAGTCAGTTGCATGGGCCAAAACAAGAAACATAGAGTGGGAGATCTCCAGATGCCCAAGCAGATTCAACAAGAAATTCAGTGTGTTCAAACTGTTTCAGCTTTGTAAATAATTAAGAGTAGCTCTTCTGGGGCCTATTGGCAGATTTTTAATTAGCCAGTACTACCTTTAGTAACTGGGTTGTCAAACTACTTATTCTGTGATACGTCAAAGATTTTCAGGATAAGGAACAATCTTATCCTTAAAACATCTAAGCATCTACTCACTCTACTCAGTTTTTCTGGATACATATTATGTTCACTATTCCAAACCTTGGGAAACAGAAAAAAAAAAAAAAATAGATGACAGATAAAATACCGGTTTTTCATTTAGTAACTGTCTCTGTGTAAAGTCATAATCCTGATATTTTAATATCTCTGATAATGTACTTTTGGAAAACCTAATGCAAATTACTCTTTAAACAAATTAGTACAATATTCCTACTCTTATTTGGTCTCTAAAACAATAAAAGGTAAGTAAATTGGTTGATGGTGCTTGAGTTTATAACCATTTGGCAACGAATTCAAAATCCTGTGTCCATTACATTGTTCTAAATCCATTCACACCCTTCAGAATGTCACAACTAATCACACTGCATCTCCAGCCTCCAGAGAACAGAAGCTTTATATCAGCTCTGCTTCTTCAGTCATAGCGCTTTGTACAGTCAAGCATATAATCAACCTTTTGCTAAATACTTTGAAAATTTCCAAAGCAAAAACAAAAGAATAGCCCAGGCCAATAAGTGATTTTTAAAAAAGAATGATGTTTCATACTTACCTGGCAGGGGAGATACCATGATCACGAAGGTGGTTTCCCCAGGGCGAGGCTTATCCATTGCACTACGGATGTGCTGACCCCTGCGATTTCCCCAAATGTGGGAAACTCGACTGCATAATTTGTGGTAGTGGGGGACTGCGTTCGCGCTCTCCCCTGAAAAAAAAAAAAAAAAAAAAAAAAAAAAAGAATGATGTTTCTATTCAAATGCATTATCTCACTCCACAAGTACTTCCAACCTCACACCTTCCCTTTCTCTAACGAAAAATCTGAAATTAGCACACATCCATTTTTTATTGTTTTCAGTGGCACCACTTCATCTGTTGGAGTAAGTCTGACAACAGTGTCTGCCCAGGCTATGGTAGGGTGGTGCACATGACAAGTGGTAATTGACAGATCACTTCAGTGGAGAGACAGTATGCATAAATATCGGACCATGTTCGTAATGAAGTCCAAAAGAATAAATATTAACTAGTAACACATGTAATGTTCATGTTTGAATTCTTGGAGTTCCTAACTTAATAGGATCTTAGCTCTTCAGAAAAAAAAAAAAAGTGACTATGTATACCTTAATAATCCTCAGATTTAATAAAAAGTCCATAAGAACAAATTCATTTCCAGCATTTTAACTACAAATTATACTTATTGTGACTCCAGCCTAATTCAGAATTAGATCAACTAATTGATCTAATTAGATCAATTATTAGATTGATTATTGATCAAATTAGATCAATTATTATCAATTATTAGATCTCCCAGATAGTCCAGATTTCCCAGATAGTACCTCTTTGATTATTGTGATACTCCGCCACCTCTTAAATTTGGGGCTTTTTATGTGTCACTCTTAATTTACCCCTATTTCCCAAACAGAGTATGTGTTAGTTATTGAATGTCAGGGACACTACAATTTTATCTCAAATCTGCCCCATCAAAGACTCAATTAAAGTTTTGTCTATATGCAAAAACTATCTTGCTCAATGCCTGATACAAGAAAAAGATATCAACTTTGAATTGGGAGAGCGTATTGATGAAAATAATATATTGGTTCTCGATCAACATGATTTATCATTATTGATCACTTGATTTTATAGGTAGTTGAGACAGAAACGATGAAGATTAAAAGGATAGAGTCTGTGCCCTCCAGAAATGTAGACTCCACTAAGGGAAAGATTAAAAGTATATTTAAGGACATAGGAAATTTAAAATGGCATAAGCAAGAAACAAATTATTCAAAGAAAAGAGATGCAAAGAAGAGAGTAGTCACAGTGAGTAGGGCATTGGGAACATTTTTAGTGAAAGACTGATATTTGAGATGAACTTTCAAGGATGGATAGAATCATGATATGTGGGCAGAGTGATAAGTGAAAATTCCAGGTGGGTGGGGGAGCCAGAGCTAGAACATGAAGATGGAGATGTTAAATACCAAGGTGAAATGGTTTTTTCAAGTAATTTGTACTGGGGAGGATAAATTTGAATAGGAAAATAAGTGGGAAGACAGGAAATAGGCAAGGAGCTAAGAGAACAGTGCATTCATTCACATAGAAAATATTGAAGAATAGACCCAGGATAAACATAAAAAGGAAAATAAAGTGGGGACAGCCAAGAAAATGCTACAGCAGTTGACTCTAAATGACTTAGTAACTGACTGGATATAGGTGAACTGAAATCAAAATATATGTGCTTTTTTTACTGCAGACTTTGAGTTCTATTCTTCCAAAATGATTGGAAGGCCTATAGTACGTAGATAACCATATGGAAAATGATGACTCAGCCATGCACAAGGTGTCAAGTGCATCCTCTGGTTTTGAGGGAAACATAATGACTAGTTTGGATGGAATTGGAACAAAAATTAGTCATTGGTACATTTGAGTGTGAAAGACAGTCATCTTGCTGAAAACAAGTTTCTTGCTGAAAATCCAGGAACGACAAGATGTAATGACTTTGCGTATAAGATTGTTATAACATAAAAGTAAAGTAAGAAACTAGTTCTGGAAAATTCTGGGAGAATAATTTATTATTAATCACTTATTTTCATCAATGAAGATAACTTCTCTCAATTTTTATTTCCACTCTGAAACAAAAACAAAAACAAAAACTGGGCTTTGTGCTATGAATCTGATGTTGTCTTTTTTGAAGTTTAAAGAGAAATCATTTTCTTTTTAAACTTTCAAAAGAAATGCTAAGTGAAATTAACCCGTAATCCCTATATTCAATTCAGATATCCTTGTTAAAATTCTAAGTAATTGGGGTGCCTTGGTGGCTCAGTGGGTGGCTCAGTGGGTTAAAGCCTCTGCCTTTGGCTCAGGTCATGATCCCAGGGTCAGGCGTCTGGCTCTCTGCTCAGTGGGGAGCCTGCTTCCTCCTTTCTCTATCTGCCTGCCTCTCTGCCTACTTGTGATCTCTGTCAAATAAATAAATAAAATCTTTAAAAAAAATTCTAAGTAATTGTATTTATTTTGTGAACTAGAGAAATTGTATACTTTTTATTCTATCAAACATGCATTTGATTTTGAAAGACAGATATGGAGAACATTATTTTACTCTTTTGAAATTGTGAGGGACAATAAGCCAAAAGAAATTTTTAAAAGACAGTATTTGTGAAGATTTTTTAGGAAATTAACATGGTTTAAAAAAAATTTTTTTTTTTTTTACAAAATCACCTAATCTTATTCAACTTACATTTAAAAAAATAAGATTTCTAAGTGGACTGTTAAAATGTATATGTGTATTTGTGAGAATGTCTATATTAGATGTCATTAAGGGCTTACTATATAAATTTGTCAGATTAGTTGGGCTCTAACGTGCTGTGACCCTTAATGGACTTGGAAAAGTGAAATGTTAATGGGGAAGATGAATATATTGGTTGAGATGTTCTTGGTGTGATTAAAAAAGTGCATATATATGTAGATAGATAAATGCCTTAAGCAACAACAACAACAAAAAAAATGTATTGACCGCTAAAATGGTAGAGAATGTAATCAGGCTGACCATCACAAAGCTGGCTTCCCACATGGTGGCTCTTGCAGAATCTATCTGTGTGTATCACCATGCCTTGAGATATATACAGAGAAATCTTTTCCTACCAACTTCTAAACAACCACCATGCTATACTCTGCTCTTTACTACCTATGGCCAGGAGGGTATCAAGTTAGTAGGTACTCTGAACCTACTGTTCAGAGTAGGAGATAAGATTGTTTGGCTTAGCAAACACCCTGTAAAGGAGATAAGATTGTTTGGCTTAGCAAATCAAGATTTTTGGAGAACTGTGTGGGTATGGAAATTGGGCTACAGTTGGGAGGAATGTGACACAGATATGGGAAGGGAATACTATATCTTCTACCTATAGTATGAGTTGCTACAGAAGAAAAGAGATGAGGAAAGGTGCTAAGAAGGTAGAGATGGAAGAAATCAAAGCCCTGGTGAAATGGAAGAAGTGTCCTTATCTTGGTCTCTGGGCTGGAGGCTTGGGGATCAGAAGAAAAAGATTGAATGGTTCTGAAAAGCAAGCAAAATTCTTTTTCATTTTAGTTTTTTTTTTTCCTATCTATATCTCATTTGGCACTAAAAATGGGCAATCTTAATATATGATTCTGTCTTGAAAACACAGCCCTGAGAATGTTGCAATCATCTTCAATGTGTTAGGAACAGGTGGCCTCACTATAAACCAAACTGTTATTAAACCAAAAAAACCTCAATTTTTATAAAAGGTTATTAAAGAGTAACTGTTACTTGTTTAGAAATAATTTTCACCTAGCAAAAAATCTACCATTATAATTCTGAAGAATTAGGATTGTGACAATAATGATAGCTAGCATTTGTTGAGCTCTTCGTATGTCAAACACTGCAATATTTTTATGTGCATTAACTTTCTTAATCTTCACAACAACCTGATGAAATAGGTGCTTCTATCATGTCTCTATTTTTTAAATGTTTTGAGGTACAACTTTAAAAGTCATCCTATGTTAATGGACAGTTCTGTGAACTTTGGTAGATGAATAAAGCATGTGGTCACATTCTAATCAACAGTCCTATTACCTACAAATATTCGCTTTTGCTCTTTTGGAGTCAGTAGTCTCTCCTCATCTACAGCCCATAGTAATTGCTGATTTGTTTTGTGCCCTCATGCCTTTGCCTTTCCATAATACCATATATATGAAATTATACAGTATACAACCTTTTTTTTTTTGGCTTTTTTCATTTTGCACAGTGTATTTTAGATTCATCTATGCTATAGCAGATATCCATGTGTGCATCAGTAATTCATCCCTTTTTATTCTTGAGTAGTAATTTATGGATGTACCACAGTTTGCCCATTCACAAGTTAATGGTTATTTGGGTTGTTTTTTGGTGATTATGAATTTTGGTGATTACACATAAAGCCATAATAAATATTTGTGTTGGATTTTTTGGTATGGATTATATAATTACTGAGACATATGTTTTCATTTCTCTTGGCATATTGTCAATGGAATTGTTGGGTTGAATAGTAGGTGTCTGCTTCATTCAAGAGTGAAAAGCCAAGAAATTAGTAGATTAAGTACCTAGCCTGGTTTCACATAGTAATTAGTGGACTGGAGATTTGAATAAAAGCAATCTAACCCCAGATTACATGACTTTAACCACTACCTTAACATATGTGATCTGTATCTTAGTAAGAAATTAGTATAAATAAAGTAACTGCTTTAGTAAGAAATTAGTATAAATTAGTAAGAAATTAGTATAAATAAAGAAAGTAGTATAAATAAAGTAAGAAGTTAGTATAAAGTAACTGCTTTGTTTTTCTGGATTGACTACTCTTCTACCTCTGATTATGTGCTATGAACCTGGTGGTATAAAAGAAAGGCTGTCAGGGATTCAGGGATTGGGGTTAGCTCCTTACTGCAGATCCTGCTCTAGTTACCTTATTTTTAGAGTTAGCTACAATTGAACATTGTTTATATATGAGATCAACATCTCAAGGACAAAGCACTCACACACATGCACATGTACACACACATACATACACACAGACACACAAAACCTTCTTTGTGAAATATTTTATCTCTCTGTTTGGCCACCCCAAATTTGGAAACTACTATATGCCAGAATAATAAAGACAAAATACCCTTAGATGTCTTGAGTTCTAACCCCTTTGCCTTACAGATGGGAAAAAAGGGTGAGACTTTTGCAAAGCACTGAGCAAGTTTATAACAGATTTGTTTTCCTCTCAGATTTAATATTCTCCATATTTCTTTTATGGTTGCTTCTCTTACTAAATTAAGCATAAGTAAATATAATAAATATTTATTAGTGTCTGCTATTTTGACAGTAATACTTGGCTATTTTGAAAAGAACTTCATATCATCATCATTAATTATCACAATCATTTCCTGATAATTTTGAGTCAATAACTCAACTAACAGTGCTGCAACATTAGTTATTTACATTTTACTGACCCTGTCATTTCTGGAGAGGTGGCTTTCAGCTTCACAATAACTATCAAACACTCTCTCTTGCTTTTTTTTTTTTTTTAAAGATTTTATTTATTTATTTGACAGACAGAGATCACAAGTAGGCAGAGAGGCAGGCAGAGAGAGAGGTAGAAGCAGGCTCCCCGCTGAGCAGAGACCCCGATGCGGGGCTCGATCCCAGGATCATGACCTGAGCTGAAGGCAGAGGTTTTAACCCACTGAGCCACCCAGGCACCCCTCAAACTCTCTTAATCTCCTGGTATACCTTCTTAGTTCTTCGCCTGATTACAGTACCTCAGTCCACCTAACTATGGGATGATCTGGCCTATTATTTATTGGCAGTATAGCAAACTACTTACAGTGGTTGAAAGTGCTGCTTTTCAACTGCTCTTTTCCCCCAGCTTTATTGAGGTAAAATTGACATATAATGTTGTGTAACTTGAAGGTATACAACATAACAACTTGATATATGGACCAATTTTTTGCTCATCTTAGGAAACATTTTGCAAAGGCAAAGATTACCATGACTGATTTCCAATTTTCCAGGTTTTCTCTTTCAATACTCCTTTCTCCCTTTTAATAATTATAATAATAACTCCTATTATTAATAATAATAACTCCTATAATAATTACAATAGCTCCTATTATTCTTCTAGAATATATCAGTTACTCTTGTACTCATCTTTTCGTTGTTAGTCACTATTGAAAAATTAATCATTGTTCAGGTTTTGCCCAATGAAAACTTAATTGCTACCCTTTTCCCAACTCTAACAGGATTTCTGTATTATTTAAGAATTTTTAAACCAGGAAAAGACTTAAAATTCCCTTAAGCATTAAAAACTAAATTAAATTTAGAAGTAAATTATGGGTAGACTTGGCAAATGTTCCCTGAGTAAAAATCCTCACATCTTAAAGATAAGAGGATCTTGGTCTGTTAATACTAGTTCTGCTCCTGTTCACCTTGGGCGTTCACCCATTTACAGAGGAGTTCACCCATTACAGAGCTTCAAGGAAGCATTTGTACATCATTAGCTTATTTGCATGTTTACCAGAAGCCTAAGTTGTTTCTTCTTCATATTAGTGTATTTTAAAGGATTTATTCTAGTATTGTTCTTTTTGAATAATTTAGAGAATTAGAGAATATATAAACTAAACCACTACTGGCTGGATTAGAGCAGGTATTTTTGATACTTAATATTTCTTTATTTTTAAACATTTATTTTGTCCACTGTTCTGTTAAAAGCAGTTATAACAAAACAATAGTAAATAAGCTTGTGGCTCAGGTTTCAGCAAATAAGCAGAGTTTGTTTTGGTTAGAGGTTCACTGATTAGGTCAGTGGAAGTTTCTGCTAACTTCAGAAATGCTTTAACAGCTTTTGTGGAGCTAATGCACAGGCTAGACTAAACTTATTTCTGTCCCTGGTCTTTATGTTCATATGTAAAACCCTCGGGAGCACAGGGTCTCCAAATCTCACTCTGGAGTCAGACTTTCTTAGTTTAACTTCTCATTTAGGGGTCACTGTAGTGCACCTTAATTGGTAGAGGGTGGCAAATGTCTTGAGCAGATTAACCTTCAGCTTGCTTGGGAATGTGTTTTCCTACTGGTATCCTGAACTTTATTTACTTTTTACCCTGGGCTCAAAACTTCATATTTGTGAATAAAGCATGGCAGGTTCATTGTATTTATCTGTTTACTTCCATAACTATATTACAAAGCAGTAAATCACTGTATAAGATGTCTGCCTGCTCAGCACTGTGAGAACCATGTTAATAAGTGGCTTGCTAGATAGCATAAAAGATCCTATGAACTTGTAGCATATGAACATTGTGTTGTGACCAGCTATCCCTTATAGGTGTGTGTGTGTGATAGGTGTGTGATGATTTAATGATTACAAAGCACTCACATGACTGCTGCTGCAACTACTAACTACTGCTACTTATAATAATTAGAAGAATATTTAATTGAATAGTCTGTATCTGTAGCTGCTTAGCCACTGTGCTAAATGATTTGCAAGCATATTCTCATTTGATATTTACCAAAACCCTACATAATCATTATATAACATTATGTATTAAAATAGAATCATATTACACCATAATGTAATATTATTCTCCCCACTACAAAGTATGGGAAATTGAAACTAAACAGAGATTGAAAGTTTGTATAAAGCTCACATAGATAGTAATGGAGTTGGTGAAAAGAGGACACAGACCCAAGTCTTAATGGATATAAAGCCATGCTTTTGAGCATAGAGCCAGGTAGAGCACATGCTAAATATGGATGCAGGAATTCCACAGTCTCCTTCCTGAGACCCTCCATGGAACTTACAAAGTGCTATAGTTGAAGATATCATTGTACTTACTTATTTTTTGGTCTTCCACATCAGAAGACATCCTAGTGGGGATAAAGATGTGCCTGATAGATAAAAACAACTATTACAGAGGGGCACCAGGGTGGCTCAGTCAGCTGAATGTCTGACTATTGACCTCAGCTCAGGTCTTGATCTCAGGTTGTGAGTTCAAGCCCCACATTGGGCTCCATGATAGGCCTTACAGAAAACAACATGTATTAAGGAATTAGTGCTACTTTTGCTCCCATTTGGCATTTTATGTAATTATCCTTATTTCATCTTAGAACTGTACAGTTTTATTGTGGGACACTAAGTCAATCTTAGGTGCTATAGGGCAACTTGGTCCCTTTCCCATCTGGGGAAATTGTAGATGTGTAACACTATTTTTATACTTTCTTACCTAACTTACTGTGTTGGTGGTCCCCAACACCACCCTCAGGTTCAGTTATTTGCAAGAACTCAGAAAGTTGCTATACTCATGGTTACAGTGTATTACAGTGAGAGATAGAGACTAAAATCAGCAAAGGTAATACTTGCGTAGGTCAGAGTCCAGGAGAGAGTTCAAGTTCACTTGTCTTCTACCAGTGGACTGGTATGAACAGTGCCTAATTCTTCTAAGAGCAGTACATAAGCATATCTTACAGGATTTGGTTAACATCTGAAGTCTTACATATTTGATTCTGTTTATTTTATCTAGCTCTTAATTCCATGCCTGTTTTCTTTTTTTGTTTTATTTTTAAATTTTTGTCTGCGAGGAGGTAATTTTTCTTAGGATTTTATTTTTATGGGTTCTTTCATGGCTTGATTTGAAAGCAGGTCCTGTAGATTATTTTTTTTTCTTCTATCATCTTTTGCAGGACCATAGTTATAAAAATGAGGGTTCTCCAGTGACAAGAATGGTATAAAAATTTTACTACAAATTTGCCTCTGGCCTGGTTTGTTGTTTTGAGGACTCAGTTTTACTGCCTCCATCCTTCTTTTAGAGTTCCCTTTTTAGCCAGGGATGTAGATTCATCTCTTTATTCTTTGCACAGTATGCTGCCATAAAGGTAGAAGCTCCAGTGTCTTTAATTCAGCAGAAACCCACAAGGGTAAAAGTTGACTTTGGGGTGCTTTAGTTTCAAACTGTATTGGAAGTACATTATAAATACTTGATTCTTTATCTTTATTTTCACAGTGATGAGTTGATTCACTAACATCTTAACAATGGTCTGTGTAATAATGTGTATGCTGTCATTATCATTATAAATCTATGATGTTAACATATTTTATTGGATTCAATTCATTGCTACTATTTTCTGTACTGATGTCTAGTTATTCCATTGTTGGCCAGTAGTCATTTTTTAATGTGGCTCCTGAGTCTTAAACATGATCCTAGTAGTCTTTAGTAGTTTCCTTTCCTTCTGTTACCCCAAAATGTTCACAGTTCATTTTATATATTTTCATCCTTAACTAAGAATTAGCCATTTCTTCAAGATATCTGTAAATCATCATCTAGAAACTACCAATTCTATTTCCATCAAATAATTCATTTATTTTATTTTATTTTCATTGTTTTTAGATATTACTATTTTGAATTTAATTTTGTTCTAAAATTTTATAAGTTATTTATATGGTTACAGGCAAATCTAAAAAATATATATCCTAACAAATCTAAAAACATTCTAAATATGTTCTCTCTTGTTATCCTCTTCATTCTTTCCTATTGGTTATAGTCATTTTGTTTCATGTACAACCTTCTTTTGATTCTCTAATACATTTAAACATAAAAATACTTCTCTTTTTGATAAATTTAGCCTTCCATACATATTTTGTACTTATTTTTTTTTAAAGATTTTATTTATTTATTTGACAGAGAGAGATCACAAGCAGGCAGAGAGGCAGGCAGAGAGACAGGAGGAAGCAGGCTCCCTGCTGAGCAGAGAGCCCGATGCGGGACTCGATCCCAGGACTCCGAGATCATGACCTGAGCCGAAGGCAGCGGCTTAACCCACTGAGCCACCCAGGCGCCCCTGTACTTATTTTTTTTTAATCCAGCAGTAAATTCTGAATATATTCTATTGCAATATGTAGAGATATTCCTCTTTTTTTTTTTTCCTCTCTCTCTTTCTACTATTACTTTGTGGTATGCCGTTGTCATAATTTATGCAACTGGACAATGAATGATTAACATTTAGGATGTTTAGTAGATTTTACAATGAAAAATTTCTCACTAATGCATATTTTTTTTCCTATCATGTGACACTTTATTATATTTGATAGACTTATTCTGAGTACGTAATCTACTCCAGTGCAAAAATGGGAGTTTAAAGTTTAAATGTGGTAATAATGAATACATCCGTCATGCACATGAGGAAACTGAACCTCAGAGAAACTTGTCTAAGTTTATACAGTTGGTATTTAATGCTAGAACAAGAACCAATTTTGTTTGGCTTCAAAATCCACTCAATTAATTCTAACATATTATATGTTGTTTTATAAAAAATAAGAAGAACTAAATTGATATTTTACTACTCACTCAGTGACAGACAGCTAAAATGATAGCGTGGGTGATTCAGCTTAGTCATTTGAATGCATGTGCTTATATTTATTCCCATAAGGGCTGCTAAACTAACATTACAGTTTTAAACTTTGTGTAGAAATGTTCATTTTGTCTTAGGACCCAGAAACTCAAAACTATGCACCAACAGGCACCTGCAGAATCAGTGGGAAAGTGCATTTGTTGGAGTAGGGATAAAGCTTATGGTTTTCTCTTGTCCAAAAGTACTTCACTGGTTTCAAGCTTCATTTTGAAAAAAAAAAAAAAAGAAAAGCAACTGTTAAACATTCTTAGCCTCTGATAATAGATCAGAATAATAGAAAACCTGGTGCTCTATAACCTCAGTCTCTGTTCTCTCTTGAAAGAGTAAGATTAGTTGAGATCTACTTAGGGATTTGCTTCCCTAATATTTTGACTTGCTTAGTCAGTTTACAGAGGAAACATATTAGCCTATATAAAATGTCCTTCTTGGCTCTATCTGCCATTGGAATGATTTTATTTAAATAGAAACAGAAATAAACCAAGGAATTGAAAACATGATTTTAGCTAATTGTCTATGTAGATTATACTAGGGAGAGAGCAGAACTATTGAAATAGATCCTTTTTTAACTGACTGTGATGCAAAAATTTATATCCACAATTTTATTGACTGGTGATTTCAACAACCTTGAGGTTGGTTTGCTCTTTGCTAGTAGATAGAACCATGAAGAGTTTGCAATTATCAGAAATTCTGATTCCATCCACCAGGAATCTCTTTTCTCCTCTCATATTTATTTCCATAAATACTTTCCTCATTTGCTGCAAGTAATGATAAAGTCAGGTTTCCTTTAGAGTGCTGTTCTTCCTGCAATTATTTTATCCACACAAATTTCTTTTTACCTTAGTCATTGGACATTATGGAGTTTCAATAGGCTGTACCCATATAGCAGCACTGGATTATTATATTGTTTACATTCTCTGGAGAAATCATTTCTGCTAAAAGTTCTTTGTCTACTTGATAAAAAGGTCCATGTGAAATGCAATATTTCAGTATCCCCAAATTATGGCATATAAAAACTACTCGTTGATCTACACTCAGGAAATCTAATAAATATCCATCAAATACCCATAAGAATTCAGTTTTTCTTGTTTCATATTTTAACCTGTAGCTTAAGACTTGAACCACTTATTAGTCTCCTTTGCCCAGCCATGACCCATATTAAAGTGGCTATAATCATCATTATAAAGTTAATTTCAGAAATAAAGCCAGCATAATAACTTCTAAAGATATTATAAATCTTCTGATTAGCTTATTTATTCAGTTACTAGTTGCTGTGGACTTAATTGTGTCCCTCCAAAATTCATGTGTTGAAGTCCTAGCCCCTAATGTGACAGTATTTGCAAATGGGGACTTTAAGTAGTAATTAGGTTTAGATGAGCTCATGATTGGGGAGCTCATGGTGGGATGGTGCTCTTCTAAGAAGAGTTGCTGGAGAGCTTCTCCTCTGTCTCCACCATATAAGGACACAACATGAAAGTGGTTATCTGTGAGCCAGGAAGAGAGCGGTCACCAGAACCCAACCATGCTGGCACCCTGATTTCACACTTCCAGTTGTTAGACCATGAAAAATAATTTTCTGTTGTTTGAGCAGTCCAGTCTGTGGTGTTTTGTTAAAAGCAGCCCACACTGACTAATAAGACACTCACTAAACAGCATGTTAAATGGTTCCTAGATGCTTAGTATTTGATTATGTGCTGAGGATACCGAGTTGTTGTATTATGATTACTTTGTTAGCAAGTGACAGTAATCTAACTCAGTTTATTTAAGATAAAAAGATGGGAAGTGATTTATTTATCCACTTGCCTGGAAAATACAAAGGGTACCTCTACTTTCAGACATGGCTAGATCCATATACTTAAACATTACTACCTGAGTTTATCTTCTTTTCAATGCCCCATCTTTTTTTAGCCTCTACAGTATGTTGACAAAAAGACCATAACATTTCTTGGTACCCAGGCCTATATTATTTACATAGCTCATAACCTCGGTCCATTTCTTTCATAATCTTTCCAGGAAATATTGCAATGTGATCTCTAATATTATTTTTCTTTTTTGAGTCACATGCTCATCTCTCAATTATTAACTGTGGCTAAGAAGGTACAATGTTCTCATGATTCTGGTCTAGCTCATGAGTTTACCTGTGATGTGTTAGTATAGGAAAGGGATACACATACTCATAGTCCATAATGACTGAGAATGAGGGGTGTTTGTTCTTTTGTAAATTAACTACATGTAGGAAAAACAGAGCTCCAGCTCTTATGGTATGTTTTTCTCTCTCTGTCTCTGTCTCTGTCACACACACACACACACACACACACACACACACACACTCTCACACTCTCTCTCTCTCACACACACATACACAAAGTAATATATTAAACTATATAGCTTAGTTCCTGATTACTTTTCAGAGATAAAAAAAGAAAGCTTGCCTGAGGAGGTTAATTTTAATCTGGTATTTAATAGTAAATTAGATTTGACAAAGTAATATAAAAAAGGTTCCTTATGAGAACAATTCCAGTTCCAAATAACACTGGATTCTGACCATAGCCACACATTCCCATATGTAGAAAAAATAATCATCTCCATTGAAATCTTTATCTACCCTAACTTGGGTCATGACTGCCCCATGAAATATAAGTCTTCCAACAACTAACAGTGACCATTCTATCAGTTAAAGATTTCCAGTAAAGATGAACTCTGCCCCCAGGACTTGTGCTGAAGGGGATGATCCTAATATCACCTCGCACCATTATGGCCTTACAACCATACCTGAAATTCAAAAACAGCAAAATCATCCACCTTTAAAATCAAAATCAGAAAATTTCATTCACACAGAGGAACTTATCTTGTCTATTCAACGATTTGAAGTTTTTCTCTGTACATGCTGTGTTAGTTCATTTGGGTTGGTGTAAAAAAAAAATTTAAAAATAAACCACAGGCAGGGTAGCCTATAAACGGAAATTCGTTTCTTCCAGTTCTGGTGGCTGCAAGTCCAAGATTAAGGTGTCAACTGGATTTGGTATTCAGTTAGAGACTGCTATTTGGTTCATAGATGGTTTGTAAGTGTAGCTAACCATTTGTCAACAAATTAATATCTTGAGCTTCTGGGGGTCAGAAATCCAGAATTGGTTTTATGAAGCTAAAACCAGAGCTCTACTGCTCTGAAAGTGCTGAGAGAGAATCCATTTCCTTGCATTTTCTAGTTTCTAGAAGCTGTGTGCCTCCTTGGCTTGTAGCATTTACCTCCATTTTCAAAGGGCAACTCTCTTTTATATCCCTCCTTGTATCTCCTCTGAGCTTCCTTTCTTCTTCCTGTAAGGACCTTGTAGTTATATTGGAACTACCCAAATAATCTTTCTGTCTCATGAACCTTAACGTGATCACATCTGCAAAATCCTTTTTGCCATGCAAGGTAATAATACATTTGAGGGTACTGGGAATGAGAATGTTGACACTTTTAGGGCCGTATCATTCTGTCAACCACAGTACTTTATCTGCCTTCCAAGTAAGCACAAACAATAGTTTTACCAAATGATTTGCCTCATCATAACATGGAGAACATTGTTCTAACCTTCAAAATCAGCTCACAGTCCTCACTCTGGGACTCAGGCTAATAGATCACCAGCTAATACTGCTATCTGCAGTATTACCATTGGCATTGGCAGAGAAAAATAGAGCTCTGGGTAATTTTATACTATAAGCAAAGGTTCCAGAAGTGATACATGTTACTTTTGCTCAAAAGTTACTGGCCTTGATGAGTCTTATGATCCTAGGAAGTGTGATCCTAAGAGTTTTTCAGAAGGGAAAATGAAAAATAACTGTCAAACATCAGCATTGTTCACCCACGAAGATATTTTATTCCCCAACAGATATTTTTCATTCTTAGTACATCTTCCAATCACCTAATTTTCAGGTCATAGGCATTTTTTTTTTCTATATGTCTTTGTAGAAAAATGTCTGGGATAAATTTATTTTCTATATATTTGCCTAAATGTGTGTGTTTCTATATATCTGAAAAAATGCTAGATCTAATATTTTCAGGATTTTTCCCAAGCAAATATCTGTTCATTTTGTTAAATCTTTTCTTCCTTCATAAAGAAATTTTTCATATCTGCTATCAGCTTTTATTCTTCTTTTTATTGATAGGCATGCAGAGACCAAAGGCAATAGTGACTAGTCAAGAAATATGTGCCTTCCTTGCTGACTCTTCACCTGAAACTCCTTATAATGCCTACTCTATTTTAGTAGGCTGATGTCCTCTAAGCATTTAATTTTTTAGAAATACTGCTGCTGAAAACCAACTAAGCCAAAATTCCAATTTTTCCTTAAATCTTTTGGTTATAATAGCAGTCATCCTTGGCCATTTTCAACTAGAATTCCTGCCTTCCTTATGATCATATTTAACATGTTCAGTTCTTTATAAACTCACAAGAAAAGGCATTCCTTTCCCTCTTCCCCAAATTCCAAAACTGATCATTCTACAGAAGTAGAAACAGAGTCCCAAGCTTTACTTCTATCTTACCTACCCCCTGCCTTCCCCTATTGCAAAGTTGTGTTCAACATAACTACATCACTCAGTTTCCACTGATACAGAGATTGCCAGTGACAAGAAAGTAGTTACCATTTGTATACAGTCAGAAAAAAAATGGGGTATTCAGTACAAAGCAAATGTTTCTTATAATGAAAAACCACCTATCTTTTACCTAATGCAAGACTTCTCAGCTCAGCACTGCTAACATTTTGTTCCAATAACTCATTGCTGTGGGAGGCTGAACTGTGCATTATAGGATGTTTAGCAGCATACCTACCTTCTACCCACTAGATGCCAGTAGCATAGTCCTGGTTGTGACATAAATGTCTGTAAACATTGCCAAGTATACCTGTGGAAAGAGAGACAAAATCTCCTCTGACTGAGACCAGTGACCCAGTAGGTATTGTGTTCTTTCCCACCTGTTAAACGGGTCAGACTTCTAAAAAAATACCATATTAAAAATAAATAAATAAATAGTGAAAAATTTAAAATACTGTATTATCTTGACCTCATGTGTAAATAAAAACACTTCTAACATTCTACCACTGCAACAATGCATTAAATTGAAATGTAACTAGCAAATCTTAGAGCATATGGGGAGGAGGTAAGCTTTAATTGAGTGCTTGCATATGGATGAAAAAATTAATTAAAACTGCAGTAGTGTGTCATTAAAATCTCTCTGACATGTTAAATCACTGAGACTGTTCCTAAGGAAGGTGAAGGTAAGATGTCTTTGCTAATCCTTTGGTATATAATGCCACGCTTGGAGATTTGCTTTGCTTCTTCCTCTGTTTCAGATTATTTTCCTGGAGCTCATTAAACACTCTTCTGCCTGCCTCCATAAACACTAGTTGGGGTATTTTACTTATTTTAATAATCAACTCATCCTGTTTTCCTTGGGCTCTCTCATATTTGGCACCATATTACGTTCTGTCTTCCCTCCTAATTTCCCCATCAATTTCTTAAAGATTTAGCATGCCTGCAATTTGTGAAGCTAAACATTCAGGAGAAAAGGAAGATAAGCAAAAATACATATATAAATATTTAGACTTTGGACCAGTTTCGAATATCTGCAGCTGTTTGTAAAGGGCACAACCGAAGACAAGGACATACAGAAGCTCCAGGTGCATGTGCCTTTAGACATGGAAGGCACGTGTGCTACAAGGTCCAAGCTAACAGCTGGAAATCAGAATCTTAATTTCCTGTTTAGCTTTAATCATTTAAGGATTTTGGACTTAAAGTCATTGATATTCTTATTCTGGGAATACTGGTCATAAGGTGGAGAGGCTGGAAAAAGTTAATAATGACAAGAAACTCAGTTTTTGAGATGTTTATGCTTCAGATAGTATTACAGGTGTTTGGCTTTAATTTTCATTATCAAGGCTAACACATCACCTTAATTTTAATTTTTGCTTCTGTTCAATCCATGCCCTACAACCTATTGAGTCATTCTAATCAGGGACTTTATGCATGTGGATTATTTTATTACATCTTATCATTTTTGCAAAGTTTTTATTTTTATCCAAAATGTTTTTCTCATCTTTTTTGCTTATAATTTCATATTTACCCCTTATGAACAAAATTTAGATATCACTGTGGAATTATCTTTCTCATCCATAGTATTTTTTGGAGCCTGCTATAGTTTGATGATCTTATTATGCTGGTAATAACAATAAATCTAAATATTACTATGAATTGATTATCATATACTTTTCTTTATAGTGACATCTATTAAAATTTTAATCCTTTCAAAAGTTTTAGAAAGTAATTATTATTCCTCAAATACAAATAAAAAAATTAGGCAAGGGAATGTTAAGCAATTTGTATAACAGCATATTCATGGAGATAGTTACAATATATAGATTATATAGATTATACTTCTGTTTTAAACCAGAATTTGGCAACCCTGACATTAAATTTTTTATTCGTTTGTTTGTGTTTTTGGTTTTGGTTTTATCTTGAACTGATAAGTTTGTCTGGTGGAAGGTGAAGGAGAAGTTAAGGAAGGCAAGGCCAGGTTCATCAGGATTCCAGAGTTAGTGCTTTCAAGGTGCTTTGTTTTATTACATTTGATTTGCATTTTAGAGGAGATGGGTATATACCTTAGGAGGATAAAAATAACAATGATAGCAAAACATTCTTAACATGCTTTACACTTTGCAAAACACTCTCACATATATAATCTTTTACTCTAGGATAAGTAAATAAAACACCCATTTTAAAGAAATTGATAGTTAGCTTTAAAAATTTTAACTTTTTTTTTTAACTGAAATTATAAGAGAAAAAAAATCACATTTAGAGTCTTGTTGCTTTAGTTTAAAATAATCCATCCATGTCCTAATATTTCCATTTACTCTAGATTTTCTGCTTTTGCATGATTGAGGGTTACTCCAATTAAGGTGCTTTTCATCTTCAGAGTCTTTTACAAACACTCATTAATTACAGCTATGCATGTAGTCAGGTAATGATTTGGGATCTCTCAGGGGCTTCCTGATTTATGTTTCAAAGGGCATGATGATTAGCAAACTTTCCTTCTACTACAACATAGAAGGTGACTCTTGCCTGAGTCAGTGTATCAGAGACAAATTAGGTAGGGTGTCAAATATACAGATTAAAAGCCCTTTTTTTCTCATTTCTTTATTTCCATCCATCCTCCTGTCCTTCCTTTCATCCTTCTTTCTTCTTTCCCTCCCTCAATTCCCTCCTCCTTTCCTCCCTCCCTCCCCCTTCCCTTCTTCCTTCTTTCCTTCCTTCCTTCTTCTCTCTTCTTAATTACACAGGATAATAGAGAATGGTTTGAGTTTTTCCTCTTCCAGGATTAAAAAGAACATCTCTCTAATTTCATAGCATGAAGATGGTAGTACAGACAATGTATGTCTCTTCTGGCTCACAGCCTACATTTGTTGAGCCAGAAAAGAATTGTAAGCACTTCAATAAGAGCAGCTGGTTTTATACCCAGATATTTCCTTAATTCTATATGTCTATTTCATTGTGAAAGTTACTATTTTTGTACCATGATTAATTGTAGGGACCATTGTGCTATCTTCAACATATAACTACCTAATCACAAAGGTTCGTATGGTGTTCCTTAAATTTATTAAAGCAAAATATAGATCATTGATGATCCTAATGGAAATTATTTCTTAGGAAATCCGATTGAGAGTTTCTGATGAATGTTTCAAAAATAGTATGGTCACCATGGAGAAGTCAGGGCACTGAATCAATTTAAAACAGCAGCCCCAGGCTGGTGCCAACACAGAGAGCAGTCAACCATCATGACAGAAAACCAAATATTTATGTAAATCACTCCATAAATGTTCTATGAAAACTGTAAAGCATTGCCATTTGAAATGTAAATTACCATATTCAAAGTAAAGTGATCAAATGATTCATTTATTGGTTTAGTGCTTAGATCCGGACACCTTGAACCTACAAAAACTTTCTTCCGCTTGGTGCCAATGACACTAAAACAGAGTTAGGAATACATTTGGCCCCCCTTTCCTCTGATCATTGCTCTCCTCCCCAAATCCTACTTGTCCAGCCCCAGCCATCACTGCATTGCAAATCTACTAGTCTGAAGTATGCACTTGATAAGAAATAATTAAGAAATACCAGAGAACATTCAAGTTTTTCAGATATGTACAAAATCAAATTCCACCATTTTAACATAGATACACTAAGGAATTTGACTATTCAGAGGTGAATATCCTAGCCTCATCATTTATTTTACACACACTCACACACACACCCACGCATGCACTTATGCACACACACAGCCAGTGGAAGTGATTTGACATTTCTCAACCCTGAATTTTCTTCTTTATAAAATGGGAATCCTTATATTATAGATTTGTTTTGTAGATTAAGTTAATAACGTAATTGACATGTGACTTCTGTATTGGATGTGGTAGATATTATTTCAATAAATGTTTTATCAGATAGTAAGTTTTCTTTCTACTTTAAGTTATAAAATATAGCTATTTCTCTAGAATTAGGATTTAAAATTGGGGTTTAGAAGGAAAGTATTTATACGTGTATCCATTTATTTAATGTGCTTTCAGTTGAAAATTTGGATCAGGCCAAAACACTGAAATATGAATGGCCAATACACATATGAGAAGAAGTTCAAACATACTAGTAGTCAAATAAATGCAAATTAACCACAAAGTGGATTTTATATTTATAAATACAGTATTATTGGTAAATGTGTAGGAAATTGACAATTTAATTTTCTTCCTGGGCTGTGCAAGGTGATAGTAGCTTCCTATAAGATAATTTGACTCTATTGAGTGCTTGAAAAATGCTCATTCCTTTTGATTCCCCATCTCTAGAAATTTGTTCTTAGAAGAGAAAGCATATTTATACAAATATTTATATAAAACAATTGGAAATTATATGAACATCCAGTGATAGAGAATATTGGTTGAATAAATGGCTATATTCCAATAAAGCATAGAATCCAAAAATGATGCCATTGAATGATTTTTTGAAGCACTGGAAAATAGGATATATATATATATATATATATATATATATATATGTATATACAAAATCCTTGTTTTAGAGAGTGAGAGAAAGAGAACACTAATGAGAGGGGCAGAGGGAGAGGGAGAGAAAATCTCAAATCGACTCTGTACTGACTATAGAGCCCATTGCAGGGCTCAATCTCATTACTCTGAGATCACAACCAACTGCACCATCCAGGTGCCCCAGCATTATATGTTCTTAATTGGAAGAATGGCAGTTACAAAATGCATATACAATGTGAACCCATTTTATTAAACATCTACATGCATACATATGTGTATGTTTTTCTTCAAATACTTTAAATAAGAAAATATATTCTATCTTTAATAAGAGGAAAACAATATGACCTGATAAAAATATCAAAATATTCAGCTCACCATTTACTCCTGTATAATTCTATTCTTTAGCAGTCTTCACGATGTTTTGATATTCTAGTCATTTACCTGTTTCCACATATATCTTATCTGATTTAAAAAATTACATATTTGTTGACATCTCCTGTTTGCGTGTAGTTTATACCTGTTAAATATATGACACAAAGAGGAAGTTGGATTAGCTAAAAACTCTTTTTTCCTTCCTTTCCATCTCTAAACTTTTATCTTAGGTGACTATGTCATTTTTGATGGTGCCACCAAGAAAATCAAAACCAAAAGGAATTTCAGTTTTAGCAGGAAAGATTCATTTAGTTCCAGAAATGCTAATTTGAAATGCTTGTGTTATTTCAGGGTGATGGTATCTAACTGGCATACTTAGGCACATTTAGATGTAGTATTTGGGAGTTGACATGGCTTAACTTTACCCAGGCCCTGTGATCCTGAAAAACTGAGAATGTTATAGAATCTCCCCACCCTTTTGTGTTTCAGGAAATGGCTTCCTGAAAAGAACCACCCTTCCCTCAAATAATTTAGGTGAGACTCTAAATTCCCATCCTTTGCCTGATAGTTGATTAAACCTTCTTGTCCTTCCTGATCAGTCAGATCAGATATTTGGTAACCAGACTTTATTAAGATTCTATTCCTACCCCCAGATCTGTGGTCTTTGGATCACCCTCAGCCTGGGCCAGCCTACAGCCTGTCTTTCATAGCCTCTCCTAAGAATAAGATGGCCTCAGGATAAACCATTCTCTAATCTACTGTTTAATCATGCCATTTCTGTTCATCTCAATTCCCCATACCCAGTTCTTTCCAACCTTGTTTGCCCCTTCTAGTAAAAGAAAAACCCTTTGGCCTAATGCTTGAGAAACTTTTATATTGTGGTTATAGTGCTATCTCTACAAAAGTTTATTTTGCCCACTCCTTGCAATGGTCCTTTCAAATATAGTCTCTTCTTAATAGGGCTGAATTTGTCTTTTATTGATCAAGGTAGTTGACATATAATTGGTATAAGAGATCAGAAGAAGGAGAAAACTTGGCAGAGTATGGAACCCTGAATATCATCAATTTTTACAGGGCAGAGCAAAGATAAGGAGTAGAGGAGATAGCTTGAAAAAGAACCATCTGAGGAATATAGTGGAAACTGGAGACATTTGTATGAAAAATTAAAAGTGAGAGGCATAGCCCTTGTCAAATGCAAGGTTTTATTTTCTTGACAGCTAGAAGGAAAAGAGGAGGGTCTAGGAGGAATTAGAAAGTATTTGACACCTAATTTGTGTTGAGATTTCCTTGAGTTACAGCAGTTAACTCTTATAATGCATTCAGTATTATTGATGAATAGAGTGAAGACTTTGTAGTCAGACTGACCCGAGTTTAAGTTTAGATCTGTGACTTAAACGGTGAGTAATCTATCATAAAATGGCAACAATGGTAATACTAATATATTGAGCTCTCCATAATATTGATTATTTATTGAACAGGTATGTTTCAAGAATGATATTGAACACACACACACAATATCACAGATACATGAAGAAACCATAGCACAAGGAAGTAAAAAAATAAATGCCCAAACTTACATGATGAATCTGGGATTTGAACCCAGACACTCCTGCCCTATCACCCATGCAACTAACTTCCGTATTATATTGTCAACCTTTATAAATTTCTTAAATTTGCTTTTTTTTTTTGCTTTTGTAGAAACCAGCTAATAATATGTACCTCAAAGGTTTTTGGAAGGATTAAATGAGACAATAAAGTAAAGTGTTTAGCATAATGCTCAGCACAAAGTAAGGTCTCAATAAATGTTAGTTCTTAATCTTTTATAAGTGTAAGTAAGAATACTAAGGCTCAGAGTGGGAAAGAAACTCCCTCAAGGTCATACAGGTAAACAAGTAAAAGAATTAGGATTCAAAGCTGTGTCTCTCTCTAACTCAAAGACTGTTCTTTTCCACCACAGCTTGCTGTCTCAAATGAGTGAGATAAATTGAATCTTGATTAATAAATGAAACAGTGCACTTGCTTTTATCATTCTGCTGCTTTGGGAAAGGATTTTCAACCAGTTCTCTTGTGGGAAGGACAGTAAGACCAACAGGACCTTATGTCTTAGTGATTGCTTCTCCATCTGGCATGATTGAGTAAGGATGCAAGACTTAGGAGGAAAATCAATTCACTCTCAGCTGTCGCCTTTCTTTCCTCCTTACCGGTGTTTTACAACATCTGCTTGCTGCTGTTTCTTTCACGCCCATGATTCTTAATCATTTTTTTTCCAGTTTAAAATTACATTCTTCTCTAGGGGTGTCCTCCTCGCTCATTGCTCAATAATGCAGTACATGATGTCCCACGACGTTTTGCTCCTGTCCCTGGTGAGTGGACAAAGGCAGAACAGATGTGGCACACTGTCAGACAGAGATAGCAGCAGCTCTCAAAGGCTGCTTCCATGAAAGGCCTGAATTACTCTGGTAGTAAAGGGTAACAACAATAGGAGCCATTAGGGCTTGGAACTGATTGCATGTCCATATCCTCTGGAAGACTGAAGAACACAACAAACTGAGCTACAGAGCCTTCTCAGTCTAAAAGTAACCATCTCAGGCTAGATCTAGAGACTGAACAGAGAGAACAAGGAAGAAATATCCATTTATGTGGGCTGGTGGCACAAAGAAGCAGCCTTAAGTGAAACAGCTAAAGATGGTTGTAATTTTCTCATTTTGTGAGTCCATTAGAACATAATCCCTATGAGAGATACTGAAAAAAATTATTGTATGAGTGTGTTGTGAGAAGAGACAGACAGACAGAGAGAAAGCAAAGTATCTCCTCCACCATAGGTTTATTTATTTAATGTCTGTATTGCTCACTAGGCTACAAGCGAAGTGCCTTGATTGTGGTCACTGTCCCTGGAACACGATTTTAGGTGCTCAGAAAAGGTTAATTGAACGTTTACTGAATGAATCAATAAATTGATGAATAAATGCATGCAGAAAAGGAAGGACTGGGATTAAAGTGAAGGTCCTCACATTTGTGAAATCCATGAACTCTTAGGAAAAGAGATTTTTAAAGGGCGGTTGTGGGTAAAAACTAATGGTTTGCCCAATTCCCACGTTTTAGACAGGCTTGTCTGTTTCAGAGAACTTTCATGGTGGTGAAACAGCTAAGGTGGAGAGGGAGCAGAAGAGGTATCCAAGCTTCACCATTGATTCACATGCAGGAAGTAGCCATCGGTGAAATGAGGTATTCATTCCCAGCCTCTGGACCTCTCACTCTCATCCAAGTTGAAGGCAGAACAACCCGGACTCTTGTGCATTGTTCAGTTAAAACTGTATTCACAGGATGCTGCAGCTGTTTCCTTGGGCTCACCCCTCCTATTAGACTTCAAAGTTTTAAAAGCTAGGAGACTACATAATTTAATTATCTTGGACTCTTACAGGCCTGTCAAATGGCAGACATTCAATCCATGAATGAATGCATTGAGTAAGTAGAGAAATGTGAAGAAACATAAAGTGTAAATTGCTTTATTTTTGTCAAATGCATTTGTTTCTTAGAATAGTTATTGAAAAGAGAATTCTGGAGAGATGGCACAGTAGGAAGCACCAGGATTCTGTCTTCCCACTTCAACAACAATTGTATTAGCAGAATCTATATGATGTAATCATTTTGAGACTCTGGAACATATTCAAAGCCTTGGGACTTTTGTTGGGAGGCATGGTGGTAAGTTCTGGTTAATTTTGGTCAATTTCAGCTATTAGGTTGGTATAGTTACTCATCCCCCAAGCCTAGCCCTGTGGCAGAGAGCTGTGTACACATTACTTGAGTAACTTGCAGGGCTCAGGGTGGGCAATAAGATGTCCTTCAAACATCAGGGATCTGTTCCCTAATCACTAATGGTCAATTCTGATTAGAGACACAAAGGTGGGTAATCATTATTGCAACCATCACTGCTAATTGTCTTTATTTATAGTAGCCAAAAGGTAAAAACAACCCAAGTGTCCATCAATGAATGAATAGATAAAATTTGGTATATATATACAATGGAATATTATTCAGCCTTAAAGAGTTAGCAGTACGTTCTGAAATGTACTTTAACATGGGTGAAACCTGAAGGCATCATTCTTAGCTTAGCAAAAACAATACTGTGTGATTCCACTTATATGAGGTCCCTAGATTAATGAAATTTATAGAGACAGAAAGTAGCACAGTGCTTGCCAGGGGCTTGAGGGAGACAGAGATGAGAAATAATTGTTCAGTAGGTATGGAGTTTTCAGTTTTGCAAGATGAATTCTGGAGATGGATGGTGGTAATGGTTGTACAATAATGGTTGTAGAATAGTTAATGCCACTGAAGTACACATTTAAAATTGGTTAAGTTGTTAAATTTTAAGTTATATGTATGTTACCACAATTTTATAATTAAAAAAATAGAACAAAATTATTAAATGCACAGAGATACTTAAAATTTCATTATAGCTATGTTTTATTAGGTTTATACTAAGCTCCACATTATGTTTTGGAATCTTAGATTATATAGAATTATATTATTACATGGTATAATCCCATATCTATATATATGCTATACTCTGTTTACATATAGTCTTTGTTCCTTACATGAAGAGGAAATGATTATTTCATTTTATAGCTAAAAGAATCAGAATACAGGGGCACCTGGGTGGCTCAGTGGGTTAAGCCTCTGCCTTTGGCTCAGGTCATGATCCCAGGGCCCTGGGATGGAGCCCCGCATCAGGCTCTCTGCTCAGCAGGGAGCCTGTTCCCCGCCCCCACCCCCACCCCGCCTGCCTCTCTGCCTACTTGTGATCTCTGTCTGTCAAATAAATAAATTTTTTTTAAAAATCTTAAAAAAAAAAAAAAGAAAGAAACAGAATAGAAAGAGTAAGTCACCAAAGATCATAATACTCAGAATGTATGGTTAGGGTGTGAACTAGTTCTGCCCCTGAAGTTCATTTACAAAAAGAAATGATGCTCTAGGGTAAGCCAAGATGTTCAGTTGCTATAAAATTAATCATTATATAGCCTTTCTTGCCCTAATTATGTGACCACTTCTACCAAACAAACAAACAGAAAAACAGAAACAAAAACAAGATTAAAAAAAAAAAACCTCACTCCTAAGCAAAAGCCAGAGATAATATGTAATATTAATCAAAATAGTCAAAAGTACCCCAAAAATAGTATCATCAGCTACTCAAGAAAAGGCAACAAAACATTTGGGGAAACTATATGGTTACTCTTATAACTATTCTCTATGAAAAAAAGTGTACAAAAATTGCTTAGAGGAACTGATAGTCACTGATCAAACTGCTCTACTGACCCTTTACTGTGGTACTTTGAGCAGTGTCATTTTATGAACATAAATTTCATGATATCTCCACATTAAGACAAAATGTGTCATCTTTGAATAAATTTTTCACCCTGTTTGAATTCAGATGTCATTGTGTTTATGCATTCTCTGTTATTGGATACATTACTGATGGCTTAGAGCATGAGCTGACATACGTTGTTTTGGTCTTGCTGCCACGCTGTATCAAGGTCCAATGATCCTAGCAGTTTTAAAACCATACTAGAAAAATATTGGTGCTTGAAAACTAGTCTATTTGGACAAACCATATTTCCTTAAAAATAAATAATCAAGGCAAACTAAATATCCTTTTCCCCTAAAAAAAAAAATCTATAAGGTCAAGATTGTATAATGCATTTTTGCCTCCAGTCAGTTTATCAAATTTATAGGCTGAAAACAGTAAAAGGATCCTTTCCTGTATTTTTGGAATTTTAGGATCTTAATAGGCAATATGTTTAGCCTTCGTCTGAACTCTTTACTCAAAAGATTTGGTTACTGGGCCAACTCCACCTTCTCTTCTTCCATCTTATCCACTCAGCATCAGATCATCACACAAAGAAAAGAGGAAATGAGAAAGCATATTCAAGGATTAAGCAACAAATGAGCAGTAAACATAAGGGGAAACTGAGGTTAAGGCCAGACATGCTAGAGCTTGTCTATCTGTCAGTCAGAAAGGCTCAGGAAAAAAAATGCAGTGATACAGAAAAGAGATGTGTGTGTGTGTGTGTGTGTACTAATTCACATCTATTAATTCAAATATTAATCTCATTCAGAAACACCCTCATTGACACAACAAAAATAATGTTTGAATACATGTCTGGGCACCCTGTGTCCCAGTCAAGTTGACCCATAAAATTAACAATCATCAGTGATGAATGAAGGAAAGGATCTGACAAAATACAGCTGGAAGGAAACACAGTACTAGTGGGTAGGATGTTTTCTTCTGACATATTTTCCACTTTCATAATTTTATCTTTAATTATTATTTAAGTCCTTATTTTGCAATCATATTTTTAAATTCTAGACATTCTATATGATTCTTTCCTATTGTTACCCCTTTTCTGGTGAGTATCACCATTTTCTAGGGAAATTCTTTTTTTTTTTTTCATTTTATTTTATTTCTTTTCAGTGTTCCAGAATTCATTGTTTATGCACCATACCCAGTCCTCCATGCAATACGTCTAGGGAAATTCTTCATCTTGTCTTTTATTTCCTACAACATAATAATCACTTGTTTCTGTGTGTGTGGGTTTGTAATTCCGTTTGCTGGATCTACTATGGGTTTTTTTCTTACATGGCACAGTAGGCTCTGAACTCCTTGTGTGCCATCAGTCTCACAGATCTAGTGAATGTTCTATCAGCCACTGCATTCAGTGTCCGCAGTTGGGGCAGGTGAAAGGCAGAAGTTGGGATCTCTCTCCTTGGTCTCGACACCATAGTTCATATTATCTCTCCAGTGCTTTTAAACATGTGTTTTAATTTTTGTGTGATTTTTCTTTTTGCTCTCACTGGGGGTTTTGGGCAGACCAACCTTAGTCTGCTCCTGCCAGAAACAGAATCTCCTCAGAATCGTTTCATGAACTGATCCGTCTGCATTATAGTCCTAGCCAAATGTGATTTTAAATCTTCCATTTCAAAACATGAAGCAAAAATAAAATATTTTTAAAAAAGGAAGAATAAATTTGCAAAAACAGTATTTTTTACTCTCCTAATGTTAACTCCTTATCTAATTAGAGAACTCTCACTTTGCACGGTTATATAAATTTAGCTCTCTTCTCCTAGAAGCTAAAACCTGACTTTTGACAAAGCCATCACATTTCTTAAACATGAAACTGGCAATACAGAGTGAGTTTTAAACAAAACTACAGTAAAATGGTAAAGTTGGTTTTAAGTTGTCATACCAAATAAAGATCTATAAATGTTACCTGTTAGGTAGCCAAGATATAAGGGGGAATTAGGGAAACCAGATGCCTAATTAATGGTATCTATAAATTTAGTGTAACATCATGTCTATATTGTCTATGGATTGACAATGTTGCTTTGATTTAAATACCAATTTCAAGAAAACAAAAGTGAATTTATCAGTCACTTTGCTAATCTATATGTGACAATTGAATATTCAGCAAGTAAATGGATAGGTTTGTGGACACACAAACACACATATACACACATATATACACAAATATACATATGTATATATGTGTGTGTGTACACACACACACTCTCACAAAAAATGTTTCTAATGTAAAGGGTGCTGTGAATTCCAAATATATATATATTTTTAATGGACCACACTGTTAGCCTAATTGTATCGTCTACTTTTTACTGCTAAATTTGCAGCCTGAGAGATGAGGTTACTGTGTTATGGCAGCTCTCGTGGCATGTACCAGCAGCAGTCACTGATTAATTACAGATATCATTAGGATTCACGACTGACTATTTTTTATATATGCAAGTATTTTCAGATGCTATACATTAAATGTTCTATATCTGCTACATAATCACACTGCCATGCTTTATTTTCCAAAGTTTGCAGAAACATTGTCCCTCCCCCTATTACTTCTGTAAGGTGACCTTAAAATTCTCCCATCATTGAGAAGTGAAGTTTCTAACATTGTTCCCTAGAATCTAAGTGTTTTGGCCAATAGTATAAGGGAGAAGTAATGCTGCAGTGTTTGTACGGATAGCCCTTAACTGGCCTAGAAGCTTCTGTTTCCTGCCTATTGAAAACCAGCAGCATAGCTGTGAGAAACTCCCAAACTACACGGAGATGCTCTGTGTGGGTGCTCTGTTGTTGGCTGTTCCTGAGTTCCAGTCCGTGACCATAAGCACGAGTTGTGAGCCATTCATGTTATATGTGCTGCACGGCAAACCTTCAGCTCCAATCACATAACAGATCTCAGCTGAATACAGTAATCAATAGAACCATGAAAGAGAATAGTACTTAAAAAAAAAAAAGAAGAAGAAGTCGAGACATTATATTTTGGATATATTTTATTCTGTAGCAACAGATTGTTGCTAAACAGAGATAATTAATGTCCTTGAAGAAACATTCTGTTGTGACCTAAGAGTACATATCCTATATACTTCCTCTTCTTACACCTCCCCTCTGAGAATGCTGAAGCTAGAAAAACATCACTGTATTCCACCTTGTTTACAGATGAGGAAGCTGAGGATTTTACAGAAAAAAAAAAAAGTGACTTAAATAGTTTGCCCAGGAACTTACAAAAGGAATACCAAATGTTTGTTATCAGTCTAGATCTTCTGCCTCCAGTCCTAGACCACATGTGAATGTGGTTCCCTCTCCACTATGTGCACAGTGAATTAACCTCAGACCTTATTGCTACCATCAAATTGTTTCAGTATCTTTCCTCTGCTTCTTTCTCTTTCTTTCTTTCTTGCTCTATTTCTCTCTTGGTCTGTTTGTTTGTATTTGATTTCTGTTGTATTATAAGTCTGTTTCCTCCTCCCCTTGAGTGTGGGCTGGACTTTTACTGACTCATTTCGAATGAATAGAATAAGACATAACTGACACCCAAGATGAGACTATAAAGAGGTACTGTGATATCTGTCTTGATTATTCTCTTTCAGATCACTCGTGCAGGGAAAACCAGCTTCCATGCCTTCAGAACTAAGGCAGCCCTGAGGAGAGACATATATAACAAGGGATGTAGAACTCCCCCGACCCAGCCAGCAGCCAGGTGAGTAAACCCTCTGGGAAGTAGATTTGTAATCCTCAATCAAGCCCAGCAATTTTTCTGAAACCTTATGAGAGACCCCAGGCCAGAAATTCTCATCTAAACAATTCTCAAATCCCTGATCCCAAGGAACGGTAATATAATAAATATTTATTGTCTTAAGGCACTATGTTTTGGGCTAATCTGCTATGTAGCAATAGATAGCTAATTAAGATTTCATATGTTTTTATGGTTAAGAAAAACAACAAAACAGGAGGTTGAGAAGAACATTAATCTTTTTGCTTGTATACTTGTTTACTACTTGTTCAGCAAGCAAAATGAATTCTAAGGAAACTAAATGTGACCCTGCATGTTTTTCCATATGGCTTATTCATCTGGACCAAAACTTCTGTCTAGCCGTTATATTATAGCTATTTGCATAGTCCTCCATAAATGCTATTCATGTTCTTACTATACACATTGCAGTATCTCAATTCTTTTTCTGTCTGTGAATTTTTATCATTTGAATTCCTAAAGCAAAGACAACATAGCTGGTAAGTACATTTTGAATGCCTGTTCTCCAGTAGATTGGATCTAGAAATAATTTTATACTCACTCTATCATAGTCCAGTTGCTTGATGTTTTGATTTTTTCCTTTTTTTTCCCAACTATTCCTATTGTATTGTTTCATACTGTTGAATCTGAAGTTTGATCCTTATGAGAGTTTCCTCCTCCTCTTGATCACCTAATTACATGCAGTCTATCTTCCTTATACCTTTGGATGTATGCAACAATGTGAACGAGTTTCCTGGTATCATGGCATCATAAAATAAGTATGCTTACAGTGGAGATGAGGACCAAAAGTTCTTAAACATGGACTATTTCCTTAAAAGGCAAACTTGGAAGAAATACTTTAGTATCTCTATGAATTAATTATTATTATTATTATTATTATCAGTAGTAGTTGTTCTTAAAGAAATTTTTCTGATCATCTGGTGAGGCAGCATGATAAATGAGTGGGTGGAAATTCTCTCAAGGGTGTTGTTCAGGGGTAACTGGCCACAACCAATCAAATGGGAGTACAAGAGAAAGAGGCACATGAATGGAGAAGTGGAAACTGACATTTAGGAAGCATTTTTTAAGTGCCAGCCATGATGAAAGACTCTACATTATTTCAAGATTTCCTCATAAGAATCTAAGAAAGATAAAATTATCCCAACTTTATGGATGAGAAAGGAGAAAATTAGAAAAGAAAGCTGGGTGACACTTACTAGTTCCTAGAACTAGTAACTGAATCTGAAACTACAATTTATTCTCAGTCTTTTTCCTCATTTAAATGTAACCTAATGAGAAGTCCAGAAACCAAGTCACAGGAAGACTCGCTGAAGGTAGTAGAAATGTTGAGCACAGGAAAGAGAACATTTGGTGCAGGCAAAGTACCTTCACTTATGTGGATGATCATCATAGGCAGCATAAAATAGACACAATTAATTCTCACAATAGGAAGTATTGTTCTAAGTTACCTAAATGATAATTGTTAAAGAGATAGAAAAATGAATTTCTTAGGAAGAAGAGATTGGATTAGAAATATGTGGTGGCTCATTCCAATCATGAAAGTTTCCATTCTTAAACACTGCCAACCTAAATAACTTTGTATAGGTCCTAGCTTCCCCAATTTATCCAGAACTTAGATTCATGCAAAGTAATCTATTTACCAAAGAAGAAACACAAAGATCGTAATTGTATTTTCTATGCACTCCTCACTGTACAAGTCTGTCCAAATTTTATTAATTTTCTCCCACCAGAAGTCTTTACTTCTTTTTCCTCTGAATATCAGTAGTTAACTTTGGTTCTTTAATTATTTCAGGTCTATATCTCATCTTCAGATTTTTTTTATATATTACATTAGAGATATAAATCTTATGTTCATTCATTCCTTCACTCAGTAATATTTTTTAGTCAGCCTGTTCATAACACTTTTATATAAGGCTTTATAAATTAGTACATGGATGAGAAGGATTCTTTGACCTTAAGGAACTCTCTGCCCAAGAAAAGGGGAGAGGCAAGTTAACAAAAAATTGCAATGCAGCATGATAAATTCTATGATTGGTAGAAATATAAGTGAGAAAAAGAGCAGAGACACCTAATTGAAACTAGTATCATCAGGAAAGGCTTCAGGGGGAATTGGGACCTGAGCTGAATCATAATAGGTTCAAGGAAATGCAAAGAGGCAGAGAGTAGACCTTAAGAAGGCATTTAGGTAGTGTAAGGACCTTAGGTCTGCTCTGCTTTTTTGGCCTGCTATATATGAGATGTTTCTGAAGTGGGGAGGATGGGAGTAAATCTTTATTCAGTGATATTATCCCTGGCCCTCAGCGGAAATCTGTTCAATATTCACAGACATTTCATGACTGGGCCAAGGGGACTTTTGGCATTTAGTGAGTACAGGCAAGGATGCTGCTGAACATCCTACAGTACCCAGGAACAGACCCTCACGACAAAGAAGGATTTGGCTCTGAGATATTTATAGCACCAAGAGACAGGAATTATGCCTTAGGTGCATAAAAAAGATTGAAACCAACCTCTACTTTAAAGAAAAGTCATCTTTCAGACTTTAAAGTGAGAGAGTAAGTGGTAAGATCCTCCTGCCTCCTGTCTTCCCTCAGGCCATTCACAGCTCTGCTGTGGGAACAATGGGAATGGGGATGGCTCTGCCAAACTTGCCACTTTATAAAGTGCCTTGGGTTTGCTCTGACCTTTCTGTATGGGAGACAACCTTGCATTCCTAATCCTCTTGGATTCTTTTTTTAATCTAGGGAAATGTGTTTCTTGATTAAGTGCAAGATCAAGTGTATCTTCTTCCCAAATTAATGGTTCTCTTGACCAGAGTGCTCACTCACTTGTTAATGCTCCAAAGGGAATGTACATTCCTCAGACTCCATAAATCATATAAACAGAATTTTATATTTGCCATTTAAATGGAGATAAATCATAACTTACCTGCAGTATTTTTGTTTTGTACCTGCAAATATATATTTGTGATGTACTCAGGACTTGTTAACTCTGGCATTTCCTCAGGGTCTTATTCCTTCACAGCCCCTCCTTTACCCTAACTAGGATTATTGGTTGTTCAAGCAAGTATCATAATTTAGAATATCAACATTTTTAAAAATGTTTAGAATATCAACCTTTTTAAAAATTTAAAAATTTTTAAATATCCTAATATTACAACTGTACAAGGCCTAACTCAAGGCTTATGTTTTGTGAATCCTTCCATCTCTATTAAAGTTTCCATTAGCCTTTAAATTAAATGTGAAAGGCTTTTTTGCCTGCTGTATATGTATATATAACTTATGTAGAAATTAAAATGAGTTATTGTTTTATTCTCTTGTCGACGTAGCACAAAATTACATTTACCACACAATTAGTGTGTGTTTGTTCATGTATATAGGTATTTAAATACATATATGTACATATTATTTTATCTCATTTTGTTATGTGTTTTTTTATTGTCATAGAATTTTGAATCTCTACTTGATGAAAATAAAAATAAAAGATAAAGTAAAAACTGTCAAACATGCATTATAAAATAAAAGAATGTGCTTTGATTCCAGAAGTAATTGTAGGTATAGCTAGCATATTTACTATTAGTATAAATTCAAGTCTTCCTCATGAGAATCTAATAAAGGGTTGCAATTTTGCTTTAATTCCTGCCAACTTGGGCCGTATTCTGAGATTCTATTTATACTCAGCAGGAAGTGGTATGAAATTGACTAGTGAAGTTGTGATATTATGATTTATAGGGGGAAATATATATTTGATCTTTGTCCCAATTCTTGCACAGAACTCCTAAAACCCTTGGAATTTCCTAAACTGGTGACAACCATAAAGGTGTCTTTGTTCGGTTAATGAGGTGACTTTGGAATCCACCTAAGGAAGGAGGCTGGTTGCCAGGAGTGATGATTAGAGGGTTGGAACTTTCTGTTCCATCCTGACCTCCAGAATGGAGTGAGGGAGTGGAGGTTGAGTTCAGTCATTAATGGACAATGATTTAGTCAATAATACATATGTAATGAAGCCTTAATAGAAACCCAAAGGACAAGGTTTGTTAAGCTTCTGAGTTGGTGAACACATGGAGATACAGGGAAATCGGCATGCCTAGGGAGAGTAAAGAAGCTCCAAACCCTTTCCCCATGCCTTGTCCTATGTATCTTCCATCTGGCTGTTTCTGAGTTATATCCTTTTATAATAAATTAGTAATCTAGTAAATGAAATATTTTTTTCAATTCTGTGAGTGGCTCTAGAAAATTATCAAAGCCGAAGGGGGTTGGCAGTCATTGGAGCTTCCAGTCTATAGCCAATTAGTGATACCTGAACTTGGAATTGGCATCTGAAGTGCAAGAGAGTCTTAGGGAACTAACCCCTTACCCTGTGGAATCTGATGTTGTCTCTGGGTAAAGAGTGACAGAATTGAGTTAAATTATAGGATACCCAGCTATTGTCAGAGAATTGCTCCTCCACACATAATTTGAACCAGAATTATTAGAGGTCATCCTTGGGCTCCAGAGTGATGAGCACAACACAAGTACCCTTCATTTGTCAAAGCTTGGTTAGTCCATCAGGGGAACGGACTGAGTGCTTGAGACAGATCAAAATATTGATGAAGTAAGTTGAGGCAATGAAGTAATTAAAACAGGGAGAAAAGGAGCAAGCATTTCTGAGCACGTTATGGACACTTATGTATGTATATCTTATTTAATATTCACAAAGCCCTTTGAAATCTTCATTGCCAAAGATGAGAGAAAAGAAGCTTTGAAGAGCAGATGTTTACTCAGCTAGGAAGGGCAGAGCTTGAATTCAAATGCAGATTTAGTTGGCTTTGACCCCTGTGCTCTCCTAATGGTAATAGGGCTTTGGGCAATGGAGTCTTTTAGGATTTGTGTTTGTTTAGGAAATGAGGACAAAAGTGAGAATCATGAGCTGAGAGAGAATGGCCATGGATCTGCACTGATGTTTGAGAATATGAGGCATCTATAACCATTACCACAGTCAGACTTGTAGAACATTTTGATTATCACTAAAAGAAATACCCCACCCATTAGCAGTCATTCTCTTCCAATACTCCAACCCAAGGCAACCATTTAATGTATTTCTGCCTCTATTGATTTGAGTATTCTGGACATTTCCTTTAAATGGAACCACGACATGAGGCTTATTGTGACTAGTTTCTTTCATTTGGCCTGTATTCAAGTTCATCCATATTATATAGCATGTATCAGTACTTCGTTCCATTTTATAGGTAAATAATATTCCATTGTATGAATATTTCACATTAGTTTTTATCCATTCATCAGTTGACAATACTTGGATTATGTGTGCTTTTTTACTATTATGAATAATGCTATTATGAACAAGTATTTGTTTATAAGTTTTTTGTGTGTATATGAAAGTATAGTTTCAATTCTCTTGGGCATATAACAAAGAACAGAACTGTTGGTTTACATGGTAACTCTGTTTAATCTTTTGGGGAACTGGCAGACTATTTTCCAATACAGCCGCAGCATTTTACGTTTCTACTAGCAGTGTATGTGGATTCCAGTTTTTCCATACTCTTGCCAAAACTTGAATATAGCCATTCTGTGTGTGTGCAGTATTTTCTCCCTGTGGTTTTGACTTAACATTTCCCTAATGGCTAATATTTTTGAGCCTCTTTTCACATACTTATTGGGCATCTATCTTCTTTAGATTATAGCTTGCTTTTAATGTTTATATGTAGCAGTATGCATAAAGAATTGCTTTATGTGTGTCTGCTGTATAGTAGTCTAGTTTTTAGTATAGTAGCCTGATTTTAGTCTACTTTTTCCTATTTTCTTAACCAAGATATTTCTCTTCAAGAATCACTGTAAATCTTAAAGAGTCTTTTAAGTCTTTACAGTTAATAATTTATCAGAAATTACTTAACTTTCAGTAACACAGGCTTGCACTTAAGCTCTTTTTAATGTGTTTAATTTTAAGGTCTGTTAACTGTATAACTTATAAATAGTAATTAAAGATGGACCTCAATATCAACTAAACACATCTACTTGCAGTTACAAAATTGTTATTTAGTGAAATTTTACATGACCTTTGTACAGATTGAGCTAAAGCAGTAGCAGTTATTACCTACATCAGTTGCAGTAACATTTTGCACAGAAATAATTTGAAAACTTCAGCTCACCCCTTTTAAAACCTTCCAGAAAATGGATACACCTTATATAATAATAATGATGATCCTTATTTATTGTTTATTCAGTACGTACCTAATATAATGCTAAGCACTTTACTTCAGCTTTTACAAGTTAATATTTATAAAGAACCTATAAAGTAGATATTATTATTCTAATTTTACAATTGATGGGATTGAGATTCAGAGACATTAACTTATTCTTTAATGCCACACAAACCTTAACTATTATGTGTCTCCATTCTGCAATGTCTTCCTTTCTTCTGACAATCCAAATTAACTATTTTAGCACACCCCAAATTCAATATTGTTCATATAGACTTCCTTAACAATGTAATCCACAGAATCATAAAACTTATGTATTCAGTAGAAGCTTCATTGAGCCTTTTATTAGGTACCAAATGCCACTTATATGCTGTGGACAAAAAAGTGAATAAAACATCATGACTGCCATGCTGGTATAAGAGATAAACTTGAAAGAAGTGTGAAAATGGAGAAAGTATTTTGGTATCAGAATAAAGTGGAGGGTCATTTAAGCTCCAGGAAAGCAAGAATCTATGCTTGCTTTATTTTTCCTATCACTCATGCCTACCCAGGGCCTAGCAGAGAGTGGGTACAATAAACTCATCCTGATTTGAATTGAATTAAAAAAAAAAAAATCCCAGTGGTATTAGAAGGGATTGATGCTGATGAATTTGTGTTCAGTATCAAAGAATAGATTTGGGGCCATGAAAGGTGAAAACAGGGAAGGACACTCCCCCAAAGGAGGACCAAAAAATAGGCAGAGCCTCAGAGTAGTGAGTGTGAGATCTTGTTCTGAATGGCTACAGCAGAAAACTCTTTCGACCAACCAGGCAGAGGTGAGGCTGCCAAAGGTATCTGTTGTGGTCAGTTCAGGAAAGGTCTTGTGTGTCAGTTTTGGGGTTTGGGTTTTGTCCTAAAAGGAATGGGGAATTGTGAAGTGTTTTAAGCAGAAAATTATGAAAGATGGTTCTATGATTTAACAAATCATCCCAGCAATCCTGTAGAAGACAGATTTAGAATGGGAAAACGGTTCAGGGAAACTGAATGGTAATTGTTTTAGCTCTGCTGATAATAAAATATCATGGATAGGGTAGCTTAAACAACTGACTTTTTTCTCAGTTTGGGTGACTGAGAAGTCCAAAATCAAAGTGATGGCAGATCTAGTTTTAAGTGAGGGCCCTCTTCCTGGCCTGCAGATGGTCACCCTCTTGCTATGTTCATTGAGGAAACTGGTGTTCTTCCTCCTCTTATAAGAGCACTAATCGCATCCTAGAACTCAATCTTCATGATATCATTTAAACCTAATTACCTCCTCAAAGCCTTACCTCCTGGTACCATCACTTTGGGGTTTGGGGCTTCAACATATGAATTATATGGAGAACACATACAGTCCACCACAGGAATTTTTTACACTACTTTAGAAAATTATAAAGACCCAAATATATAAGATGAATTAAAGAATGTTAAAAGGCACATAGACGTAAGAGAAGTGGGTGACTAACCATATGTAAGTTTTTATAAGGTTTCTAGCTAACTTGTTGATGTGACTAACATTTACCTAAGTAAATCATAATAAGAAATTAAGTATTTCATTTTTGTTTTTGTGTTTGGGGGTAAAGATTCATGTGAAAACAATGAGCTTAGCTTAGAGTTTAAGATTGTTATGGGACATACAGTTATAGATATGTAATTGAAATTTCTGCTTTTCTAATCAATCAATGAACAGGTATGTATTTTAGACTTAAAGTTTAACTTTGAATCAGGCATTTTTTTTTCCTCAGAATATTCATTTTATTATATATATTGAGTTCTGAAATAGGGTGAAATTTTTTTTTTAAAGATTTTATTCATTTGACAGATAGAGATCACAAGTAGGCAGAGAGGCAGGCAGAGAGAGAGGAGTAAGCAGGCTCCCTGCTGAGCAGAGAGCCCAATTCGGGGCTCAATCCCAGGACCCTGAGATCATGACCTGAGCCGAAGGGAGAGGCTTTAACCCACTGAGCCACCGAGGCTCCCCATAGGGTGAAAATTTCTTAAGGGGAAGACTTAAGATCATTTTTTATGGTCTTTATAATACCACTAGAAACCAATATATCTTTAGAAATGCCTGCTGAAGTAAGAAGTCTGAGCTTCTTTAATGTAAATAATACTAAGATATTAATTGGTCACATTTGTACAATGCTTTGTGGTTACAAAACATCTGCAACATTTATTATCACATTAGGAATTCAGTTTTTGCAACAATCTCATGTGTTAAGTGGACCATGTATTATTCCCTATTGTAAGAGAAAAAATATATATGGATTTATATAAATATTTATATGAATGCATAAACATATATTCATATAAATATATAAATGGATATTGCAAATATAAGGGTTTTATGCCCTATTAAAGAAGCAGAATGAAACCTTAAGGCCATGTCTTCTGCTTCCTGTGTATGTATTATTTCCTTTATTAGCTTTTGCCTCTCTAAGATTCCTGTAATGTATTTTTCTCCATTCTTTTACCCTCCTACATATCAGAGACATTTCATTTTAAGAATGACTCATGTGTAATCTTTGTGATACCATTTTAAATGGCAATTAAACTCAACACATGCACTAACAATGAAGCATATTAAATGATTGTACTGAAAAATAAAATAGGAATGACCAAGTCTTTGTATGTGCAGGCACTGAAAACACACAAGTCATGACACTTCGACACTATTGATAATGAGATAAAAACAACTTTTATGTATGGTCCTTCTGAGAAAATTATGCACCTTAAAATCAGTGAAATAGAGTATACCATATTTTCTTCTAGCCCACTGCCATATTCAGAAATTACTCTTTCCAATTAAAAAATTTTGTCCATCAGAAGGATAAAACAAAAAGGAGGGTAGGGATGGGGGGATAAAACAACAACAAAAAAAGAAGATTGTGTTTGTGCTGTTTTTGATCGAAGAATATATCTGTATAAACTGCAGGAATGCTAGTGACATCAAAATGGTGACACAGGTGGTTCCTGACTTTAGCCCCTCTCACAAGAAGACCATCTAGCAACTATCCATACACAGAACACCATTGTGAAAAGGCTAAGAGGTATAACTGAAACACCCCCATGGACTACAGAGACCAAGAAGGGCCACCTTAGAAGGATGGAGGAATAACTACATGGTACCTCATTGCTTCTTAGAAGAATGGAGGAATAACTACATGGTACCTCACTGCTTCTCTACTAGGTTGGCACAGAGCAGCACTGAGATGCCCCTGCCCAGGCCTATGGTATCTCCAGTGGGAAAGGAGAGCCCAAGGTGGACATATAATTCCCCCAGTGATATAGGGAGCTTCTTCAGAGGCCCACTCAGGCCTTGCCTTATTGGGACCACTGGGGGAATCACCAGTAGGGCTGAACCACTGGGGATTGCAGATAGAGATGGAGAGGGGGCCAGGGCTTATAAAAACTAATGCACAGATATTGGCAGAAGGCATGTTTGCTCATTGTGTCACCTGAGTGGAGATCACAGCCAGCAGCTCTGTCTATCTCTTGAGCCACTTTCATGGCCTTTTTGGTCAGGGAGCTCACTTGGCTCTTATGCCTGCTTTGGATCCATGTCAATGGGTCTTACCAGCTGGAGCCCATTCTACTACCCTACCTGGACAACGAAGCAAATTTTCAGGCCCATCAAACTCCTCAGCATAGCTTTTACTCCTGCCCATTCAGGAAGCCTTGCCAGAGAACCCTGGTGTCTTCAAAACTCCTTTTATGGCCTCACTTAGGCAGGGAGCCAAACCAGCAGACCATCCCAACTGTGGAGCCTAATCAGAAAGCCTAAACAGTGATCCTCACCTTGATCCATCCCAAAGTTCTGCCCGGCTGTGTAGCTCCCCTTAAAACCCCACCCAGCAGCAGAGCATACATACTGCCCTGACTGATTGCTGAACACAGCATGTGGCTTTATACAAGTAGGACTATCAGCTAGTGATTCCACCAAATTATAGAGTAGACTAAAGTCCCATCCCAATGCAGGATACAGCTAGAAGCCCCTCCCAACAAGAGAGCCTAGCTAGTAACCTTACACAGACACAGAGCACCCCCACCAACCTATCTGATTGCTAAACCCAGCCTGTGCCCCATCCCCAACTTCAGGACAAAGCTTGTTACCCCACCTGAGCATGGAGTCCAGGCAGTGGCAGCAGCTTATAGGAGAGCACAACCTGGGACACACCTGACCATGAGTGATGGAAGAGCCAAGCCTGTAACCCTCCCCAACAGCAAAACCACTCATACCACCTCCCAGGGAACACAGCCTTATACAATGCTGTATGTCAATTACATTTCATTAAGTGGTTAAAAAAATAAAATATAGGATGTCTAAGTTCCACTGTTTTGTGGCATATAATTGTAGTTTATTTCCTGGTTTCCCATGGCTCTCAGGCCCTGGCTATTACCTTTACTATTTATATTTGGCAGAAGGAAATTTCTGACATGGATTGATGAACCATAGCTCATAGCTTATTTCCCTCCCTTACCTTTCTCATATAGTTGGAGAGCTAAGAATGGCTTTCACATGTTTACATTTTTAAGTGATGGGGAAAAAGGCAAACTGAGAGTACTATTTGGTGGTATGTAACTTTTATGACATTCAAATAATTTTAATGTTCATAAATAAAATTTTATTGTAACAAAGTGCCACACATTTGTTTACATACTGTCTTTGACTGCCTTTGTAGTACAAGGCAGAGTTGAAGTAAAGACCGTGTGCCTTGAAAACTTAAACTTGTCTTTTCCAGAAAAGAGTTTGTAGATATCTGGTGTATGTCAGTTTTTTATGACCTTTGTTGGATTTGAGTGATAGTTTGGAATTTTTAAATTTTTCTGTTTTCAAATTAGGGAAAGTACCCCCCCTTCAAATTCATACTTATTTTTGTCCAGTTTTGCTCATTTCAGTTGATGAAGTATGTCATTGTGATCTCTCTCTCCTCTATCCTGCTCAGAACTCATAGTTGTAATTTTCTAAATAGACTAAAATTACCATAATCACTTCCTCTTTGACCCAAGAGATATTTAGAAGAGCTTTTATCTTTCTGGATATATACATATATATGTTTTGGCTTCTTTACTCTTTTATTATTAATCTGATACATTTTGCAGTGAATTCAGAAATCTGAGGTATATGATTTATAACCCTGTGAAAATAATATATGATCTTTTTTTGAAAACAACCCAGGAGTTTGAAAAGACTATAGATTTTCAGTGATATGCAGCATTAGATTTATATATTCATTATATGCTTTATGATTACCAAATACCTTTTATCCTTACTTAATTTTTGCCTAATTTATCTCTCCAAGGTAGAGGGTGTTTATGTTTCTGAGTAAACATTTTAATAACACAGGTTTAAATACCTAAAGCATTTAAAAACTCCATTCAGCATAAGTTTTAAAAAACCTTAATCTGTACCAGATAAAAAATGAGTCTCTGCTCTCTTGAAGCTTTCATGATGGGAAATATTTTATGGACAGCAAAACAAAATAAAATGAATGCCACTTTTATTACAGTGTATAATTTCATTACAATTTTTCTAACTATTAAGAAGGAGAAATATAAGATACTATAGATACACAATAAGAAAATTTTACTTTATGTGGCAAGCAAGGACTTTTTCTCCTTTGCTTCTGTTTTAGATGGTATTTAATGTATGATTTCCTAGGCAGTGTGTATATTGAGAATTAAAGAGTGAAAATTACAGACTGGAGAAAAGCAAAAGTGTGAAGGCCTTCAGTGAAAAAGGAGCAAGAAAAACAAATGAAAAGGAGATAAATAGGGTTGGATGGAAGAGAAAGAGGAAAGAATGACAGGAGGCACACTACTCTGCCTGAATGGCAGACTGAGGATTCTGAATTGTTTCCTCAGAGCAAGGGAAGAATTTTAGGCAAGGAACAACAGGATCCTCTTTTTCCCCCCCATCTAAATAGATTTCTTTCCTTTAGTGTGGAGAGGATGGGCAAGATATTGAGGATAGGAGGAAAATTTAGGAGGCTAAACTCTATGACGATTAATAAATTGATGTGAAATGTTGGGGTCTGGGAGCAAACAGCCAAGAATTCTTGAGACATCTTGGGTGCAAAAAAGTTGGTTTTATTAAAGCATAGGGACAGAACCATGGGCAGAAAGAGCTGCACTGGGATTGTATGGAGTGACTGATTAAAAACTTCTAAGTTGGGAGGGGCTTAGGGATATCTGTAAGTCTCTAAGGAATTTGTAAGCAAGGTTTATAGGACCTTCGGGGGCTAGCTGCTGTTATGATAAGGTCACTTACTACTGTCTAGTAAACTCTTAGTCATGAGACCCTTCAGATGTATATCAGTGGGCCATATGTTTGGAGGATGACTGCTAACATATATCTTGGGAGAGTAGAGAGAAAAGGAAGTTTCCAAAGGGATTTTTACATGTTAAAGAAAACTTAGAGGATCCTGGAGGTTGAACTAATGTCAAACTAAGGTTGCCTTTTGCCTGTAGCAAAGTGTTAACATTGAGGCAGGTGAGTTCCTTGAGCAAGGTCCTCCTGCCTCTCTTAAGTACTTGTCAGTGGGCTGCAAAGGAAATCTAATTTTTTCTACATTTCTCTTGCCTTTGTTCTCCACATGAAAATGATTTATTCTTCCACTATTTCCATGTGGGAGGTTTTTGTGGTATCTAAATGTGGTGTCTGTCCAATCGGATGGGGGCCCCTAAATGTGGGGCAATGATGAGGTAGAATCTGGTGGTGTGGGTCGTGAAAAGATTCACCCAGGGGAAAACAAAGGAGACAGAAGTTTATTGAATACAACAGCATGGAGCAGTGGTCGGAACAGCAAAGGAGATGCTGTCTGCAAGGAAGCAATGGCGGGGACTGTGTTTAAAGCTGGAAGGTGAGGAGGGATGGGATGTATGGAACTTTCCATTTTTTGGTAGCTATGCCTCATTGCAAGTAACCCATTGGTCAGTTAGGGCCTGTGGATATTTTGCGGTGGTTTGTCCGATGGGCCTGTCTGTATTCAGCCAGGCAGTTGCTGGGGCCCATTTGCCTTATCAAGTTTCCATTGCTCAAGTCTATTGTCTAAAAGTGGCCTCTACAGTTTTTACTGTTTCTGTTTGTAAACTTGAAATCTACCCATTTTAAAGTTAATATTATGACCACTTTTTTGTTGTTTTTCTGTGCATCTCTAGTGAGTTTGCCCTGACTTTTCTGTCCATTTGTCTATACCTCCAGATATATCAGGATTTCGTTAAAAAGTGTATTGTTTTTGATTGTATATTTTTATTTTATGCAAATAGCCTTGCACTATTTATCTCATTTTCTTTTGTGCTTCTAACTACTGCTTAACCCTACATAATATACATCTATTTTCTTCTACATCTTCACTCTCCTAATTATGTACAACCAGGACACTTCAGACTCCCCCAAATCATACATAAGGCTGTAATCACCTTGGTTATGTCTGTCCTTTGATGGAACTGTGTGACCTTTTCTTTGTGACCATACATCATCCACAATGAATTTCAGACACATCATGTATTTGCCTGTCTCTGGGCTGTCTGCTCTGGACTACCTTATGTAAGAAATGAATGAGGATTTTTATATTACCACAGTGCACCAACACTTAACATTATTCAGTTTCCTCATTTTAAAAATGTCTTTGGTATAAATGATAATTTTAAAAAATCATTATAAAATTTTCAAACATACCTAATAATACAGAGGAGACTAAAATGGATCTCTTTCAGTTAATAGTTATTAAATTTTCTTTACTCGATTTAATTTTTTATCATTTTGCTGAAATACTTAATTCAAATCTTGGTATCCTAGTTTTCTTTTGCTGCTATAACAAATTACCACAAATTTAGAGGCTTAAGTTGGCACAGATTTATCTCCTTACATTTCTGGGAGTCTCAAGCCCAAATTTGATCTCACTGGGTTAAATCAAGGTGTTGGCAGGTTTGCATTCCTTTCTTTTCCTTTTTTTTTTTTAAGATTTTATTAATTTATTTGAGAGAGAGAATGAGAGAGGAGAGAGAGAGAGCATGAGAGGAGAGAGGTCAGCAGGAGAAGCAGATTCCCTGCTGAGCAGGGAGCCCGATTTGAGACTCCATCCTAGGGCTCTAGGATCATGACCTGAGCCAAAGGCAGTCACTTAACCAACTGAGCCATCCAGGCGCCCTGCATTCCTTTCTGAATGCTCTGAGGAGAATCTATTCTCTTCCCCTTTCCAGTTTCTATAGGGCCTATGTTCCCAGGCTTATCATCTCCTTCCATCTTCAAAGCCAGCTATGGATGGTTGAATCTTTCTCACATCACATCATTGACAATGAGTGTTCTACCTCCCTCTCTTATGTTTACAATACCCTTGTAATTATGTTGTACCCATTCAAATTATATAGGATAGTATCCTTATTTTAAGGTCACCTGATAAGCAGCCTTAATTCTATCTGCAACCTTGGCTCCCTTCATGTAATGTAATATAACATATTCACAGGTGCTGGAGATTAGGATGTGGACATCTTTGGGAGAGTAGCCATTATTCTGCCTCACACTTAGGTATCGTCAATTCATCTCTAAAAATTAAGGACATTTTGCTCTATATTTTGCTCTATATTTATAATACCAGAATACCAGAATGATGTCTAACAAAGTGTTTGGGTTTTCATTTTGTTTTTGTTGATCAGGATCCAAACAAGGTCTATTTGCTATATTTGATTGTTGTTATATCATTCAAGTATTTTTAAATGTAGACTAACCTCACTACACCCATTTTTTTAAATGCAATTGATTTGTTGAAATATCCAGTCCATTGTCCTACAGAATTCACTTTATGAATTTGTCTCCTGAGGGTGAGGTATTTTTCGTATTTCTTTTAAACCTCAAGCTAAATCCAAAGGTCAAAACAGATTCAAGCTTAATATTTGGTGAAAATATTTGTCATCTAGTCCTATATATTTCACATTGTGTCACATTAGAAGGCCCATATCTTCTTTCTCTTGTACTGAAGGGAGATTTCAACATTCTTTCTTAATGTTTGAGATTTGCCTACTGCTAGTTTGCATGGAATTTCATTACCTCTTATTTGGCACTGTTGGAAATCCTGGGGGATTTTTAAAGTATGATCCACTCAGCTGTTATCTGTGGTGTATTTATTTATTTATTTTTTCTAAGACATTCATTATGGCCATAATTCAATTAGGCACTTCTATCCTTCTCTTAATTTGGTTTCATCTACACTGCATTTTTAGAAGGCTTGTTTACAGTTTTTAGTTGGTTAGCTGGTGCTCTTTCCTATTTTCCAATGCTGTTATAGAATTCCTTATTTATTTTTATACTGCTTTTTACATTTCACTGGGAATTTGTGAGGAAAGATGACCTAAGTTGGATACATTTCTCATTTTTTTTAAATTTCCCATGATATTATTCATAGAGACAGATGACATAATCTGATTTTACTATCTATTGATTAAGAGAAAATACAGAAAAAAATGACAGTATGATTTTTAGTAACTTTTAAATGCATGTGAAACTTATTAATCAAAATATGGAATTCATTTGCATTTTTAAAATAGCAGTTCAAGTATGTACTAGATATATATTTTAATATTCTGCTAATGTCTAATGCATGTGTGGATTCATGAACTTTTTGCAATTTATGACCCCTCTCTAGGAGACTATAGACTTTAGAGTAGAAACCAGGGCTTTAAGGAATATGACTTCCAATTTGGAATTTCAATGGGACTTATTATCTGAATTAATTCTTAATCCCTAGGCTATAAAAGTGCAATTGAAAATTAGCACTTTAATGCTTAAGTGATTCATAGAATGAATTACCTTTTCAGCAGCTAAATGTTACCCTAGGGGTATAAAATATTTACTGTGGTTTCCCAAATTATCCATGATTTATCCATAAAGCACTCTATATTAAAAAAAGGATTCATTTCATTATTCAATAAATAATTATTTTTCTTTGACCATATTTTTTTGTTGTTAATGTTTTTATATGTTGGGGATATAGCAGTAAGGAAAAAATAGATTCTTATTATGTTCTTGCATATGGAGTTTGTAGTTACTTCTGTGAAATTGGATCTGATCTTCGTTCTATTAACTAGGAAAAGATAGGGATAATTTTTGCTTTGAGGACAATTCTATTTGGTATGAGTATAGAGAAAGGCTGTATATTTGTTATGATTTGGTTATTTGTAAATAATAGAAGACACTAAATGAACAGTAGCTTAACTAAGTAAGAAGTTAATTCTTGTCTCCTAGAGGTCATCAACCCAGTTTCTGATATGGCTCTCTTCCTTCTTAGGGACTTAAATTGTCAGAGTTCAATAAGGGAAGCAGAAATACTATCAGTTTTGATTGAGGGATACGTAATAGGAATTAGATATCGCATAACTTTGGAAAGAGCTAGGAAGTCAAAGTCTAGGAGAGAGTTGGGATTTTTCTCCAAGCAGTCAGTCTGAGAAGCCAGCCATGTCCATAGGCTAAAGGTGTGGTGAAGATAAAGCTTGTTTTATCTTTTTGTTTCTGTGTGTTACATTCTCTGTGGGTCTACTTCCAGGCTTCTCTTGGAGGGCCTAGAGTTGATCTTGGTTAACAGAGTCATCATTTGGAAAGAAGGTCTGGACACAGAACAGAGGGACAGTGAAAGCAGGAACCCACTGGTACCTTTGCATCTGCCTATCACAGTATTTGACCTTGGTGACCATCAGAGAATAATGGCTGTTGCCTGAATGCCATCTCCCAAATGTCTTGCAAATTCTTCTTTTGGAAAACTCTAACCTGGAACCTTACAAAGAATATGATTCTGGATAACTACACCAAATGTACATAGTCCAAACTACCCCAAGGTTTAAAAAAAAAAAAAAAAAAAAAAGCCCAGCCAGGCACTCAAAAGTAAAGGCAGGCAAGCAGGAAATAATCATTTGGTTGGTAAGGAGTCATATAGGCAAGTGGTCCACGTAAGTCCAATAGTGTGAGAGAACTTTGGGAAGTGAGATTGAGAAAGTAAATCCGTCCAAATTATGTGAAATATTAGCAGAAAGCAGGGCATGTTGAAGATAATTTAGAGGTAAAATGTAGCTAAAGAAAATGTTGAATATTGGAATAACATTTTAAATCACTTTATAAGACTTGGTAATTTCCAGGGCACCTGGGTGGCTCGGTGGGTTAGGGCCTCTGTCTTTGGCTCTGGTCATGGTCCCGGGGTCCTGGGATCGGCCCCATGTCGGGCTTTCTGCTCGGCAGGGAGCCTGCCTCACCCCTGCCCAACCGCCTGCCTCTCTGCCTACTTGTGATCTCTGTCAAATTAATAAATGAAATCTTAAAAAAAAAAAAAGACTTAGTAATTTCCGGTTTGCCTTTCCCTTTTTATCTTTATTTTATATTATTGGAAAAAGAGAACCAAACAACCTGAATTTAGGACTATTTTGCCTTCTTTAGACGCATATGCTATCTGGATGAGTTTAGGGAATGAACACTGAAGTGTGTATTGGACAGTGATGGAGTGTGTGTTCCTAATGCATTTGGCAAGTGCTCTGAGGGAAATTACTTTGTTCTTATTCAGACAGATACCATCGTGTTCTCCCTAAATAAAATGCCTATAACCAGTCATTTCTATGTGAGGAAGAGGGATGGTCAGTATTGAATAAGAAACAAACATTGTTGAGATTTATTAGGATGGTGGTTAAGCTGTGAAGAGACTCAAAGTGGTGCAGTTTTTTCCTTGGTAGCTCAGCTGAATTTTGCATTCAGAGAACTAGTTGGCTGTATTCATATCTTTTCAAGGATGCTGCATCATTAGGAAAATACCTACAACTCCTAGGAGAGGAGGGATAGAAAGAAGCTTGTAATCTAAGAACTAGGGCTAAAAAAAACAGGTCTCATAGGAAATGCCATTAAAAGAAAATATCCTCCAGTAAAACTGTCTTCTTTCCCACAGCCATCTGACAGCATTCCATGTTGTAATTTCTGAAGACTATCCTACAAAGTAGACAGGAATCTAGTAGATAGAGCTTCTACCTGTGAATGCTAGGAAAATATGCAACTTAAATCACTCAGTTTTTCACCAGAGACTTCTAGTTGTCTCACAATGTCTTCTCCCTTTCTTCAATAGAAAAAGAGCCTGAAAGTTGATAGCTGGGCACATACCTGCCTGAAGACTACATTTTCCAACTTACCTTAGAGCTTGATGTGGTCATGTAACTAAGTTCATTTGAGAAAGTGAAAGCAAAAGTAGTAAGGGTGATTTTCAGCATGTGTGCCTCCCCACCAAGGTTGATGATGTATTCTTTTCCCTTCATTTCACCTTCTGGTCAGGTGCAAATGCAGGTATATCTTAGACCAAGAGGTTTTGTTAATAATGGATGTCAATCATACAAGTAATCATACCTTTAAAAGAAGACTGGATTCCTGCATTAGGTGACCATATTGCCACTGCTCCATAAGTGGGTGGAATCCATTTCTCATCTCCTTGAGTGCGGGCTGGGCTTTCATTTCTTATAACTAAGACCTTGTGGTTGAAGTGACTCTGTTTAACATCTAATACCAAGCTGCAAAAAGACTTTCAGGTTTCAGCTTTTGCACTTTTGTGATGCTCTTTGTTAGAAACCAGTTGTCATAAAACAAACCTTATTACCCTGAAACCACTGTTCTTTGAGAAAGCACAACATAGCCATGTTAGAGGCTACATGGAAAGAGATGCTCAGCCAACTCCTAGCTGTTTGAACTCCCTCATAGGAGGCACAAAACATGTGAAGGAGGAGGAACACCTGGGACATTCTATCCCTAGCATATACCATGCCATGAGAAACAGAAGAACCACCAAACTGAGTCCAATCCAGATTAAAGAATTATGGGAAATAATAAAATTGTTTGTTGCTTTGAGCCAGTAAATGTTGAAGTGGTTTGTTATGCATCATAGATAACTGAAACACTCTATTTTATTCTGCTCATATGATATAACAAGACCTGTTTCATCACAGATGATGATGGCAACCCTGTCTTTCTCCCTCCTGACCTCAGATCTCAGGTTTCTCTCCTTGTTTTATACTGATGCATGAAACTATGCAACTTACACACTGATTCAGATATATGACAAATATTGATTTTTTTTTTACAAAAGCATAAATGGTTGATTGTACTGTTGAACTTTGCTGCTTATAATTTTAAATTTAATTTGAATACATTTTAAAGATTATATTGGGAGTTTCAAATAGATGTCTTTACTGTTAATGATATCATGGTTTTTATTGTGTGTATTCCCACTTATTTAATTACTGGGAAGTAACTGTATTGAACACAATAACCTTTTAATGATTCTGACATGGTCTGTAGAAATGACCCAAATATAACACGTTGCTGTCAATATTTTATATGTCTTAAAGCTTTAAAGTTATGTTTTATCTTAACATATCAGATGAATGAAATATGCCTCGTATTATTATTGCTATTGCTGTTCTTATTTTAGTCTTTGTTATTGCATTATTTTTCCCCCCATCTTAGAAATTCTTTTTTTGTGCCTCAGTAATACTGACTCATTTTAGTGCAGTCTCTTCATGCTTTAGTCTTTTCTGTCTGCTCCATGGAGAAGCAAGGATATTAAGGCATCAACAGTGATATCCTCCGTAGTTCTATAGAAGTAATGAAATCATCACATAATAAGGAAAGAAATACACATCAAATGAACATTCAACAGTGTATCACAGTTAAATGTAACCAGTGTCTTTAAGGAAAGAATACCCACATTTTTAAAAAATAGCATGGAATTTGTCCTCCATCCTATTCCTTATGGAGGACAAATTCAATTTTTTAAAAATGTGGGTATTCTTTCTTTAAAGACAGTGGTTACATTTAACTGTGATATACTGTTGAACATTAGAGACTATGGACTCCGAGAAGTAAACAGAGGGCTTTAGAGGGGAGGGAGGTGGAGAGATGGATTGGCTGGGTGATATGAATTAAGGAGAGCACATATTGCATGGAGCACTGGGTGTTGTATGTAACATTGAATCTTGGAACACTACATCAAAAACTAATGACGTACTGTATGGTGACTAACATAACATAATTTAAAAAATGGAATTCGTAATATAATATTTAATGTCCCAAGTCTTTTAAAAACCTACCCTTTTGATTTTAAATACTCTCCTTTGTGTTCTTCATTAAAATAATAATGAGAAAAAAAAACCTTCCAAACAATTTATTTAAATTGCATTTAAGTTTCAGGTGCTGTATGAGACATTTCCTATGTAACACTACTGAATAATATACTTTTTTGTAGATATGGGTATTGACATTAAAAAATTTATAAGGACTATAGAGACTCTTTTTGTTCAAATCTTGTAATTTATAACCCAAAATTTTATAGCCTGATAAAAATGGCAGTCTTTCATAGAAGCACATAGGCAGAGAAATCTACTCAACTTCCTGTAGAAGTTCAGGTTCTCATTAGCTAATATTTGAAGCATTCTATTCTGAATATAACTTTTAACTTCTTTTTTAAAAATATTTTTTAATTAATTTATTTATTTGACAGAGAGAGATCACAAGTAGGCAGAGACGCAGGCAGAGAGAGAGAGAGAGGAGGAAGCAGGCTCCCTGCCGATCAGAGAGCCCGATGCGGGACTCGATCCCAGGACCCTGAGATCATGACCTGAGCCGAAGGCAGAGGCTTAACCCACTGAGCCACCCAGGCGCCCCTAACTTTTAACTTCTAATTATATCTCCTAAGGACTGTATTTGTCATATCACATGTACCACACGTAACTACTAGTGTCATCCTCTCAAAAGCCCTCATTCTATTATATCATTGTCCACTGGCAAACTAATTCCTCATACCAAGACAATCAAAGTCATAAGTACTAGTCTGTTATTAAAGATTACATAATAACTGTCCTCATTTTGAAACACTGTTTTCACTAATTAAAAAAAAAAACACTCTCTGATGAAGAATGGTCAAAATGATACCTTGTGTTTCACATCATTTTTAACTTTTAAAATCCCTTGAAAGGTCTTATCTTCATTTTTAAATATGCCTAATAATTGTATTGATTATCAAATAAGGCTCTTTTTATACCAATACAGATGCCCACTGTCTTTTGAGGTCCAGCTAATGATAAACCCCTTATCATAAAGTGTTCATTGATCGTAACAACCCTTTTCACTTACCCTCCTCTCTACATCTAGAGATTTTATTTGCTCATTACTTGAATCTTATTCAACATTGCCTTGATCTAAGATCTTTTTTCTCATTTATTCTAAAATTATATCCTCAAACTGGACTTCAGGCTTTTTTGTTTTTTCCTTTTCTCTCTTTCTCTCTCTTTTTTTCAGAGGAAGTATTACTAAACCACATTTATATTTTTTATCATAGGGTCTGGGACAGTTTAACAAACACTGTTAAATAATTAGTGGGTATCTTACCTTTGAAAAAAGAAAGAGATCAAGTGAAAAAACTAAAATAAAACAAACAGGTAAACAATTAGCCTGGAGATAAAACCAATTTAAATTAAAAATAATAATCCCTATTGTTTTTTGAGGTATACTGTGAACTGAGTTTTTTGCAAAGTACTTTGTATACACTTTCTCATACAGCTAATTAAATATATCTATAATAAGCATAACATATAAATTTTAAGTATAATTTATATAAATTACTTATATATAATTATATATTACCTATAAATACTTATGTTAAGTATATGTTATAATTTATATATATTATAAATTTCCTTGAAATAAACTGTATTTAAAAACCTTGGAATCTAGGTAAATTTGAGATTTATGAAACAGAATTTAAATTCTCAGAAACCCATACCTTCTGGTAAGGATTCCTTTTTTATTTATTTGAAAATGATTTCTTAAGATAGAGCCTCTCTGAGCAGATGTCAGAGAATGAAACAAGGAAGGAAGACACATGGAGACATGGGGAGCCAAACAACACAATGACTGTGCTACTTAGATTATGATGTCAGATGTGCTAACCTTCTCCTTAAATTCCGTTTTCTTGTTGTGGTCTCAGCATCAAGTGAAAACAGAATTCCTATTTAATTTGTTTCTCTCCCAGAATCAACCTATCTCTAAATCTTGCCAAGAAGCACTCATTTGCAAAGGATGGTGCCCTCATCTTCCTTGTTTCTTGGCTTCCATGTCTCCTGATCAAATTCTTAAAAGTTATTTTAATATAACTTTATGTCATACTATTTGCTTTCTTTAAATCCACTTTGGTTCCCCAGTCATCAGCACTTCTACATCCTTAGGCAATATATTTTCCTAAAAGAGCACAATAGCCAACATTTTCGAACCCTTTTGTGAGTTCCTCAGGACTATAAATTCATTATAATGGAGTAAGTGAACGCTTGCATCTCATGTCCATATATACCCCACCAAAATATAGATGTGCTGATTAACACATAATACAAATGTGTTATGTTCCAAATAGCCACCCAGAGGAAAGAATGTGCATTTGATTTTATTGCTCAGCATTATGCAAGATGAAAGGGGCATGTGTGTATAATTAAAAAGCAGCAAATGTCACTGACTTTGTGGTCAGGAGGCTAGCTTAAAAAAATTCAGGCAGTTGTGTATTTTGTGACCTTGTCTACCTGCCAAAAATGAAAGGATTGAAAATGAAACTGCTGAACTGGGAACAGAAAAATCTTAGGCACAGCGATTTCTTTCTGGCACAGAAAGATCAATGCAGTACAATTTTAGGGGTGCAAAATAGCTACTATTCCAATTTTGTCTATTTTTCTGTTGATGTACTAGTTTCTGAGATTATCAGTTGAGAAGATCTGAGGTCTGGTTCTTTTTGACAGGGGCGTTTTAGTTTAGTGGCTCTGAGCACAGGCAGAGAAGCCATTCTGCATGAATTTACATGTCAGCTCCACCCCTTCCTAGCTGTCTAGCTTTAAGATTCTTAATCTCTCTGTACCTCATTTTCCTCATATTTAAACTAGATGTGAAAATGGCACCTCCCTCCTAGGATAGTTGTGAGGATGGAATGAGTGAATATATGCAAAGGGGATTAGAAAAGTGTCTGACATGTAGTAAACCTGAATGTGTTAACTATTTAAAGATTTTTTTAAAGATTTTATTTATTTGAGAGAGAGAGAGAGAGAATGTGTGTGAGAAAGCATGAGAGGGGAGGTCAGAGGGAGAAGGAGACTCCCCATGGAGCTGGGAGCCCGATGTGGGACTGGGTCCCAGGACTCCAGGATCACAACCTGAGCAGAAGGCAGTCGCTTAACCAACTGAGCCACCCAGGCGCCCCCCAAATGTGTTAACTATTATGTTCAGTGTGATCCACCCCACCCAGGAATCTTTATCTCTCAGACATTCAGATTCACCTTCTGTTCTTTTACATTCCTCATCAAAACTTGATCTCTAAAGTCTTTTGCCACATTGAAGAGAGAAAACCAAGTAAAGAATTAACATCATATGTGGCCAGTATTATATTGGGTAGTTTAAATATACTTTTAAAAGTAATTATTATCATTATAGTTCCCTACATATGGATGTTTCATCCCCTTTACAGGTAAGGAAGCTGAGGCTTGGGGAGGAAAAGTTATGGACATGATTACACAGTGCAAGGCAGAACCTAGCATTTAGAACAAGTCTATTTAAATGCAAAGCCCACAATCTTTCCAAAATATCATGCTATGTTTTATTTTTCAATCAAGAAGCACTTGTATTTCAACCAATAGTTTATAAAATATTTTCATAAAATCATCTCAATTGATTCCTGTGAGAAATCTGGGGTTTATGTTGTTAATATATCACTTTACAACTGGCAAAATGAAATTGATTGAGAAAGCAAGTTTACTAACTTTCTACAGACAGTAAATGGCAGAGAAAAATGCTAAGTTAGGATATCTTGATAATTTTTCTTATTATTTCTCCTGAATGGATTCATAATGATAGGCAGCATCCAAGTACTAACTTTGCGGAAAGAATGTACTTTTTTAGCAACTGGCTAATGGTCATGGTATAAAAATCCAGTAGGGAAGTTTCAAGCAGCTGTCAATGGAGGCGAGTATGTGAGAGAAATAGAATTCCTGGAATCACATTTAATGGGTCATATAGCTTACCTCCTACCTCATCTCTCTGTTGATCAGCCCTGTAACTTGACAAATACACCAAGCTTAATATATGCTTTTGACAAGAATAAAAATTGCTTCTACTGCTACTGGAGGGGACAAATTATGGAATTGAAAGACCCAGGAATTCCAAGTCAACACTGAAGTTGTAAATTTTAGGAGGAAAACTGCAGAATGTAGGGGCATAAGTGGTATTTTTACCTTTTTTTTTTTTTTTTGAAGTTTTTCACTTCTAGATCTCTGTGCAACACAGATTTTTTTTTTCTTCTATCACATGACCGTTACAACCAGAATAAAGGACTCATGAGAAGAGCCACAGTTTGCATATGATTTCATCAAGTAAGGGCAATCTTTGTGGAAAGTGGTATTTTAAAAGAAGCTAGCAACCAAAGCATATTTCTCTAAAATAGAATACAGTGTCCACATAGAGGCAAGACTTGGAATGATGAGGAAATAACCTTCCAGAAATCTGGAATCCCATTCCAAGATGGGAAATGGAAATACAATTTATCAGAGCATCTCAACTAATGTTGTTGCTAATTCATCTCTCAGAATAAAAGAATAGGGAGATGGCTAATCTGGATCTAATTCATGTCAGTGGAAACAAATACCAGGAAAGATTAGAGACAACTATTACGCCAATGCAGAGGACTGAGTATTTATGTATCCTCTCCCACAAATTCATATGTTGAAGTTCAGATCCCAGGATGATAGTATTTGGAGGTTGGGCCTTTGGGAGATAATTAGGTCATGGAGGTGGAACCCACATGAATGGGATTAGTGCCTTTATTAGACATGTGAGAGGTGATTGTTCTCTGCTCTCTGGCACGTGAGAATACAGGAGAAGATAACCATCTGCAAACCAGGAAGCATGTTCTTACCAGACACTTTGCTGGCACCTTGATCTTGGACAGTCCAGCCTCTAGAACTGTGAGAAGTACGTCTCTCTCTGTTGTTTAAGCTACCCAGTCTATGCTACTCTGTTGTAGCAGGGCAAACTCACTGGGATAGTCACATTGAAGGTCTTAGTAGCAAGTACAAAATTACACAAAAATTTAAAAAAAAAATGAACGGGGTGCTTAAAACATAATTTATATATACTTCATTACAGAGAGAAAATTTTAAAATCTTAAAGACATAATCGCATGCCTTTCATCATCACCATCTGTTTATTGAACATATTGTTTGTGTAAGAGATTTTTTTGAACTATTAGTTCAAATGGGAATACTAAAAAAATCCTTGTAGGATATGTTATTTTCCTCATTTTACAGAGAAGAAATCTAAGACTCACAAGGATTATGGGGCATGCTTAAATTTATATGCATGAGCATGAGAATTGAACCCAGATACACATTAAAAAAGTCCTGATCTTCTTACCACACCAGCGATTGAGCTTCTTAAATCAATGATTGGCTCGGAGGGATGTGAAAAGTACTAAAACACTATGTAACAGCAAATTATCCCAGGAAAAATGGAAAAATTGGCTGAAGCACACATTCAAACATTGTGACAATGAAAATTATTGAGGTGGATTTTATCCATGGAAGGAAGTAAAGATAAATATTGCCAGAAGCCTAGAGTAAGGCTAGAGCCAGAATGCACTGAAGTTCATAAAATTTTGCACATTTAATTCAGAGAAGTTTTGCTTTTGTTTGTTTTTGTTTGATTTTTCTTCTTGATTAATAAGGAGAAGTTGGAAGGGATAGGCCAGTTGTTTGTAAAGAAGAAAAAAACAAGCAACAGTGTAGTGTAAATAGAATAAGGTATAAGGCAGATAAAACTGCAACTTTGTTTTAATCTTCCCTTGCAAGAAGACTATACTAAAAGCTCAAAAGGGTAGCAAATTATGATAAACAGTGAGTTTAAATTCAAGATAATTTGGATATTATGAGAGTGTTCAAACTTTGTTTTAGTATGCAGACTCAGACAAAGGTTTGCGACTGCTAAATGAATTTAAAGATGAAAAGCTGAAAATTTAGAAGTGATGGAGGAAAAAAATATGACAACATATTTTATGTCTAAGCTTATAGAAATAGAAAGCAGTCAAATGGGGTATTTATTTTAGAGAAGAGAAGATAAATTGGGGACAAAAATAATTTTTCACAAATATCTGAAGGACAGTTATATGGAAGAGACAATGCATTTTAAATGATTCTCTCAGATAGGAGAACAAAAAGAAATAGATGGAATTTTTAGGAAGGAATATTTTGTTGAAGACATTATTCATAAAAACACTTGGAAGATTTCACACATCAAAATGGCCATCTCTTATAGAATGAGTCTGGATGTGTTTAGTGTGGGTTTACCGATGTTTACTTTGTATATATCCAAGATGTTTCTACTTTTTCCTCTATAAATGAAAATTGAGGGTGAATGTTCTTTGAAATAAGATAATTAGGAAAGACATGCTCAAAAGATAGCACTTAATTAGATATCTGATGTGATGTAGCAGTAATGAAGAGAACTAGAAATCAGAAGGAATATATTTTTCAAGCAAAACAAATACTATGTTTAAAGGTCCTGATGTTGGGAGGGGTTTGACTGGTGTAAGAAATATCAGGGAGGCTAGTGTTACTAGAGTGTGTAAGTGAGGAAAAGGGTGAACCAGTGAAGTGAAAAAGTAATAGAAGGCCATGTAATGATTGTAAGAAATTAAGTTTCACTTTGACTGATATTAGAAGTCACTGAAAGTATTTGAATACAAAAGTGGCTTGAATCAAGATTTTTTTCCCAGCTTTATTAAAATATCATTGATAAATAAGATTGTATATATTAAAAGTATATAGCTTGATGTTTTTATTATATATATTATATTATTTTATGATACATATTGTAAAATAATAGCCACAATCCGTTCACTCAGGCTTCTATATGGTGAGTAAATCGAAGCTAAAAGCAAAGAATCCATGTAGTAGACTACCTCAGTTGCCTAAGTGAGAGATTAATGATTCCCTGGAACATGGTAGGAATGAAACATGGTAGGATTTTGGATATGTTACTAACAACCAATGAGATTTACCAAAAAATGGTTGAAAGCTTTAAGATAAAGAGAGGAGTAAAGGATTATTGCACGATTTTTGTTTTAAACAATAGGAAAATTGGAGTTGCTTTTCTAGGAATAGACAAATTAAAGGAGAAACTTGAGAGAGTCAAGAAATTCGTATAAAGACAGTGACATAAAATGGTGTTAAACTGGAGAGGCTTATTAAAAGGAATACTGTGTTGGCAGTTGATAATTTGATTCATGAGTTCAAAAAAGAGCTCTAGAAAGGGGATACAATTTGGGAAGTACTGCAAAATATATGCTATTTAAATCAATGGGGCTAGATGAAGTCACACAGGCGTGAGTATAGAGAAGAGGTCCAAAGGCTGAGTCCTGGACATGCCAGAATATAGACATTAGGAGATAAGGAAATTGAATAACAAACGAGAAACAAGGTACATCAGGAGAGCCTACCTGAAAGTAGCATTTCAGGAAAATGAGAGCTGTCAGTGCAGATTGGTCAAACCAGATGAAGACCAAGAGTTAACTAGTAGACACAGAAAATACTTGTCATTGGTGATCTCAGTAAGGTACATATTGGTGGAGTGGTTGAAGCAATAGCATTACTGTGGAGAGTTGAATAGAGAATGAGAATCTAACATCTAGTGTCAGTGAGGATAGACAATCATTAAGGCCAAATCATTTTGCTATGAAGGGGAGATGGGTCAGTAAATAGAAAGGGATGCACAGAGTTTTATTTTATTTGTTTATTCATACATTTAAATAAATATTTGGGATAAAGAAATTATACAGTTTGCATACTTATGGGTATGATTCAGTAGAAAGGAAATGGGCAAAATTAGAGAAATATCCTCATTAGGTGAATAGCGGGAGGGTGTCATGAACAAACAATGAAGGAACTTTTAGAAAGATTTATGAATAGTTTACCCATAGCTCCGGGGGGAAGATGTAGATGAGGTTGAGGAGGTGAGTGGGTAAATGTACTTATGTTTATGGGGTAGCAGTCTTCAAATAGTACCCCCTTTTTATTCCTCCATGAAAAATCAAGCATAAACAGTTAACTTGTCTTCTGATTTCCACTGCTAGATTAATCACATGTACAAGTAGTGACCAGGTCATCTTCCTAAACTACCCTCTATCCAAACCAGGGTAAGGGCACTTGATGTTCATTTTGTTTTGTGTGAGGATTTTCTGATCACTACAACTACCCACCAAAGAACAGGCTATATCAAAAACAATATGTTCCTACAGTGATTCAAACAATGAGATTTTAGCACAGAAATATTCAAGAAGATCAATGGAACAGAAATCAGAATTTAAAAAAGTACATGTAAAGTTTCAGTATTTAATGAAGGCAGCATTTTAAATTGTTGGGAAAAGAATATGATACTTTTAATAGAGTTTATGGGATTAACTTCTTGGGAACCAAAAAGACAAAGTTAAATCTTTATTTTCTTTTTTTCTTACCCAAGAAGAAATCTAGATTGATTAAAGATATAAATTAAAAAAAGGAAAAAAGAGAAAAATATATTAACTGCTGAAGAAAATATACCCTATTTGTATAGTACATTATGGAGAAATATTTTAAATAATTTTATTTTATCAAACCAATGACATATGCATTTAAAAATAAGATCTAAAACAAAATAAGCAGACCACTATGCATAGCTGTTCCTTCTGGTTTGTATATGTATATTTGTAATGGTAGGAGCATGTTGTTATTTCTTATTTTATCAAATACATATCTGTGTGCTTTCTTTTATATGAGAGTCTTGCCTTTTATATCTTCCTTTATGTACTATAATCCCCTTCCCATGCTTATAATGGAACTATGATACCCGCCTCCCTCACATGTGATATTTGGTCTAGAAAATCTTGGAAAAGAAAAATGGTTAAGCAGATTTTGTTGATTGTGGACATTATGTGGACACCCCATGCTAAAAATGGCTTTTTGTTCAGTAACCTCTAAGTGTTTGTTTTATAAGGCATTTTTCTGGAGGAGTTCAGTTTTCCAAAAAGACTCTTCTAGTGTCCAGTCTGGGGTGTTGGCGTGCTTGCCTGAATTCTAAAGCAGTGTATGGGAAAGAAGCCTGCGCCACTCAACATCAGACCCTTCCATACCCAACCACATGTTTCTTACAGCTTTTGGGCTCACCTTTGCTAATTGCTGGGCTTGAGGCTCCAGATTTCAGAGCATTTACAGTTCAGATTCCCTTGAAAATAAACCTTTATTCCTTCTGTCTGATCCTTGGGTATTAAGACTGGAAGGGGATATTCCTTTTTGGGATCATGTATATCAGCTCTACGGTACCTGATCTATCCTGTCCTCAAATCTTCATGTATTTTCTACCTTTAAGAATTTTAGTGCAAAAAAAAAAAAAAGTATTTTAGTACCTAATTTCTCTACCCTGCTCAATCAGTTAACCTAATTTATCTGATTTCAGTCTTCCAAAAATTACTGAAATGATGATTTGCTGAAATTTGGCTTCCCATATTCTTTTTTTTTTTTTTTTTTTTTAAAGATTTTATTTTTTTATTTGACAGAGAGATCACAAGCAGGCAGAGAGGCAGGCAGAGAGAGAGGAGGAAGCAGGCTCCCCGCCGAGCAGAGAGCCAGATGCGGGGCTCGATCCCAGGACTCTGAGATCATGACCCGAGCCGAAGGCAGCGGCTTAACCCACTGAGCCACCCAGGCACCCCTACTTCCCATATTCTTTGTATTCATTCACTTTTTTGAGGAAAGGGAAAACATCATGTTTTTGAAACATCAACATGGTTCTGGTTAAAGATATTCAAAGCATGACACTATAGGCAAATTCTATAAAGTGGAAGATTCACAGATGGCATTTATCAGTAATTAAAACCACTTATAAGTTTTAAAAAGATCAAGTAATTCAGTTAAAATTAAAGATACATATAAAGATAAACATTGTAACTCATATGACAGATAAGAAAGAATGTTCATTATGTGCATAACCATGTAATAATAATGAAAACATGAGTAACTTGACAGAAACAACATAGAAAATGTATGAGTATGCATTTCACAGAAAAAAATGATATATTAAAATGGTTAGATATATGAAATATATCTATAATATATATGATATATATGAAAGATGGTTAGATAATTAAAGAAAGGCAAATTTTTAGAATAGGATTTCACAGGGGCGCCTGGGTGGCTCAGTGGGTTAAGCTGCTGCCTTCGGCTCAGGTCATGATCCCAGGTCCTGGGTTTGAGCCCCGCGTCGTCGGGCTTTCTGCTCAGCAGGGAGCCTGCTTCCTCCTCTCTCTCTGCCTGCCTCTCTGCCTACTTGTGATTTCTCTCTGTCAAATAAATAAATAAAATCTTTAAAAAAAAAAAAAAAGAATAGGATTTCACATTTATCCAACTATAACATTTGCTAAGATGAAATGTTTGATAATCTCTTGTATAAATAAGTGTAGAGAAACAGCCACTGGTACAAATATAAATTAAATCAATATATAAGGAGAACTAATTGATAATGTCCATCAAAATCTAAAATGCCCAAACACTTTAATCCAACAACAACATTTCTATAAAGTATCCTTAAGATATTTGCATAAAAGCAAGGAAAATTGCATTTATAAGGTTATTACTTGTAACATTTCAACAGTAACAAAATAAAGAACACCTAAATACTAATGATACTAGATAAAAATTATATATAACATGATGTATCCACAATATAGTGATCGGTAATTAAAATGAAAGGAGATCTATATATACACATATGGCAAATGTCTAATATTAAGTATCTTTAAGAATGTAAAGCCATACTGTGTATAGTATGCATTGATTTGTTCAAGCAAAAGAATGTACATTTATATATATGAATATGCATTTAAAATTATTGGATGGTATGTAAAGCTTGTTATAAGCCATTGAAGAGTAGAACTGGATTATGAGAAGTATGGTAATAAATTTTGCTTTCACTTTATGTTCTTTTACACTTTTGAATAACATTATTTTATAGAAAATACACTCAGAAATTATGTTTTTAAATTAAATTATTGGGAAAGTGTTTCTGATATGTTGCTGACAGAAAAAAAAAAATCCATAATCATGAACCCATTGTTTAAAACTCCACATATAGGAAAATGGTAAAAAGTTGGTGAATGTATGTTTGTGTATAAACAGAGAAACATACAGAAAATATTTCATTTAATTTGTTTACTTACATTTTCTTAAAGTATTTCATCTGTTGTATGATGCAATAAAATCCCATACACACATACACACAAAAAAAATATTTTGAAAGTAAAAAAGGAAGGGAGAGGGGAGGGAGAAGGAAGGGAAGGAGCATTTTTCCTTCTGCCAGTTATGCTAAACAGAATTCCTTGCCCTGGAGTAGGGAACCGAAGTAACCTCTAAAATGTGATTATATTCTTAATTATTATGCTTTATTCCTTGAATTATTATCTCTTCTAAGGCAGAGAGTACCAAATCTGCCCCCACTGACTGCCTCTGCAGTCCTATCTTCTGTCCAGCATCCCTGTGATGCTCCATCAGGACCACTAGTTAGGGAGTGGTAAGGCACAATGCTTCTTTGCACCCCTCTGCCTTGTTCAGTGCTGCTGTGGCCTGGAATGCTTTTCTCCCTGTCCTTCCACTGGCCTCCACTCCAGCCTATCTTTCTGGCATCTTTTATCCATTCCACTTGTGCAGTCATCATTTCTAATAGAATCCTCATTTGCCTCAGCCCACTTCTCATGATTAGAAGGAAGGTTAACTGCTACCCCCTTACCACTCCTTAATGTTGTGCATTTCAAATATTTCTTCACATGTAAATTTTTTTTTAAGATTTTATTTATTTATTTGACAGACAGATCACAAGTAGGCAGAGAGGCAGGCAGAGAGAGAGGAGGAAGCAGGCTCCCTGCTGAGCAGAAAGCCCGATGTGGGGCTCAATCCCAGGACCCTGAGATGATGACCTGAGCCTAAGGCAGAGGCTTTAACCCACTGAGCCACCCAGGTGCCCCATTCACATGTAAATTTTTAAGAAGCGTATAATCTTCTTGATTTACTCATCATTATATGTAAGTTTTTTTAAAGCACTATTTTAAGCAGTATTTTAAACACTATTAGGTAAAACCACGTCTTTCTAAATATTAGCACATTTTATAGAATAAAATTTAATGATTACTTACAATCGCCTGTAAAAGAAAGCATTAGCTCAAATTTATATTCTTACTTCCACAAATATAGTACTTTTATCCAGCTTATTAGTTTATGTTTTTCATTTTCTTCTCAGCAAATAAAAGAATTTCAATTGAAAATTTAATATGACCCACGAGGATAATTTGGACTGAGCAGTATATTAAGTCCTCAAAAATCTGAGTATATAAAATATAACACTTCTTTTGGTACTATCATTTGTGTTCCTGAAGCCAACTTTAACTAGCATGCTGGAACTATTTCTGATTATTTCTTTTTACTGGGTAATAGGGTCTCTTAAAATGCTTCAGATACTGTCTAATATTAAATGTGAGATATTAAATACAATCCTTCTGGGAGATGAAAGCATTTTACTTAATTTCTGTGTTTATCAAACTAGGAAGATTCTTAACACGTGGCAGAGGGAAATGCATCCACAGAATATCCTAAGGAAGGGGTAAATTTTTTTATTACAGGCAGTATGAAAAATACATACAAATTCAGGCCAAGTTAGAATGCATAGAAGGGGCATAGAGGATGGTGAGGCCATGCTAAATGGCAAACCAGTAAAGACTGCCTGGGTGAGAACACTTGCCACTTCAAAAATAGTGAGGAAGGTAAGATGCCATTCTTCCCAGGCACCATCAGTGAAAACCATGAAGGATCTAATTGCCTTCCAATTAGAGGCTGAAGAAAGATGCAAGATTTTTTTTTCCTTAAAGGAGGATTTTAGCTATAATAGCAATGCTTTGCTTGCACATAAAGGGTTTCAGAAATGTGCAGATCATCCGTCTGTATTTATTCAAAAGCTGATAGATTACAATGAGACAGTTCTGACAGGCTGTGACATGGGAGACAGCATCAAAGTACTCCTCGAATTACTCTTGTTTGGATCATAATGCAAATGAAAAATTATTTCCTCCCCAAAGCCGCAGTCAGATTATCCCAAACTGATAAAAACAAACAACCAAATCCCAATTGGTTTTAATTATTAGAATTTGCTCATAGGCAATTTTTCTCATTATAAAAAAATAGGCAAAATATGTCTTATAGTTGACCACATTTTGGCCAGTTATTTTTATTTTTTCCTCATTTAAATATCCATTTCTCCATTATAGCCAGCAATTATCAACTATTAGATTATTTAATAACTATTATATAATTTCTCATACCTCTCTTCAGATATTATGAAATTCTTGAGGATAGGTGGTAATTACTCATCTATACTAGAGAATGACTCTGGATATTTTATGATCATTGAGATGTGCACATGGAAATTGCCTGGGCCAACGGGGATGTCAAGGAAATGGCTAACAAGATAAGTCCCAGTATACATACAGACAGTTCTTATTTGAAACACACACAAATCTTGGTTATCATGGTTTAGTTACAGTTATAAAACCAGTCCCCCAACATCACAGTTCAGATTTCAGGTATATAATAATATACTTTACCAAGTATGTTAACTGCAAGTAAATGCATAAAGTGCAAACTATTCTGCTAGTTCTTGAGTCCATGATTCACTACATAAAAAACATGTAAACTGTCATGGTTAAAGACCATATCACTTCCTCCAAAGTCTTTTAGTTATTGGACGCTATACATTTATTACTTCATGCACAGACATCAAAGCATGTAGTTGTGTTGTGTCCTTGTCTCTCAATTATAAGCTATGTGCCATTTTATAAAAATGGATAATCAAAAGATGATCTAGGCCAATAAAAAAGAAAGTACAGCAAAGAAGTAAAGAGTGATAACATTGTAAGAGAAATTCAAATGAACCAAATACAGTTATAGAAGAGAAAGGTGACCATGGGAATGTTGACATGGCTGCCATTGGAGAGACCTTAGACATGGGGCCAGAGGAACGTAGTGAAAGAGACCTTACCAACATAAAGGAAGTGATTGTGACAGAAATGCTGAAGAAATGACACTGGCAAAACAAAGAAAAAACACTTAACATTAAAAGAACTCTTGGATATATTTCATTACACTGAAAGTAAACGTGATAAAATGTTGGAAGTTGATCTAAATTTAGAAAGGAGAATGACAATTCACCAAACATAGATACTCATTCCATATCAGATGTTATACAGTGAGAATGCAGTCACTTTTCAAACTGTTTTTGATGCATTTTTTTTGCAAAGAATTAAACACATTTTTTATTTTGTTGTATGTTTTAAATTATAATGTACAAAATAAATATTAGTTTTACTGTTTTTAAAATTTCCCTGTATATTTATAACTGACAGAAAGTTTTTATGTTTTGGTGAACATTTTTGAAGGTCACAGATCATAATTTTCCCCATTGGTTAAGAATGCTTTATAGTTTCACATTAGTGGTATTTTTATGAGCTGTCACTACAGTGGAAGCAAAAACTGACTGTATATATTGTTATCATTGTCACTCTTTAAAAAATCATATGTGAAAAAAAATTATGCCATACCATAAAAATTAAGCTGAAAATATCAGTAGTCTTCCCAATGCATCACTAATAATTACTTTAATGCTAAATTGGAATTATATACTTTAAATTGACATTTGTGATCCTATAAGAAAACTACAATGGAGGAAAAAATTATTTGGATAGAATTTCAGCAGAGAAATATAATTTTATTATTTACATTTACATTGTACTATATTTACTGTATTGCTACAAACTTAATTCAGAAACTTCTTATTGTGATTTTTGTTGTCATTTTAAATTTCCATGACGGACTAATTTTGTCAATCTATAGCACTTTCTAAGGACAGATAGTAAAAATGTCATTGCTCTAAAATGTCTCTATATCTTGCTTGATCTCTCAATCTCTTCCTATATCACACTTTCGTTTCCCACCACCTCCACCACTGTCCCCCACCTCCTCCACAACCTGTAGATCAGATTCATGTTAATAGAGAGAGATTGAGGAGTTACAGAAACGTCCTCAGGTACATTCTTCATTTTATATTTTGATAATAGTGGATATGTGTGTGTGTATACATATGTCTATGCCCAAAGACATAACTAGTATTGCATTCTTTATTAAATGTAATACCACCAACAACGGTAATAAAAAGATGTGAAACAGCAATAACATTTACTGAGAATTTACCATATCCCTGTGAATATTCTTCACAGGACTGGCTCATTTAATGTTCCCAATAACCATATGAGGTAAGAACTATTAGTAGTAACCCAATTTTAAAATGGAAAAATGGGGACTTAGTAAATTCCGTAAGGTCACACAGGTATTACAGCCAGCCAGGGGTCAAGATCTGTCACTCCAGACCACATATCCAGTGCTTACTATACTATGCTTCAGGCACAGATTCAAAATGGGGCAAATTATCTGAAGTCTCCTAAGCCGCTATTTTATTCCAACTAAGAATAGTAAAGATAATCATGTGGAATTAGGTGAGTATCTACATTTTTAATAAATGGATGGATAACAATAGAGTAAATTAACACTTAGGTTTCAAGAGTTGTTTGCACAGTGGTGACAGGTCTCCCACTCCTTGTGCCCAAGTATCTTAAGATCGTTTTTATAGAATTCAGCATGTGAAAGGTCAGTCAATTCAAGTCATTATTGCCAACTGAAAAGAGATACAAGTTCCAGTTGAGTTTCAGTCATATTCTCAAGTAATAGAAATATGAGAATTTAATAAAAAATTCTGAATAATCCATAATCTTGCTCTAGTTCTTCAAGCTTTATAGCTGGGTAAGCAAAGCTAGTAGAGATCATAGAGTACATTGTATATGACATTTAATTCCATCTCTGTCCAGTCAAGCATACCAATGATTTGATTGTACAGTACCAAAATGCCTGCCTGATATTTTGTCCTGAGTTCATCTAAAAAAAGGGCTTCATTCTTTGAATTGATTGATTGACAGCCATTTATAGATTCCATTTATTCATTTCACAGAATCCTAAAATTACAGAATTTCGCAAAAGAAAGTACTTTGGAGTAAGGAGCTTCTGCTTTTCAAACTTTGTTTTCTTTCATACTTGATTAAAAGATTGAAATGTGTAGACAATTTCATTTGTTAAACACATGGCTGTGATTTCATTTTGAAAAGAATCAGGCAAAGTATTGACACTTGCATTGTTTAGGAATTATCACAGTTAACCTACCCAGAAGCCTAATAAAATGTCTTATTCATGGATAAATTGAACCAAAATGCACAAAAGAAGTTTTCATGTTAAGTAGATGTGAAGGTCACTGGATAAATAGCCACTGAGGGGAAAAAATGTATTTTGTTTCTCCCTATGTCTTTTCTATAAAACAGCCTTTGCATCTATCAAAGTTAGTTTATTCCAAAGCTTGAAATTGGAAGGAAACTGCAATTTAAGAAGCAGTAAAAGAACACTCTGTACTCTCCTTGAACTTCTCTGCCCCAATCTCTACATATATTTTCATTTTGTCCTCAGTCTTTTGTGATTGCTTTTGAGGAATAATATGGGCTCCCTCTGGTGACTAATTTCACACCTAAACATTCCCATGGCAGTTAATTAAGAAGCTGCAGTCTCTGGATTGTGTGCTTGTCTTAAGCAGAAAAGTATGTGAGGTTATAGGCCTACAGGGAAGATGGGGGGAAAAAAAGAAAAGAGAAGAAAAACCCTCTGAGTTTAGCATTGGTTCTCTCCATTGAATGCACAAAATAAGTTTTCATCACTTAACTAACTTCATCACATTAAACTCCCCAGTTGTACACCATCTTTTTAAAAAATTATTATTATTATAGCTGCTCTGTTTTAGGATAAGAATATTTGACATTTTCAGGCAAAATACTTTTTTAAATTCAGACAAAATTAAAATATTTAAAAAGAATATAAATGAATGATTTTTCAGTGTTTGTGCACATGAAAATGGTGTATATAGCCAGGAGGGAATAGGAAATTGATCCCATGGATGAAGGACTTCTCCAGGCCCAGTCTCTCAGCTGGACAGCTCTTCATTAGTCAAAAAGAGACTTAGGTGAGGTTTCCTTCCCAGCATTATGTGGCAAAATTCAGGCTTCTTATTCAACCCATCCTTATATTTTTAAATCTTTTTTCCTCTCTCTCTTACATTCTAGGAAATAAAAATAAATTCTAGAAGATGTTATTAAATTTTTGAACCACATTCTGGCCTCATACTCATTCTTTTCTATTCAGAAATCATCATTTTGAATTTTCTATGTGTCTTTTCTGTCCAACAGTCATATTTTCAAGACATGTGTGTGTCTGTAAAACAGTCATGAAATTGAATGTTTTGTGTCTGTTTGTAATTTACCTGTGTTAGTACCATTGTGTATACATCTTCCTACAATTGACACCTTTATCAACCTGAGGTTTTAGAGATTTATACATGTTGATGTTTGTAAATATAGTTCATTTTCTTTACCTGCTTTCATCTATAATACTGTAATATTTATCCAGGCCATTAATGATGGCCATTTAGGTTGGTTTTCATTTTTCTGTCAACCTAAGAATTTAGAGTGTCTCAGGAGGGTCTTTTCCTTTCTTATATATGAGGGTTTTTCAGCACATAGACTCTGAATTGATTGATCAATAGACTCTGGATGGATTGGTCTCAGTGAATTGTGCATCTTCAACTCTATTAGCTAATACAGAATTATTCTTTAAAGCAATTATTTCCATTTACTTTCCAACTCACTTCTTATTTACTCTATGAGAACATTTGGGGGTTTAAGAATATCTTTTCAGTTTAATTTCTGCCATTCTTAGTAATACTTCTAAAGCTGATGTTCAAAGATTACTTCATTTATTAACAGTCTACCCTGATCCTTTTCTACATGACAGAATAATTGAAACACTGCCTTGCTTTTATGTATGTCTCCCATCCTAAAAAATCATAAAATCTTTTGTGACCTGAAATCCTTATCTGCAGATATTACCTGGTTTCTGGGTTCCCTTTGTAGAAAATTTTCTGTTTTCACTTACCCTACTCCCATTTTTCTCTTAAATTTGTCAAAATCATATATTATTTCCCTGATAATATTAAGAGTGCTATTACTCTGTTGGACACCCATGACCCTCATGTGCTAAAACCAATACTATTTTTCTGGTCTTACTTTATTCAACTTATTACAATATTTGACCTAGCTGATTACTTCCAATTTCTTTAAACACTATTTCCTTCATTCTGGCTATCATTTTCTCCTAATTTATTGAACATTTGTTGCTGAATCTTCCTTATCTTCCAAATATATAAATTTGGAGGGACTTAGGATTCATTCCTTGGAACTCCCATCTAACTTCTCTCAGTGAGCTCATCTAGAACTATGATTTCAAATGCCATCTGTATTCAGATGCCAGGTTTATTTATTTTTCTATCTGACACCTCCATGTAAAAGTCTCAGAGTCAAGACAAAGACAAAGTCAAGACAAAGTGTTGAAAAGGAAAATCAGTCAACAAGACAAAGTCAACGAGTCAAAATTTAAATCCGGGTCTTCTCCTCAACTCATTTTTTCCTTTTCTGAGTTTTCTCCCCTTGATGGTGACTCTATCATTCCTACTGCCAATATTGAAAGCCATGGAGATATTCTAGACATCTCTCTTTATCAACTATTGCTCATCTAATCTATGAAGTAAATTCTGTTGACTTGTCCTTCAAAACATAGCCACATTCCAGCTGTTCTCCCAAATACTACCACTATTATTTCAGTGTAAGTCTTACAAGCCTTTCATTATTTAGCATCTGATACATGTCCCTGATTCCACTTTTGTGCTCGACAGTATATTTTTCTACACAGTAAAGAGAAGATACTATTACAGATATGCTAGATTTCATGTCACTTATTTTATAAAATTCCTATTTTTTTTCATGTAACTCAAAAAATAATCCAAAGTTATTGTCATGTCTGCATTAATTTAGTACTGGCTATCTATCTTTTCTCATATCCTGCCTCCTTTCCCATTGTTCACTTCTCTGCAGTCATTTGACTTTTGTGGTGTTTCCTAAGCACACCAAGCATCTCTCTGCTTTCAGAGTCTTAGATCTAGCATTCCATTGTTCTAGAATCCCCCTCCTCTGCATAGGTTCCAACTTTGCATCATTTATCAGCCCTATTAGAGAACTCTTTTCTGACCTCCCTTTCTAATATTGGAGTCTACTCTCCCCCTACCTATCCAGGACTATGTTTATTTATCTTTATAGAATATATTGTCACCTATCACATTTTGTATTTATTTGTTTACTGGTTATTAGCTATGTACTCTGATAGAATTAATCACAATGAATGCAGGATGCAGGGGCTGTCTTTGCCACTATATGCCCAATATCATGAAGGAAACACAATAAATATTTGTTGAATGAATAATATTGAATTCCCTAGCCACAAATGTTCATGTACTTTCCTCTCCAGTATTCAAGTCATAAAAGTTGATTTTCCTTTTCAACATTACTTGCACTTCCTGAAACACTTCTCTTACACAATCAGCTTTCTCCTCATTTGCATTTCTATCCTACCTAGTCTGAGTTTAATCATTTCCCATTTCAGTTGCGTTTATGAACACTCAAGTTTCTATTTTATGTATTCTACCATATTCTTATATTTCCTTTACCAACTTGACTAAAGAAAATACAACCATTTATTTTTTCAGTCCTATTTCTGACATAAATAATAATTTTCATAAAATAACATTCCTTTTATTAAACTTTGATGTGAAAAGATTTGGAAATAAAATCAGTATGTTGTTGATAGTTAGATTTCCTCTAGTAAACATTGATGTGGAAAGATTTGAAAATAAAATCAGTTTGTTGTTTGTAGTGATTTCCTCTAGTAACACTTGATAATCACTATCTTTTGTCCAAGGGTATCATTTTGTAAAATGTTATTTTCTGTAGGGAAATTGTATTTGTTGGATACATTGGGGGTAAGATACAGGCTCTTTCAGGAGTAGGATATATCAGTAATACTAAGCTGAAAAATATTTTTTTAAAAAATAGGGAATCCAGTATATAAAAAGTAGTGGGGAGACTACACTGATAGAGCTAATATGATCAATTTGCACCCTGGTTAATTCACCTGTGGTTGATAATGGACATCTAGCTCTTAGATATCCCTTCATGCTTCATACCATACACAGCTGACAGAGTAAAACTCAGATCCAAATATGGAACAACTTTACTGATTATTTTCCACAGTGACATTCTGACTAGACTACCTCCTATTTAAATTCTCATCTCTCTCTAAGACTCAGAAATCCTTCAAATGTGTAATATGACTTGAAGGAAAAAAAAAGGGGGGCATTTTTCTGTGTTTCCTTTTCTTATGTTATTTTCTTCTTTATTGTTGTTTTCTCTTGGTAAAATAAAGGTATTAACAAACATTTATTTTATTTTGTTTTACTTTATTTTATTTATTTATTTTAAGAGGGGAGGAAGGGAGAGAGGGAGAGAGAGAATGTTAAGCTGGGTAGGTGTAGAGCCCTGTGAGGGGCTCGATCTCATAATTCTGAGATCGTGATCTGAGCTGAAATCTAACCTAGTGAGCTACCCAGGCACCCCTGGAATGAGCAACTATTTAAAGAGACCACTGAGTCTGCCTTGTGATCCTGATTCCTCACTAGTCTTCGGGTAAACTTGTCTGTTTTAAATACAGATTTAAAAGCCTTTATTAGGGATTTTGAAATTCAAACCACAAATGCTTGTCTATAATCTAAGCTCTAGTATAATCTTTTTTATTCATCCATAGTGGTACTGATTTTATTTTTAATTATGTTTCCTCAAAGCAAAGCAACTCTTAACTTTTTTTCTTCTTAGATCTTAACTCTACCTCCACCCTTAATCAAGTGCTTTGCCTTTTTCATCCTTGAGAAAATTGAGTCAGTCTTGTATTGGAACCCTTAATTCTGCCCTTACCCATCCCAAATTATAGAAATGATTATCTTAGATTTCATTATATTCTCATAACCCATAATAAGATAGTTTTTATCATATTCTTACCAATCTGGAAGAATAACTATATCAATTTATAATGGTAAAACTAGTTCATCAAACATAAGTATGTTTGATGAGCATCTGAAGATCAAATAGAAGCAGTCAATACCAGAGTAAATAAAGTGTGTTTTCTAGTAGAAACAATGCAGTTCTTTGAAGATTGTTTTGGAGCTGTGAAGCAAATACCTGATTTTAATTTTAACATATGTAGAATATTTGTTTTGAATTTAAAAATGAAAAGTAGGGCACTTGGGTAGCTCAGTTGGCTAAGCAACTGCCTTTGGCTCAGGTCATGATCTTGGAGTCCCAGGATACAGTCAGCATCAGGCTCCCTACTCAGCAGGGAGTCTGCTTCTCCCTCTAACCCTCTCACATCTTATACTAGATCTCTCTTTCAAATAAATAAATAGAAACTTTAAAAAGACTTTAAAGTAAAACAAAACAAAACAAAACAAAAAACTACCTTTGAGTCTCAATCTCTCTCATTTCTATTAATTCTTTGTCTAAGATTATGATATTCTAAAAATATACAAGATTTCCTACTATATGTGTATTTTCTTTTGGGGACTTGGGTTTCTACTTTAAAAATCAAGAAATCAACTTAATTCCCCAGTGTTTTCATGAGGGAAGAAATTTTAATTATCTAGAAGTGATTGATTTACACAACTTTCAAATCTTCATCACTTTATCCTAGTTGTCAAACCTCATACACTTCTCCCAGCATATTTTGTAGGGAACAGATATCTGTGTTATTGAGTATCAAATTTCAACTAACAGAAGGGGGAAAAATAATTTAGCAAGACACAGGGGCAACATCAGTCATATCAGTACTAAGTCATGATATTACACTTCACCTTGAACTTAATTTTTACTGGAACTTAAAATATCATCTTTGCTACTGGTAAGCATTCTAATCAGTTTTTCTTGATTTAACTACTTTTTCTATGGATGAATGTTTTGTGGATACTCTTAACATTTTAATATTACCTGCTATGATATGGTAGGTAAATTAATACTAGGAATCATTGCTCTCTATAAGAAATGTAAAGGTGTTTTTTTTTTAATAGTGTACTTTTGGGGGAAAAATAATCTGTTTAAATGTGCTAGATACAATAAAAAGGAAGAGATTGTATTTACACTGATCAGGATGAGTTTAGATTCAGACCCGGCTTTTCCTACACACTGCCAAAAGCAATGGATTGAAGCCCCAGGTTCATGAGAATGAAAAGATTGTGAGAAAATGATTTGTAAAACATATGTCTGCTAAAGAATGTGCATCCAAAATATACATAACTTAAAAACTCTTAAAACTCAACAATGATGGGATGCCTAGGTGGCTCAGTTGGTTAAGCATCTACCTTTGGTGTAGGTCAGGATCTCAGGGTCCTGAGATCTTGTCCCAGATTGGGCTCCCTGTTCAGCAGGGGGTCTGCTTCTCCCTTTGCCTTCCATTCCCCTTGCTTGTGCTCTCACTTCTCTCTCTTGCTCCTGCTCTGTCTCTGGCAAATAAATAAATAAAATATTTTTAAAAAACTCAAAACAACTCAACAGTGAAAAAGCCAGAAGTACAGTTAAAAATGACAAAATAGCTGAATGAATACCTCACCAAAGAAGATACTACTTAGATGACAAATAACCATATGAAAAGATGCTCAATATCATTTGCCATTAGGAAATTAGAAATTAAAGCAACAATAAGATGCCACTACATATCTGTAGAAAGGCTAAAATTCAAAACGCTGACAATATTGAATGCTGGCATAAATGAGAAGCTGAAGGAACTCTCCTTTCTTGCTAGTAAAAAAGCAAAAAGATACAGCCACTTTGGAAGTTTGTTTGCCAGTTGCTTACAAAGCTAATTGTAGTTTTAATATATGATCTATGTATCAAGCTATTAGGTATTTGAATTAAAAAGATATATTCATACAAAAACCTGTGCATGAATGTTTATATAAGCTTTATTCATACTTGCCAAAGCTGTAAATAACCAAGATGTCCTTTTATAGGAGGTGCAGATAAGCCAGGGAAGTGGGATAGAATGATCCATAATGTATTAGATTAGAGTTAGAGATATTTTTAGCTAAATAAGCAAACTGATAGTTACATATAGAAATACATATAGATACGTGTAAGTACATGAGTTAGTATATACACATATAACTCCTTCCTCTGTCAGCTGAGAGGGTCTAGAAGCAATGGCACTCTAGTAGCAATAAATACACCTAGTGTCATGATATTGATTTCTAATACTGTTTTCCAATAAAGGAAACCAGGGTTTCTTGGACAAATAACTTATTCTAGGACTTGGGAAAGAAATATATGATTAGCGTGGGGCATCTTATAGTGAGAAAAAGTAAGAAAATACTAAGAAAACAAAAGCAACAAAATGTTGGGAGTATGTCAAATCAATACCACTGAAAGGAGACAACTGAAAGAGCTTCAGTGGCCAAAGAAGGGAAAATCCGGGCAAAAAAAAAAAAAAAAAGAAAAGTTCCATTGGATTATAACCTAAACTATAAAATAAATTTACGGGGACGCCTGGGTGGCTCAGTTGGTTAAGCAGCTGCCTTCGGCTCAGGTCATGATCCCAGCGTCCTGGGATCGAGTCCCAAATCGGGCTCCTTGCTTGGCGGGGAGCCTGCTTCTCCCTCTGCCTCTGCCTGCCATTCTGTCTGCCTGTGCTCGCTCGCTCTCCTCTCTCTCTGACAAATAAATAAAATCTTAAAAAAAATAAATAAATAAATAAATAAATAAATTTACATGAATCCACACTGTGACATAAATAAATGCTTGAACAATAATAAATGAGGGAAAATAAACACATATCTTTGCAAAATTTCAAGTAATTTTTTAGGTACTTCACCTTCAAGAAGGTAGAGCATAACTCCTGTTCCTTAATTATGGGATGGGTACAATGACTTGTTTCCAGGGACTACAGTATGCAGGAAAGGAGGAATAAGAATATCTCTATGATGTAGAAACTAGAGAAACACAGTTTTAAATTCCAGTGATTAAGATTTACAGTGGTAGGAGTCATACTGATAATGTTTCCTTGATATTATGTGATAAAAATGGCATTTTACCACTGTGTTCTCTTTCCTAAAAACATATTACCACAGTTTAACCATAAGAAATCATGAGCTAAGTCTCAGTTGAGTGACATTCTACAGAATATTGGACCAGTATTCCTCAAAACTATCAAAAAACAAAGACTAGGAAACTGTCATAGTCTAGAGAAGCCTGAGGAAGTGTGATGATTAGATATAATGTGGTAACTGGGATGGAATTTTGAAATAGAAAAAGGACATTAGGGATAAAGTGAGGACATCTGAATAAAGTATGTACTTAGTTAGCAATAAGTTATCAGTAATTGTTCATTAATTGTGACAGACTTACTATGTAAGATACTAAAAATAAGAGAAATTGGGTATGGCATATATGGGAACTCTGTACTATCTTTGCCATCACTCTGTACATCCATATAGCTACTCTATAAAGCTTATTAATATATATACTGACTAATGATGTGTTTTTAATTGGTAACACTACCATTTGAGTCCCCGTAACAATTCTAGTCTTTAGGGTGGGGAAAGTCAGAGGAATGTACTCATGTGATTTGACCTCATTATAGAATTCATATTTATTAGTTAGGTAGTTTAAACTTCCCAAATGTTCCATTTAATATATATATGTGTATTAAGTTAAAAACATTTCATTAGGTATGAAGATAAAAACTTTCAAGGTAGGTGTTTTGTTTTTTGTTTTGTTTTTTGTTTGTTTGTTTGTTTACATTCATGAGAGCCTTGGAGCGCAGAAGGATCTTTGAATAAGTGAAAATTAGAACAGAAAGTCACGTCTCCATCACTATCTGTTTTATTTAATCAACTGCTTTAATTTTTCAGTTATTCTATAAAGTAAATACTTTTCTGTAACTTAAGAGTTAGCCATGCACATTTTCCCTTATTTTCTTCTTTTCTGCTATTTGCCATATCCTCTAGGAGACATAGAGAATTCTTTTTTTCTTACACCAACACAGTCAATCCACACCCTCAGTTCAGATTATATAGAAAGGAATCTATGACATGTCATTTGATTCTATTGTTAAGAACAAGGGTGCTTACTAATTCCAGAGGTTCGATGGTGATTATGAATTAGGCAGGGTAATATGTCCTTGTTGATAAGGGTTTAGATTGTAGAAGCCTCCAGAATAAATGTCTGACCATGGAGGGTCACCTGGGTGGCTCAGTTGGTTAAGCATCTGCCTTTGGCTCAGGTCATGATCCTGGAATCCTGGGACTGAGTTCCACATCGGGCACCCTGTTCAGTGAGGAGTCTGCTTCTCCCTTTGCCCTTCACCCCACTAGTACTCTCTATCTCCCTCTCTCTCTAATAAATAAATAAAATCTTTTAAAAAATGAATGTCTGACCATGGAAAAAGTTTGATTTCATAGGTTCAATGAAACAGAAATCTGTCTCCAAATTCCTGTAATGAGAATATTTCAAAGGAGCCCTTGAAACCTGTCATTCCGAATTTCTTCTCCATTCTCCTACTCTGGGTTCCCAATATGATTCTTTTAAACTTGTAAGTAATGGGCGGAATTGATCATCTCAAAAAAAAAAAAAAGACCTAAAGTCCCATCTAAGAAGGATAATTGAGATGTGAGAATATTTGAAGGGAAATAAAGGAAGAAGAAAAGAGATTCAAAAAGCAGGAGCCCTTCTTGGAATAGAAATGGATATTATCCAAATGTGAGTGAAAGTCAGTCAGAGAGACTTGAAGATTTTTGAAGTCTTTGGGAAAGTAGGCCATAATCATTAAGCTAGGAAACTGGTATCCTAGAGAGAGAATGCTATGGAAAGATAAAGTCCTTTGGAGATTTTTCTTTGGACTCACACTTCCCAAGAATTTTCCGGAGTTGTTATTCTACTCTTTATTGGCCCAATGACTCAAAAATGACTTCATGTTTATTTGTAAACTGTGTGATACTCCATATATCTTTCTGGGACATATATAGAAGGACCATCCATCTTTCTAAACTACAGTGTTCAGTTTTTTAGGTAGTAAAGGACAGTGATCTCAAGAGATTTAAAACTCAGGTTTCTGGTTACTTTTACACTAATATATATGAAAGGAATCTAGCCAACTAAAGGATAGTGGGAGATAAAATTTGTGTTATATTGATAATGTTTGAGCCTTCATGAGTGTTTTATTATCCATTGAAGGAAAACAGAGTAAGCAAAACTTAGGGGCTTTAAGCAAAACTGACTTATTCATCATCATAATTCTGTGGGTGGCTCTTCTCCATATTTTTTTGTTGTTGTTGAAGTCAGTCAAGCAACTATATTCAAATGCAAGCTCAGATGGGGTTGTAATTTCCAAGATGGTCTCTCATTCTTCAAGTTCTCTCTGTGCCACCTGTCATTATTCAGTAATCTTATCTGGACTTCTTTACAGAATGGTAGCTGGTTTGTAAGAGAAGGAGTTCGAAGATGACAAGCCCCAGTGAACAAATAGGTTTCAAACCTCTGCTTTCATTGACTTGCTAATTTTCCGTTGATCAAAGCAAACTATGTGGCCATACCCAGAGTTAATGTAGGAGAGGATTACATAAGCACCTGAATCCTAGAAGGCATGCTTTATAGGTAGCTTCCATTGAATAGCCTCTCATAATTAGAGTTTCAAAATAAACATCAAATTCCAACAAATTGGATTTAAATTATTGTGCCTTGGGTGATAGAGAGGGTACATGGGAAATAGAAGTCAGGCAATGTTCCAGAATTTTTTTTAAACAAAGTATATTGGTTTCTAGTAATTATCTTCTGGGGCCCAATTACCACTTTAATATACCAAATCAATAACTTTAGTTGAATTTTGTTCCCTGATGTATTAACAACTGAATTTTGCAGAACTAATTGGTTTCCGGTGTATGTTCTCTGCTAACATGGTTTCCAGACACCAAACTTCTCTCCCTGCCCACTAGCCTTGTTCGACACAAGAAACATACATGTACCCACACACATACACACATATACATACCTGAAATTAAAATTTAATAACAACGTAAAGGGCCACCTTAAACTGACTAATTATTTCATAGATCTGCTTCCTGAATTTTATTTTCATCATTTCATCATCGTCTTTAAAACCATGGCATTTAAAAATAGTTGAATGACTTTCATATGTCAGCACTCACCTAGGTACTGAAGGGTTACAAAATAAAATATGAGATAGTGCATTCAGTTTGCAGAATACTTTTAAATTCAGATATTGCTTCATATATGTTATAAATTTGTTGAAATAAAACCATACTGAGAAGTTTTCAGGAGAGATTTTTATATCCATATGATAGATTATGAAATTGAGACTCGGAAAAAAGAAGTGAATGCCCACAGTTTTATAACGAGAAGGAGATTGAGGTCAGATTAGAATTATGATTGTTTGAGTAGAATTCCAATGCTAGAATAAATATGAGAATAAATAAATTGATAGAATGAATATGAGCTGCAGGGTTTTATAGATCTGGGTTTAAATTTTGACATAAACACTTGGGAATATGAAAATTCTGTATCTTATACATTAGTGATACTTTATACCATTAGTATGGCTACATTAATATTATTCTATCACATCACTTGATGTCTCACATAACTACTGTCCTTAAAGCCTTGTAGGTTAGTTAAGGAGTAAGGTGTGATCACCTAAACAAATGGCATTAGGTATTCCAAAGTATTAAAAAGAAGAATGAATAATACCAAAATATGGTTAAATATTAAATTGTGTAGCAGTGAAAGGAGCAATATATAAGTTCATTGAAGAGGAAGAAGAGTGAGGCTAATATAGTCAGAGAGGACTTGATGGAAAAGGTGACATTTGAATCTGGCCTGAAATCTGTTATACTCATTTGTAGCTTGTGTTCTTTGCCTCCAGCCTCCGCAGAGTTCATACTCATTCTCTGGCTGCTCACAGATGTGACGTCTCTTGTCAATCACATCGGAACCAAGAAAGTTTGACCCTTTTGCCACATTGATCTGCCATGTGTTATGTCAGCTCACCTTCCTCCCCTTTCTATTGTACAAATGCCTGCATTCTGCCCTTCCAGGGTCTAAGTAACATATCAAGCATATCTTACCTGGAATCCATGTACTGAAAAGCACCGGTTCTTTATAATCACTTACATTGGAGAAAACATGCTCTCCAAAGATATAAGTGCTACTACTCTAAGTACCTGAGGTGAAAGAACAATCATGAAATTTAATAAAGAAGAAATGAAATGTTCAATTGGAGACTAAAATTGCTTTACAGCACTACAATAAAATAAAACACAAGCCAGTTGCCCTCAGCACCAGACTATTATTCACACACAGCAAAACAGGAAGTAGCCCTCAGGGTTGCTTGACCAGAAATATATGAGTGATGACAGTTTTATTTCTTCCCTTTTAACCTCTGAGGAACTGTGGGGGAAGGGTAGAAAGACTCATATTCAAGCACAATGTAAAAATATTTTCCATCCTGTTCTTCTACCATCTTTCTCACATTTTATTCCAATGAACTGCTACTAGACTGAATAGAATATATACCTCTTTATTCTCTTGATAATGCTACCAGTCAGGGTAGAAATTTGCATTTCCCTTCAGAAATGACACAAATTGTTTCCCATTGGTATTAAGGTAGGGCAATAATTCTGGATCCCTCAAAAAGCTGGTATGTATCCAATTTAAATCTTACCTCAAAATCCTACTTGGTACCTAGTGCAAAGCCTAGCTCATCATACTGCTTAGATCTTTTGCTGAAGAAAACAGACAGAAGATATTTATGTAAAGGGAGTGTGACAGTCTGAGTAGAAGATGAAGGATTGTGGAGGATTTTTCTTGAAATTGTTTGTTCAGGGAAGCACACTAATTCTACTCAGATAGTGTGTTTATATAGGGTGACTTAGAGAGTTGATGGAAAGTTATTCCTGTCCTTCTGTCTGCTCTTTGTCTACCTCTTTAAAAATAATATACTGATTCTTTACCTTGGACCAGTTCTTTAACCATTTTTGTTTTGTTAGAGGGACAGAGGAAAAAAAAAATGAACTGTAATTGACTCATGTTGACTTTTATGTTTATTAACACCCAAAGTCTTGTATGCTGTCTCAGTGAATCACATGTATTTGGCTATCATCATTCTGTTGCTACATGCATTACAGGTCAAACTTGAGCAGAATTTTACAGGCCTAAGCATTTTAATCTTCTTTTGTAGTAGTTTTAGTTGTTGGTATTGTTGTTGTTCTCTTCTTTAATTTTTCTCAGTCTCTAATCGAATCTCACACTCTCTTAAAATGAGATCGTAGTCTCATATTGTGCATTCTCTCTTTGCCCAAACCCTTATGCTAGTATTTTACAAATAATCTATAGAAAATGACCAGGAATTTATGTCAGAGGTAGCAAATATCCCTCAGTCTTTATGAAATGTGTGTATATGAACCATGCACAGACCCTCAGAGACTGGACTGATGTCATATAGGGACCATTTTTGGAAATAGGGGAAAATGGAGGTGAGGAGACCACAGAGCCTTCATTCCTTTGCGTTCTACAATCCTTTGAATTCCTTTATGATATATGTATCAGATTTTCACATACAGTTTCAAAGGAAGAGAAGTGTTGCTTTGAAACAAAAACTGAAATCTATTCCTTTCTATAACCTTATAAATGGATGGGTAAGAGAATCCAAGAGGATTATTCCCATAAAGACACTCATTTTAATAGTAATACAACTCTTTTGTAGGCAATAACATCATTCTCCACCTCAACCTTTTGTGATTGGCAGACTGATATTTGAAGGGGAATGAAGAGGAGAACACATGATGTAAAGCCAATTAGGAGAATAATTTGAGGCAAAATCAAGAGCATCTAACCAACAGCATCCTCAAGAAAGACCTAATTGTAAAGTGAATTATATTACTGAACAATAGGAAAGAGGCACCACCTGAAATAGCCATCCTACACCTGATACCTGAGGCAGAGAGGAGAGGAAATCTCTCCCCAGTTCTATATCTAGCCCCATTCCGCTCTTGCCATTAGGGATACACAAGAGTCAAATCTTGCAAATAGTGAGACTCATCTGTTCTAAAGCACTGCATTATTTTCTGCCCTTAAGGTCAGTTTAGTTCCCCTCCTGATAGTCTGATTTTCATATAATTTTAAGCCTTTTTATTTCTTTATAATACCCAGTTCATGCCTTCCTGATAGTGTTAATGAAGCAGCCAGATATTTGTGGACTTCTGTGCTTCTCAGTTCTCTCTACAGATGAAAAGTTTTTTTCACTGCCCTGTGAAAGCCAGTTGGGGCCCCAAACTTTCTATAAAAATTTCAATTAGTCTTATAAATTGTATTTTTCTAAATATTGGCCTTTTTCTTGGTCCTGCAGACTGGATAACTGCTTCAATTATGTTGCAAAAGCAATCACCTTTATTTTTTCCAAGTGGAGAGCAAATCTCTATTTATGAAATGAGTTTTAAAAAATCTCACCTGTGCTTTCTTCTGTTTAAGCTGGGAGGTCAAATATGTTGCAAACGTGTCTCTCTTGGCAGCATTATCAGCCATGTCCTTAGTACTTGCTTAGAAAATTTACTACAGAGAAAAATGTTAGCTCTCTTTCTGAGTGATGGGAGGAAAAAAAAAAAAGGAAAAATATTGACAAAGGGGTGAGGAATGATGATAAAGGTATAAAAATAATAATTTGAAAGATAAATGAGAGAAAATAGGAGAGAAAGAAAAGAAGAGTACAGTAAGGCAGTTAGGGAGGTGAGTGAAAAAAAGAGCTTTGCAAGCTAAGAAGATAGCAAATGATAATTATGTATGACTTTATATCTGTTAAGCATGAAGCCAGACACTATATTTGAACCTAGAATATTTTTTTCATTTTGCAAGTTTAATTCATCAAACAAAAACAAAAAAAGGGAACACAAACAATATAAGAAAGGAAACGGTCCTGAAAATTGGAAAGGTTGTGGACAAATTAGAAGATGACAGAACAGGAAAGTATCAGAGCAAGTATTCCAGATTCTTTTCTCATATTTTAAGACAGATTTTCCAAAAGAAGGAAATGAAAAGTTGGAAAGAGAAAGAAATGAAAAGTTGCTCATAGGAAGTGTTGGGGAGAAGAATTTCTCCTCCCACTATCAGAAATTCTTCTGATTGGATTAATAATTGATACAGGACAGATTAACAGGAGAAAAAACTGAAGTTTATGTGCACATGGAGGTCCTATATTAAAAACTGAGACCCAAAGAAATGACCAAGGCATGTAACTTTTGTACATTTTAGACAGAGAAACATAAGTTGGTAAGGAGCTGACAAAACAAAACAAGTCTGGAAGTTTCAGTCAGTAAAGAATTCTAAACAGAAGTTGGGCTGAGGCAGTAAATTAGTAAAAGTAACCGTGCTTATTTGTATGGTCTTCTTCAGCCCTGAATTCCCATCTCAGACAAGAAGTGTGTCTCTCTACTCCCTGTTGCAGTGAGGGCACATTTCACATAGGAGATTTATTTCCTGCTTTCTGGAGACAAAGGAGGGTCAGAGTGCCTTTTCTGTACTGACTGCTTCTGAAGTAACTTCAATTCGAAATAATCCATATGCCACTGTGGCATATCATGGGGTGGCCTGTACTAATCCCCAACAAAAGGAATAGATGAATCTTCCTAATTTGGAATTTATCTGTAAAGAGTGACTTTAAATTAGCCCACACTTTTTCACTAACATTTGCCAAGATAATATTAATGTTTCATTATTAATTAATAACTTCCTTAATTAAAGCAAGGGCTGGCATTTTTTAAAAAGTTATTTAAAAAAAGAAATTTAAACAAATCTCTTTTTTTTAAAGAAAATATTTAAGAGTTGACTCTTATGTGAATGGATGTGAAGGATGCCAACACTCCTATACCTCTGAAAACGTGTTCCCTCATATAGCAGAGAAACTTGAATTTCTGCTTTGAACTGGCTTCAACTAAGAAGATGGTACATAAAACTTAGAGTGAAAATAAAATATCTCTGGTTTTAATCAAAAGAAGCATAGATTAGAAGCTTTTCCAGTTCAACCTCTTTAGCATATGAATAGTACTCATCGGATAGGAAACAAATAAACTGTCATCAATAAACTTAGTAGTAATTTACCCAACATTTTAAATGAATCTGAATTGGCTTTGTGTTTCAGAATAGAAGGGTAGAGTCTAGAGCACAGAACATGACCTGTGAATATAGACTAGTGTGTATAGATCACTTGATCCCTGGGTGAAATATGGGAAACAATTGTGTTAGATCTTGGGAGGAAGGCACAGAGTTGGCTGCAGTCAGAGCAGGTTGTGGGTGTGTGAAACCTAAGAACAGACTTTCCTGTCAGAATAGTCACGGGAAAATGAGTCTAGCTTCAAATATTATACAGTCACCTCCTATGACTGGCATACCCGAACACCAAGGAACATTGAAGAATCACTCATACTGAATAAGGAAATCTTGGTTCTGAATGCCAATACATTCAGCTGTGTCCTGTACAACTCCAACCTCAGATTCCCAACTTAAACAGTGCTGAGCTGCAGGAAAGGAGTCTCTGAGCTCCAGAAACTAGATACAACCTAGGAATGGGTGGTGAAGAGGTCCTTAACCTCTTCTACAGTCTTACCCAGAGTGGTTCCTGCCCTTATGTAAGCCTAATGATTAAATACAAAATCTCCTAAACATCACAGACATTTCTAATCCAATTAAACTGCCAGCAAAGTCAGTGCATTCACTTTGCAGTCTTTGTCTACAGTCATAGTTTCTGGAAACAGAAGAATAAAGGCATTTTCTCCTATTAAAAAGAAAGAAAGAAAGGACACAAAATGCCATGCTTGACTATGACAATAAAGAGATTTCTTTATCTGTATTTTTCTAATACCTTTGGAGCATCATAGATAAAAGATCTATGAGTCTTTTATTCTCACTCAGAATAAAGAAGTTTTCATTCATTCAGAAAAAAATAATCTGTGTTCCTTTTAATATTAACTCAGCTCATGACCAAGTATTAATTATCTTAATTTTGCTTCTAATAGTTCAGAGGTCAGACTGCATATAAAACATTCACTCAGTATTAAAGAGTTTTTAATTTTTTTAAACCACACATTCTATAACTCAAGAGAATAATTTAGCATGCTATGTATTTACTATTATTATATTATTATATCTCTGGTCAATACTACTTGAAAATTCATAAATCCATCCTCCTGATTTTACTAAAAGTCCATTTTTACAAAATGAGTAAATGAAAAAGTAGTAAATTGTATTATGAGTCTTCACTTTAAAAAAGGGTTCACCTGACATTCATCATTTAATGATTTCCTTTACTGCCATTGTTTATTCACACATAGATAAACAAAGGAACTGTAGTGAAGGGCTAAGAGCCTAAGATAATTACATCTAAACTATATGATATCTAATCCATCCATGCTGAAGATGAGGCATTCTGGGACGCCTGGGTAGCTCAGTTGGTTGGATGACTGCCTTCCGCTCAGGTCATGATCATGGAGTCCCGGAATCAATTCCCGCATCGGGCTCCGAGCTCCACGGGGAGTCTGCTTCTCTCTCTGACCTTCTCCTCGCTCATGCTCTCTCTCACTGTCTCTCTCTCAAATAAATAAATAAAATCTTTAAAAAAGATGAGGCATTCTGAATAAAAATTTTGTCCCTGGTAAAATAGTGCTATTGAACCATCAGTTGATTGATAGAAAAACTTTGTTCCCTCCTTTTTTTTTTTTTTCTGGAATATATGACTGCTGAAATGAAATCTACTGGTCAGTAAGATGAAAATCACCTGATGGGGCGCCTGGGTGGCTCAGTGGGTTAGGCCGCTGCCTTCAGCTCAGGTCATGATCTCGGGGTCCTGGGATCGAGTCCCGCATCGGGTTCTCTGCTCAGCGGAGATCCTGCTTCCCTCTCTCTCTCTGCCTGCCTCTCCATCTACTTGTGATCTCTCTCTGTCAAATAAATAAATAAAATCTTAAAAAAAAAAAAATCACCTGATGGTTTTGCCCTAAACATTCTCTCTAGAATATTTAGAGAATCCCTAATTGACCATATGTCTCCCTGACCCCTCACAAATTATATATCCACTAGTTGAAATAAAGCATGCAGACTGATGTTCACAAAGATTATTTTTTTAAGTTTTTATTTGAATTTCAGCTACTTAATATACAGTGTAATATTAGTTTCAGGTGTACAGTGTAGTGATTCAACATTTTTATACATTACCCAATGCTCATCACAAGTCACTCCTTAATCTCCATCACCTATTTAAACTATCCCCCCACCCACCCACCCACCCACCTCCCCTCTGATAACCATCAGTTTCTTTTCTTAGTTAAGAGCCTGTTTCAGTTGGGTCATGATCCCAGAGTTCTGGGATTGAGTCCACCTCAGAATCCGTGCTCAGCAGGAAGCCTGCTTCTCCCTCTTCCTATTCTGCCTGCAGCTCTCTCTGCTTCTGCTCTTTCTCTCTGACAATAAATAAAATCTTAAAAAAAAAAAATGTTTCTTGGTTTGCCTCTCTCTCTCTCTCTTTTGTCTTTGCTCATTTGTTTCTTAAATTCCACATGAGTGAATCATGTATTTGTCTTTCTCTGACTGACTTATATGACTTTTTATTTCAAACACCAGACTCCTAACTCAGAAACTCAATCTTATCTTTCTGTTTCCTCTCTCCTATTAGAATGTGAGCTTCATATAAGTAGGGATTTTCTCTGGGGTTTTCTCTACTGTACCAGCAGCACTGAGAACAATCCCTGGTTATGTATTATATGTTCCTATATATTATCTGATATACTTTTTTTGTTGAAGGTAGAATGAGTGAGCTACCTTAAGACTAGCTTAAATAATGTTAATATGCATTATAGATCCAGGGTCCCAAACAATGCTAAAAGTTTCTTTCTGGCCTCTCCAGTGTCTTGACTCTGTTTAGTGTTGCCATTTACTCTTGCTTACTCACATCTCTTCTAATAATGGCTTAGATCCCCATAGAGAAGGGAGGATGGCTACTAGAAACCCAAGCCCTTTCCCTTTTATTTGTGATCTACTAATGATTATCAAGTATAATATGGAAATTATCTGTTAGCTTGGCTAAGCTGCAGAGTACCAGATATTTGGTTAAGACTATTTTAGATGTTTATGAGAGGGTGTTTTGGATGCAATTAACATTTGAATTGGTGGAATTTGTGTACCCTGTGACTCAGCCAAATTGATACATAAAATTGCCCCATACCACTGGATCCCTAGAAACTTCCCTGAGGTAGAAGACCCCTTAATTTTTGTCAAATTTATTTCTCATCCTCTAACACAGAGATGTCTTAAAGTGTATAAAAATAGTTGTTGTGTCTTGCTCATCTGGTTCAATCAGCATATCATTATATAATGGACCAGTGTGATGTCTTTTGTAAGGAAAACACAAACAAGGTCCCTTATAACTAAATTATGACATAGGGTTGGAGACTTGATATATCTCTAAGGTACGACAGTGAAGATGTATTGCTGGCCTAGTCAGCTGAAAGCATATATTGCTTCTAGTGGTCCTTACTGACAGAAATAGAGGAAAGTCATTTTCCAGAGCAATAGCTGCATATTCAGTACTAGATGTGTTAATTTGCCCAGGCATTGAAACCACATTTGGTACAACAGCTGTGTTTGGAGTCACCACCTGGTTAAACTTGTGATACTTCACTGTCATTATCCAAGATCCATCTTCTACATACGCCAAATAGGCAGGTTGCCTAGGAATGTGGTAGGAATCACAACTCTTGAATCTTTCAAGTCCTTGATGGTGGCACTAATTTTTTCAATCCCTTGAAGAATGCGCTTGCTTTAGGGTTGCTATTTCTCTATGTAGAAGCAATTCTGGTATCTTCCACTTGGCTTTTTCTACCTTGTTAGTGTACAGTTCAGTGAACTAATGTGGGGATTTTGCCAGTTGCTGAGTATATTTATTCCAATTGTGCAATCTGAACTGAAGAAATAACCACAGGATGGGTTTGGGAATCCAGTGGGTCTGTTTTGACATGGATCTGAGCTAAAAGTTGGTTGATTGCCTGACCTCCTTGAGCTTCATGCCTGACTGATGGAGCATGGTGACATTTTGAGTGTCCTGGGATTAGTGTCCGTTCAGACTTGTGTCTATTTGGTTCCCAAAAGATCTTTTAATTTCCTTTTTTCCAATACACAGTTACTCTGTTAAAAGATCATAGGTCTCTTTGGAGATGTCTAGAAGATCTTGGCTGAGTAATTTAGGCACAGAACCCATCTCCTCTTGAAAGCCCCCCAAATTATCCAAATTATGTAAATTATCCATGAATCTTTTTTTTTTTTCATCTTTACCATTCAGACCCTGCAGCTTTTTATCCTCTGAGCTGTCATTCAATCACTAGGAGCCAGTAGAACTGACATTAGAGCTTATTTAAATTATTTTCAATTCACTTTAATATCTTAAATAACACTGTATAGTTGAAAAGGTACTTTGGTATAATTAATTCCTGTTGATCAATGCAATGTTTTGGTAAAGCAATTTGACAAGATATTAGCATTAACATGGTGGAAAATGATCTGAGGCTCATATGTGTCATCAGTATTACTCCGTTCAAAGAATGTGAAGAGATAATATCTACTGAGGACAATAATATCATTGTTTATTTGGATTATTACCTCATTGCTCAAACTTCCTAAATTAGACTACAGTGAGAAAATTATAATTGTAATAATAAGAATGTCACATATAAAATTTATTATATTTGTCAATTTCACAGAAAATAAACACAAAATATGTTGGATTAATTTTCATAGAGCTAAATTTCCTTTGTGTTAGAGAATTTTTTAATAAAATAAACTGAAATAAATGAATGAATAGGTAATTGCAAAATAAGATAATTGTTCATGCTAAATTACCTGACATAGCCTCCCGGGAAGGAAGGAATATTTGTACTGACACCATTAGTGACATTGTAATGTCATTATTAGTATGAAGAAGAGAGAGTTGTGTGAACATGGCTTGCTGTATTAGCAAACTTTTTCTTTGCATTATTCATTCAAATATGTTGTAAACAAATGGAATATGCTGTTTCTATGACTTCTCTGTCTTGAAATAATAAATATACAATAGAGATCTGCTTCAGTACAGCTTAGGCTAGTAGGAAAGCTCATTTTTAAACAATGCAGAGGCAATTCACACATTTAGATTTAATCAAATAAAATATAACAACCCAGAGAATTACATTAGAGTAGTCTATTGAAGTCAGAGAATAAAAGAATTAGGAGAAATTTCAAGGTAATATAGCCCATCCCCTCACATTTTACAAATGAGGTAATAATCTCTGAGCAACATGCTCAAGGTCATGGAATAACTAAATGGTAAAGTAATTCCCAACTTCCTTTCAGTGGAAAACATAGACTTCCCTTTTCAATTCTTTGTTAAATTGCATGCACTTGGTCTCAACATTTAAAATGTTTTCTGAAAGAACATAGTAGTTTATTTTGTATCCAGCGCACGGAAGGGTTGGATTATATGACCACAAGTTTAAATATTAAGAATTATAATACAGCAACAACCAAAACAACAGCATGTTCTCTGGAAAAGCAAATGTTTAGAATAGACATGATTAAAATTCATGAAATCTAATAATAAGATGGTCAATCAAGGAAATAAATTATGTGTCCACTAAATTGTTGCATGAGAGACTATAAGGAATTACTTTCATATTTATTGATCTGTTGTATATCTAGCATTGTACAAGTAACATATCACTTTACCCTTAAAATTTTATCCTTTTACAAATTAAACAATGAAGATTTATGTATGTTATACAACTTGCTCAAAATCAAACATGTAATAGATAACAAGAGGTTTGAATATGATTCTGACTGAAGATTTGATCTTAAACTCTTAGAGTTGTTGAAGCTTGGAGATAAAAGCAATTTAAATTAAGAAAAAAACATTTTATGTATTTTTATGAAATCTATGGATTTTAACTGATAACAAGTGATATCACAAATATTAAAATACAAAATATCTTCATGCTTGATCCATACAAATTTTTGCTTGTCTTTATTATTAATTATTATTTTAATACTGACATTATACTAAACAAAATAACAATTTAAAAAACAGAATTAAAGTTGAAAATAAAAATCACTCAGATTTTTCAGTGAACATTTCTTGGTTGTTTTAGTTAAGATTCTTTCATATATTTTTATTTTCCAGGTAGTTTTTAGTTATTTATTACTATTCATCAACCTAATTTTCTAAAGAGATTTCAACTACCCTAATAAAGAATAGATTATTTTGCCAGAGAATGGCTCCTAAAAGTTGACATTTTTTTAAGATTTGTTTTTTATGCTATATGTACTTTTTACTTTCATCAATGTATAAACAGTTCCATGCATTAATATGTTTTAAACTACCTCTAAAATGCAAATATCTCGCAATTCTCTTATGGTAGATACTGGTAGTGGTCACCGATATTTTCAATTATCTTGATGTTACAGGCAAAAGAGACATTTATACTTTTTGACCCATTTAAATTAGAAATGTGCTTGTATTCTGCTTTGACTCATGAAATGTAATGCATGTCATTTCCAGGTGGAAATTCTTAAGAGTCCATAAAAAGTTCTCTGTGTTCTCTTTTTCTGCCTAAGACCCCTTATTGTGATGATGGAGTCCTACATTACTGGACAGTGTCTCAGCAAGTATTCGTGACTATCATGCTCAGATCCTTCCTGCCAAACCATACTGGTCATGCTTCTAAGAGTTGGCAGTGGTTGCTGCAACATAAAGTAACCAAACTTGAAGATACACCCATAAAATATACCTCTCTCCAGAGCCCTTTCCATTACATTCAGATTTGAATTGAAACATTTCTAGCCCACGATTCAAAACCCTATCACGTTCAATAGACTCCAGACTGAGGTCATTTTTTTTCCTTATAGTCCAAACCCTTCTTTCTTCTTTCCTCTATCATACATATTCTGCCATCATATTCTGTATTTTGGGTAGTTTTTCACTTTGGATCCACATCTATATTAGGACATCACCTACATCCATCTAAATGCAATTAAAACAAAGATACTAGGGCCATTTTGTATTATGTAATATCTGTTTTGAAATAAAACCTTCTATCAGTGCTGTTATTATGTATGATATATTTCAAACATAAAAAACATGCAGACCACAGCATGATACACATCTACGCATCTAAATTCAAAATTAATAAAGCATGATGCCACATTGTTTTCTTTTTCCATGGAACTTAAAACTAGATGGAAATGTCTTCATTTTCCATCATTAGTTTATTTTTTTTCTCTCTAGTACTAAGTTATGATTTCCATGAAATCAGTGACCTTGATCTCCATAATTCTCATTATTTGATCCATGGCACTTAGAAAGCTGCCTAGCACATCAAAAGCATTTGTTTGATATTTGTCCAATAAATATTGAATAAATGAATTGTACCATGCTTTTATTCTTGCATTATTTAACCTTAGATAATAAAAATTATTCATCCATAAAAATGTATTTTCTTATTTTTTGAAGGCTATCAAGACTATTTTTTCATAGCATATATTCCAATTAATATGGATTAAAAACCAACCCAATTGGAAAATGATCCCCCACAAGAATAGGATAAATTTTAAAGAAATAAATTATAAACTTCAGTAATTAAAATGAAAATCCTACCTTTTTAATTCTATCCACATTACTTTTTAGTAATAATTATAAGAACTAATCTTACTGTTTTAGTACAGAATCTCTGCCCTTTGATAATTTATTTATTTATTTTTAAAGATTTTATTTATTTGACAGAGAGAAATCACAAGTAGGCAGAGAGGCAGGCAGAGAGAGAGGAGGAAGCAGGCTCCCCGCTGAGCAGAAAGCCCGATGTGGGGCTTGAACCCAGGACCTGGGATCATGACCTGAGCCGAAGGCAGCAGCTTAACCCACTGAGCCACCCAGGCGCCCCTGCCCTTTGATAATTTAATGTTGACTTTTGTTTATATGCTCTCTCTGCCTTATTTTCAGGGCTTTCTTTTATCATTTCCTTTGCCAGATAATCAGTGAAAAAACTTTAATAATTATCCTACTCAGTCTGGATGCCACAAGAAAATACCAAAGTCTAGGGGCACCTAGGTGACTCAGTCATCAGATATCAGCCTTTGGCTCAGGTCATGATCTCAGGGTCCTGGGATCGAGCCCCACATCCTGCTCTCTGCTCCATGGGAAGACTGCTTTTCCCCCTCCCACTACCCCTACTGTGTTCCCTTTGTGTTCCCTCTCTCACTGTGTGTCTCTCTTCAAATAAATAAAATCTTTAAAAAAAAAAGTACCAAAGACTATGTGACTTACAAAACAACAGATATGTTTACACCATCTAGCTAGATATGGAAAAAGGGAAATCTAGACAGAAAGTATCTTATACCTAGATGCATGAATGGATGGATGATGGATGGTTAGAAGGATGAATAGATAGATAGATAGATAGGAGGAAGGAAAGAAGAAAGGAAGAAAGGGAAAAAGAAGGAAGGAAGATGGATGGATGACAGGATGAATGGACAGATGAATGAATGAATGATAAAATGGAAAAGGCAGAGAACTACAAGTCTTGATGATAGCATTACCTCATATAAGAGAAACAACAGATTAAGAAAACAGGCTAGACTTAAAGGTGTAAATTTAGGATTTCAGCAGTAAAACATTTTGCTCACCAAGATCTAAGGTATAACTACAATTATTAGTGGCCAGATTAAAATGGGGATATGTATTATGAGTGTATATATTTAGGGTCCATGGATCTGCGTATGTAATCCATAGGACTGGTGATATCATATAGATGATCACATAGGACAATAGCAAAACGTGAGGTAAAAGGAAGAATTTTTCCATGTGCAAAAGTCTTTGAAGAATGCTGGCTCTTGATAGGTGAGAGATTGATAACATTGAGTTTAGCAAGAGTTAATAGTCTTTATTGAATACATCAACTTCAGTGGGATAGAGTTTTTACCTAAGAGTGACAAGTAATTGATTATATATGCATGGCTTTATTTCTGGGCTCTCAGTTCTGTTCTATTGGTCCATGTGTCTGTTTTTTATAATACCATACTGCTTTGATTATGATAGTTTTGAAATTTAGTTTGAAGTTTGAAGAGCATATCTGGAGCATGATACCTCCAGATATGCTCTTTTTTCTTAAGATTGCTTTGTCTTCAGGGTCTTTTGTGGTCCTATGAAAATTTTAGGGTTGTTTTATCTATTTCTGTGAAAATTGCCTTAAGAATTTGGATGGGAATTGCATTGGATGTATAGATTACTTTGGGTAATATGAGCATTTTAACAATGCTAATTTTTTTCAATCTGTGAATATGGAGTATCTTTCCATTTGTTTTTTCTTCAATTTCTTTCATCACTGGTTTATAGTTTTCAGTGCACAGGTCTTTCACCTTCTTGGTTAAATGTATTACTGAAGTTCATTCTTTTTGATGCTGTTATAAATGGGATTATTTCTAAATTGTTAGTATATAGAAATGCAACTGAATTTTATGTATTAATTTTGTATTCTACAACTGTATTGAAATTATTACAAATTCTAACAGTTTTTTGATGGCATCTTTAGGATTTTTTTGTATATCATATTCATAAAGAAAGACGATTTTATTTCTTCCTTTCTGATTTAGATAAATTTTATTTCTTTTTCTTTCTAATTGCTTTGGCTAGTACTACCAGTACTATGTTGAATAAAATAGCTAGACTGGGTAACCTGGTCTAATTCCTGATTTTGGAGGGAAAACTTTTAGCTTTTCACTGTAAAATATGGTATTAGTAGGGCCCTTCATATACAACTTTAATTAAACTGAAGTATATTCCCTCTCTACTCACTTTGTTGAGAGTTTTTATTATGAGTGGATTTTGAAATTTTGTCAAACACTTTTCCTCCATATACTAAGACAAACACGATTTTTATCCTTCATTTTGTTAATGAGGTATATCAGATTGATTAATTTCTGGATGTTGAGCCATCCTTGAATCTCTAGAATAAATCATTATGTATGATCCTTTTTAATGCAATTATTTATTTTGATTTGCTAAAGTTTTATTGAAGATTTTGCCTCTGTGTTTATCAGGGATATTGGTTTATAAGCTTCTCTTCTTATATAGTCTTTGGTATTGGTATCAGAGTAATGCTGACTGATAAAATGAATTTGGAAATATTTCCTTTTATGTACATATGTATATATGTATGTACATAATTTTGAAGAGCTTGAGAAGAATTGATGTTCATTATTCTTTAAATGTTTAGTAAGATTCATTATTGAAGCTGTCTGGTTCTGGACTTTTCTTTGTTGTGAGGTTTTTGATTACTGATTTAACCTCCTTACTAATAATTAGCCTGTTCAGATTATCTGTTTCTTCATGTTTCGGGTTTGATGGGTTATATATTTTTAGGAATTTATTTCTTCTAGATTATCCATTTTGTTGGCCTGTAATTGTTCATATTGACCTCTTATGAGTTTTTGTGTTATCAGTTATAATGTTTGATATTTCATTTACAATTTTGAGTTCTCTCTCAATTTTCTTAGTTAAGTCTAGCTCAGAGTTTATTTTATCTTTTTTTTTTTTTAATAGAGCTTAGTTTAATTTGTAAGCCCTTGAAGAACTTCTTTGATGTTATCTGGTGGGTTTCCTGGATGTAAACCCTATTGACTTTCAAAACTAGATGTTTGTGGGTGTACTTGGGTGGCTCAGTTGGTTAAGTGGTTAAGTGTCTGACTCTTGGTTATCAGCTCAGGCCATGAACACATGGTCATGAGATCTAGCCCCATGTTCAGCTCCACATTCAGTGGGGAGTCTACTTGAGATTCTTTCCTTCTGCCTGTCCCCCCAACTCATCTCTCCAAGGTGACTAGCTTTTGGACCGGAGTCCTCTTTCTCTGTCCTCTGGGCTTTTATCTGCCAACCTGCTTTGCTGGCAGCATCTCACCTCTTCTTCCTCTCTGTCCCCCTCCTCATGTTTCTTTGCCATCTTGGGCGTGGCTTACATAATGGCTTCTATACCTCCTCTGTGCCTCCAGTGCCACTGGCTCCTGTTCCTCCTATCCTTGGTATCAAAGAATAGAGAGCACCTCGCTGGACTTAAACTGCCCACTTCAGATTTCCCCACAGGTGCCCAGGTAAAAACTTGACAGTGGGGTACAAATTGATTGACTTTTAAGTGGACTCAGGTGTTAAGTCTTTGGTATTTAAACTAATTTAAGTTTGTTAGTTTAATTAAGATAGACATGGCTTTAGAGTTATCAGCATTAAATATAAAACTTTTATTCTACCAAGGTTTATGGAAGATCAAATAAGCTCTTGTTATCTCTGTTGTAATTTGTCAGCAAAAGATGACTTAAAATGATGGTTAATTTTATCTGTCTCTAAGTTTGCATGGGTAATTGTTAAAAAAAAATGGGTTGAATAAATAAAAGGTTAAAATGAATGGATTTTAAAAGTACACTGGTATAAGATTGAAATTCTGCTTTTCTGTTAAAAAGAAAGTTTTCAGGGCATCTGGGTAGCTCAGTCAGTTAAGCATCTGCCTTCAGCTCAGGTCATGATCCCAGGGTCCTGGGATCCAGCCCCACATTGAACTCCTTCCTCAGCGAGAGAGCTCGTTTCTCCCTCTCCATTGGCCTGGAGGTCCTCCTGCTTGTGCTTAATCTCTCTCTATATATGTCTGTGGGTGGGTCAAATAAATAAATAAAATCTTAAAAAACAAACAAAGCTTTCTTGGATTGTTGGTCTGCTCTTGGTAAGAAAATGTAAACAAAGTTTTGGTTTTTTTGTTGTTATATTTTCTCTCTTTGTCCTGAAAACCAGTTGTTTTTATGTTTGTTTGTGTTCTAAACAAAACAAAACAAACAAAAAACTTCTATGTTTTCTGTTTATCAGATCTTTGATTACTTAAGAAAGTTAAAACTTTTCAGTATCAAAGGATCTCAGTTTTACTAATAACTAAATAACTTCCTGAAGAATCCCTTATTGACACCTTGGTTAGATGTAAATACTAATTTTTAATAATCTGCAATCCTATTTAGGCATGAGCTTTAAAACTTTCCGAGAATTTTAACAAACTTCCCTGATATCTGAATTGTAAATGAAAATTTTTTGACTAATTAAGCTTGTTTATTTGGTATGTTAAGTTACTTGGGAAGCACTGTCAAACACATATCGATGAGCCTTAGGTTATGTTGTTTGGGTAAATGCTATAACTGCTTCATAAATTATAAGAAATTCCTAAAGTTTTAATATGTTTTGGTATAAGGTCATCACTCGACATTCTAATTATTACAGTGTCATGTGTCACAGAAATAACCACATTTCCTTGTCAGTTATATTTTAATGAACTCTCATATCAGATCATTAACAATGTCCATTTTTGAGTCTCTTGTCATTTAGAGTTATTGTTCTTACTCTCTTGCAAGATATGTTTCATCTTCAAGGAGATTCATGAAAAGGACTTTTGACAAATACAGGTTTTTGATATCTTTACAATCATGAAGGTAACCTAGATAAGAATTTTCAGAACTAATGAAAAAAACTGCATTCAAACTAAACAAGAATTAGTAGCAAGGGACTAAGTGAAGTGAGGAAGATGTTTATATCTTTTGTGACTCTTGTTTGAGACACTGTTGGTTCTTTAACATTTTCTCTTCCAGATTAAGGAAACTTTCTCTTATGATATCCATGATACACAGCAATATGATGAAATAGTCCTTTGTGAACAAATTGAAGAATTTCTTTTCTCTGTGGAACCCTCTAGAATTCAGAAACTCTCACTGAATATTCTTTATTTTATGACAATTAGAGTTATTTGCCTAAGTTCAGTAAGAATCTGTTCTCTTTCTAATAGGATACCTTGGAAACATTGGTTATTTTACTAGGACTTTGACTGAAATATCATATTTGAGAGACATGTATTGACTCAGATATCTTGAGAGGGCTTTAAGGAACTAAGATTGACTTTATGAAACCAATAAAGCCTCTTGGAAATGTTGGTCTGATACCTTGCTTACAAATTTCCCAAAAACCTTGCCAGGTGAGTAAAGAATGTCACTTCCTGGCAGGTATAGGAACCTCAGGATATTTTGGGGACCTCAAGAAATGGAATTTGTCCAAATCTATAGGTATTGCAGGCATATCTGATGACAAGTATTTGGCTTGACTTTTGATCTCAAAAGGCTACTAAAAGTTCAATCTAGAGACTCCTTGTAAAAAGTTCTATCAAAGCAGATGTTAAAAGATCCATATGGCCAATCACTATTCTTGCTGAGTTTATGTAAATAATTAAGCCATGTTTGTTAAAACTATTCTTGTTTTACAAGCAAATCACTTTTTTAAACCTTTTATGTATGTATGTATATATGTGTGTATTTGCTGCGGTGTGCAGAGTGGGAGTGAGAGGGAGAGAATATCAAGCAGACTCCACACTGAGCACAGAGCCTGACATGGGCTTGATCTCAGGGTCCTGAGAACATGACCTAAGCCAGAATCAAGAGTTGGAGGCTTAACTGACTGAGCCACCTACATGCCTCACAGGCAAATCAGTCTTAATTTGGCTATCTTTAATAAAAATGAGGGTGATTGTAGAGAAAAAATATGTTTCAATAACACATCTTTGTCGATTTAGAATTTAATACTATTTATTATAAGCTAGACTAGATCCTGAATTCTCCTAAGTTTTCAGTATTCTTTCATTCTCTTAACTTAAAGTCTTCAAAAACTAAAACTGCCCTTTTCCCTAAAACCCTGAAAACTGATGTTCTACAGCTTGAGGTCATGTTCAGAGAAATTGCCTCAAAACTCACACATGGACAGTCTTTCTGTCTATTGTTGTATGAACCATTCAGAAGGATCACCAGAGACATTTGAATTACAAACCAAAAAACCCCATTTGATTCTGACTGCCTGTTCCCAATACATCTGAGAATCCTTCAAGCCTGACATCTAAAAATCTTCTCACTGGCAGTACTAGAGATTCAGACATTGGGTTCATAATTTGCCCTAACCATTAACTTATAGTTTTCTTTTCTTTCCATAAAGGTACCTCTAACTAATTATGTGCTTGCTTGCTAAACAAAACAGAGTCTTTATGACGGCCAACACCACCTGCTACACAATTAAAGCCTTACATGACTCTCACAGTAGCATTACGTTATTAAAAACTGAAATAAATCAAGTATGTAAAACAGTTCTATAACATTAAAAAGCCACCAGCACTAGGTGGTATATGTGTCATAATTATTAAAACAGAATGTTGTGTTATATATTTCTGATTATCACAAAAATGTAATAGGATTGCTGAATGAAATGAATATTCAAATTGGTGCTTTAAACAATTTCTTTCTCTCCTTTAGTGATTGGTTAAACTACTGGATTGGAGGAGGATTTTGTATAGCTATTAGGTCTTTTTATTGGGCTTATTTTTCTCATAACAATATTAACCTTTTCTGGCATTTCTCCACCTGGCATCTAGACTCCTTCACTGCTATAACGTCAAGCTGACAAGTGATCCTTTCTATTCAAGGATAGTCATATATGTTGTCTACCTTGGATTTGGCTGCCTCTGCCTTTTGTACCTCCTATACATAAATTTCCCAGTTGGCCATTGTTGACCCATAGGTAGGAATATCTCTATGCCCCTATTTGGCAGAAAGAAGTTACAGAAGATAAGACTTTCCACCCTCAGCAACCTGAAGATTTAAGGGTCAAAAGTGTTCAGGGAAGAAATGATGAGAACAAAGTGAGGAGAAGTGTAGATTAAATTAAATTTCCTTACAACTCATAGCCCACTGATAAATACCTGAGGCAGGCACAGTGTGACTTTCCTCAAGGAACTCACAACTGCCTTAATGTTAATGCTTTGCTACAGATTAAAAACAGCCTTACCTTGACAATAGACCTCCAGGATCCTATAAGTCTTCTTTAATATACAGAAGTCCCTTTAGAGACTTCTGTTATCTCTAAACCCTGCCACCCCAATTTTAAAATATATCACAGTACAGCTTTTCTAGCCATAGATCCTATCCCCATTCTATAACGAAAGCACCTTTTTGCACCATAAAAAGATAAAAAGCCAAAAACAAACAAAAAAATCCCGGTTTGGATCTCTTCACTTCTTTATTTTGATTGCTTTACTGTTTGAGGAAACTTGTTTTCTTATTTTTTTAATAACAAAAAGCAAAGTCTTAATTATGTTTTACAATTTGCCACTTCGTCAATATCAGGTAGAAAACCGCAAATAGCAAAGCCAGATTTAGCTGTAGCTGCTATTTTTGTAGTATTGTTCTAGTAAACCAACTCAGTACAAATGATGAGGATGCCCTCTTTCCTAGTTTCCCTATTAAAAGAAAGGTATTGTCAATGATTTCTTTCTCCAAAATAGAACAGATTGCCTCAAGAGTATGAAGTATGAAACATATAATAGAAGTCATTAAAATTCTTTTTTTAAAATATTTTTTATTTTTATTTACTTTCTTTTTTTTTTTTTAAAGTAGGCTCTATCCCAGTGTGGAGCCCAGCACAAGGTTTGAACTCAGGACTCTGAGATCAAGCCCTGAGCTGATAACATCAAGAGTTGGTTGGACACTAAACTGACTGAACCACCCAGGTGCCCCAACGTCATTGAAATTTTCTGTTGGTAGGTAGACCTTGAAATTTGCTATAAACTCTGAAATTTTGGAATATTTCCTGTTAAGATGTATCTTCCTAGGCGTATAACAAGTATTTTGTGAATATTTGTTTGGCAAGGGAACTCAAGAGCAGGAGTTTCAAATGATATACTTAAAGGGTTCTGCTCATAGAAAAGTCTTGATTAATTATCCATACTTGATTACCCCTCAAGAATAGAAAAAATAATGCTATATAGGTCATAGCTCCTTTACAGAGAATTCCCAACTCTGAGAGTCATTTCCTTACTGCCATCCCTACATCTTTTAGATTCAAGAATATAGAACTGATAGAGTAGCCTGGGTAGAAATTGGGAGGACATGTATTGCTTGGAGCACTGGGTGTAGTGTATAAATAATGAATTTTGGGACACTGAAAAAATAAAGTTAAATTAATTTAAAAAGAAAGAAGGAAATTGAATAAACACACAAGCCTCCTATTAGCCTAGATCCCTGAGAAGAGATTCATCAATCCATTTTTAATTCCTTCCTCCTCTTCCCCTCTCTCTCTCCCCCTTTCTCTTCTGTTTCTTTCATAAAAGATCAAGAATGTTTTCCCATAGCAAGCAATGTTCTAGACACTGGGTATATGGCAGTGAACAAAGCTCTGAGTCTTACATCGAGAAGAGAGAAAAATATACATTAAAAATAATATATATATATAGGGTAGCTCAGTTGCTTAAGTGTCTGACTCTTGATCTTAGCTCAGTTCTTGATCTCAGGGTTGTGAGTTCCAGCCCTGCATTGACCTCCATACAGGATGTGGAGCTTACTTACAACATAAAAGATAAGATAAATAAATAAATAAATAAATAAAATAAAATATTACATCTGAGAATCATCTATATAGGGTCATAAATCTTAATCTGTTATTTTGTTCCAAATTCACTTTGCAAAAACCTTATAATTACAGAGTCATTGGGCCTCTTTATAAATATCAGTGGGAAAATTTTAAATAGGGCATTTTTTGACATAACGAAGTTAAAACCAATTTGCCAAATAATTTAAGCAAAATAATTCACTATATAAGCAAACATCATAGGTATTTCTGAATTACTTGAATTGTCTATCTACATTGATCAAAATAATTAAATTCAAATGAAGCATTAGAAGTTTATTCTATTTTAACTCAAATGACCAGAAATGTGCTGTAAATGGGAACTAATTTTCATTCTGATCTCAAATACTCTTCCTATTCTTCTGTATCTAGTTCAAATCACTTCTTACATAACAATGAGTGTGGGGGGGAAAGCAATACAAACTTAAAATTCATATTTATACTCAGGAACTTCCTGGCAAAAAATATTTTGAACAAAAGAGTTCTTATTTTTAATTATTTTTGTCCACTAACTGATGACATTGATTGTAGATACTAATCTTAACTCTTTACAGAGTTGTTCATTTAAGTATATCTTGTGGACTTTGTAACATTATTAAAGTCCTTAAGAAAAAAAGTAGATAAAACCATACTCAAGGCATTCCAGACTGGGAAATTCTGGCATAGAAGGTCTTCTTGGTATTTATTCCATACCACGTGAGAGTTTGTGAGATTAAGCAAGGGGTAGAAAAATGATGTATGCATTTTAATTTTTTTCAGAACTTGCTCTAAGCAGGACCTTTCAAAAACTTGTTTCATCTAGTGTTATCTTAGAGAAAAAAGTATTTTAAGAATTTTTATCTAATTCCATCTGTTTCTATAAAACAAAGTAGCACTCAGAGTGACAGGAAATAATTTGTTTTTGAGTGTACACAAATAACATATGGGATGTAGACCAGAATCTAAATTAACCAACTAGTATTGTACTTTAATAATGGTATATGTTTACTAGTAGACGGTAGATTTTATTAGGTCAGATCTTTATCCCATATGACTAGTAACTGTCTTTGGAACATAAGATATTCAGTATATGTTTATTTGAATAAGTAAGTTTCGATGGATAAAATTGGGCAGGCAAGAACTTTTGTTAGTCATGGGATTCTTGATGGAAAAGAAAAAGAGAAGGATTTATTTTACCAAAAGAGGGTGAATAAGAAGACTAGAGGCAGTGCACACTAGCTTTCCTGAGTTTAAAATTTTTCTGAAGGCCTGTTTTTATTTACCTGAAAATAGTAGTAGAAAGGAAGTACTTTGGCATACTATTATACTAAATATAACTTAGCCAGATATAAAGCACTTTATTTTTAACACATTCTCTTCATTATCTAGTGGTGAACTTGGACAAACATCTGATTTTTCATCATTAAATTTTTTGCGAACCTACAAAAATATATTGAGCAACTTACAACTCCAAAATTTTTGCTCTCTCGATACAATAGTTTGAAAAATGAATAAAGCAAGACTCCTTTCTAGTTTTCAGAAACTCACAGTATATAGTGGTTGGAGATGGTTGGGAAAAGTGTCTGAAACCGTCCATGAGTTTATATCTTGCAGGGAGATTGGGTTTTATTTTTTATTTTTTAAAGATTTTTAAAAATTTATTCATTTGAGAAAGACACAGAGACAGACACAGAGAAAGCACAAGCAGGGGGAGAGGCAGAGGGAGAGGGAGAAGCAGACTCCCTGCTGAGCTGGGAGCCAGATGTGGGGCTCCATCCCAGTACCCTGGGATCATGACCTGAGCGGAAGGCAGACGCATAACAGTCTGAGACACTGAGGTGTCCCAGATTGGGTTTTATTTTGAAAGCATTGTGGAAGTCATTGGAAGAGAATTAAAATGAGTTCCAAAGCTTGAATGCTGTTCTTATATGTATACTGCTTTCTCCAAGTAGTGGAATTTGGCATAAGAAAAAAAGAGAATTGTATGTTATATTTGTGTTTGGGATATGTAGCAATTGTCTATTAGTGTTATCAGCAAAAGTGATACAAGTGAAACATCAAGGGCATATTCATCAAAAAGTGTTTGTACATTGATGGAGAAATTTGGAGAAAAGGCCTGATAAAATCCAAATCATGACTGGAAGAAATCAAGCATAAAGTATGAACAAAGCAGATATTATCTTTTTAAATAGTTTCTACCACTTGAATCTCCTTTTCTTAGGCTTTAGCAGAAAGCACATAAAAGGAGTCTCTTTGTGTATCTCTCTTGATATTTCTTTAAGAATTAATGATCAATTTTAATTAAAGCATGTTAATATTTGTAGCTGGCTTGCCCTGACCCTTTTAGTGTCCAAATAATCAATAATAGTGCACATTAATTAGCTAATATGTTTGAACAATATCATATTTTTCTTCATTCAACCTTATCTTGTCCACTTAAAGAAATTGCTTTCCTATATAAAGTTTATAAAATAACTTCAAATTTTCTCTATCTCGTATTATCACTCTTGCTCACCACACACATACATGCATATCTTCTCCCAACTTTATCCTGCCCTAGTCTTAGTTAGTTTTCAGAGATACAGAATAATATTTTAAAGTCTATGAAAATATTTTTTAAACCTATTCAGCTACACCTGGTCTAAAACTCTGAAATCATGAACAATCACTTGAAAAAAACAATAGACTTTTTATTATAGCCTTTGTTTTCTATTTAATGGAAAGTTTTGGTCTCAGTCCTTCCCCAAACACGTAAGATTCATGTGGCTTAACCTGGGAAGGAGGGTTTTGCGTAGCATTACAGAAGACAAATTCTGAATAAATAATACACTTCAATGCAAAAATTTAAACACATTTTCAAAGTGAAGTTTGTGAGAGAAATTAGAATTCGAACTGTTGAAACTCAATGGACCACCTCAACAACCTCTTGTTTCCCTTACTTTTGAGATTGTAGAACCATAATCTCCCAAATCCTTCCATAAAAAGAGAGGGCTGAGGGCCAGGCCAAGATTCACCATCCTTAAAGCCTACTAGGCACAGTAGTTTAGCTGTGTTTGGGACACTGAAGGCCAGTATAAGCTGCAATATCTCAGGGACATGAATGCCTTAAATGAATTTTCGGTCCAAAAATAGTGAAAAGGGAAAGCAAACCTAGCTATATAGCTAACAGACCAAATTGGATATCAAAGAGGAGAAAAATTTTCAAGCTATAGAAGACATTGGATTGTATATGTCCAGTATTTCTTTGAGGAATCAAGTCTCCCTTACTCTTAGGTCAGAATTCCCTGGTAGTCTGATCCTTCCTCCTCAATACAGGCATAAAAAGAAAGTAGGCAACAATCTCTTCTGAGCATTTAGCTCTCTTGGCTACAGTGATTGGTTGTTAAGTAGGGGCATGTGATCCAAACAGATTGAAACAGAGTCCTGTCCCTCTTTATTTTCTGTTAACACTCACAGGAAGATGACCTCCCCTCCCCCCCACCCCCCACCCCCCCGCTGCAAGCCTGGTGTTAATATGCAAGAAGTATCTTAAACCAAGAAGAAATGGGTATGCGGTAAGAGAGATTTGATGACAGTGCACAAAGAGAAATAGAGCTGAGATAGAGAAACAAAATCATACATATAAGCCACAGAGGGAACCAGACTATCAGAATTCTTTCAGTTACGTGTGCCATTCTGTAGACTACTTGTGAATGTACTTTTTTTCCACGTACCTAGATGTATGCATATAGTAAAAGAAGGCAACTTTTAGAAGGGCTGCATATTTTAAGGAATTATGAGGAACCTCACCTCAGTAATCTTCATTTTTCATCTCCTGAGCACCGCAGATAAGGTAAAATAGTATGCAGATTTTAGAATGCAGACATACACATTTCCTAAGATCATTCTGGCAGTTTGGGCACAAGAGGAAACCCATGGCTGTCTAGATTAGATGCTACCGCAGTGTCAGCTCATAGAAGTACGTTACAAAACAGAAGCACCACTGCAGAGGTGAGAGAGCATTGTAGTCTTTCCATACCAAACTAGCTCAAACTTAACAGTTATCTTTTGGAAAATAGAAATTTCAGGTCCCTAGAAGTGATGCTCCATAAAGATGGTTTCTGAGGTCAGAGTGAAAGTAGGTTTTTCGATGCTAGAGATCTGGAAGAAATGCTAATCCTAGCAATATAATAAGGTGATAGCTCTTGTTTTTCCTATGGAGGGCCTAAAGGAATCTTACCTTTCTCAGTCTTTCTTGAGTTTGCTCACCAGTTTTCTCGCCACATTAAATTTCTTTGCTGCATTTCTAGTTATCTCTAAAAGTTTGTCCATTGTTTCTGTTGTTGCTCTTGTTGTTATTTTATTTCCTCCACCTCTGCCCATCATTTGTGCCAAGTCAGTATCATCCATTTTTATGTTGTTATGGAAGCATTTGTCTCTGTGTTTCAATAACTGTATTATTATTTGGTGCATAGCAAACCATCCCACAACATAGAGGTTTAAAACAGCCATTTTTTACTATCTCACAATATATTGGTTTGGCACTAGGGTGATTCTTATATAGATCTCTTCTGGGCTTATTCATGAGGTTAAATTTTGCTAGCAGGTCAGCAGGGTTTAGATAGTCTAGGATAATCTGGTGGATTTTATTTTCCAAAAACAGCCTTACTAATGTATAGCCCATCTCTTAAGCTATTCTTATCATATGATACTGGCGTTTCATTGAAATCTGGTGTCCATATTTCTTCACCTTGAATATGAGTGGTCCTATCCCAGATGTGTGATTTCTGAGGCTATGTTTTGAGTCTTTACATTTTCTACCCAGCTTTGTTTCTTCAGATATCCATTCTTCATCCCACCAAACATGCTGAGAGGACATCCAAAATGGCCCACACAGAGAAACCATACTAGAAGTTTCCCATGGAAAGGAACTGACACACTCAATCTACAGTCAACATCAATCACCAGAGTATAAGTCTTTAGGTGACTTTAGCCTGTATGCTTTAGACTGCTTCAGGTGAAGCAGAAATGAGCTATCCTTGCTAAGTCACACCCAAATACTATATTCTGGAGAAAAATATATGTTGTTTTAAGCCACCTAGACTTAGGGTGTTTTTCAGTGCAGCATGAAATGATCAAAATAGATGGCCTCATTTGTATATATGGCAGTTTGCAGGCTGTTGACTGGGGAGTTTCAGTTCTACTCACAGCGATTTCTCTGGGTAGCTCTGGCTGATTTGTATTTGGTTTCATGTTTCTAAGTCCAGAGAAAGAGGGCAAGCCTTAAATGCACAGGCCCTTTTAAAGTTACACCTTGTATCACACTTACTAATGTCTCATTAATCTAAGCAACCTACCTCAGAATCTATGTTATGGCAGAGTGCCTTGTCATGGGCTCTTCAAGTTACAATATGCATTGTGAAGGCACCATGACTTCCAGCATCAACTCAACTGTGGCACACAGTTACCCCATATGCAGTTTGCAGTTTCCTTTCTGTTTAAGTAACGTAGATTTCCTAGCACTCTGGACCTAGGAGTAGCTGTGAATTTGGAAATTTTTAGTAGGTGTAATCAGTGTTGGCAACTTAAACATGATATGAAATAAAAATCAGAGGTTTTCTGGAGATAATCAGATTATAAATTGTAATCTAGAATAGGTCTAAGGAGTCTTATGGAAAATACCAGCCTCTTGATAGTTTTCATACTCACAAAACTTATTGGGGTTATATCCTACAATAGGACATTATGAATGCCAGTCTTAAGACTTGAACTGTGATAGAGTCTGACCACTTCTCTTTCTAATATTGTCTTTACTGGGAGGCATGATAGCTGCTACCAACTTACATAACAAGGCACAGGAAACCTCTTTCTGAAAGCCAAAACTGAGGTGTGAGTTAAGATGTTATTCCACAGTTTCCTGTAAGGAGTAAAGACCTTCATATAGATCTAGGCATTTGTGAAACAAAAAAGCCTTAGAACTATAAAGGGATAATCACTAAACCTCGCTTAAAAATCCCAGGCTGTTTTCACTGGAGCATTTTAAAAATGAGATTTTAAAATAGATAATTACAGCTGTGAATTGAGTCTCATTCACCTGAGGGTGAGAGCTGGGCCACACAAAACTGAGGTCAGGGTGGTGTTCTATTCACCATATGAAATCTGGAGAGACAGTGTTCTATAGGAGGAAGAGAAGGAAGGGACAATTTGTGAAAAAGGTGGGGGAAATAAAAGCTCTAGAGCATAGGATGAACATAGAATGGGGACTTTTGTGAAGCATCACAGTAATATGTTTTGAGTTTCTAAAGTGTAACCGAAGAATAATATATCAAACCACATGAAATTACCATCTTTGTAAAAGAAAATTATTAGAATAGTCTAGATGATTAAACTTAATAATTGGGGGGGAGGAGGTACTGATAACTTCTTTGTCTTTTTTCCATCTTCATTATATGAAGAATAATTATCCTTAGCATCTGTGTACTCACATTGTTCTCTTTTTAATGTTTCTGATGTATCCATGTGGGTTGCTAGACAGATCCTTGGGTGTCTCCCTGTAATATATACTTACATAGTACGTCTTTAACTAAACCAAGTTTGCACTGGCCCGTCTAATACAAATAAATACAAAAGAATTTTGGAGCCTGATTAAACAGACAAATGAACAAATATCTTGACAGCTGCCAAATACCCTAGAAATATTTGTGTACTACAGAGTAGGAAATTGGTGTACTGCAGAGTATGGTAAGCAGATCTCGTCTTAGCAGAAATTGTCACCACATGGGACTGAAAAAAGTCATCATGACAGGTACGGGAAGAAGGAGTTGGTGAGAATGAAAGGCATAGATTCATAGTAAGGAGCCGAGAAGGTTTTGATTAGAAATTTATTCCATCTCTGCATGACACACTCACATACACTTATATATACCTAGAGCATTAGAATATAAATCAATGCATTGTGTTCAGGATGGATCTGATCACTACCAACCCATAAGCTCCTGGAACTTATGTGAGCATAATTGATTGAGGCTATTCTGCACTGAAGTTTTTGACATCATACTGGGATGTACAATTGCCTATCATCAGAGGAGGTAAAAGAAACAAAATTATAGTTACTCTTAGAATTTCTATAGGAAATGGAAGACATCTCGGAGGATTTGTTTCTCATGTGATCAGGTAAAAACAAATATAAACATTTATAGGTTTGGGGAATGCATATTTTTTAAAGTAAAAATCAATTATAATTAAATAGTGCTGAACTTCATTTTTCAAAGTCCATTGTTGTCTTGTTTCTTCTGCTAAGAAATTTCCATATGTGGTTGTCATAGAAACAAACAAACAAAAAAACACTTCATGCTTTCTTTTTTTCTATTCTGGATGCTACTGTTAGAGTAATTTGGGCCATATCAAAGATTTTGGATTTTCCACTGGTATTGGATATACTTGATTTCATCATCATACATTATGGGGATGCTATATCAGAAAAAAAATCACATATCTCCAGATGGAATGCACCTAAAGATGGATATACTGAGCTTCATTAATAATAGAACCTATGAACTACTAGTGACCCTTATACCCTTTCAGTAATGTGAGACTAGAAACATAGAATACTGAAGAATATATATTTTAAATCATAAAAATTCCAATTCCGACATCTGAATATGTTTGGGGAAAAGACCATAAGAGATCATGTGTAATAGTTCAACTATAAAACTCTGAATGGTTCTCAAACTTTTCTCATGTTAATTACCCCCTGTGGACCTTTGTGTAGTTTGATCAGCATTTATGGAATGCCAGCTCTATACTATAATGTTGGAGATAAAGATATGACCTAGGATCCTTCAGGGCCCTCAGTCTAGTGGAGACCCCAAACTCACCTATGACTAAGATTCAAGACTGCATCCGAGAAGTATTCTAACAACAGTAGCAGCAAAAATGGAAACGTGAGGAATATTGAATATTGAGATTACTTTTATGGAGAGGCCATTCTTCTAGTTATATTATGGAGACTATAGTTTTAGTTAAAAGATCATGAGACAATCTTGAAAAAAAATAGAATTATTTTCTAAAGACTTAAAAAGATCATGACTTGAGCAAAATCAAGAGTTGGACACTTCACCAACTGAGCCACCCAGTTATCCCAAGAAAATAGAATTTAGACTACATGTTAGTATATTGTTAGAAAATAAATAGATGTAAATATTTGTGTCACAGAACATGATCTCAATTTTTCTTGAAATGGCATTTGCATATTTTATTTGTATATTGTCTCAAAGGGAATAAGTACTAAAAGTTTACTATCTGGTACAAGAACTTAGACTTTTGTTTATGCTATATTCTCCATTTTTTACTATTACTGCTTTTCAAATAGAGACACCTGGTTTTCACCATATGGGGTTTATTGAGCAAATCTCTAAATTTCCATTTCATCTCTGTCGTGATTTAATGAAGTCCCTTTTCCTCCAGTCTTCAGCTTTGTACAAAAGCAAAGTATCATTTTACCATCTTTCCCTGTTTTCTCTTCTCTCATACCATTTCCTTGCCACATTCACTACTTACCAGATGACTCCTGTGGGAGCATGATTATATAATATATAGGTAAGAGAACAAAACCAGGTGATCTCATAAAAATACATAAGCATAAGCTTTATCTGTACAAAGCAAGTGTTTTCTGCTTCTTGCAGTTGAGTATGACAACTTTTAAAAATTCCAGTGTGTGTGTGTGTGTGTGTGTGTGTGTATAAAACTATATGGATATAATATACAGAATTGTTGAATCATTATATTGTGCACCTGAAACTAATAAACTAATGTATCATGAATACAATTATATTAGTTTCAGGTGTACAATATAGTGATTCAATAATTCTATACCATTATTCAGTGCTCATCATGATGACTGTACTCTTAATCTCCATTATCTATTTCACCCATACCCACCTCGGGGTTATCTGGCTTTTTTTTTTTTTTTTTTTTTTTTTTTGGTGTTGAGTTGTATAAGTTCTTTTTTTTTAAATTTTATTTATTTATTTGACATACAGAGATCACAAGTAGGCAGAGAGGCAGGCAGAGAGAGATGAGAGGCGAGGAAGCAGACTCCTGGCTGAGCAGAGAGCCCGATGCGGGGCTCAATCCTGGGATCATGACCTGAGCTGAAGGCAGAGGCTTTAACCCACTGAGCCACCCAGGTGCCCCATGTATAAGTTCTTTATATATTTTGGATACCAACTCTTTATCTGACATGTCGTTTACAATTATCTTCTATCAGTCAGTAGGTTTTCTTTTAGTTTTGCTGATTATTTCCTTCCTATGCAGAAGCTTTTTATTTTTATATAATTCCAATAGTTTATTTTTTGCTTTTTAGTTTTCCTTGCCTCCAGAGACATATCTAGAAAAATGTTGTTATAGACAATACCAGATAAATTACTACCCTGTTCTTTTCTAGGATTTTATGGTTTCAAGTCTTACATTTAAGTCCTTAATAAATTTTAAGTTTGGTTTTGTGTATGGTGTGGGAAAGTGGTCCAGTTTTATTCTTTTACATGTAACTGTCTAGTTTTTCCAACATCATTTGTTGAAGAGACTTTTTCCCCTTGTATATTCTTGCCTCCTTGTTCAAAGATTAATTGACCCTATAATTATATGTTTATTTCTGGACTCTTTATTCTGTTCCACTGACCTATATGTCTCTTTTTGCTCTAGTACCATACTGTTTTGATTACTACAGCTTAGTAGTATATCTTGAAATCTGGGATTGTGATACCTCCAGTTTTTGTTCTTTTTTGTGGTTTCAAACAAATTTTAGTACTATTTTCTCTAGTTCTTTGAAAATGCTGTTAGTATTTTGATAATAATTGCATTAAATCTGTAGATTGCTTTGGATAGTATGGATGTTTTAACAACATTTGTCCTGTTCATAAGCATGGAATATCTTTTCATTTGTGTTGACTTCAATTTCTGTCATAAACTTTTATAGTTTTCAGATTACAGGTTACTCCTTGATTAAGTTTATTCCTGGGTATTTTGCTATTGTTGCTATGATTATAAATGTGATTGTTTTCTTAATTTCTCTTTCTGCTACTTCTTTTATTAGTGTGAAGGAATACAATAGACTTCTATATATTTATTTTGTATCCTGAGATCTTACTGAATTCATTTATCAGTTCTGAGTTTATTTCATAGAGTCCTTTGGGATATCTATCATGTCATCTGGAAATAGTGAAAATTTTACTTCTTCCTTACCAATTTGGATGACTTCTACTTCTTTTTCTTATCTGGTTGCTATGGCTAGAATTTCCAATACTATGTGAATAAAAGTGGTGAGAATGGACATCCTTGTCTTATTCTTGATCTTAGGAGAAATCCTCTCATTTTTTCCCCATTGAGAATGAGGTTACCCTGTGGGCTTTTCATATATGGACTTTATTATTATTATTGAGATATTTTCCCTCTAAACCTACTTTATTGAGTTTTTTTTTTTTTATCATGAATAGGTGTTGTACTTTGTCAGATGCTTTTTCTTCATCTATTGAAATGATCATTTGGTTTAATCCTTTCTCTTGTTAATGTGTCATATCAAACTGATAGACTTGTGACTGTTGAACCACCCTTGCATCCTGGGAATAAATCCCACTTGATTGTGGTGATTTTTTTTTTTAATGTATTGTTGAATTCAGTTTGCTAATATTCTTTGAGGAGTTTTGCATCTATGTTCATTAGAGATATTGGCCTATAGTTTTCCTTTTTTTTAATGGTGTCTTTATCTGGTTTTGGTATCAGGGTGATACTAACCTCATAGAATGAATTTGGAAGTTTTCCTTCCTCTTCTATGTTTTTGTAATAGTTTGAGAAGAATCAGTATTAACTCTTCTTTAAATGTTTGGTAGTGGAGCACCTGGGTGGCTCAGTCAGTTAATCATCTGCTTTTGGCTCAGGTCATGATCCTAGAGTCCTTCTTAGAGGGGAGCCTGCTTCTTCCTCTCCCTCTGCCTGCTGCTCTACCTACTTGTGCTCTCTATCTCTCTGTCAAATATTAAATAAAAATTTTTAAAAATAAATAAAAATAAATGTTTGGTAGAAATCACCTGTGAAGCCATCTGGTCCTGAGCTTTTGTTTGTTAAGAATTTTTTGATTACCGATTCAACTTCATTATTTGTAATCAGTGTGTTCAAATTTTCTATTTCTTCCTGATTCAGTTTTGGTAGATTATATGTTTCTAGGAACTTTATCCATTTCTTCTTGTGCCACTTTTTGGCACATAATTTTTCATAATATTCTCTTTCAGGCTTTGTATTTCTGTGGTGTTTGATGTTATTCTCCTCTTTCATTTCTAATTTTGTTTGAGTCCTCTTTGTCTCTCACTATGTCTCTGTCTTTCTCTCTGCCTCTCTCTCTCTTTTTAATTTTTATGAGTCTGGCTAAAGGTTTATCAGTTTAGCTCATCTTTCAAAGAACAAGCTCCTGGTTTCACTGATCTATTCTATTGTGTTTTTTTTTGTTTTGTTTTGTTTCATTTGTTTCTATTTTGTTTATTTCTGCTCTAATCTTTATTATTTCCTTCCTTCCACTGGTTTTGGTTTTTATTTGTTCTTTTTTTTCCCCCTAGCTTCTTTAGGTGTAAAGTTATGTTGTTTATTTGAGATTTGTTTTGTTTTGTTTCTTTAGGCAGGCTATAAACTTTAGGTATTGCTATAAACTTTCCTCTTAAACTAGTTTTTGGTTCATCCCAAAGATTTTGGAGTGTAATGTTTTCATTTTCATTTGTCTCCATGTAATTGATTCCTTCTTTGACCTTGGTTTAGTGGCATGTTACTTAACCTCCATGTATTCCTTGTTTAATGGTATGTTATTTAACCTCCATGTATTTGTGTTCTTACAGATTTTTTTTCTGGTGGTTGATTTCAGTTTTGTAATGCTGTAGTCAGAAAAGATGCATGATATGACTTCCATCTTTTTAAAGTTGTTGAGACTTTCTTTGTGGCCTAATAAGTGATATTCTGGAGAGTCTTCCATGTGTAATAATAAAGAGCGTATATTCTGCTATTTTAAGGATGCTATGTTCTGAAGATATTTTTTAGATCTATCTTGTCCATTGTGTCATTCAAAGCCACTGTTTCCTTGTTGATTTTCTGTTTGGATGGTCTAGCCATTGATGTAAGTGGGGTGTCAAAATCCCCTACTGTTATTGTATCCCTATTGATTACTTCCTTTATGTTGTTATTAGCCTGCTTTATGTATTTGGGTGCTCCCATATTGAGTGCATAAATTTTTATAATTGTTATATCTTCTTAGTGAATTATTCACTTTATGACTATATAGTATCCTTCTTTGTCTCCTATTACAGTCTTTGTTTTGAAGTCTAGTTTGTCCAATGTAAGTATTACTACCCCATCTTTACCTTCACTTCCATTTGCATGGTAAATTCTTTTTATGCTTTCATTTTCAATCTGCACATGTCTTTAGGTCTGAAATGAGTCTCCTGTAGGTAGCATGTAGATGAGTCTTGCTTTTTTATCCATTCCATCACCCTGTGTCTTTTGAAGTAGCGTTAAGTCCATTTACATTCAACGTAATTATTGATCAGTCTATACTTATTGCCAATTTATTATGGTTGTTTTATGGTTATTGAGGATGGCAACTTTTTCACCTTTGTATCTCTAGCTTCAATATCTAGTTGCTCAATAATCTTGTTGAATACAACTGAATAACATTATTCATTTTACAAAAAGTTTTGCTATAAGTAATATTACCTCTTCTGATGAATTTGTGATTTGAAAAGAAAACAATTAATATTCTAATATTCAGGAATACATCTACCACGAAAAGAAAGATTTTGCCCATAATTTCTTCGCACTGACAATATATAAAAATCCTAGAATTTCAGAGCAACTGTCTCATTGTTCATAGTTTATGTTTCAATTATACATTGTTCGTCTCTTTCTCAGTTTATTCATTATGCAGGAAGTTCTCTCTGAAATGCCTCTACTTATATTTTCCTCTTAATTCCTATCTCTCCTCCAAAACCCAGTTTAGGAATTAGCAACCTCCTTCTTAATACCTTTCTTGACCCCCTTGCTAAAAATCATCTCTCCTTTACTGATCTCCCAGAATACTTTATATGCATTTTTCATATACATTCAACTCTTGATTATTCTGTGCATTGATTAATTAATTAATGGCCAGGGTCATGTAAGCTTTGAAAATAAAGATATGAATAAAGCAAAAGATTTGACTTTAGAAAGTTTACAAACTAGTGAAAAAAAATAGATGTTTAAGCAAAGCATTGTAAAGAATTAGGATGAACAAAACAATAGTGGTATGAACTGAATTTGTTTTATATATGTATTTATGCTTCTTCGTAAGAATATAACCTATATAAACCTTTGCAAAAAATGCAGTGTTTTTACCTAGACTTGAATTCACATTGAATTCTTCTGAAATTATCTGCAGGCACTAATAGATTAAGAAGGCTTTTTGCAAATCTCCAAACTAAAATTGATTGTTGTCATTGTAATAGTAATTGGTTACTATACTTACTAGAATGGGTATGAGGAAATGAGGCCCCAAATATTAGTTAATAAATAACACCTATAATTGCTAGTCAATTGGTAAATTTACTGATGGTTATAAAGATATATTCAGTCATCATATTCCTTTTAAGTTGGAAGGTAATATAATTGTGCAGGTGATTAATTAATTAACTCAGTGTCTCTAGCTACAGAGGCTAGCTAGAGAAAAATATTTCTGCAGGCATACATAACATATTAGGCCAGTGGGGGATAATGAAATGTGATAGAAACAAAACCAGCTACAGTGAAAAAGTGACCCCAAAGCTCAGGTCTCCTAAAGGAATTTGGTTTTTGGCAAGACCTATAGGTAACTACTGATTTTGACCCAATGATCTCCTGTTTCAAGATCTGATTCAAATAGTATTCCATCCCTTGGAATGCTGATATTATTCAGATTTTTTTATTTTCTGTTCAGCCCCATGTTAAGACCTATGTAACTTTCCTGCTGTTTTAAGATTTCCTGTAGCATGGGAGAAAATAATGTATTTAGCTAATCTTATTAGAAATCTTATCTATTTTGTCCCCTTTCTCCATTATGTAACAATGCCCTCAAGGAAGAATGCATGAGCAATCAAATGGATGTGTTTATCCAGAGATTAGGAGAGGGATCTGGGTTTAATATATTAATGTAGAAGTCACCAGCTCATAAAAGATGGTATAACTGGAAGTAGATAAAATCCCCCATATAGAATACAGAGCGAAAACAGAGGATTAAGGATAGAACTCTGAATGGGGGGTGGGAGGAAAGAACTCTGAATAGGGAATGTTTACTTTCAAGATATTTGTAGGTTTTGATTAGCCCATAATGGAGCTAGAAAAGTAGAAATGGATGTTTGGGTGGTTCAGTTGGTTGAGCGGCTGCCTTTGGCTTAGGTCATGATCCCAGCCAGCATCCTGGAATTGAGTCCCACATCTGGCTCCTTGCTCTGCGGGGAGCCTGCTTCTCCCTCTGCCTCTGCCAGCCACTCTGTGGGGCTGTGCTCACTCACTCTCTCTCTGACAAATAAATAAAGAAAATCTTAAAAAAAAAAAAAAAAAGAAAGAAAGAAAAGTAGAAAGAACAAGCTACTATAGTGTTACAAATCTGAAGAGACCATATCAAATTGGTTTGAGTATTTGATAAGAAGTCAGGGAAAATTGAGGAGGCAAGAAGTGTGACCTTGGAATGAGAAGTTTTAAGGAAGTGACGGGACATTAGCTATAATGCCATGAGTTATAAAAGCAGGAGAGGGAAGTGTCAAGGTAGGGAAGGTGAGGGTGGCCTCAAGGAAACAGGTTTATCTATAGCATTATCTTCCTGTGAGTATATGGTTGGGAAAAGAAGATGCATGCCAAGTAGAGGAGGAAAATGGGACTGGGAATGATTTAAGCAAAACAAAGCAAAAACATAGCTTTGATTTCAAGTAGATATTGGGAAGTCATCCTCACTATAAAACCCATTCCTACGTTATTTTCTACGATTCTCTGTGCCTTGTTTATAACCTACTTAAAGACTGCTACAGTCAGTAATCTCTCAACTGCTTCATTGCTTGGACCGTTAGCATTGATATTAGCCTTTTCCTTGGCTGGAGCTCATCCTTATATTATGTGTACTCCTGCTATCTCTAGGGAGAAAAGAACTATGATACAATATTGTATAAATACTCCTAGACACACAAGTGAACCAATTGTCCTTGTCCAGCTGAAGTACAATGGTTTAAATCCCAACTTTAGTGGAGATAAGACTTAACGCTTCAGACATCATGTTCTTGAGGTTCATTTTAGTGGATTATAAATGCATCCAAAGAGTATTAATACTTTCTAACCATAAGAAGAGGTATTTACAAACTTTTTTTTTCTTTTACAATTTAGCTTTGTTTGGGAGAAATAAGAGACTGGAAAAATTGATGTATTCGTAAATAGAAAATCTGCATCTCTCTCTATATGTCATTATCCATTTCAGTTTTTCTGTATACATTTATGATCACTTAATATCTATCTTTGTGACTATTTCCCTGTTTCCTCCAAAGTAATTGCTAGCAAATTTTTAATTTCATTAGAAAAGTTAATTAGGAACTGAAATGGCATGAATTTCAATAAAACATTTTGTTAACTATGGAGTAAGGTAGAACAAATATCCTTTCATATTATAACCCTTTAATTAAGACAGAAATACTTATGGGGCGCCTGGGTGGCTCAGTGGGTTAAAGCCTCTGCCTTCGGCTCAGGTCATGATCCCAGGGTCCTGGGATCGAGCCCCACATCTGGCTCTCTGCTCCACGGGGAGCCTGCTTCCTCCTCACTCTCTGCCTGCCTCTCTGCCTACTTGTGATCTCTGTCTATCAAAAAAATAAATAAAATCTTAAAAAAAAAAAGACAGAAATACTTAATATAAATATATAAACAAATGTAAATAAATATTAAAAAATCCTTAAGTTTTAGGCAAACTTAGTTAAGAAAACCCTAATAAGTACAAATCATGTTATTTCAGTGATGAACAGTAAGATTATTAGCAAAAATTATGTATCTCTTTTCTGCTTTTTAAATTATTTTTATTAACATATAATGTATTATTTGTCCCAGGGATACAGGTCAATGAATCATCGGGCTTACACACTTCACAGCACTCACTATATCACATACCCTCCCCAATGTCCATAACCCAACCACCCTCTCCACACCCCCCTTCACCCAGCAACCCTCAGTTTGTTTTGTGAGATTAAGAGTCTCATGGTTTGTCTCCCTCCCAATCCCATTTTGTTTCAGTTTTTCCTTCCTTACCCTCCAAAACCCCATGTTGCCTCTCAAATTCCTCATATCAGGGAGATCATATGATAATTGTCTTTTTCTGATTGGATTATTTTGCTCTGCATAACACCCTCTAGTTCCATTCATGTCAATGCAAAAGGCAAGATTTCATTTCTTTTGATGGCTGCATAGTATTCCATTATGTCTCTATGCTCCTAATTAATACCTTTTTTTTCCTGCTTTAGAAAAAAATGGATCTTGGTCCTTTAAATATTTTTCCTTTGCCAAATGGCATGATATTAAACTTTGTTAGTAGATGTTGATAGGTTGACATTATAGGAGGAAAAGGTTTTGTTTCCTGTTTTTGATGCTTACTCACCAAGTTCCTGTTCTGCCCACAGCTTCCTCAGCACCCAGCTTCTACTGTGCATGGTAGTCAGCAGTACCAGTGGTCAGTGCTTTGGTTGACAGTGTCCCTTGGGCACACTTATAGTGCTGCTGTTTTAGTAAGACTCCCCATGAACTTTCTCAACATCCTAGGGAAAGGATTTCCAGCAAGTTCCACGAGTATAATACTCAGAAACTTCTCTGCTATTTTGTAGGCTGTGTCTAAGCTTTTTTCAACAAGGTCTGGATCCCAGCCCTAAGGGCAGTAGTTTCTCCTTATATCTGATATTCTTGTATTTTTTTTAGAGTTCCCTTTACTTCTTACTAGCCAGTCCTTTATTACCCAACATCTTGTAATTAAAGCTTCTTTATATTAAATTCCTTTTGTTCAAGTTATTCTGTGGTTTCCTTCTCCTGTTTGGACCCAAACTGATAAACATTCTCCATGATATAATTATGTACCTAAGTTTCTCTTGGAGCAGAAATGATTCAGTATTCCCTGAATACAACCATCCATAGTATCTACATAGAAAGTTCAGGTGTTCATTCTCTCTTTCTCAGGTAAGTCTATTTTGCAGGGCTTCAGTATTGGCTCTGGACTTTATAACCTATCTGGGTCCATTACTGGCTCTCAATCCAGAGGTAATGGAGGCCCAGATTTTTTCTAGAATCCTGATTTTGTTTTACAGGGTTTGGTACTAAGGTATTTCTAGTTGTTTTTATTTGGGTAAACCCCACTTTTTTCCCTTAAGAAAGCTGTGTAACAGTTAACAGTAAAAGATAAGATAATTGATATTTGAGAAATTTTTATTTACCCTACGTGTTAGCTGTCTGGAAAAGAACTGCCAAGTAGGAATTACAAGAGTAAAAGCAAAAGTTAATGCATATGAGTCAAACAGAAGAGGCCTTAGAGATTAAATAGTATGGTTTCAAGTCTCCATTCCAAAAAACAAACAAACAAACAAAAACAATCTGTATTCAGGTACCCTGAAAAATCAGATATGCTAACCAGGTGTACTAGTTAGAAGTTCAGAGAAATACCACGTGGAGGTTGAGAGACTTCATGTTAGGCAATAAAGATGAAAAGAATTAATTCTATGCATACTATTCTCAAAACCCTATAATAAAGACCCATGCCTTTGTCACCAGGGTCAAGGTAATATACAATTGCAAATCAGTCACTCATAGAACAGAGGAGTTCAAGAATTCTAGGACTTGTATTTAGGCAAATAAGAAATATGAAACATCTGTAGTCAGCCCATGAGACAATATTGATCAATTATCCCTCAAATAGATACATAAGATCATGAACCTGGATTTACTTCCCTAACAGGAAAGGAGTCCCTGATACCATTAACCAGAGACATACTACGCAAACAAGAAACATGGCACAGCAATTATGTTCTTACCTATTATTCAGATGCTTTGTGTTCTTTTCACGTTTGTTTGTTTCCCTGTATGATCTGTCAAAATGGAATTGGTCTAAGAAAATCTCTCATTTAAGTTGCATATTTGACAGTTTCCCTCTGTAAGGTTAAAATATGTATTGGCTAATAACTGTATATAACTAAATAATAAAACCTACTTGTAGTTTTTGTTGTGTAAAGTAAATCAGAATATTTATAGAACCTTTAATTTAGTTCAGTGCTTCTTTATCATGCAAGCGTAATAAATGATTTCTATTCTTATCTATACTGTCATTAGTTAACATTATTTATTTACATGATATGTATATTATATACAGAATTGTTCTTGATGCTCTAGAGCATACATTAAATTAATTAAAAACACTTTGGAATGAAAGTTCAGCTGTAGTTATCCAGATTCTGTATTGTGTAAACTACTTGCACAATTAAAAACTGTATACACATTTGTAAATGAAATTCTAGCATTTCCCTTAGTGATTGCTTCTGTAACATTCACTGTACTTTTGCATGAAATTTAATGTCAGGAAATTCAAGATGGACTCTAGAATGAGTATCTATATGATATTCTTGAATTTTATATCTTATTTCATATGTATATGTATATGAATTTTGTATCATTATTTCAATAAGTGTATCTTATTTCAAAAATAGTCTACAAAATTCTAAGTGATATTTCACATAGAAGGATCTGTACAAATACATGGGAACTAATAGTAATGATTAAATTTGAAGACATAACATTTGGTTCAATCATAATGTAAGGTAAATAAAGAAAAAAATAATTTTTAAGATTTATTTGAGAGACAAAGTGCACGAGAAGGAGGAAGGGTGAGAGGGAGAGAATTCTTAAGCAGACTCCCCACTGAGTGTGGAGCCCAGTGCAAGGCTGACTGAGCCTTCCAGGCACCCCAGGAAAAAATAATTTAATCCAGTTGTAATTAGACACACAAAGGATACTGACATTTAAAGATCAGGGACAAAAGAGGCAAATATGAATAACATCAATAATAGAGGTAATGATATAGGATGTCATAGAAACCAGTAGCAAGCACTTCAACTACAGTAAAATTAAACAGAAGTCAACAGAATGCTCAGAGGGGAAAACCAAACAGGTTCAAGGAATAAATTATTTCACAAATATTGGCAAGGATATGAAGAATTTGGACCACTTGTGAACCCTTGGTGGGAATGTAAACTGGTATAGCTGATGCAAAAAACAGGATAGCAGTTCCTGAAAAAATAAAAATAAAATTACCATATGATCCAGAGCTGAGGAGGTATTTGTACAACCATGTTTATAGCAGCATTCTTAACAATAGAAAAAACATGGAAACAACCCTGGGCACCTGGGTGAGTTGGTTAGGTGTCTGACTCTTGATTTTGGTTCAAGTCATGATCTCAGGGTAATAAAATCAAACCCTATATGGTGCTCTGTGCTCAGCGGGGAGTCTGCTTGAGATTCTCTACCTCTCCCTCTCCCTTTGCCTCTCCCCCTGCTCTTCTGTGCTCTCTCTCTCTGACTCCCAAATAAATAAGCAAATCTTAAAAAAAAAAAAAAAAAAGACAAGGGAACAACCCGACTGTCCACTTATGGATGATTAGATAAGCAAAATGTGATATATATGTACAGTGGGTTACTATTCAGCCTTTAAAGGGAAGGGAAGGGAAGGAAATTCTGACGTATGCTGCAACATAGATAAACCTTAAGGACACTAGACCAAGTGAAATAAGCCAGTCACAAAAAGACAAATACTGTATGACTTCACTTAAATAAGGTACTTAGAGTAATCAAAATCATATAAACAGAAAGTGTAATTTTAGTTACCAGGGGCTGAGAGGTAGGGTGAAATATGATGGTTATTGTTTACAGGGTATAGTTTCAGTTTTACAGATGAAAGAATTCTGGGGATGGATGGTGATGATAATTGCACAACATCAGGAATGTATTTAATACCATTCAACTGTATGCTTAAGTATGGTTAAAATAGTACATTTTATGTTGTGTATATTTTATCAAAATAACTTCTTTTTAGAAACAACTTATCTCTGCTTATCCCACTGAGACAATTCTCTGAAGAGTTAAAATTTGGTGTGAACTAATGTTGTCGATAAGTATAGATCACACAGTCAGGGAGGGATTCTGATATTATAGGAAAGAATGAAAAGTTATGGATTGCTTGGGATAGTACTTGGGTTCTTTTATGCAAATTATGGAGATCCCAAAATGGTTCAAGTTTCATCCTGAGGGATAAAGTAATTTGCAAGGAAATAAGCAAAGAAATGGAATGGAAAATGGAAAATGGAATGGAAAACCGTGCAGTTTATCATACTTTTCTAGATTATTTAATTCTAGTATTTTGTTAGTTTTGAGATATTTTACTACTTTTCAAGTTACAGATAACTGAAAGAAATTAAAAATTATTGTATAGACATGCAAATGAGTAATTTCCAGTGAAGGTTCTACTGACTTCTCTCCTCCAGTTTAGAAGAGTCCAGCTTTACTCCTTTTTTTTTCTTCCAAGTTTTTATTTAAATTCCATTAGTCAACATATAGTATAACATTCAAGTATAAAATTCAGCGATTCATCACTTACATATAACAACGAATGCTTCTTTTTGTGCATTCATTTCAGTATTTCTGATCTAAAAGTGTGACTTTGTTTGGATTGTTCTTTTAACAACCTTACTGGTTTCTTCTTTAATAGTAAGTTACATAAAACCTGTGACTCATGTTCATTTTATATGTGTGTAATTTTCATGATTTTATATTTTTTTAATAATTATTCTTTAACCAAATGAGAAAGTGAATAATAACAATATTAACAATAAGGATGATTAAGAACTACCCACATGAACATACTCCCTTGACTCCAAACAAGGCCTTTTTGCTGAATTCCTGCCAGCTCTTTAATCCGGTGAACTTCAAATAATGCAATTGTCCCAAAGCCCACCTCTTTCCCCTTTTCCTAAAATGAACCCTAAAAAAGCAGCATTATCCTTCTTTGCACTGATCCCCTAAAGTGGAATATCAGGAACTGCCAGATTTACAGTTTATAAAAATAGAATATATATAGTTGAAAGTTTTAGAAGCAAGCAAAAGAGAACATGGAGATGAAAATGAGACTTACATGCATACTTTTTTGGTTAATTTAATTGAAGTAAATATCCACTGGCCCTGGAAGGGAGCCCCCCAAAATTACATTATGTCCTCTTTCCTAAATTCTCAAAAAATTCTGAAGTAAGAATTGTATGAGGGCAGAAAAATATTTTTGATTTAAATATTGGTAGATGACTCCTCCCATCTATAAATGATCCTGGTTCATTTAAATGCAGAAATTATAGGACTAAATTCCTATTTCAATTCTCTAAGTTACTTTTGAGGTGGGAACATATTTTCAAAAAGAAATATAAAGTATGATAGAATTAATTATGCGATGTCTTTCCTCATTTCCTCCAGAAGTCTGCATTGCCTTTCTTAAGTACCATTCACTTAGTTTGTAGAAGTTGAAGAAAAATTCAGTGTTACGTTATTCATTCTGGTATGTGAATATAAAATACTCTTTATCTATCTCACTATTTGTTGAATTGAAATCTTGGAGATTGCTCTTTAACACTTTTGAAATGGGAGTGTTTATTAGAGAAGTAGGAAAGATTTTTTATAAACAGAAATTAAAGTCTTCTGGGAAACACACCAAATTCAAAGAAAAAAATATTATGCATGTGCACTGCTAATATATAGTCAGTGGCTTGTTCAATTTCAATTTAATAAATATGAATGTAATATTTATATAGTGTATACTGGCACAGTGCTATATGTTATATGCTATGAATAACAGTGACAAACTAGAATATATACAAAGCAGATGAATAATTGAAGCCATGTTATAATTAAGGCAGTTATTGAAATACCATGCACATAGCTGCACAAGATAATCTAAGTTGGAAAAATGATGATTCTATTCCAAGAGAGTTTATATTTTAATGTAACAAATACAAACCATGTTTAGTATTTATTCAAAACTAGTGTTTTAACTAGGTTCCTTCCATGGCCCTAAACACTGATACAAGGATGGCTCATCCCCTTGTGAAGAGTATGAATGACATGTTCTAAAGGACAAAATAAGAGAAATCCAAACATGAACTAAGTAAAACTCCGATGTAGTCAGAGAACAGTTTCAGTGGAAGTGACAAAGGATACTGGCCATGGTCAGAGACTAGAAAGTTTGAATTTAAGAATTCAGGTATGTGACAGTCTTTATTAATTCTTATTGCTTCTATGAAACATTTATCAATAACCTGATAGAAAACAGAAGTCATATATTCCTGTTGTTTCATTTTGCTTATCCATACACATATGTATGTATATACGTGTGTGTGTGTGTATATTTATTTTTCTTACATATTTTTCCGACTTTGTTTTGTGTTTTAGTCTTGTATATAAAGGAAAACATAGCTAAGAGTACAAACAGATATTGTATTCAAATCTTTTTTATTTTATTTTATTTTATTTCAGTGTTCCAGAATTCATTGCTTATGCACCACACCCAGTGCTCCGCGCAATACATGCCCTCCTTAATACCCACCACCAGGCTCACCCAACCCCCCACATCCACCCTTCTAAAACCCTCAGTTTGTTTCTCAGAGTCCACAGTGTCTCATGGTTTATCTCCCCCTCCGGGTTCCCCTCACTCACTTCTCTCCATCTCCCAATGTCCTCCGTGTTATTCCTTATGCTCCACAGTAAGTGAAACCATATGATAATTGACTCTCTCTGCTTGACTTATTTCACTCAGCATAATTCTTACCCTGCCACTGTGTAACTGTGTAGTGCTCTTTCAGCTATCAATTAGAGCATTTGAACGTTGATTGCCTTGAAGTAGATATCCCAAATTCCATTTTTATATGTCTGTCTAGATGTGGACTAAGTATTTTAGAAAAACTATTTTCTTTGTTTTAATTTCTTAATTGTCATGAGACTTCAGTCCAAAAAAATGTTTAAGAAATACTCCTTCTCCAAATCCAATCATAAAAGCCAAGACATCTTTTTATTTTTTTCAAATTATCTTTGGTTTTGAAAGTGTTGAGCAAGTGTTTATGGAAGGAGTTTATTTTTAGGTTGACTGGGGCTATTCAATTCAGTGAGGCCACCTAATGTATATGCAGCTCTGAATAAATATTTAAATATAATCTGAGCAAGACATAAGTAACTAAAAACAACTACTTAAAAATATGTGTGTAACAGTGGATAATCTTGATATATGACAGTTTTTCATATGATTAATTATGGGCACACATAAAGCAAATAGTACTTTAAAAATATTTGCCTTGTGTGAGTTGAGAACGGTTTTTTGGTGGTTGAGTGGCAGCAGTTTTCTGCATTCCTAGTATCTAATCCTATCATTGCTCCTTATTGGGAATGCAGCTTAAATCATTTAATTTTACCTTGCTGTGCCTCAATTTCTCATCAAGTTTCTCATTTGAATCTGACTTTGCAATTAAATAATTTACTTGAAGTAGTGTTACAAAAATTAAACCATGTAATTTTTATGGATGAGTTTTTTGTTCATTGCATAGATTTCATTTAGGTATAAGATAAAGTGGTACAGAATAAATGAAAACCGATGGGCAACCTGCATGCCCAGTGGAGAGCTTTAACATGTGGGACAACTTTCTTTTTTTTTCTTTTTATAGAAAGGGATTTCTTTTTAGAACGGTCTTAAATAATGGGAGTTTCTAAATGTGCCAATTACAAATGGTATATATTTGAACTCAGAGTAAGATAGGCTGTGGGGTTCAGTTTCCTTTTTTTTTTTTTTAAGGTTTTATTTATTTGACACATAGATCACAAGTAAGCAGAGTGTCAGGCAGGCAGAGGGAGAGGGAAAAGCAGGCTCTCTGCTGAGTAGAGAGCCAATGAAGGGCTCTATCCCAGGACCCTGGGATCATAATCTGAGCGTAAGGCAGATACTTAACTGACTGAGCCACCCAGGTGCCCCTCAATTTCCTTTTTAAGAACAACTATACACATGGGGTGCCTGGGTGGCTCAGTCGGTAAGCATCTGACTTCGTCGGCTCAGGTCATGATATCAGGGTCCTGGGATGGAGCCCTGCTTCCTGCTCCCTGCTCAGCAGGGAATCTGCTTCTCCTTCTTCCTTCTCATTCTCTCCCCTTTCATTCTCTCTCTCAAATAAATAATTTTTTTTTAAAGAGCAACTACACACAGATATTGATGGTAATAGAACATTCTCAAGGAGAAATTTTTTCTAGAAGAACTGAAAAGAACTGCTTTTTTGAAAGGATATATCATACTCTTTGGTGAATTGCATAGGTATCTGATTCCTATATAAGGTAATATTTCAATAATATGCCAATAAAAATCTTCATGAGACCTTTCATGAGGTATTGAGTTTTTAGAAAAAAAAATATACCTATGAAAATGTAAAAGAGAAGAATTGTAAAGGGATGCACTGTATCCGATAGTAAAATGTTTTAGAACAGTAGTATTTATAAAAACACTGGAAAGCACAGGAATAATAAACACATTATTAGAAAAGATTAAAACAGAATTGCAATCTAATATATATTACAATGAGCAGTGTAATAGTAACATTTTAAAAAAAGCAGGTAAAAGATTAAATATGACATAGTGTGTGTCATAGTTATTAGTTATTTAGAATTAGTTATTTAGGCATGCCAAATTTTTAGTTATTTATTTATTAGTTATTAGTTATTTAGTTATTTAGACATGCCAAAATTTAAAATTTTGTATCAGAGCATAGAATAACGTTAATTTGAAGTGAATTAAGGAATTAAAAAAAAATAAATGTAAGAGGCAAGTATATTAGGCCACCATAAACTGGTAAGAAAATAACAAATAAAAATAAAGGATGGGATTAGTACAACATAAAATATAAGTATCTTACATCAAAATAAGACAATTAAAAGAAAATGATTAATTAAAAACATCTTTGTCACACATTGACAATTTTCTTTAATAAAAAGCAGATTTTATTTTTGTGTTCTTTTACAGTAAACCTCTGCAAAAGGTCATGTCAGTGTAGAAACAATATTAAGGGATAATTTTATTTATTTATTTTTTTTGGAAAGGGGTAGCAAGTAAGGAAAGGAAAATAGAAGAAAGGAAGGAAGAAGATCAAACAATTACTGATAAAATAAAAATTTATCTTTGCCAGTAATTTTAATGCCAGTAATTTAACTTAAGTTCATATGCCAGTAAGTTAAACTACACATTAAAAATAATAAATATTGAGTCTAGGGGCTCCTGAGTGGCTCATTCAGTTAAACCTCCAACTGGATTTCATCTCAGGGCATGATCTCATGGGTCATGAGATAAAGACCTGTGTTGGGTTCTACCCTCATTGGGGAGTCTGCTTGAGAGTCTCTTTCTCCCTTTCCCTCTAGCCTTCCCCCCACTTGTGCATGTTCTCGCTCTCAAATAAATAAATCATTTAAATAGTCTATTCTATTTTTGCCTGTTTAACTTAGTCAATTTTTAAAGGTAATCACCAGTATTGGAATGAAAGCTAGCAACGACCATTGTCATCTTCTGTTTGGGAGACTCTACTGGTACAAGCTTTCAGGGAAAGGTGCAATTGGGAAATGTATTTAAAAGAAAAAACATATGTATATATATATATATAATGCTATAAATATACATGTAAATATATACATATATATGAAAGATAACTTTGACATTAATTCTGACTTAAGAATTTTAACCTTGGGGCTAAGCCTCTGCCTTCAGCTCAAGGTCCTGGTATCAAGCCCCACACTGGGCTCCCTGCTCAATGGGAAGCCTGCTCCTCCTTCTTCCCCTGCTTGTGTTCTCTCCCCTCCCATCTAATATATAAATAAAATCTTAAAAAAATAATTTTAACCTAATCTGTAAGGCAATGGTTATGTTATATATGACTATTCAGTGTTTCTAACATGTAGAAATAGGAAACAATCTAAATGTTTGGTGTATAAGTACTTGAATAGTGTTTATGATGTCTCTTTTTTTTTTAAGATTTTGTTTATTTATTCGATGGAGAGAGACACTCAGCAAGAGAGGGAATACAAGCAGGGGGAATGAGAGAAGGAGAAGCAGGCTTCCCATTGAGCAGGTAGTCCAACGAGGGGCTAGATTCCAGGACCCTGGGATCATGACCCAAGACGAAGGCTGACATTTAATGACTGAGCCACCCAGGTGCCCTGAGTTTGTGCTATCTCTATGGGAAACTATATCTATATGTAAGGGAGTAAAGTAATAATGTTGATGGAGAAGGCTGTAAGTAATGGATTCAAACTTGTTTTTTAGAATACATCACAGTAAAATTAACTTTACATTCACAGAAAGTGAGGATTGGAAGATAATTCATACATATATAGTATTAACAGTGAAACTTGATATAAATTAAAAGTGTTCTTGTGCATTAAGCATAAATTCATGATAAAAATTAATCATACTGATGTTTACATAAAATTTAGTGAAGTGAATATTTAACTGGAGATCTAATAGTGTTTTTATTAACCTCTTTTCCCTGGCAAACTTTACTATTTTGATAATTAAAACCTTTATTGTAGATAGAATCCCATGATGAAATGTACGTTGTGAAAAAAAAATACCCTAGGCAAGAGGAAATTTTCTGATGAAAATTCTGTATCAAATTCATCTACCTGATATGTATTACCATAGCAACAAATGAACCTAGCCTATTTTTGGCCTTGTAGTCTTAGAAGTATTTACAACTGTGACCTTTCTCTTCATCAGATGATGCTAATAGTGATCATCCTGGCAAAATTTATATGGTTATAGTACTTTATGAACTGCAAAATGGACACATGAATTACCAGTTGTTATTCTCATACAAACTCCTGTGAAGCAGTTAAGGTTGATGGTACTTTCCCCAATTTACAGATGAAGTAAATGAGGCTTAGAATACAGAATAAGCATCCCAATGCCACACAGATGAGTGGCTGAAATGACACCATTCCATCTCTTTTCTAGTCCTGACTTCATAAATCTTGTAGCTTTTTGAACATACGGATATGAGAATTCATCAGTTTCTGCTTTGTAAAATAAACGAATGGATAAAAATGTTTGTGTATGTGCTTGTGTGTGGGGGGGGGTAGTTGCCATGAAGTGCTTATTAAGTAATTAGTTCAGTTTTGCAAATTTTAATGAGCATGCAAATCACTTGGGGGTTTTATTAAAATAAATAATTTGTTCAGTAGTTCTGGGATGAGGTGTGAGATTTCACATTTCTAGCAAGCTCTTTGTCTGTCCTTGGGCCACACTTTAAAAAGAAAGATCTTAATTCTAATAACTGTGCTTTTTTCAAGGATGTCAAAATAAGCAAGAAAAAAATCTTCTATCTGACCATGTTTTCTTTCTTTTACCCCCCACTACAAAGAAAGGCATTCTTTATATTATATTTGAAACTCTTAAGAGGCACATTTAAATATTTTCTTTTAATTTCTTTCTACCTGCAAGCAATGTCATATCTCAGGAAAAAGATTAAAGGTATAGGAATCCAGTAGCAAAAAATACTTACTTCAGATATTCACATTTGCTATCATAGCTCTTGTAGTTTTTCACCTGTTGGTCTTCATATAGAAACGTTGTAGCTTTTAGACGTTTTTCCCCCCACTCACTCATAAGAATAAAGGTGATAGTAATTCTTCAAAACTATTTTGTTACTAGAATTTATGCTTAATATGTAGTTTTTGCTCCCAGAACAGTTTTTCCCTGTCATTGGTGAGCTTAGCTTGAGATTTGAAGAGTGTATTTTGATCATGTGATTTTCAAGCCCTTTCTTCACAATGGAAGTTTGTAATGCATGGAATGTTTTTATATGGAAAACTTGCTTTGTACTGGAAAGCATTCATATTTTACTGCTTGACTTCCTGACAGAATTCTTTATTTTATTTTTCTAATAAACTTTCACATTTTAGGGTATTTTTAGATTTTTGAAGAAGTGAGTTCTTACATATACCACAGCAAGATTTCTCTTTTCACATTTCATATTAGTATGGTATACTTTTTACAATTAGTGAGTCATTATTATATATCATTTCTAACTAAATTCCATCATTTATTTAGATTTCCTCAGTTTTTGTGACATAAAATATTTCTTCATATTCCAGGATCCTATTGAGGATACCACATTGCCTTGATTTCCTATCCCCTTAGAATCCATTTGGCTATGACAGTTTCTTAGACTTTGGTTGTTTTTGATGCTATTGAAATTGTTGAGAATTACAGATACTTGCAGAGACCTACAGGTACTTGTACCCATCATATTAAAGGGATTTTTCTGATGTTTTTTCTCATAATTAGACTGAGGTTATGGGTTATCATGTTAAGTTTCTATGAACATTATAAAATTATTAAACCAAGCTACAAATGACTTAAATGTATTCATATTTTATAATAATGATATCTCTATAGGACTATGGCAATGAAATACATAGGAGTGTGGTGATTCTTTAAATCTCCCATGAAATTATTTTAGATCAAGTCAGTTCTATAGGTCACTGTTTACCCACCAATAAATCAGCACCCCTGAATCCAGCATACAGGCTCAGTCCCTACTGTAGTTTGGGTGCTACTGATATTCATATTACTGAATTATGTTAGATGGGTTAAGCCAATGAAAGCAGTTGTTGATGTCTATTTAAAGCTTTAAGATGTAATTCCCCAACATCTCATGAGCATTAAAGCTGCATTATTTCCCCATAGCTACTTTTCTTTTCTTTTCTTTTTCTTTTTTTTTTTTTTTAAGAGAGGATGGGAAGGAGAGAGAAGGGAGAGCAAAAGAGAGGATTTTTTTTTTTTTCTTGAGAGAGAGAAAAAGCTCACACACGTGGGTGAACTGGGGGAGGGAAAGAGGGAGAGAGAGAATCTTAAGCAGTCTCCATGCTCACCACAGAGTCTAACACCAGGCTCAGTCTCAAGACTTTGAGATCATGACCTGAACTGAAATCAAGAGTCAGACACTTAACCAACTGAACCACCCAGGCACCCCATGGGAGAGAGAGAAACTTAAGCAGGTACCATGCCCTGTGTGGAGCCCCACATGGAGCTGGATCTCATGACCCTGAGATCATGACATAAGCCTAAATCAAGAGTCGGATGCTTAACTGACTGAGCTACCTGTCACCCCTTTTCCTCTTTGGTTTTTGTTTTTGTTTTTGTTTTTTCTGGTCTCTTGTTGCTTGATTAAAAGGCCTGGGGGGTGGAAAAAATGAATAAGAAAAAGACTAATTAATACTCGTGTGGCATTTGGATATTCTTTTTATATCTATGGATATATCTCTATATTTTTATATAGATTAGTGGCAGGTTTCAACAGTCCTGGTGGCTCCTAACATGCCCAAATGACAGGATATTCATGTATTTGCATACTTAATTGCTTTTAGTCTTTGAATGAATAAGACTTGCTAGTATAGTATCGTTTTTCCTTGGTCATGAGTAGGTATTGTATTCACACATGTTATATGGGATAATTCAAGTGATATATACGTACAGTGTTTCCTATAGCAACTCAGCAATTATATCAAGAAGGAAAGCTTCCGTGTGGGCCAGCTAATGTAGTCATTCCTACAGATCTTGTCTAGAGTCAGCTTCTTTGGCCCCTCAAATAATCATGCCAGTATCTAATACCCTATGGCTTCCAACCAATGAGCGCTAAAATAATGCTGCATAAAGACAACCAGAACTGCTCAGTGGCATTCAACGATAGCATTTATTTTTCGTATGTCTATGAATCAGCTGGGGGTCTGCTGTTTGAACTGGGCTCAGCTTACCAGGTTTTGTCAGGGTGAAGCACATACTTCTAGGCGTGGCTGGATAGCTGAGACATGTTTTTCTCATAGCAGTGGCAGAGGGATAAGAAACCAACCTTAATCACACAAGCATAATTCTAGACAATGTCTGTGTTATGTCTGATAACATCCCATTGTCTAAAGCAAGTCACATGATGAACCTAACATCAAAAATGTGAAATTACTGCAGTTATAGCAAAAAGTGAGATGCGTAATCCACTTATTTTTTTTTATTTTTTAATTAATTTATTTATTTGACAGAGAGAGAGATCACAAGTAGGCAGAGAGGCAGGTAGAGAGAGAGGGGGAAACAGGATGCCCTGCTGAGCAGAAAGCCTGATGTGGGGCTCGATCCCAGGACCCTGAGATCATGACCTGAGCCAAAGGCAGAGGCTTAACCAACTGAGCCACCCAGGCGCCCCACGTAATCCACTTATGAAGCAGGAATGAATGGCAGAGAATGTAATTCAGTCCATCATACTGTAAATCTCCTTTTATAAAAAATAGCCACAGCAGTTTAAGTCATCAGTAACGGAACACTGAATAATAAAGAACATGCTTTTTTTTCTGTGTGTGTGAATCTAGTATATATTTAAGGTCTTTTCTGTAATAACTCCATTCTCATTAATTTATGTGTAAGGTAATACACTTTCTTGGGTAGAAAATAAAGAGTGGATTTAACACCAATAGAGGAGGAAATGAACTTGAAAATGCATTTTACACATGGAAAGTATTTATGAGTACTTCATTCACAACCCTTGGGTAGCTACTCTGAGCAGGAGCACACTCAGTTGCTGAGGCTCCCGACAGGTGGCAAAACTTTGGGCTGCAAAACTAGTTTTTCTCAGCCCTAATCCTTCTGGCTCTGGCTGTTTCTAGCCTTTTTTGCTGGAATGCTCCTAGCATACCATGCATTCAGGAACACACTGATTAAGGCAAGCTAATTGAGTAGTAAAATGTCAAAGACCATTTAAATGTCAGTTTTTATGCCTTGTAGAGGTTGAGGACGGCCACTATTGATAGTTTCTTTTGTGTTATGGAGTGAGGGATTGAGTAGGGGGACAGGAGCAATTATTTTGAGAGAAAATGGCATTGTCTTTCCTCTCTGGAACTTTATATAAAAGTATATGAGGAGAGTGGTGAAAGAAAATAATATTAGAGGGACAAATGATATAAAGACTAGTGAGATTTTGTTCTTCTACTGAGGAGTGAACAGAGATGACATCCATCACCATTCCTTCTCTCTTATCTCTGTTTCCAAGCCTTTTCCTTTCCAGTTTAAAAAAAAAGACATTATACAAAGTGATAAAGGTTGCTGAACATCAAGATACATAAATCGCCAAAGGTTTTAATCCCTTTGTTTTCTGCAGTTACTTTTATCAAACTATTCAGTTCTTAAAAGAAGAATTGAAAGTATTGATCTGATTAATATTTGTCCATTGAAATTATTGATTAAGCCATTTGTCTTTGGTGTTTTTATATAATTTAATGTTTTAGGTGTGGAACATTATATAATTATATAATTATATAATTAAATATATAAATAAATAAATTATATAATTAAATTATATAATTAAAATATTATATAATTATATAATTATATAATAATTATATATTATTTTTTATCATCTTGAACTTTTTTTTTTAAAGATTTATTTATTTATTTATTTGACAGAGAGAAGTCACAAGTAAGTAGAGAGGCAGGCAGAGAGAGAGGAGGAAGCAGGCTCCCTGCTGAGCAGAAAGCCCGATGCGGGGCTCGAACCCAGGACCTGGGATCATGACCTGAGCCGAAGGCAGCGGCTTAACCCACTGAGCCACCCAGCCGCCCCTATCATCTTGAACTTTTAATAATATTTTCCTACAGAACCACTGTTTCTGTTTTTGTTTTTTACATTTTTTTCCTGCATCCATTTTCCAGTTTCTCTTCAATGTGTTCCCAAGGAGTAGAAATGAACAACATATCTTCCTCTTTAATTATGGATTATTACATACTTTTTGAATTGCCAGTGTTTGGGGGTTCTTTGCCTGTCTAACCTACAAAACAGTTTGACAGATCATTTTTTAATCATCAGTGAATTTCCAGGAAGTATTTTCACCTTCTGGGCTGGTGTATCTTGTAAAATATATACATATGTGTATATATTTTACATATATGTATATATTTTACAAGATATGTATGTGTATATATATGTATGTATATGATTGCTTTTTTAGAAGTAGCTAAGATGCCATCACCTTATAAACTTTACAAACTAAGATTTAGATTCAAATTAAAATTTTGTTGATTTAATTAAAAGTTCACACAAAAAAGGATTAACCCTTTAAAGAGTTTGGTTTTCTCACCGTAAGTGAAATTTTAAAGTCAGTTATTATAGTTTGACCCTAACCTAGAAAGTCAGGTACATCAAAGGATATCAAAACTTCTATCATTTCTTTAAATAACTACTTCTAGCCTTTTACTTTTTGTTATCACTTTAGTTTTTATTCTAATACTAATAAAAAGATTTGACAGACTTTGATGTATTAGATCATTACCATTCTTCATAACTTTTACATAAGGTTGTTTCCAAATCATTTAAATCCTTTATTTGAACCACATAAATAGTACTATAAGAAAATAGCTTTGTATTTGAGGCAAGTATAGAGGTTAATAGTCTTATTTAACTATGGTATATGTGTGTATTTGTCACTTTTTGCTAAATTGTCTATTTCACAGTTCAGTTCTTTGTTCCTTCTGCTAAGATTTAAAACATGAAGACATAGGTGTGTAATGCTGTTCATGGCCCTGCTTATCACTATCAAAGGCCAGATAAAGGGAATCAGAGCAAATAACTGAAGATATAGGAGTCTCCTCTTTTTGATCACTATTCTCATGCTAAATGAGATGCTGAAACTTTTCTCACATTTTCCCATTCTGAAGAGCTAAGAATTTAATCATGACCTAACCAAAATCTCAAATACTTTGATTCTATCATTACATTTAGAATAATATCATGAAAAGTAAAACAAATCACAATAAAAGAGAAGCAGATAATATGAGAATAGATATTAAGTAAAACAGATTGGTAGTAACACTAGTAACAGCCACCATTTATACAGAAATACTTCATTCCAAAACATACGCTCTGACCAGATTAGGTCGCAACTCCTCAACAATAACCACAGAGCTTCTGCGTTGATTCCTAAGTCATGTTTGTTGTTGTTGTTGTTGTTGTTGTTTTTCCCACACTCTGATAATACCACCTATGCCCAGTCCTTAGGTTGGAATTTAAACCAATGAACATATTTGTTGGTATTCATCACTCATACCCATATGTCTTTTCTATTTTCTTGACAGTGGGAGGGAGAAATCAATATTTTTCTTAAAACAAGACTTTAGGAAACAATGTCATTTCTTCTCAGGTTTAATGATCCATACATTTTTTTTTAAAGGCAACCCTAAGGGAAAAATTAATAGATGGAAAGAGGTTATGGTTTGTCTAATTAAAATCCTTTTCTGGTGCTAAGAAAGCTTTATAGCAAGTTTATATGGGCATTAGATCACTCTATAAGCAATGCACTAACCGAACTAATAAGAGTATATTTTATCCTGTCAGCTTAGGTTGTGGGCTGGAATATCCTACTCAGGCCCTCTCATGATTTAATAAAAATACCTGCCCTGTTCTCCAAGAACTTAACTAACCAGAGAGTGAACTTTCTCTTTCCCTGCTGGGATCATGGATTGCAAATCAGTTTTCTCTGCCCAAAAGCAATCACCTAAGCCAGTGGTTATGTGAGACTAGGGTAAAAGGAAAAACCCATAAAAATTAATGAGCCTGTCTGATGCCCAGGCTTTCAGACCATAATTCTGGGCATGAGAGAATCGAAGTCTTATTTGGTACTGGCTCAGGTGAGTGGAGACTGTAGTGTACACTGGTGGTTTTGGAACATTCACTGTCTGTGGACTGCTATTGAAAAGTTCTTTTACCTCTTCCCTGCAACTACTAAAACAACTTAACAAAGGTAAAACAAGAGACACTATTAGCACAGTTAAAGGTGTGTAAGTGAGGGATCTTTTGGACATGAATAATAGAAAACCTTTTCAAATTGGCTCAGGTGATGATGTTGGCTTTTATAACTGAAAAATTCCAGTTGAAGGAATCATTTGACACAGAGTGAGGCGACATTCAAAACGTTAACATTTCTCTCTCTCCCCTCCCTTCTTACTTTTCCCTCCTTTTCCCACCCCTCTGTCTTTCTCTCTCCCTCCCTCCCTCTTTCTTCTGGTCCTTTTCTCTGACTTCTCTGGTGTTTGCTTTATCAGAAGGCTGGCTACATCACCTTGAGAGCTGTCTGCCAGTAACTTCTTGGAGTTACGTACTTACATGCTTTCTTTTTTCCAGGAATCCCTTCTGAATAGCAGAGGGGTTTGTCTTTTCAAAAGACTACACCCATGGGTAGGTGACAATCAAGTGGTTATTTCCTGAAGTTAACTACCATCCTTTCCAAGGAATGGGTTAGACATGGCATGTGATCATAGGGAGATATAAATTCCCAAAGGAATAGTAAATTATTATGATTGTGAAAAAATGAGAATGAATGATAAATGGTCAAAAATAGCCAACACCCAGGGGCACCTGGGTGACTCAATCTGTTAAGTGTACAGCTCTTGACTTCCACTCAGGTTATGATCCCAGGGTGGTGATACTGAGCCCCGCCTCAGGCTCCAAGCTCAGCATGGAGTCTGCTTGTCCCTCTCCCTCTGCTTCTCCCCCGGCCCCCACATCCCACCCTGCTTGTTGGCTCACTTGCTCTCTCTCTCAAATAAATATATAAAATCTCTTTTAAAAAAAGCCAACATCCACCAGTAATTGGAAGACAAGGTGCTTTTTAAATATAACTGTCCATAAGTGCTATTGCATTTGCATAACTTTCTGCCAGATTTTATGGCTTTGCCTTGCATTAATTGACATCTACTTGGTGGCAAATGGCAGAAATCTTCTATTTCTCCTGAAACTTAAAGAGAATAACAAATATGTCATTGAATGTTCACTATAATTTTTAAGCCACAAAATAAAATTTTAGATTGATAATTTCTTATGTACATAAAAATATTCTCTGGGATTTAAAAATGTGTAACTTTTCTAAATGTATATCATCTCTTGACAGAGCAGATGTAATTCCACAGTAGTTAGAACATACCTCAGATTCCTATGTAACAAAGGGTTTTAGTTAGCTGATGTCAAAAATACATGCTCAAATACATAATGAAATCTATTTATCATATCTGAAACTTACCACATATATAATATGGCAGTGCTGTGAGAGACACAGACATGTAAAACTATGTTACACCATGCCTTTCAAAATACATATTTATTTGTGCAGAAAACAGTAAATTCAGTATGATATTAGAGATGCCTTGTAAAAGTCACTAATTGTCTTTTGACAGTATAGCTGCATCAAGGACAAAGCATGAAATGGCTTCATGAACAAGTATACTGGCCCATCTCTACAACTCTGAACTGTCTCTTCAGATATTAGTAGTGGGGCTTATGGCCAAAGGAAGTAACAATAATAGGACTATTATAGCAGACCCACTGTTTGTGAATAATTTAATCATTTCATATTTTTTAGAAGTTCTTGTCTTCCCTTAGGTAATTTGTCTCATGTCTTGTTTTGATGTCCCATCACTGGAGAGATATCTGACAAAAGGATCAGACAAGTTCATTTTCCATATTTTTATAGTAAGAAGTTAATGATACACAGCATAGCATATAATGCAACAATCATGGGTTATGTGGGTATATATAGGTCTTGAGTGTTCTCTTGATAATTTAGTCATGCTCCTCAGTTCCATAGGAAGATCTTAAGTAATACTTGCTTCTGTATTGGACTCTTAATTTCCTAAAACTCCATTTCAAGCACTGATTCTTAGAAGAATCTAAAAATTATTGAGTTTACTTTGATACAAATTTTGTATATCCTGTATCATTCTTGAGTTCCTGGTGTTGTTTTGAAAAACATATATCATTATGGAATTGACAGTAAATGTTTTTCTCCTCTCTGTATCCCCCTCTTCTTCATTCTAGATAGACACCTCCTTTGCATGCATATTGCATGTTCTTTTTCTGTTAATTTTCAAAGAAGAGTCTGATAGACTTATGTAAGAACCACCTACATGGCTTTTTTAAACATCACCCAACAAGAAATTAATATCTAATAACTTAATATTTTAATGCTAATTTTACATTCCTCTGAAATATTCATATTTAATCCATGTGAGAGCAAACTATAGCTATAACTTTTTGTGGATAACTTAGTTTCCTGTTTATGAACAGGGAATTGCAGTTACAAGTTTGTCCTCAGAAAATAATTAATTCTCTGCTCTTTAATTTTTCTTTCTATAGACTTCCCCATGATCTTCTTAATCTTATTTTTTCAGCCCTTAATAGCTAGGGATGAACAACAGAATTATTTGGAATGCTTTTTTAAGTATGCAAGTATCCAGCCATACTCTCCAGAAATTCCGACTTACAGTATGCATGTTGGAAAGGGGCAAAATTATAAAAGCTGCACATGAGTCTGATGAAGAACTCTGTGTGATTTCTTCTGTTCATGGAGTGGGCTCTCCACAATGGGACCTCTTCTGGTTCCCTTGGTTTGGACAGAAGCCATATTCGCAACATTCCTCTTTAGCAAGAAAAATCAATTTGGTAATTGGATCACAAAGTTACTTTATGGAGACAGTGCTTTGATTTTGCAAAATTACCCAAGACCAAAGGAAACCATCGTACAGTGTACATACTGACAGGCTTTACGTATCATTTGACATTTGATTCAACATGAAGATGAAGAAAAGGGAATTAAAGGGTCTTAGGAGATACAGTTAGTATCAACTTTAAAATACTCACCTGGGTAGATAGTGGGACAATTCTGTGGAGAGAAGTTGTTCAGAAAAGTGGCATTTTTAGGTATATAGTGCAATTAATACTTTTATTCTTAATACTGATGATTTTTATGCTCTCTTCTTTTTTTTTTTTGCCATTCTTGGTAGGGGTTTATTGTGTTGATCTATTAAAAAAAACAACTTTTGACTTTTTTCCTCTGTCTTAATTTGTTTTGTACTTCCTCAATTACTACTCTTTATTATTCATTCACTTACCTTGCTTTAACTATGCTTCTCTTTTTTCAGCTTCTTAAGGTAGAACTTTAGCTTATTGAAATTGAATCCATTCTCCTTTCTGGCAACCAGTAAAATATCTGTGTTTTATTTCACTTGTATTTTGACCATACCTCACAGATTATGAAAGGTTGTATTTGAATTTTTCTTTAGTTAAAATATCTTCCATTAAGAAATATTCTTTCGGGTCACCTGGGTGGCTCAGAGGGTTAAGCCTCTGCCTTCGGCTTGGGTCATGGTCTCAGGATCCTGGAATCGAGCCCCACATCGGGCTCTCTGATCTGCAGGGAGCCTGCTTCCCCCTCTCTCTGCCTGCCTCTCTGCCTACTTGTGATCTCTGGTCTGTCAAATGAATAAATGAAATCTTAAAAAAAAAAAATATTCTTTCATCTGTGGATTATTTAGAAGTGTGTTGTTTAAGTTCCAAACATTTTGGGTTACCTAACTGTGTTATTGTTATAGATTCCTAATTTACTTCTGTTATGTTTGGTAACATTCTCTTTATGATTTTAATTGTCTTAAACTTAATGAGACTTTTTTTTTTAATTCCCAGAACCTAAAATCTGTCTTGGTGAGCTGTGCTCACAAGAAATAAAACTTCCCTCTCAGTTGCTTTCTAAATTTCAGTTAGGTCAAGGTATTTGATAGTGTTTATTCTAGTTCACCCATTGCTTTATGTCTAATTTTTCTTTTTTTTTTTTTAAGATTTTATTTATTTATTTCTCAGAGTGAGCACAGGCAGACAGAGTGGCAGGCAGAGGCAGAGGGAGAAGCAGGCTCCCCGCTGAGCAAGGAGCCAGATGTGGGACTCGATTCCAGGATGCTGGGATCATGACCTGAGCCAAAGGCAGCCGCCTAACCAGCTGAGCCACCCAGACATCCCGCTTTATGTCTAATTTTATCATTTGTAGAGAGAACGTTAAATATCTCTTACTGTGACTTTTTAATTGTTTTTGTCTCTCTTTAATTCTGTTTTTTTCTTCCTGTGTTTTGTGTCTATGTTATGAGGCAAGTGCATATATATGATTGTTGTGTCTCTCTAATGAATACGTAACTTTATGAAATTTCCCTGTTTATCTCTGATGATATACTTTGTCTTAAAATTTATCTGATATTAATAAGTCCTCTGTGGGATTCTATACTTACTGTTTGAATGAAATATGTTTTCCATCATTTTACTCTAACCCATTTCTATCTGTGTCTTTGTATCTAAAGTGCATTTCTTGAAGACAGCATCCTACTTAGGTTCTGCTTTTTTCTTCATTCTATTATCTGTACCTTTTGATTGGAGTCTTTAGTCCATTAACATTTAATGCAATTATTGATGTAGTCAGAATTAGGTATATAATTTTGTAATTTGCTTTATTTTCCCTTCTTTATGTATCTTTTCTCTCTGACCTTCTTTTGGATTATTGCATATTTTTCAATTCCATTTCAACTTTTAATTTTTTAATTTTTTTTTTTTTAGTGCTTACTCTGAATATTACAACTTGGAACTTTAACTTTTTATAGTGTGTTTAGGGTTAATATTGTACCACTTTACAGAATATATGGGCATCTGCAGCTGTATGGATTCATTTATCTCCCCCATTGGTCATCTTTTTACTAAAATTATCAGATACATTTCATCTACATATAATACAGATCTATCAAGATGATGTTATATGTTTTGTTATTAATAATCATTCATATTTTATTTTTTTATCCTTTTTAAATTTAATTTTTTTCGGTCTTCCAAAATTCATTGTTTATGTACCACACCCAGTGCTCCATGCAATATGTGCATATTTTAAAAGAAATTAATCAAAAGGAAAATATTTTTATGTACCCTTCTATAAACATTTTCAGGATTCTACATTCCTACTTGAAAGTACAGGTTATTCTAGGTACTATCAATTTTAAAAAAAAAAGATTTTACTTATTTATTTGATAGAGAAAGAGACACTGAGAGAGGGAACACAAGCAGGGGAGTGGGAGAGGGAGAAGCAGGCTTCCCTTCGAGCAGCAAGCCAGTTGTGGGGCTAGATCCCAGGGTCCTAGGATCATGACATGAGCAGAGGCCAGAGGCTTCACAACTGAGCCACCTAGGTACCCCTCCTTCTTTTCTTCCTCTCCTCCTCCTCCTCCTCCTCCTCCTTCTTCTTCTTTCTTCTTCTTTCTTCTTCCTCTTAGCCTGATGAACTTCCTTTGACATTTCTTATAGTGCCAGGTCAAAGGTGATGAATTATTTCAGTTTTCTGTTATCTGAAAATCTTTACCTTTATTCTTGAAGCATATTTTCACCAAATATAGAATTCTGGATTCTATATTTTTAAAATCATGATTTTTTTTCATAGCTTGAAAGAAGGTATGTTATTGTCATCTGGATGCAATTATTTCTAATGTAATAGTACCCCAGTTTTGTTATGTTATTTTTCTTTGACTATAGTCACAATAGTCTCTCTCTGTTTGTTTCTAAATTGTTTGAAGTCCTAAGGCATGACTTTATTTATATATATCCTCTTGGGGTTTGCTGAGCTGCATTAACTGGCAAATATATGTGTTTGATGAAATTTGGAAAAAATTGGTCATTATTTCTTCAATTTCTTTTTTTTTTAATCACTCTCTCTCTTTACATTTTCTATCTCTCTTGGCTCTTTGTTTGTTCCTCTGTCTTTCTCCCTGTCTTTCTGGAATTCCTTAATATTTTCCTACATATTCCTGATGCTCTCTTATTTTTTTAATCTCTTTTTCTTTTTGTTATTCACCTTGAATAATTTGTATTTACCTTTCTTTAGGTTAAGAATAAGACTTTAATATCTATAAATATTTATGCTATCATGAAAGTAGACATGAGGTTTCTGGGTGCAGGTACAGGTTGATTATTAGTTCTATCAGTTCTCTCTAATTCTGTCTAGTGCCATCAGTTACATGTAGCAGTGAAGCAGTTATCACATGACTTCCCCTTCCTCAGTCTCTCTCCTCTGGGGAGATGTGATGAAGGCCAGATGAACAGCATCCATGCATAGGGGTCATACTGTGGTAAGGAAATGTGAATCTAGGAATCTAGAAATATATATATATTCCCTTTTCACTTCTGAAGGAGAGAAGATTAATCTCCCCCATTTTTCCTTTTGAGCAGAAGGTGAAGAATCCTGGTTTCTTACCTATTGGAACGTAAATAAATATCTGGTAGGTGAGGGGGTTAAAATAAGCCTTCCTAGTTTACAGCCCTTGAAATAGCTCCATGGTTTCACAATAATTCCAAAGAGAAATGTCTTTAAAATGTAAATTCATAATTTTTGGATAGTCTCTTAGTATTTGAATCATCCCTGAAGTTCTAAATCTTGTCCATTGATGCACCTCCCAAAAATTTCCCAAAAAGCCTGAAAGAACCATGCAGAAATATAAAACTATTCACTTCCTGAGGATGCATTAACTTTTTTTCTCTGTTGTATTTATTTTGTTATAAAGATTATTCTGAAAATTGTTTTTAATTTTAATTTTTATCATTCTCACATTTCCATTCTGTTGTATGTGTGTGTTTGTATACATCATACCTAATACCTAAGAATACACATATGCATACTGTGTATGTAATCTATCTGCTGAGATTTTCTGCCTTGTTATTCTAATTTTTTTACTTCATTGCTTTAATGTGTAGGACTGATAATTCCAACATCTAGATCATCTTGGGGTTGGCTTCCTTTTTCTTTATGAGAAGGGGAAATATTTCCCTGTTTCTATTATGTGGCATATCCTTGGATTGCAGCCTAGAATGTGTGAACCTGTGAGTGATATGCTGTATGGTCTCTGGATCCCCTTACATTTCTCTAAATGATGCCTTTGGTTTTGGTTAGCAGACAGTTAACACAGCCTGAAACTACAAACTCTCCCTTACTGGAGGTGAACATCCACCTCAGGCAGTTTGATTCTTTTTGTTGTTCATTGTGATGTGGGCACAATAATTCCATATAGGCATAGTTTAGGAATGAGCAAGAGGCTTAGGCAGAGATTTCACACAGAATCCAGGCCTCTCTTTTTTCTGGAATTCCCCTCACCTTTTAGCAGCTGTGGTTTCCCTAGACTCAATCTTCCCAGGCTAGAAAGACAGTATGTTTCTATTAGAGTTTCAGCCACCCCACATCATACTTAACTTCAGGCTGTCCAAAGACCAATGCTACAAGGACAAGGAACTTCACTGTACTAGCCCCTTCTTACAAGATTCAACTCCTCTCCAAATATGCCTGCAATGGCTTATTCCCTAGATTCTTTACATGGTGTTTTTAAAATTTTATAGTGAGTTTAAATGTATATGTGTGGAAGAGTTAGCTTGTTGGCAACTTTATTTGCCATACCAGGGGTGGAACTCAGGCTTAGAAATGTTTTACATATTTTTATATAAAATTGTTCACAACTTTCTTTAGACTTATTTCTTAATACTTGATAATTTTAATTGAAAAATAACTTACATGAAGTGAAATAAGTATTCACTTTTCATCTTTAGAACACCAGACTATTAGTAATCATGACACTCATTGTATGCTCCTTAAGAACAGAGTCCCTGTCTCAGAACTATACACTGAAGAATTAGTGACTGGCACACATATTAAGTACTGTAGAGTTATTTTTTAACCAAAACACATTGTCAATTCTGATGTAATTAATTGGTAATTTTCTCTCGTGAGTCACTTATCTTTGAATCTAACTAAGTCTAACTTTGGAAGAGGGCACAGAACTCACAGCTATCCCTTTACCACTGACCTTTGCATTCTCTGCTTTAGTGGGCTTCAACCTTCACTGTAACAGAATCACACTCAGAAATGTTAAATAACACTGATAACAGTCTGCACCTTAGACCAGTGATGCTGAGGATGGCATTCAAGTACCAATATTTTTGAAGAATCTCCCCCATATAATTCTAATATGCACTCAAATCTGGACTGTGGCTCTATTTAAAACCAACCACACAGGTCTGACTTTTGTTTAAAGAATTCCGAGGGTACTCACTGTGAGAAAATAGCCAGATGATGAAGAAAAGAGCAAGCCTGAACAATTTTCTATTCTTTCAGAATTTTACAGTTTTTCCATGCATGAATACTATTTTCTACCTTATGGCTCATTCCTAAAAATGTAATCTGAGGGCCCACTGGAATTTAACCTAATATTTACAAATAATCATGGGATAGGGTACTGAAAATACAGAGTGAGAGTATGGAGGTAAGATATCAGGCTATACTCCACTGTGAAGTCACTGAGATTCCAAAGAGAGTAATGCACGGGGGCGGGGTGGGGGCTATTTAAAGAAAAGGAGGTTGGCAGGGATTTACAAGGATTATCAGAAAAAGCCTATAGTGTAAATGTAAACAAACTTGGAACTCTGGACCATGGGATTTATTAAGATTGGTGAAGCGTGTTTTCAAACATAACTTTAGACCAAAGCAGAATTTCTAAGTAGCCCAGAGGATGAGAATAAAGTGTGTGCTTCTGGAGTTTTAATATTATTCTGTGTGCTCATTCTACAGTGCATCAACCTAGATAGCATCTTGACAACACCCTTCTCCCCTGAGAGTGGCCTCTGACACCTCTCTTCCTTATTTCAGGAGCTGAAAGGCAACTTAATCTCCTGGGGATAAATCTCAGGGGTAGGAACAGTACAAAATAGTTGAAGAGTTGACGGGATATATTGAAGTCGTATTAGAAAACTATTCACCTCTCTTTTCTTAGTTGAAAACATTATTGTGCAAAGATTACTAAGTTGAATTCTACAGACATAATATGAAAATGTGTTCAACAAATTTATGCCTTGGTGATTATGTCACCAAGGACATTGCCTGTTTTTGGTTAAATGCATATATTGCCAGGAGGTGTTAAACCTTACCAAGCTATTGCTTTAGTTTTTAGATAAGATCTCTTCTTGTCAAATATGATCATGTTGATATATTCTTTTAAAGTTTTCTTGGTTCTCAGTAACTTTCAAAACAAATCAAACCTTTTTGGTTATCACATTAAAATTTTTATTTGCTTTTCTTGTCTAAAATCCTGCCAACTTCTCACTTGCCCCACCTTCCTCCCTGCCTCCAATGCATGGACAGCCATACCTGTTTGGTGATATTTTACACATCTGCATTTGTACCTACAGTCAGCTTCTTCCTCTTGTTTTTTTGAAAATTTCTATTTATTCTTCCAAACCACTCTATTGATAGAAAGCTTTTCTGCATTTTCATGCCTTTCCATTTTGTATTCATAATACCCCTTTCTTACACTGAACATAGCATAGTGAGCATAGTAACGAGTATGAGATTTTCTGATTATTTATTTATTAATAACCTGGTTATTAATAAATAAATTAATAAACAAATTAATAAATATTAAATTATTTATTTATTAATAAATATGGTTATTTATTTATTAACTTTCCCCAGTCAACCATAAGCTTCTTGAAAAAGGAGGTACTCTCATTAGAATTTTTCTACTCCTGAGCCTGACAAAATGCCAGGATATGAGTCACCCCCCCAAAAAATACCTTAAATTAATTATTCTAGATATTATTTAAATAATTTAAATAATTTAAGTATCAACAAATGAGATTAGTTTTTGTAGGAACTAGATACAGCAAGGGTGAATGGAAGGTAGCAAATATGGGGCTGGGTGAGAATTCCAAAGCCATCTTTTATCAATTTTGTAATTGTGCCAGGGACAATATTGAGAGACAGTCATAGAATGAATGACAGTTTAAGCTATCTTGAGGTGGAGGGTGAAGATTGAAAAAAAAAAAATGCCGTGACATGCCACAGGACACAATTTAAATTAGGGCAGTAACTAAAATACCCCAAGGCAATTAGACCTATGACTTATATTTTCTTGAATTGATTAAATTTTAATAGGCCAGGAACCCAGTAAAAATATCATTCATCCTTCTCTCAGTTACTGCTGGGATTTGCCATTGGATGGAGTTTGTGTTTTGGTTTTGTTTACTCCTGCTTCAGACTCTCAGAACGAGGATGGATTCTTCTCCTCAAAAGACATAGAAACTCACAACAACAGTTTCTATAAGAGACTTAAAATTCAAGTGAATCTTTATGACAGCAGATTCTGGAATCAGATAATAGATACTATAGCTGAAGGTCATTCTCCCTGAGTTTGAACAGAATCCAGCAATTCTCTGGCACACCTTAAGAAATAAATTATCATGACTGTCGGTGACAACACTGAGACTCGACTAAGTAAAACAAGGGTGGCCAAAGTTGAGCTACACAGGAAGAATATAGTTAGTGTTCTTTGATGACTGTTGCTCATGCGTTGTTGCCAGGACCCATGTGATGCATCTTGATAGCGACTTTCAGACATGAGCGCATGTGTGCATGTGTATACCTGGGAATGGGGAGTGTTCTAAACTGTTTCCAGCAATCATTCTAGGCAGAGTAGAAACTACCAAAATTTTATCATTAAAAATAAATATGAAATACCTTATAGTCACAGCATAGATGAGAATTGGAGGATCAGAATTATTATAACAAAAAAGATGAGACATTGGGTCTTCTAGTCTGGTCTTATTAAATGACACAAAGTACAGAAAGATTATTCTTTATCTTTTATTTTTTTAATATTTAAAAAATATTTCACTTAAATTGCAGAGGTATTTTTTAAATGAGTAGCAAGTGCATCTCTTACTTTAAAATAGTTTCTCATTTAATAGATTGTACACTGATTATCTTTTTCATGTTACCATAGAAGATGATTTTAGTGTATCAGGATTATCAGTGTAGATGATATGAGGCTTCATAAAGTACATGTGCCGTTTTGAAAGGCTAATATTTTAGATTACTATTAGTATAGAAACAGTCCATTTATGTTCTTAAAATATATATTACAATGTAGAGCAGACTTATTGCCAACACACACTTCTAGTATCAAATCTGAAATTTGGGCAAATGGTATTGCCAGTGGGCAGGTAAACAGCATCCTGTGGTAAGAAGAAAATTCTGCATGGGCCTGGGTGTTAGGCTTTTCATTCCACAGACTGGACAGTAACTTAGGAAGGTATCGATGGTGGAGGTGATGTTCTCACTGCATAGAGGGAATATAGTGATTATGTTTTATGCATATAGTCGGTCTAAAGTGAAAGTTCTCTCTCTGTATTATCCATTGAATCTGAAAAACTGTGCTTTGAATTCTATTACTTGTTCTTCATGGAAAGGGAAGAACAGAAAGTATCTAGCAGTGCTGGTTAGTGCCTGGTACCAAACCATGATTTCCCATATCTAAACACTTCTGTCAGAAATTTCTCCAAAAGGGTCACAAAATCTACTTTATGCTGTCACTATGAAGGCCATGCTAAACACTTAAACTTCAAGACCTTGTACATAGGTAGTCAGATAACTGGAATTAATTAAATTGAACACCTTTAGCGCCATACTCAGACTTTTTATAGTTTTGACTGGTTTCTCACTAGCATTCAGAACAGTTCAGTTCATCAGCCAGAGAGGGGCAATTTTAATTAAAATAAGCTCAGCACAGTGTTATTTTGTCATTGTTCCACATGCCAAGAATGTTTTATTTTATGATCAACCATTTAATGCACACTTTCATGGTCAATTTCACTGACAGTGATACAATATGATAATAAATAACCAAGCAAACCAATCAACACTCCTCCTTTTTTTAAAGTTGGATGAGGGAGGAGTGTAAAATACAAAATTTTATGATAACGACATGTAAAATGCAGCATAAAAAAGAATACCTAATTGTTGATTAAAGATCTTGGACTTCAAAGAATTGTCTCACTTCATAATAGTTGTAGCACTGGGGGCAACTGAGTAAGGTGGGGTTGCTCATGTGTCTGAAATTCACATACAGCAAATATTTACCTAGTTCACATATCCTTCAGATTAAAAAATATCTCTCTACTCTTAGAGTCTAGAGAAACGCACAATGTATGGGGAAGATGTACTATAGCCAGTTTACTCTAAGAATTAAGCCCAAGGATTGTGCATATGAACCTTCTTTCACTTTCTTCAGTAAAATAGCTCACAAATCTAAGGTTCATGCACAAGCTGCATTAGGCATATCTTTTATTTATATTCCTTGGAGATGGGCAGGATCTTGGTGCCTTGTAACTAAAAGCTCCTTCCCAATAATTGCTGCAAATTGCTCCATTAGATAAATATTTTATTTTTTTAAAGATTTTATTTATTTATTTGACAGACAGAAATCACAAGTAGTCAGAGAAGTAGGTAGAGAGAGAGAAAGGGAAGCAGGCTCGCTGCTGAGCAGAGAGTCCGACATGGGACTTGATCCCAGGACCCTGGGATCATGACCTGAGCCGAAGGCAGAGGACCTAACCCACTGAGCCACCTAGGCGCCCCTAGATAAATATTTTAAATGTGGAGTGGCAAAAATAGTTCAGGGATGGTACTTTGATTTCTGGACCTGATCCTGGGTACAGTCCATTCCCAAGTGGTTTGACACTTAGAAATCATTTTAGAATAATTGTAGTAGGCTCACTGCAAAGCAAGTGGCAGGGCAATATAGTATTACCAAGTAATGTAGAAACCTGTCCTCTCATCCAAAACTGGCACTACCCTGAGATAGACAAGATGGTTAATTACACACAGTGATCTATCTACAGGAGTATGCCAGTCTTCATCTGAGTATCATCACATCTCTCCCTCTTCATTTTTACCTAATAATAATAATAATAGCTAATATTTATTGGAATATATTCAATGTGCTAGACTAAGCCCTTTATTGACAGTATCACATTTAATCAAGAACTTCACTGAGATAATTTTTGCCTCCTTTTACAGATGAGAGAATACACATTCAAAGGGATTAAATGGCCTGAACATAGTCATACAGGAAATGAATACCAGTCATAATTTTGAGCTGACTCACAAACCCAAACCTCTGTACCATATACATTCCTGTATTCCTGTTTGCTGCCTTAGCTTTTTATCTTGTTTAAAATTCCCTCTTTTAGAGACATTAATTGGATTATTTCTGGCAGTGTAGCTGGCAGTGAGCAGTATTCATTAGGTAAAATAGATGTCTCAGTTGCCTGTCAAATACAGTATACCTCAGATCCCTTATGAATCATATACATAAAAGAAGCACATTCCTGTGTACAATCTCCAATTATTGTCTTCAAAAACAGTAGCATTTTAGTGCATGCCTTAGCATCTCCTCATTGTCCCCAGATAGTTGTAATGACAATATACATGTGAACTTATATAATATAGTCCTACTATCTCTTTCCTGTTCACACAGTCACACCTGTTATTTTGCCAAGTGATCTAGATGCTTCCCCTTAGGCAATGAGATAAGAAAAGGCAGAGCTGATAGATAACCAGCGGTAAGTGTGTGTATGGTATAGAGGCATATAGCAAGGACCCTGTTTAGATACTGCCATGAGGGTCCACAAAGCCAGAAATGGACATGGAGTCAGTGCATAGGGCCTAACATGTCATGGAGATCAACCCACACTGACCCCCACTCTGCTGCCAGGCACCAACTGTGGGGCTTGTACTTGGCGTTTGTTTCTTCCTTTTTAAAAAATTTATTTCAATTCAATTATTTACATATACTGTATTATTTGTTTCAAGGGTACAGGTCTGTGATTAATCAGTCTTATATAATACCCAGTGCTCATTACAACACATATCCTCCCCAATATCCATCACCCAGTTACCTCATCCCTCCACCTTCTTCCCCTCCAGCAACCCTCAGTTTGTTTCCTATGATTAAGAGTCTCTTATGGTATGTCTCCCTCTCTGGTTTCTTGTAATCTGAGAACTACTAGTATTGGCTGCTTGTACCAACTAATAATGGTGCTGTCCAAAGGACCACACCCAGGGGATTGATATAACCACTAATCAAGGCTCTATGATTTATGGAAGAAAGCAAGGGCCCATAGAGCTGTGGAAGATCCGTTTGTGCAGCCATTCTTCACCTTAATCTCAGAAGTATAAGGTTACCAGAGCAAACTCCTCTTTCCATATGTCTGAAGAATTGATCCATGCAGGGGAAATCCCAGAAGTAAATATTTTTACTCCCATTGACAATAACATTTATTGATTTAATTGCTTATGCATAAATCACTTAAAGTCTTTCCCAAAAGAAGACCCTGTGACCAAATAGGTGAGCCAGAGGTCAAAGGTAAAAACTGCCTTATAATCAGGCATACTCTTTGTTAAAGTATTAACATAATACTTTAAGTTTTTTTTTTAAGTTTTTTACCAGGTATATGTTAAAACATAGGCCAAATCTAAGTACATTTCTTTTTTTTTTTTTAAAGATTTTTTATTTATTTATTTGACAGAGAGAGATCACAAGTAGACGGAGAGGCAGGCAGAGAGAGAGAGAGAGGGAAGCAGGCTTCTTGCTAAGCAGAGAGCCCGATGTGGGACTCGATCCCAGGACCCTGAGATCATGACCTGAGTTGAAGGCAGCGGCCCAACCCACAGAGCCACCCAGGCGCCCCTCTAAGTACATTTCTTACATGATTATTGTCTCATGGACATGTATATTTGCCCTACATAACCCCATGCATAAGTGGATTCCTGTGCAACAAAGTTTTTTGTTTGTTTGTTTGTTTGTTTTCTTTTGTTTTTTTAGAGAGAGTATGCACGGGCATGCATGATTGGGGAGGGGGAGAGGGGTAAAGGAAGAGAGGAAGAGAGAATTGCATGCAGACTCCCAGCTAAGCACAGAGCCTGCTGCAGAGCTCTGTATTAGGACCCCTGACAGCATGACCTGAGGCGAAATCAAGAGCCGGATGCTTAACCAACTGAACCACCCAGGTGCCCTTTATTTATCAATTATTTTTCCAACCTGAAATTATATACACTTTATTTTTTATCATATAAATTTTATATCTTATGTCATTTTAGGGCTTATATTTTCTGAAAAGGTTTTCAGGTCTATATTAGCCCATAGTGAGGCTTTCACTTCTGTTACATGTTTAGAGCAGTTTTCAACTATGATGTTTCAAAGCATGGATGTGTTTCAATCAGTTCTGAATTTGTACAGAAGAAACTTATAAAAGGAAGATATATGATTTAATGTTTCCAGTTATTTTCCTTAATCTGGATATGAGGTATCCTTATAACTGTGATGAACATACAATTTATCAGTCCAAATCTGTAAAACCTCTTAAGTGAAAAGAAGCACTAACAGTAATTAAGCCAGAAAAATAGATTGCAAACCCAGACTGTCCTGGGCAAACCAGAACACATGGTCTTGGGCAATGTGAGGCCAGCCAGGCTTCCAGGGTGCAAAATTTCAGGAAGTGCTCACTCTCAGGGTTATACAAGGACCTGCATGTGGAAGTGAGTGCTTCCTTCAATTCTGTACCCTGGGTAACTCACTTTCTTACCTTAGTCCATAGTCATGCTACCTGTAATCATCTCACTCCCACTTTGATTCCAAAACTCTTTAATAGCACAAGACAGGGAATAATTGAGAGTACAGCAGAGGCATCAAGAATACTGCCTTCATTCTAGGCTGCTGTAGACCGTTGGGTGTACTTTGCTGTATCATATGTGTGAATGTCACAGTGATGAGATGAGAGAGTCACTCACTGTCCTAGAGCACCTGTCGTTAGTTCTCTCAGCTTCCATCTGACATATCCCACTTTATATTGTTATATTTTGTTTCATTCACTTCTCCTGTCACTGTGATTTTATCTACACCTCTGTAAAAGAAATGGAACGAGTCTTATTTGACACATCAAGATGTCTTATTTTGGTACATGTGTTTCCCTATTGTTCCATATGGTACAGGCAGCCAAAGAATTGAATTCAGAGAAGAAAGTGACTATTAATCACTTTTTATGTCTCACACCTTATGCTAGGTATGGGGCTACAAAAAATAAGAGAATTTTTTTTATACTAATAGAAATTATAGCTGGTGCTGTATCATGGTCCCCTATGACAAAGGTTCCTCTCATTAGTGTTAAGGTGGGCAATTCATTTTTTTTCCCCAAAATTCAAACAAAGCTAAATGCTTGTGGCATTAAGTGTAGGTAAGAAGGTATAGATATCATTTTATTTTCCCATTGGTTTTACTCCTCCTGAGTCTGGGGGAGATGGTTAATTCTTGAGTTGAGTTGATACTTGATTGGTATTTCTATAGTAATGAGAATACAGAGTGTTGTATTAGTTAATGAAAAACCTAGCAAAACATCTTTCTGTGAAATGACTGTTCAAACAGTGCTTTTATTTGTCCATTTTTTAAAAATCTCACCTGAAGTAAATGTCGGGCTTCCAACTGCAATGATTTTTCTTGAGAGTATTTATCTTTCAGTGTCTGCTCCAGAGACAGGCCTGCTGCATAGACAATTACAGTGGAATAATAGTAGTAATAATAATCATTAGGCAATGCTATAATTGCTAGTGCTTTACATGAATTACTCTAAATCTCACATCAAATATTTGAAGTTAGCAATATTAACTATATGGGCTGGTAAGTCACTTACCACACTCTGATTCCTTTTCTCTATCTGTAAGATTAGAATAAGCAAAGTAGTACCTCCTGGGACTATTGTCATGATTAAATGACATGATTCAAGTGCTAAGTGCCAAATCCAGTATACTGCCTGAATTCCATACATGTCAGCTGCTTCCTGCCTTAAAGAGGGGAAATCGCCTGACGAATTCTATATGGTCTTTGGCAAAGATTTTAAGCTACAGTTCAAAGCTAGGTATTAATTTCAGAAGCTCATCTTTTACCGTTATTGCTATTGTGAAAAGAGCATTTCAAACAATTTTAGAATGCATCTGTAATAATAGTTTGTTCCTTCTTTTTGGTATCTTGCAGAAGAAAAATGTCAAACTTTTTTCATACACGTACTTAGAATAGAAATTCCTTACCCTGATATACAGATTCTTAAAGAGTCTGGCCCCCAAAACTTCTCTTCAGCTCCTCCTCGTCCTCTACTTTGGTTTGCTCCCATCTCCTGTTTCTCAGACACGCTTGGCCAACACTTATGTCAGGGCTTCTGTGCCTGCTCTTTTTCCTGATGCAGTATCACCTTCCATTTACTGCGTTCACATCTTTCTGTCAATGCCGTGTTCTCAGCGAGGCTTTCTTTATTATTTCAGCTCCTCACAACCTCCCGCAGTGTGTCAATTCTCCTTTCCTGCTTTATTTTTTCTGCCTAGCATTTATCAATAATGAACTCAATATTTATCCATCACTAAAATATAAGCTCTGTGAGTGTTGGGATTTTTGCCTCTGGGGTTCATTACAAAAGTCCATTGTTTATAATAGTTCCTGTCATTTGTCATGTAGTAGACAGTCAGTCAATATTATGAATACATGAATGAATACAAAGTGTTGGATTCCTTCTAAAAACTATACACACTCACATACACACACACACACATATATATACATACATATGATTAAATGAAATGATTCTAATTATTCCAAATCCTAAGTACCACACCCAGTTTACTGACTGAATTCCATACATATTAGCTGCTTCCTATCTTAAAGAGGGAAAGTCAACTGACCAATTCTATATGGTTATTAACAAAGATTTTAAGCTACAACTCAAAGCTAGGTATTAATTCTAGAAACTCAGATTTTACTATTATCCTATAGTAAATAGAGCATTTCAAACAATTTTTATAATGCATCTGTAATAATAGTTTGTTTTATATATATATTTGAATACTTGAATGTTAGTGCCAATGAGAGCCTGGATTTCTTATTTTATTTTGCTTTATTAACTTAAATTTTAATAGCCATATGTGACTAGTTACCACTTTTTTTGTTACTTGCAATTTCCAAATTGAGGGTTAATATGTGGTTCTATAAATAGTGGCATAAGATTTAAATAATCCAGGGGCGCCTGGGTGGCTCAGTGGGTTAAGCCGCTGCCTTTGGCTCAGGTCATGACCTCAGGGTCCTGGGATCGAGTCCCGCATTGGGCTCTCTGCTCGGCAGGGAGCCTGCTTCCCTCTCTCTCTCTCTCTCTCTCTGCCTGCCTCTCTACTTGTGATCTCTCTCTGTCAAATAAATAAATAAAATCTTTAAAAAAAAAAAAGATTTAAATAATCCTGAAAAAGTGTTTGCAGCTGCTTATTACAATGTATTGTTAACTAAAGGCATAAGGGAAAGTATACAATGCCAGAAGTTATGTTCTAATGCTTCTCCTTATTGAGGCCAAGCTCCATTCTTCAGGTTTTTTCCTGTTCTTTCCTTTTCCTGGAAGGGTCTTCATCCAGATCTTCATTGCCTGTTTCAACATTCATCTCTCTCCTCAACCATCATTTTCTCCAAGAAATCTTTTCTATCCACACTGTCTAATATGGCCTTCACACTGAGGAACATATTTATTATAATTCTGCTTTACTTTGTTACTAGCACTTTGTAATATCTGTATTATATTGTTTGTTTGTTTATTTATTTGTTTATTACTAGCCTTGCCCCACTGTGATGAAAAGTCAGAGAGAAAAGGGGCATTGTCTTTCATATTCATTGCTATATGCTTCATGCTGAGAATAATGCCTGGTATGTGAAGGAACTCAATACATATTTGAGGGGATACATAAAGTATACAATTATTTTGCTTTCTCAGTATCCATAGTGGTGATTTTAGGTGGTATTGAATAGGCTGATTGTGTGTGACCTCATTTTATAGATTAAGCTAAAATTGTGTATGTCTGTGTGTGTGTGTAATAGCTCTGTAGTATTGGATTCTTAGGAAATTTGCTATTTTCTTTTTTTCTCAAGTGTATGTTTTTTTAATATCATGTGGAACAAAATTTGCTCTTTTCAAATTTGCTAATAATTTCCCTTGTGACTACAATTCAAATCAAATTGCTTCTCAGGACCTCAATTTCTTCTTCGTCAAATGTGATGATCAGATCAGCTAATATTTAGGAATCCTTTCGGTAGAAGCTTTCTGACTATCCGATCATTACCCACATTATTCTCCATCCAAACCAGGACCCACGGTTACAACAAATTATAAGGAGCTAAGGAAGATTCCAGGCAGTGCTCAGATTGTGAAAAGGCAAACAAAGTATTTATCATTGAGGCAAAATTGAGGGGCACTCTTTTTTTTTTTATATTTTATTTATTTATTTATTTATTTATTTATTTGACAGAGAGAGAGAGATCACAAGTAGGCAGAGAAGCAGGCAGAGGGGGCGGGGGAAGCAGGCTCCCCGCTGAGCAGAGAGCCCCGATGTGGGGCTTGATCCCAGGACCCTGGGACCATGACCTGAGCCGAAGGTAGAGGCTTAACCCACTGAGCCACCCAGGCACCCCTGAGGGGCACTCTTTAATCGGTAATTAATAAATAATATTTTAGTGCAACTTTCCCTTTTTTTATTAATTTTTTGATATAGTGTTCCATGATTCATTGTTTGTGTATTACACCCAGTGCTCCATGCAACCCGTGCCCTCCTTAATACCCATCTCTGGGCTAACCGATCCCTCCCACCCCTCCCCTCTGAAACACTGTTTGTCTCCCAGAGTCCATAGTCTCTCATGGTTTGTCTCTCACTCCGATTTCCCTTCCTTCATTTTTCCCTTCCTTCTCCTAATGTCCTCCATGCTATTCCTTATGTTCCCCAAGTAAGTGAAACCTTATGATAATTGACTTGTTCTGTTTGACTTATTTCACTCAGCATAATATCCTCCAGTCCCATCCATGTTGATGCAAAAGTTGGAGATTCATCCTTTCTGATGGCTGAGTAATATTCCATTGTATATATGGACTACATCTTCCTATCCATTTGTCTATTGAAGGGCATCTTGGCTCTTTCCATAGTTTGGCTGTTGTGGCCATTGCTGCTATGAACATTGGGGTGTATATGGTCCTTGTTTTCACTACATCTGCATCTTTGCTGTAAATACCCTGTAGTTCAATTGCTGGGTCATAGGATAGCTCTATTTTTAATTTTTTTGAGGAACCTTCACACTGTTTTCCAAAGTGGCTGTACCAATGTGCATTCCCGCCAACAGTGTAGGAGGGTTCCCCTTCCCCCACAACTTCTCCAACACTTGTTTCTTGCCTTGTCAATTTTTGCCATTCTAACTGGTGTAAGGTGGTATCTCAATGTGGTTTTGATTTGAATTTCCCTGATGGTTAATGATGATGAACATTTTTTCATGTGTCTGTTAGCCATTTGCATGTCTTCTTTGGAGAAGTGTCTGTTCATGTCTTCTGTCCATTTTTTGACTTGGTTATTTATTTTTTGGATGTTGGGTTTAAGAAGTTCTTTATGGGGACACCTGGGTGGCTCAGTCGTTTAAGCTGCAGCCTTCAGCTCAGGTCATGATCCCAGGGTCCTGGGATCGAGTCCCACTTCAGGGTCCTTGCTTGGCAGGGAGCCTGCTTCTTTTTCCACCTCTGCCTGCCACTCTGCCTGCTTGTGTCCTCGCTCTTCTCTCTCTCTCTGACAAATAAATAAATAAATAAATAAATATTTTTTTAAAGTTCTTTATGGATCTTGGATATCATCCCTTTGTTTGTAGTGTCATTTGCAAATAATGCAATTTAAAAAAAAAAAAACAGAATCAGTCACTGTGTTGTTCTGAGCCATATTAGAGCCTGAGGAAAAAGGAAAAAATCAGAAAGGCTGATTTTAGCTCTATTTAAAAATTGATATTGTTATCATCGTGAATTTTTTTGTATTGATTTTAACTTTTTAAAATTTTAAGAAGATTTTATTTATTTATTTGGGAGAGAAAGAGAAAGTGAGCCCAAGCACGGGGAGCAGTAGAGGGAGAGGGACAAGCAGCCTCTCTTCTGAGTACAGAGCCCTGTGATGCAGTGCTTGATCCCAGGACCCTGAGATCATGACCTGAACCAAAGTCAGATGTTTAACTCACTGAGCTACCCAAGTGCCTCTAATTTTGATTCTTTAACAACAGCACATTAAAGTTAGAATTACCAGATTTAGCAAATATAATATTGGACAGTTTAATATTAGAATAAGAAAAATTTATGTAAATATGTTCCATGTAGTATTTGAATTTTAGATGATCTATTATATGAAGTGTACTTAAAATTTTAAAGAGTATCTGTAACAACATTTGATTATCTTCAATTCAAATCATATTGTTTATTTTGTGTTTTATATGGGAACTCTAATACACTATTTGTCTTGATTATGGGCTTTTGGCAACCCTTTAATTTTGCAACCCCCTAATCATTGTACCCACAGAGAGTATTTAGCTCCTGCCTTTTTCCAGGTATATAGTGCTTTCCATAAAACAGCTACAAGTTGAATAACAAAATAAGTACTCCTTGACAGCAAAAGAACATTAAGACTACCTACCTAGTTGCCTGAAGGCAAATTTTACTATTTTACAATACTGAAATGAGCAAGTCATTCCTGGTTTTAACTGACTAACCAGGGATCAAATAAACATTTTTAATTGGAAAAGATGTATTTTAAGAAATCCAAACATACAAAAATGTTTGAAAGTAATTTTTCCTCTATTCTGAGGATTAAGTAAAAATGGTTCTAACCTCTTCATTACACCCAACATTGTGTTGAACCACTTAGATATTAAATAAATCCCTCCTAGTTTTTAATAAGCTCTCTTACTACTATCTAATGCATTTTAAGCAGAGTCAGCAATATGATTTTGAGTTGCTTACAATGAGACATTTTTAGCAAATGGAGAAAGAAAATGACATTTAAAAATCCCAAGATCATCGCTTATAGAGAAGCATACTTATTTTCATATGTTTATTTTTTTTCTTTTTATATATTTACTTATTTTTACAATTGCTCCTGTTACTTAATTTAAAAGCTTCTGGGTATGAATACATTAACATATACCATGAAATAACACTCTGAGAGGGAAAAAGCATGTTGTAGAGATGTTAATTGAACATTAAGGGGAAACATCTGTAAACAACTCACAGTAAATACCAATGGCTGATCATTTAACTATAAGCTGTAAGGGAAATGGACTTTAAGGTAGAAAAAATCATTATAAATATTCAGTTACTTCTATGATAGCCATGAAAAACTAATACAGTAAGTGCAGAGAATGCAAGCGACAGCATCGCATTTTCTTAAAATGTCTGTAAGCAGATGCATATGAAAAAGATTATTGACTTCATAGTTATTTAGTGGAAAGGATAAATCTCAGAAGAAGCATATGGGGATTCCATACACCAAATTTTAGAGTTAAAAAGTCCTGTGTATGTGAGAGAGAGAGAGAGTAAGAGAGAGAATGAGCACAAGCACACTCATTTTAGGCTTAGGATTCTATAAATGGGGAGTTGTAGCCACAATGAACATTAACACTTTTACCTCCATCAGCAGTGGTCTCTTGCCATGTCTGAGTCATGGCATAAAAGAGTGGTCATCATCTCATCTTCAATGAAAAAAAAATGATAATCGTAATGGCAGTAATGAATTATACCTTACTTTTATGTAGCTGTAGTGAGTTGAACACTGTTCTCACCCTCCCTCCCCCAAAATCCATGTCCATCAGCAGTCTCAGAGTGTGACCTTACTTGAAAGTAGAGTCCTTGTAGATGTAATTAGTTCAGTGTCTTGAGATGAAGTTGACCTGGATTTAGGTCAAGTCGTAAATTCAACAACTGGCGTTCTCATAAGAAGTGAGAACACAGAGACTGTAGTAGGCAATGTGAAGGTGGAGGTAAAAATTGGAGTGATGCATCCAAGTCAAAGCATGTCAAGGATTGCCAGCAAACACCAAAAGCTAGGAGAGAGGTATGGGATTGTTTCTTGCTCAGAGCTTCCCGATAGAACCTACCCTTCAGACAGCCCACCCTCTCAGCTTCTGGCCACTTATACTGTAAGGGAATAAATATCTATTGTTCTAAGATACCTAGTTTGTAGTGATTTGTTATGTTAGTCCTAGAAAGCTAATATAGCAACATATCATCAAGCAGTCATTCAATTAATCTCTACATAGGGGTGATACATTTTAGGGCAGTGCTTCAAAATATAATGTTCGTAGGAATTACTGGGAATCCCTGTTACCTGTGGACTCTGGCTCCTTGGATCCCTGGACTGACCTGAGATAGCATGGTTTAACAAGCTATCAGGTGATGCCTATTAGTTGGCTCTAGAATGACATTTTCAATACCAGTGATATATTAGGCCACAACAAAGTTCTCTATTCCATAAGTCTCATTCTTCTTCTTCTTTTTTTTTTTAAATTCCAGTTAGTTAACATCAGTGTTCTATAGGTTTCAGGTATACAATATAGTGATTCAACAATCCCATACATTATCTGATGCTCATCACAGCAAGTGCCCTCCTTCATCCCCATCAGCTGTTTAACTCATCTCCCCAGGCACCTCCATTCTGGTTACCATCACTTTCTTCTCTACAGTTAAGAGTCTATGTAAACCTCATTCTTAAGGAGTGTGTGGTCAATGTAGAAAGGTAAATCATATTGCCACAAAAAGATATGAAAATTGAAAAATTATGTGATAACCAATTATTAAAGATAATAAATATTAAAACAACTTCAGAACAAGTTATGAGTGTAAATTGAGGTAATCATGGAAAGCTTTAATAAAAAAGATGACAGGTTCGTGTAGGTATAAATCAAAATGAGGGGCGCCTGGGTAGCTCAGTCCTAAGTGTCTGCTTTTGGCTAAGAGGCTCAGGTCATGATCCCAGGGTGCTAGGATCGAGCCCTGCATCAGGCTCCCTGCTCAGTGGGAAGTCTGCTTCTCCCTCTCCCCCTGCTTGTGTTCCCTCTCTCACTGTGTCTCTCTCTGTCAAATAATAAATATAATCTTTAAAATAAAATAAAACAAAGAAAATGAGCAATGGTGAGATAAGACCAGTTA